>NC_060139.1:550149328-550774328 GCF_021461385.2 Schistocerca piceifrons | reverse complement strand
GTGTGTTAGTTTTACGTTAACAGGTGCAAAGCATTATGAATGGATTTCCTGATGAAGAGTTGGCCGATATGAACTTCGTATTTGAATCATTGAATCCAATGGAAGAGCGGCACAATTCTACTTTATGACTTCTTCCCGCAGTGATAACAATCACAAGACAGTACTTCAGCGTACAAGAGCGCCTACGCGAAACCGTATCCTTCCTTTTTAAAAAGATCGCTTATTACAGGCTCGTTTTACTGTTGTGAAGGTATTCTCGCAGAAACAAAAGGCAGTTGGGATAAAAAACAATGAATCGTAATAACATTTCACGCGATGGCAGTCAACCGGCGGCCATGGGTCGCTTATACCAAATTACTCAGTAAACATCCCTGAACAACCTGCGGAATTTTGTCGCTGCAGGTTGGGTTCATCGTGTATAAAATGGATTCTTCACAGCCTAGCCTCAAAGTATTTAGTTCAACATTATTTAAAAAAAGGAAGGAAGAAGGACGATCAGGGACTAACGTTCCGCCGAAAGGGCGGCCATTAGAGTTGGAGCATAAGCTCGAATTAGGAAAGAAATGTGAAAGAAATCGGCTGTGTGCTTTTCAGCACAACCGCCCTGGCATTTACCTGTAGCGATTTAGGGAAAACGCGGAAAACCTAAATCTGGTTTGCCTGGGGGGGGGGGGGATTTGAATCGTTGTCCCACCGAATGCGAGTCCAGTGTACTAACTAGCGCGCCACCTCGCTCGGCATAGTGTAGATATTTAGAGGACAATCCAAGTGTTACGAGGTGTGTAGTATACCTGGTGTTGAGGTCCAATGATTCCTTCTTTTCCGATGATTTCTTAGTGCGTAACCAATAACCATTTGTCATGAGGAGAGGGCATTATATAGCCTACGATATAAAAAAACATTATCAATTCTCTGACTCGTATGAAACGCTATTTCAGAGCACCGTCAACTATTATTACAGCAGTTTTCCCCGTTTTTAAAATAAAACAGTATGCGAGAAAACTAAGTAACAGCGATGTTTGTAGATGTCAATGTCAGCAAGCCGATACTCACTCTGACTTTCCTAATCTGCTGTATGTCTGTTTGTGCCTCTAGTTATCAAATGTTTGGTCAGACCTGCACATATACGAGGCACTGAATCATTTGCCTCTTTCTCTTCTCTGTCACACTTCTTATGTGGTATTGTGTACTTCCGATTGTCATTCCAAAAGTTACTTCATCTCTTTCTAACACGTTTTTTTAAGTGAGGTAACCTTTCCTTTCTTTCCTTGCCTCAACGTGATACCAAACTTCCTTGTTAGAGACCCCTGTGCTTATTGATCGTAGTAGTTCTTGTTTCTCTGGATACATAGCAAATACAAAGTAAAGTTAAATCACCGTATTGTCTCCTTGACATATAAGTGTAATTGAGACAATGATGAGTTCCGATGAAATGACGACGCCATCACTATATCTAGATGGAAAATTGTTTGCTCATTTTTCTTTAGGAATTGTACGGAAAAATGGGAGCTGTTCAGAGGGTTGCATTTCCCACAGGCTTCAAGCAGAGCTTAAAGAAATGAGTGGTTATCCCTAAGTCTTCAAATCTAAGTTGCCATGAGGTATACTGCTTCTATTCTGTACAGGAGTTCTTTGCAGTGGTTGGGAACTTTTCTCGGTTATCTGTTGTTCATTCATGTACTCTCTTACAATTATTGGCGTTTTTTTAAAATTCTTTAACTTCTTTCGTTTGCAAAATTTTTAATCAGCATTGTGTAAACTTCGTTATGATTCGTTCCATGACCAAATAGCTTGGCTTCCATGATCCGACAGAACCTAATAAATAAATTAAATAAATATACTCTGCACATCGTTATGGCCAGTGCTACAAAGGAAGACGTCACGTCCAAAGACTCTGCATAGCTGTGAAAAGCGTCTCTTCATGTGTATGCACCGCTATGTTGTCTGAGCTACACTTAGGTTAACCTGATTGCTGTAGATCATCTGGCATATGGACTTCTTGGTTATTACTCCTCGGTCTCCTGCTGCTCACGTGTTTGAGAGTCCGTGGCTGCGAACGCAGGCTGACTTCAGCTGTTTTTAGTGTGATGTTCAGTTTATTACTACGAACCTATAAGCATGAACAAGAATTCCATAAGCACCAATCGCGTGAAACTGAGTTTGCCCTGCTCGTTCTCGAGATCGAGAAGGCTGCACACAACTGAGCCCAACTTGATGGTATGTTTTTCGACTTCTTAAAAGCTATCGACACAGTTCCGAATGTAGTTACAGAATGTTGGATCCGGTATCCGAGTGACAGGCTTCCTAGCTGAGTAGACGCAATACGTAGGTCTTAGCGCCCAGCGTACCTCCAGGAAGACTGGAAAGACACTGTACGAGATAAATATGAAAGAACAGGAAGATAAAGTTTTTCTCTCTCTGCAGCTGTCCGGAAATGACGTAGTTATAAGTTGTATGCAAGGGGAGGGTCCGAGGGGGGAGGGAAAGGCAGAGAATTACCATGATACAGAGGTACATTTGCAAACGATGACTACTTTTTTAGATCGGTAATTGACAGTCACCATTAATAAATTTAATATAATGACGAAAAGACTCAGTATCACTTGACCAGTGATCAATCATCAGTATTTACCACAGTTATCAACTATCTAGAAATGTCTGCCAACTAAATATGGAATGGCCATGTAAAACCTGTCACGAGGAAGTTTAGGTGTATTGCTGCAGTTTAACAGAACGCTCTTCAGGAAATCTACCCCTCCAATTAGTCTGTCCAACTAATTATTTATTATTGTTCTTGAGCCTGATAGGTTATAAAGAAGTTAAAGGAAAATACGGAAAATATTTAAGGAAGAGCTGTGCGATTATCCGGAGCTCGGTTTGTGGACAATCGAGACATGCAGAAATGCTAAGCAAACTCCCGTAAGTTACACTACAACAGAGGCGTTGCACATCGCGGAGAGCCCTCGTTCTACTACGAATCAAGAAACGTTTAATTTGCCTATCATACATGGTGCATTATCAAAATTCTGACAAACTTAATACTTTTTGAATATAATTTTTTTTCCCCGAATATTACAAAAAAAAAAAACCTTTTAGATGGTACATGGGCGACCTCCGTGGACCAAAATCAAACGTTGTGTCCCCCTTTAATTTGAATAATGGTCTCCAATCTCGGTCTGGAATGCACGCATACACCATGTAATGTCGGAGAAAGCTGTCTCAATGATGGTCCTTAATAATGTCACATCGGGATGTCGAGATTTGTTGGAGAGCCTGGCAGCTATGCCCCATACGTTGTAATCCATAGGATTTACATCAGGACTGTTGGAGGATTAAGATTCGGTGGACCAAAACATATCAAAATTGCCTGACACCCAGATTTGTGCCAAATGTCCCACGTAAGTCGGTGCATCGTCTTGCTGAAAACCATATGGAGTTCCCTGAGCAACTGTTTCAATCCAAAGCTTCACAACACTCGAAATACGCGAATTTGAGACCCTTTTTTTACCTGGGGGCATGGTATGATCCTTGCTGGATATAACACTATACACCTGCACCTGCAGATTGGCGGGAAATTTCATTCCTGCAACAAGGGGGAAGTCGTTTGGGTCGTATTGGAGACAGCAGTTATGAATTTGTTTTGGCGACTACTGTAGAAATCTTCGCCAGAAAGGTATTTGGTTCACCTAGTGCCATCGCTTTTTAATGGACATAGCAGCAAACTTCAGCGACCAACTTCCTTAATCCTACTAGTATTACTTTCAATGTATCGGGTTCGTAAGGAAAATCCTCCTCGGTAATTCTACTCATTCGTTGTTGGTTCGCTTACGCAGATAATCTTCGCCAATTATCTGAATGACTGCTTAGGATTCTACGAAATTACTGCCTGAGCTCGTTCGACGAATTCAGATGCCGTCACGATGCGGGCTTTCGAGTGATACTTTATCGTCGGTATACTGAAATCCTCGTCTGACGATTCTGAAGCCGAATATTACTTCGCAACATGGTAAGCTGTGGATCTCGTTTATTTGAGGCATTGACATGGTGAAGGGAGTGATATGAAAAGAAAATTTGACTGGAGAAGCAAAAATGATTTTGAGACCACGAAATGCGTAGTTATATTTACAAAATGGTTAAAGGAACTCTAAATTAGCTTTACAATTATATTTGCAGCAAGCTGTCATATCTCTATAAGAAATATAATTATGGTGTACAAAGACTGCGGTAAAATGCATGATATTTGATGTCAATGTAGTATAACATCGCCAGGAGGTCTTTGTTTTTTAGCATTACTTCTGATGGGCCTTCGTCCAACGGGTGGTAGAGAACGAACTGCAGCGATGTTCTTGACAGATTTACCCGGTTGAAAAATTTTGTGCTCCCTCCACTGTTCCATTTCATTGAACCCATTTTTTCTCTATGATGGCAGCTTATCCCTCACAGCTGTAATACAAGAAGCAGAATTGATACTCACTGGTGCTGTGTACAATGATGTATCAAATATCAAGGCACACTCACAGAAATTTTCCTCCATCACCTTTACCACATGGAACAGTTGCAATTTCTTTACTCCTTTAATCATATCAGCTATTCCGTCAGGAGTCATTGGTTGTGAAACCGTCTTTCTCTTCTATTATGACCAAAATCTCGGTCACAAGGTATGTACGAATGCTCTTAGTGCAGCTTCTGTACGTTATTCTCTTAGAAACTACGGCAGTTATATTCGTATTTATAAGTAGCCTCCACAGAGGAAGTTTACAAATCGGTTAGGTTATAACAACACACAAAACTAGGTGTTACCACTCAATGTGATCAAGCAAATTTCATTGCAGACGGAAAATAAAACTTATCAAATTGTATGGAACAGGTTTAGGAGATGTAATGTCGTACTAACAGCTCCTAGCACCGTTACTACCGAATCAGCAACACAGCAATGGTCACAGAGTAAAAGCAGGTAAGTCGGTGCTTTGTTGACTTACTCCCATATCCATGCCAGCTCACGTGACATTACTACAAGTGCCATCTTGCGTAGTTTGTAAGAATGCAACCGTTCACATCTCTAACATTCTGCTACGCCACTGGCGACATGCCTTACTACCTTTTCGATAAAAAAATCTCAAAAACGATTTGTTCTGACTTAATACCTTTCCCAAGCAAATGCTTCATTTAAAGAAGCGAATTATATCTGTTGCTGAGAGCCCTTCGTAAATGCCCTCTTATCATATTGTGCACATTGTTTGAACATCTTGGCCATGTTGATATTACAGCAGTATACTAAAAACGGTTGGCACTGCAGAGCGCCAAAAATGATCTCTGGCGATAGAATAATATGGAGGAAAATTTAAATTTGTCCATATTTCCGTGACTCACTATGAACATATTGCTTAATGGACACAGCAGGAAACGTAGCGAAAGGAAAGTGTAAACGGAGGAATACCGATAATCATTTCTCCAGCGTAAAGTCTGCGAGTGGAGTGGGTTGACTGATTCCGGTACACACAGGAATAACGGAGAACATGATTATCTGAGGAACTGCAAATGGCAGACACCATCATTGAGCAACAAACCTAAAAATAACGACTCTAGTTTATGGCGCTTAATGAAATGCTTCATAAAAAGTTCGTCACAAATAAGAGACTCCATGAAGTAAGAGGACCACTGACAAAACTTTTAGGGTTATGGAGCATTCTCGCGGGAGGGAAGTTGGAATTCCAGGTGTTCCCACCGAAAAATCACTCCCTAAACTTGTTGCAAGCAGCTAATGAGCGAATGAATCTGCTGACTACCGAAAGCAGACGCGTTGCGATGCTACTCTCTCTGTGACGACTGCGAAACGCAGGCGGATCCGAATTAAAATTGCTCTCCCTGGGCGCCATTCTGCTTTTAGTGCATGGAGAGCTTTCCAGTATCCGGACTGAACTCACTAATCTCATTTCCTGTTCTACCGAGACAGAGAGACAGAGAGAGAGAGAGAGAGAGAGAGAGAGAGAGAGAGAGAGAGAGAAATTTAACAGGGATAACAGTAGCCTTAATGAAAAACTGTAGCGCTTTATTTTATATTAGGAAAAGGATTTTCAGCGGTACTGTAGTACATAGCACATCAACCTCAATAAAAGTGTGATTTCCTCAATCCATTTATAGATCACGCCTTTCAGCTCAGCTGACGTGTTGTCGAATGAAATGACTTACTCTGTATGTCTGAAAGTTAATTCAGGTTTGCTATAAATCGTGTACTTAACTATACGACGCAAAAACAATCTGACAGTACAGGGTTCTTTTACTGACGCAGTTATTCTGACAAAAGTTTTGATTTCATGCAAGCAGAGTGTTTCAGGGAGACGACAGATAAGCTAATAATTTACTTCTTCTATAAGAGAACTTGAGGACAGGGAGAGTGGCGAATCAAAAAAGACCATGTTAAGAAGATGTTATTAGATGTGTACAAAGGTACATCCGAAGATGACACCTGAAGTCTCTAAACCGGTTATGCAATAAAACTTGTAACACCATAACTGCACCCTGAGACTACGTTATTTTTTGTTAATACTATACGCGGCTGCTTTCTACCATCCGCTATGACGAATTATGAAGACATTTTAATAAGAGTGTAAGGTATTGTTGCAGCTTACCACTGTAGCTACTCAATTTTACATCGAAGAAGCAATGAAGGAAGTGACAGAATATTGCGGCAGAGGAACATATTTTCAAGGTATCAGATTCCAGTGCTAAGCTTCGCAGTCGACGACTGGATCTAAGGATGACTTATTGATAGGAATAGATAGCATACTTAAAATATGAAGCGTAGTAGAGAGGAGAATACCGGCTAGCTTACCATCGATACTATAAATGATACAGTAAGGGTTACAGTCACAGAGTTCACCTATCTAGGAAGTAAAATTACAGAGGAAGGCCGAAGTAATGAAGAAAACAGAAGTCGACTGCACAAACGAAGAAATCTTTCTTCAATAAAAGAACTCTGTTGGTATCAGATCTTGATATTAAAATGAGGAAAATTTGGAGAAGTTTACGTCTTAAGCGCAGCATTATACGAAAGTGAAACGTGGGCCATTGGAAATCCCGGGAAGCATCATTTGAAGTGTGGTGCAACCGAAGAATTTTACAACAAATACTATACGAATTAGCGAGCCCGCATTTGCTAATAAACCTTCCAATTACTGCCATCAACAATATTGACATCCGACTGAATTGGTATCGAACGTGTCACATTAAAAAGTAACCGAGCGCTAAATATCCCTCGATTCATCACAGCCGGCCGGAGTGGCCGTTCGGTTCTAGGCGCTACGGTCTGGAACCGCGTGACCGCTACGGTCGCAGGTTCGAATCCTGCCTCGGGCATGGATGTTTGTGATGTCCTTAGGTTAGTTAGGTTTAAGTAGTTCTAAGTTCTAGGGGACTGATGACCACAGCAGTTAAGTCCCATAGTGCTCAAAGCCATTTGAACCATTTTTATCCATCACATGGTGAGGAGTTGAACCATAGATGTCTGCTCCTGTACAAGTTGTTAATGCTTTCTCTGCTTGACTACAACTGCATATGTTTTGGGAATACTCCAAAAATGAGTATTAACATATTGGGCAAGCTATAATACAGAACAGTGAGAACAAGCTTGGGGGCAGTGTCGAAATCGGCAACTAAGCCCGGGGACTGGGTGTTCTCGTTGTCATCATCATCATCATCATCATCATCATCATCATCATCATTCGTGACAGTGGCTAGATTGGGTTGTATAAAAATAGGACTGTGAAAAAATTGGGACTTTGTACGGGCACTAATGACCGCGCAGTTGAGCGCCCTGGAAACCAAACATCTTCATCAACGCCAACTAACGCCTTGGTTGTGGACGAAAACGAAATTACTAATTTTTACATACAAGGTGTTTCAAAAGAGTATCACATACTCCTGCTGAAAGTAGTATTGGTCAAAACTAGAGAGAAAGTTGCTGTAACTGTATGTCCGGAAACCAGCACCTCTTGAGACATGAGCTGTTTTAGACGTGACTAATGATTTGTAGTATTCGCAGTAGAGGTCGTCTTATTGTTCACTGCGCATGTCTGAATGGTAATTTGCAAGATACGGGCGGTGGCGGTGACACCAGTCATAGCAGTACAGACATCTCCTACGTCACTCAGCTGACTTTGTGCTGCACATGCACAGACTCACAAGATCACACAACTCACCAAGCAGGTTAACAGATGCTGTGTATCACTGATTTCCGCGCGATGAGTTACCAGCGCTATAGGAGACAGCTACTCTTGCAAAAAGACAACGACTGTGATTTATGAACGCTGGGGCGCCATCCCATGTTGTCATTTTGTACGGATTGTGCGCAACGTTTCATAGGCGTTGGATTGGTCTAGGAGGTCCGGTGCCATGGCCTCCTCGTTTACTGAAGCTGAAATCTTTGGATTTCTGGTTATGGGGACATCTAAAGGCAGTGGTATGCGGCCAATACGTCGACAATGAGCAGACATTACAGGAGCATGTGACCAAGGTATGCGACGCTATCCAAATGCGGACAGGTGTATTTGAAAGAGTGGGTGATTTACTGCGAAGAAGGTCTGAAGGATATGTCAGGATGCGTTGGAGCAACATGTACGAGTAGTTCCGCGTTTTGAGCCTAACAGACAGATGGCAGTGAAAGGGCAGCCTGGCCCATACCTCAATATGTGTTGGTTTCTGGAAATATCATTATAGCAACGTTTCTTCTAGCTTTCACCAATACGTGACACTTTGTTAAAAGCCTGCATATCCTAATTTGTGTATACAGGGTGACTCAGATGCTCCTACTGATATTCTTTTATGCAACCCGCAATGTTATATCCGGGCTTAAAAAACACGGGCGAGATTTTCATATTCTCTCGCTTGCTGCTTGCAAACTATTAGTCTTACGTAAAAAATAAACATGATTTTTTTTTGTAGGAAATTTAATGTTGTTAAATTCTGAACTCGTATAATTTTCCGTCAGAGGCAATAGTTCTCGAATTATCCAAGAAAAACGTGCAAAGGTGATCTTCAAACGCACCTAGGCCCCTACACTTATTCCTCACCGGTCAGGATTTCTAGTATGCTGTTCATGGCACTCCCTTCTACCATTCTGCAAAAGTTTCCGACTGCAGGAACTATTGCCGGTCGGAGTGGCCGTGCGTTTCTAGGCGCTTCAGTCTGGAATCGGGTGACCGCTTCGGTCGCAGGTTCGAATCCTGCCTCGGGCATGGATGTGTGTGATGTCCTTAGGTTAGTTAGGTTTAAGTAGTTCTAAGTTCTAGGGGACTGATGACCACAGCAGTTAAGTCCCATAGTGCTCAGAGCCATTTGAACCATTTTTTGCAGGAACTATTCCAGGAATTCCACCTTTTCTGGACTCTGTTGATTGTGCTATTACGCCAGCAGCATAGTCAACTATTCCGTTAACATTATTAATTTAAACGTTCCAGTGAGGCTAATGAAAGAAAAACGTCTTTGCTAAACGTTACGCTAAAACTAATTACGTTGAAAATTCGATCCAGTTTTAACCCCAACAAACACAGTAGTTTCGTATTCAGGAGGCCTGACGAATATAATGATGTAATTGTTTACGTCATGCTGTCGAAATTCACAAAATTGTTAGGTAAGTGTACAAAAACGTAGATTTTACAATTTTTAAGTGCTTGACTAAGCCGGTGGCTTAACAAGGTGAGTCAATGAAGACCAAGAAAGGTCGAATGTGGGAAATAATAATACGTGCAGTCGCAAATTTTTGTACCATGGAAGAAGGACGTGCCATGAACAACATAATAGAAGTCATGACCGGTTGGGGGTCCGGGGGGAGGGGGGGGCTGAATGTTGGAGTGGAGGTGCGCTTCAAGGTCACGTTTTTTCTTCTTTTGAATAACTCTGGAACTACGAAAACGTATCCCAGTGCAAAATTTAAACGCATTAATTTTTTTTTTTTCTAAAGACTAACAGTTTGTGAGAGAATATGAAAACCTCGCGTGTGGTGTTCGAAGGCCAGATGTAACGTTGCAGGTTCCATAAAACAACTTCGGTAGGGGCAGCTGAATTATCCTCTATATAAACACGTGTGTATTATATAACACGGAACACGTGCTGTACACAGATGTGACAATAATAACAAGATTCCAACAGCTCGTTGCTGCTGCCTGATTAGTGGAAAGAAGAACTAACGTCTTATTTCACCTTGATCCACCTGAATTTCATGACTACTGATTCATTTTCAAGTCGATTCCCTGCCACTAAAAGAAAAAAAAGTCATCTGCAAAACAATACAAGGACGACTTTTCGGTGATTTCTCCGCGCTGCTACGATTTTTCTACCCATTAGTGTACACGCATGTAGTGAACAGACAAATGTCACCAGCGTGTTAAACGCATTATTGTGCAACTTCAGCATTTCACAAACTTGGAAAAGAGAGAAAGGCAGCTGGCTTGGTAATTACAGAGGGCATCAGATATTGGCTTGGCAGATCAGAGAGAGAGAGAGAGAGAGAGAGAGGGAGAGAGAGAGAGAGAGGGGGGGGGGGGGAAGGGAGACAAAGAGAGAGAGAGATAATATTTACTTACTCGGCCACATTTAGTCTACAAAAAAAAAAAGACGTAGACCACAGTCTTATGCATACTAATACGAACTGTTCGGAGAAAAATGCGTTAATCTCATGGCGTGAGTTCCAGAAACGATATGTCACCCAGAAACAATCTGTTGATGTTCCATGGAAAGCTATATAAATGAATATTTTCGCATGATACATTTGTTGCGGGTATTTGAAGAGTGTTTTATGCTTTTGTAAATGAAGAGAAAAAAATCAAGGCTCTACTGCAGGTAGCTTGCAATCGTAGCAATTTTTTTTCTTTCGTTTTTGGCACGTTCAGTCCGGCAGGTGAAGCACGAATGTCATTTCGCGCTTGACAGATTGGAGATAGCGACGCAGGACGATAAAGTCACAAAAATGATTTACGGCAGCGGAGAGGAAGGGGGGGGGGGAGGAAAGCTGTCACGCGTCGATTTAGTGTCAACAATATATGTGGGAGCGTTTCTGAATGCGTCCTAAATGTATCGATCAAATGTCACCTCAGCTCATTGTGCGCGATGATTAGCATAAATGCTTAGTTAGCCGTAACGTGTACAAAGCGCTGTTTCGATTCGCTGCGGCGAGTGAATGCACAGCGGTCCGCGTGACATGTGTCGTGTTTACCCGATCGCTCACACGGAACTCCGACTGTTCCGCTCCCGCCAAATGGCGCAGGCCTGACCAACGTAACCACCGTAGGTGCGTGCCGCGCCACCCACGCATTGCCGGTAAAGCAGCTGCTGAATTGCAATACAGTGGAACGGCAGCGATGTAATGAACTCAAAGTGATTCTTTATTCATTGTGTAAAAGATATTGAAAAAGTTACTTCCGTAGCGAGTCATCTACATCTACATCTACATGGATGCTCTGCAAATCACATTTAAGTGCCTGGCAGAGGGTTCATTGAACCACCTTCACAATACGCTATTATTCCAATCTCGTTGACGCACGGAAAGAATAAACACCCATAGCTTTCCGTGCGAGCTCTGATTCCCCTTATTTTATCGTGGTGATCGTTCCTCCCTATGTAGGTCGGTGTCAACAAAATATTTTCGCATTCGGAGGAGAAAGTTGGTAATTGGAATTTCGTAAGAAGATTCCGTCGCAACGAAAAACGCCTTTCTATTAATGATGTCCAGCCCAAATCCTGTACCATTTCCGTGACACTCTCTCTCATATTTCGCGATAATACAAAACGTGCTGCCGTTCTTTGAACTTTTTCAATGTACCTCGTCAGTCCTATCTGTTAAGGATCTCACACCGCGCAGCACTATTCTAAAAGAGGATGGGCGAGCGTGGTGTCGGCAGTCTCCTTAGTAGGTCTGTTTCATTTTCTAAGTGTCCTGCCAATAAAACGCAGCCGGACGCGGTGGCCGAGCGGTTCTAGGCGCTACAGTCTGGAACCGCGCGACCGCTACGGTCGCAGGTTCGAATCCTGCCTCGGGCATGGATGTGTGTGATGTCCTTAGGTTAGTGAGGTTTAAGTAGTTCTGATGACCTCAGAAGTTGAGTCCAATAGTGCTCAGAGCCATTTGAACCATTTTTTGAATAAAACGCAGTCTTTGGCTAGCCTTCCCCACAACATTTTCTATGTGTTCCTTCCAATTTAAGTTGTTCGTAATTGTAGTAACTAGATATTTATTTGAATTTACGGCTTTTAGATTAGACTGATTTATCGTGTAACCGAAGTTTAACGAGTTCCTTTCAGGACTCGTGTGGATGACCTCACACTTTTCGTTATTTAGGGTCAACTGCCGCTTTTCGCACCATTCCGATATTTCTTCAATATCGTTTTGCAGTTTGTTTTGATCTTCCGATGACTTCATTAGTCGATAAACGATAGAGTCATCTCCAAACAACCGAAGACGGCTGCTCAGATTGTCTTCCAGATCGTTTATATAGATAAAGAACAGGAAAGGGCCGATAACACTACCTTGGGGAACGCCAGAAATCACTTCAGTTTTACTCGATGACTTTCCGTCAATTTCTACGAACTGTGACCTCTCTGACAGGAAATCACAAATCCAGTCGCATAACTGAGACGAATCTCCATAAGCAAGCAATTTCACTACGAGCCGCTTGTGTGGTACAGTGTCAAAAGCCTTCCGGAAATCCAGAAATACGGAATCGATCTGAAATCCGTTGTCAATAGCACTCAACACTTCATGTGAGTAAAGAGCTAGTTGTGTTTCACAGGAACGATGTTTTATAAACCCATGTTGAATGTGTATCAATAGAACGTTTTCTAATTTCTGTGTATACCAGTAGTACACTGACGCCATTTTACTGTCTATAGTGAAATGTTAAATTTAACTGAAGGAGAGAGAAAGTTAACGAATAATGCAGATGACTCAAACATTTTTCTGTTGGTACAGTCAGGTGAGAAAAGTCATGGTATACCACCTAATAACGTGTCGGACCTCCTTTTACCCGGCACAGTGACGTGTCATGAACTCAAAAAGCAGTTGGAATACTCCTTACCCTACATAAATACTGAGCCATGCTGCCTCTATAGTCTTTCATAAATGCGAAAGTGTTTGTGCAGGAACTGACCTCTCGATTATGTACCATAAACTTTCGATGGGATTCACGTCGGGCGATATAGATGGCCAGATCATTCGCTCGAATTGTCCAGAATGTTCTTCAAACCAGTCGCAATCCCTGATGCGGCGCATTGTCATCCATAAAAAATTCAGTCGTTGTTGGTAGTATGAAATCCATCAGTGGCTGCAGATGGTCTCAAAGTAGCACAACATAACCATTTTCAATCAACGATCGGTCAATTTAACTAGAGGACACAGTCACACCATAATGGAGCCATCGACAGCTTGCACAGTGCCTTGTTGACAACTTGGGTCCATGGCTTCGTGGGGTCTCCGCCACACTCGAACCCAAGCATCAGCTCTTACCAACTGAAATTAGGACTCATCCGACCAGGTCACGGTTTTCTAGTCGTCTAGGGTCCATTCGAGTTGAGCACGAGCCCAGGAGAGGAGTTGAAGGCGATGTTGTGCTGTTAGCAAAGGCACTCGCGTCTGCTGCCATTCACATTAACGCCAAATTTCCCCGCACTGTCAAATGGTTCAAATGGCTCTGAGCACGATGGGACTTAACAGCTGTTGTCATCAGTCCCCTAGAACTTAGAACTACTTAAACCTAACTAACCTAAGGACATCACACACATCCATGCCCGAGGCAGGATTCGAACCTGCGACCGTAGCAGTCGCGCGGTTCCGGACTGAGCGCCTAGAACCGCTAGACCACCGCGGCCGGCCCCCGCACTGTCCTAACGGATATGTTCACCGTATGTGCCACATTGATTTATGCGGTTATTTCACTCAGTGGTCCTTGTCTGTTAGCAATGACAACTCTACACAAACGCCTTTGTTCTCGGACGTTAAGTAAAGGCCGTCGGCCACTGCGATGTCTGTGGTGAAAGGAAATGCCTGAAATTTGGTATTCTCGGCACATTCTTGACACTGGATCGCGGAGTATTGAATTCCCTAACGATTTACGAAATGGAATGTCCTATGCGTCTAGCTCCAAGTACCATTCTGCGCTCGGAGTCAGTTAATTCCCGTCGTGCGGCCATAATCGCGTCGGAAACCTTTTCACATGAATCGCCTGAGTACAAATGACAGCTCCGCCACTGCACTGCCCTGTTGTACTTTGTGTAGGCAGTACTAGTACCACCTGCATATGTGTTTATCACTATCTCATGCCTTTTGTCACTTCACTGTATTATTATGTAAGACGTGGAATGTAAATGATGTAGCTGACAGGGTAGTTAGTAAGACCAGTGTGGTGTCACCGCCAGACACCACACTTGCTAGGTGGTAGCCTTTAAATCGGCCGCGGTCCGTTAGTATACGTCGGACCCGCGTGTCGCCACTAACAGTGATAGCAGACCGAGCGCCGCCACACGGCGGGTCTAGTCTAGAGAGACTCCTTAGCACTCGCCCCAGTTGTACAGCCGACGCTCTCTTTTGCAGAAACGACAGTTTAGCGTAGCCTTCAGCTACGTCATTTGCTACGACCTAGCAAGGCGCCATATTCAGTTACTATAATTCTGAAGAGATAATATTGTGAATCATGTACTGTCAAGAGCGACGTTCATCATTGGTGGATTAAAGTTAAGTATCAAACTAATTATGTCCGCTTTCTGAATTCTAACTCCTTGTCATATTCCAGATCTCACGTCAGTATAGTTCTTCCCTCCTCACGCCAGCCTGCGTGAGCTAAAACGCGTGCATTTCGGCCTCAACTAGTAACACGGTGTTGGCTCTTCTGCCAACACAACCACCAGTATGTGGCTTTCAGAGAAGAGATTAACACTTAACTGGAACAATAAATTGGAACAATACGCAATGTACACACCTTCTCGTAAAAATGAAATTTTGCGGTACCAAGGTGGTCAAAAAGTTAGTGAAGTCGACCACTTCAAAATCTTTGGACTGACATTGGGCGGAAGACTTTATTGGAAGTATCATGTTCAAGATTCGCAGAAGCTGATTGCTGCTATCTTGACTATAACAATTATCACCAGCGCCTCTGACGTTGAGACGCGAAGTGTTGTTTACTTCGCGTACTTTCACAATATTTTAAAGAAACAGACTGTTGCATAATAGGTGTAAAACAAGGCATAGGACTGTAGAATTAAATGCGTTTGGCAGTCAGGAGAGCAATATCTGAAGCCTTCCCTTCAATGAGTACCATAGCAGAGTATTGTCAAATGGTGTTTCACAGAATCCAAATAATTCTGATTATATGTAAAGGCTGTTAGTGGCACCAATGTTAGAGTCCAGTCACTCACGGACGCGACTACAACTGAAGTTGAGAGCAGCAAAGCAAAAGCAGAAATGCTTAACAACCGAAATATTTTAATTTGAACAAAGCCGCAGGGACCCATGGAATAGCTGTCCATTCCTATACTCAGTTCACAGCTGAGTTAGCCTGTGTTAACTATAATCTGTTGCAGATCCTTCGAACAAAAAACCTGTGCCCAGTATTTGGAACAAAGCACAGGTCACATTTGCTTAGAGGAAGGGTAGCAGAAGTAATCCACAAAACTACCGCCCAGTGTTCTTGACATGCATTTGTTGTCGAATCTTATAATAGATTCTCAGCTCAATCATAATGAGGTATCTCGAAGAGAAGGACCACCTCCACACCAAGCAGCACGGATTTCGAAAATAAAGATCAGTGAAACCCAGCTCGCGATTTTCTCTTATAACATTCTGAAAGCCACTGATAATGGCAGTCAGGCAGAAGCAGTATTTCTCTATTTCTGAAAAGCATTTGACACAATACCACACCTACGCCTATTATCAAAAGTGCGATCATATGAGGTGTCAGACGAAATGTATGACTAGACTGCGGAGTCCTTGGTAGGGAAGACGCAGCGTCTTATCTTCGATAGAGTGTCATCGACAGATGTAGAAATAACTTCGGGTACACAGCAGGGAAGTATGTTGGGTCCCTTGCTATTCATGTTGCATATTTATGATCTTGCGCACTACCTTAATGGTAACGTGAGACTTTTCGCAGATGGTGCAATATCTGCAACGAAGTACATTCTGAACGAAGTTGAACAGATATTCAGTTAGACCGTGATAAGATTTCGAAGTGGTAGAACGAGTGGCAGGTTGCTTTTAAATGTTCAAAAATATAAAAGTGTGCATTTCAAAAAACGAAAAAATTGTATCCTATGAATATAATATTAGTGAGTCAGAGCTGGAATCTGTAAACTCGTATGAATACTTGGGTGTAACACTTAGTAGGGGCGTGAAGTCGGAAGATCACAAAGGCTCAGTCGTGAGTAAAGCATCTAGAACACTTCGATTTATTGGTAGAATACTAGGGAAATGCAGTCAGCCTACAAAGGAGATTGCTTACAAATCGCTCGTGCGACCTGTCCTAGAATACTGCTCAAGTGTGTGGGACCCATACCAAATAGGACTAGCAGGGGATTTAGAACGCACACAGGGAAAGGCGGCACGGATGATCACAGGCTCGTTTGACCCGAGGGAGACTATGACAGAGATGTTGAAAAAACTGCACTGGCAGACTTTTGAAGATAGACGGAAACTCTACTGAGAAAGTTTCAGGAAACGGCCTTAAATGATGACTCTAGGAATATACTACAATCCCCTACATATCGCTCCTACAGGGATCGTGAGGATAAGATTAGATTACTTCCTGGCAGATTAAAACTGTTTGCCGAACCGAGACTCGAACTCGGGACCTTTGCCTTTCGCGGGCAAGTGCTTTACCGACTGAGCTACCCAGGCACGACTCACCACCCGAACCCACAGCTTTAGCAAGAGACGAGGTACTGGTGGAATTAAAGGTGTGAGGACCGGTCCTGACTCGTGCATGAGGAACTCAGTCCGTAGAGCACTTGCCCGCAAAAGGCGAAGGTCCCGAGTTCGAGTCTCGGTCTGGCACACAGTTTTAATCTGCCAGGAAGTCTCATATCAGCGCACACTCTGCTGCAGAGTGAAAATTTCATTCTGAAGGTTAGATTAATTACAGCCCGCACAGAAGCGTTTACACAATCATTTTCCAGCGTTCCATGCGCGAATGAAACGGAAAAAAAGACCTAATATCTAGTAAGTGGGACGTACCCACTGCCCTGCACTTCCAGTGGTTCGCTAAGTATAGATGTAGCTGTAGATCTAGAAATTTTAGTACAACTCGTAACAAACACATGTAATATATATACTAAGATGGTATCTGTTCTTTTCGGACATGTCCGAAAGAACAGATACCATCTTAGTGTATATACACTCCTGGAAATGGAAAAAAGAACACATTGACACCGGTGTGTCAGACCCACCACACTTGCTCCGGACACTGCGAGAGGGCTGTACAAGCAATGATCACACGCACGGCACAGCGGACACACCAGGAACCGCGGTGTTGGCCGTCGAATGGCGCTAGCTGCGCAGCATTTGTGCACCGCCGCCGTCAGTGTCAGCCAGTTTGCCGTGGCATACGGAGCTCCATCGCAGTCTTTAACACTGGTAGCATGCCGCGACAGCGTGGACGTGAACCGTATGTGCAGTTGACGGACTTTGAGCGAGGGCGTATAGTGGGCATGCGGGAGGCCGGGTGGACGTACCGCCGAATTGCTCAACACGTGGGGTGTGAGGTCTCCACAGTACATCGATGTTGTCGCCAGTGGTCGGCGGAAGGTGCACGTGCCCGTCGACCTGGGACCGGACCGCAGCGACGCACGGATGCACGCCAAGACCGTAGGATCCTACGCAGTGCCGTAGGGGACCGCACCGCCACTTCCCAGCAAATTAGGGACACTGTTGCTCCTGGGGTATCGGCGAAGACCATTCGCAACCGTCTCCATGAAGCTGCGCTACGGTCCCGCACACCGTTAGGCCGTCTTCCGCTCACGCCCCAAAATCGTGCAGCCCGCCTCCAGTGGTGTCGCGACAGGCGTGAATGGAGGGACGAATGGAGACGTGTCGTCTTCAGCGATGAGAGTCGCTTCTGCCTTGGTGCCAATGATGGTCGTATGCGTGTTTGGCGCCGTGCAGGTGAGCGCCACAATCAGGACTGCATACGACCGAGGCACACAGGGCCAACACCCGGCATCATGGTGTGGGGAGCGATCTCCTACACTGGCCGTACACCACTGGTGATCGTCGAGGGGACACTGAATAGTGCACGGTACATCCAAACCGTCATCGAACCCATCGTTCTACCATTCCTAGACCGGCAAGGGAACTTGCTGTTCCAACAGGACAATGCACGTCCACATGTATCCCGTGCCACCCAACGTGCTCTAGAAGGTGTAAGTCAACTACCCTGGCCAGCAAGATCTCCGGATCTGTCCCCCATTGAGCATGTTTGGGACTGGATGAAGCGTCGTCTCACGCGGTCTGCACGTCCAGCACGAACGCTGGTCCAACTGAGGCGCCAGGTGGAAATGGCATGGCAAGCCGTTCCACAGGACTACATCCAGCATCTCTACGATCGTCTCCATGGGAGAATAGCAGCCTGCATTGCTGCGAAAGGTGGATATACACTGTACTAGTGCCGACATTGTGCATGCTCTGTTGCCTGTGTCTATGTGCCTGTGGTTCTGTCAGTGTGATCATGTGATGTATCTGACCCCAGGAATGTGTCAATAAAGTTTCCCCTTCCTGGGACAATGAATTCACGGTGTTCTTATTTCAATTTCCAGGAGTGTATATAGTTGAGGCTCACCGGCCACTTGACCATCTTCTTCTGTGCGAATGCACAAACAGTGCCCGAACTCTTACGGGCTACTAATGAGTATAACGGGCGGGGGCACTACGAATGTAGTGCGGGACAATACGTTGAGAATGTGAATTTCGCGGGAGGCGTGCCAGTGATAAATCCCTGCAGTCGCGCTATCCTCTGTGTCCTCGGTGGCTCTGTGTCCCCGTTGACGTATGTCAATGCCTGTAAGCAGCTAAGGGTGTTTATTTCATTGTAAACACATTTAAGTAGCCCTCGTATGTCGTTAAACAAAGTTCCGTACATCGTCCGAAATTAGAAAAACAACAGTTGCTGCATTATCAAGGACAAGAAGATGCGACTGTCGATGTCCCAACAGAATGCCCCTTTGAGTGCAACCATTGCCAGTAGCGCACTGTTTGCGAACTGCTGGTATCTAGAGTTCAGGGCCGACTTGAGACGTAGTTTTAACTTGTACCGTATGATCATCACAGCGTGTAAGTAGAAGAATGGAAATCGATGTATCAGAACCTTGCTACGATAAATCGAGCTGTTTTCATTTTATTAGGAATGTCTATATTGGGTATGGAACCATACATCGTTTCGACTGTTTAAACTCTCATTGACAGTTAAAGGAATTACTATGCACTATTGCTGGCTACTAAATGCACGTAGTTAAAAAAAAAAATGGAAACAGCTATGTTACAAAATACAGAATGTTTCCGACTTGCTAACAATGATCATTTGGGATTGTGACAGTAGCTAATAATGCAGCATACAATGCGACGTACTACCGTGTAGTTGGCTATACAAAGGTGAAGCAGAATGACTTCCAGTGAGACCGCTGTAGCGCGTTATATGGTCAGTTGTATCGAAGACCAGAGGCGTTTTAGATATATCGAATGTAATAGTGTGCAAGGTGATAGTGTAAACCCATATAGAAATGTATCAGGTAACTCGGTTCTGCAATCTCTGTCTCCTATGACAGTGCTAAACAGATTGAAAATTATTTGGAAATTTCTATGATTCTGCGTGAATTTATATTTTATCTCGTAGTGAGTTGCTTTTTTTGTTTTTGTTTTTTGGGGAGGCGGAGGGATCGGGGAACTAGACCCGAATTTGCAAACACCAATTGGAAAAGTGTTAAAAACATAGGTCAGGCAGGTCGGTGTACCAGACCACGTGACATAAACCCTACGCACGGATTCTATGGAGATTTGGGTCATCTACAAAGATGTTTCAGAAAATATTTCATGCATCTGAAGACACGTCACCCATCTTAATCACCTGCACCCAGGGTAGACTACACAAAGTGGGTTGCCTATCTTTGGTGTACGAAATATTTTTTGAGAAAGTTTTATGGTGCCAATACTGATTATTGGAACTGAACTCGTTACATCTTAAGATCCCACCCACATCGTCAATGCTGAACCATTGATTTTTGATATCAAATTTCCTAGGAAGCAGTTAATTAACAAATTTCATGTCTTATGTTACGAGCATGCATGTTGCTGTCATCGAATAAAGTTTTCAGTTAGGATTGCGCAGATGTGTTCGTTCGCGTTAAATATAGTCCACTTATTTTATTCAGAAGCCTGAGTTTCATTGCCGCCGGTGAACTGGCACTGTTTTGGAAAGTATAGGACCTTGATTGCTGCTTAGCCCTTGGGTCAAACTGAGACACCGAAATTTCCACACTAATTACAAAGTTAGCTGTTTTGACGTTTCGGATCACAGACATTAACAATTTTTGCCAAGAGAACTCTAAAGAATATGGATTCCTATTTTCATGGTTAGATGATATGATATCTATTAACTACAAACATTCCTGCCATGAAGATGTTACGTACACTTAGACAGCCACACCTATCACAATAGTGGCAGCGTAAGTTTTGTTTTTTAGCGGGTCTTTGTGAGCACCCAGAGGAATTAACATCTCCACGATAAAAGCGAGTTTCATTGATCAACAAAAGGCGAATTGCAGACTATAGCCAATTGCGAATGCTCAGGTTATAGATCGTCAAGTAAAACTATTCTGAAATCATAAAACACACCGCAAGGAAATATTCTCAATTCCAGTTTCCCGGCCAAAAGTGGATATATCACTGAAAAAGACTTTCTATAGTCACAATTGCTGAAACTTATTATTTAGTATCACTCACGTTGAACTGTTGTTGTTGTTGTTGTTGTTGTGGTCTTCAGCCCTGAGACTGGTTTGATGCAGCTCTCCATGCTACTCTATCCTGTGCAAGCTTCTTCATCTCCCAGTACCTACCGCAACCTACATCCTTCTGAATCTGCTTAGTGTATTCATCTCTTGGTCTCCCTCTACGATTTTTACCCTCCACGGTGCCCTCCAATGCTAAATTTGTGATCCCTTGATGCCTCAAAACATGTCCTACCAACCGATCCCTTTTTGAACTATAGGCTCGCATACTGGACGTTTTGGTAACTTACCTGTCATGCGTCTTCCAGGTAACTATTTTGGTGAAAATGAGTGTAATTAGCGCGTGTAGTGACGTGATGCTGCTGTTGACGACAAAAAGAGAAGAGAGAAAGCTAAATGCAGTTATGATCACTTCCTCTTGAATGTCGTGAAATGAGCCTCTGACCTTCAATGTCACTATCCGAAGGACAAATCGCCATCATCAACAGTGCTGAATGCCTTCACTGGACGAGACGCTACGGAGAGTTGGAATTAGATCAAGACAACTGATAACCGCCTGGTAATAGGGAACTACTCGCCATTACCTCACCTCCGCTTATTGGCCAAATATTGGTAATAAGAGTTTCTTCCACCAACTGGCATCCAATTGGCTGCCTCAGAACCGAGGGTCCTCATGTAAATAACAGATAAGTCCAAAAATATATTAGCTAAATTTATCACAAGAGTATGTAAAATCCTACATCTGATAGTATTCTATAGTCAAACTAGAAATAAGTGAACTGTTACCTTGCCCACACTGTTGCATTACACTAAAAAACGAGATGAAATCATTTCAAAGAACGGAACATCCAGATCTCAAATCAGGATTCTGGCGACTGCTTCAAATGTATTTAATTTTGCAGTTAAGAAGATATAATAGAGTGATTACGAGGAAATGTAAACAGACGAACGATAATTTAATACCCATCCTGTATTTATTTTCTAACGCAACCAAGGAAACAAATATTTTACAAAACAGATAAAATTTGTTTTACCATAACTCCAGTCGTTTCTTGCGAGGAATGTTTAATATAAGTCTTGCATTTTCTACAAAAGCTGGCAATACATTAAACGGAATATATTTATTAGGAAGTTAAAGGGTGCTCTGTAGAGTATTGCGCTGCAGGAACTCGGACGCTTTTACCAGAGTGTATCCAAAACTTTTAGTTGTTATATCTCTTGAAGCTTTGACGAATTATTCGTTCTGTTAAAAAGAACAATATATTATAATGAAAATAACGGTAGCAGTACTGAAATACACTACCTTTCTTTTGCAACTAATTAATTCCGAGATATTTACGTGACCCACTTTGCAAATTAAGAATATTTAAGTCATTGGAACAATTTTACATTCTCATACCGATACAGTACTACAAAAAAGTGATGGCAAGCAACGGCATTGCACTGATTCAACTCGCATTTTCTGTCATAATATAGGGCTTATACCATAGGCTTAAGATTGATCAGTATCACGCTGTGTAGCGTTTATATGTGTTTTTCATGTGGTTTCTAGTATCATTCTTAGAGATATTTAGGTATTTGCCTATATTTTCTTGTATATATATCTAAATATCTATCCATACATACTGCAAATTAAAGTTGCCCATTGTGATTTCTGTATATGTATTCGGACTCAAGGGACTTTGATAGGGTTTTCACCAGTAGCTAGACTACCTTACAAAGAAGATAAGTATTTCGTGCAAATGGCTGAACTAATAATACAGTCGCCCGCCACTGTGAAAACGGTGCTATTGCCATCTAGCGGTGAACGGCACAACTCCTCGGAATAGCAGTGGCTCGCGCGGCCTTCCCAGCCTCCTGTGTCGGCATTCTTCCGTTCACGAAAGGCAGCGCACTACTGCGTGGCAGAGGGCGCTCAGTACCTCTGTCATATGACTGATGGTGCGCCGTACCAGCTTTACGTGTCAAACGGTGCTCTGTACTAGGTGTTCGGTACCAATGTTACATGGCAGACGGTGCTCGGGTAGCGATGTTACACGGCAGAGGATGCTCCATACAGATACTGCGTTGCAGAGTGTACTTCCTTCCTATGTTGTGTGGCAGAGGGGTGCCGTGTAGCAAAGTTGTGTGGCAGAGGGTGCTCTGTACTAATGTTACGTGGCAGAGGTTTGCTTCATACCAATGTTACGTAGCAGGAGGAGCTCTGTACCAATATTACATGGCAGAGAATGCTCCTTACCAATGTTGTGTGGTAGGGGGTGCATTTTGCCGATATTTCACGGTAGAGGGTGCTTTGTGCCGTTTTAATGTGCCAGAGGGTGCTTTGTAACGATGTTGTGTAGTAGAGGGTGCTTTATATCGATGTTACAGGGCAGAGGGTGCTCCATACCAATGTTACTGGGCAGTGACTAATCCATACCAATGTTGCACAACACAGACTGGTCTGTACTGAAGTTATATGGCAGTGGTTGGTTGATACCAATGTTACGAGCAGATGGTTCTCTGTACCGAAGTTACATGGCAGAGGGTGCTGCGTACCACTGTTACGTGGCAGAGGGTGCTCTGTACCAATACCAATGATACTTGACAGAGGGTGTTTCGTGTCAAAGTTACATGGCAGAGGGTGCTCCATACCAATGTTGAGTGGTAGAAAGTGCTTTGTACTGATGTTGTGTGGGAGACATTGCATCTTACTTGTCTTGCGTGGCAGAGACATGCTTCATACTATTCTTGCTTTGCAGCCTACGGAAGTTGTATAAGAAACGATGCGTCGTACCAGTGTTGCGTGCTGAAGGGTGCTTTATGCCAATGCTACATGGTGGACGGTGCTTCTTACAAATTTTATATGGCAGGGGGTTCTTTGTAGCGATGTTTCGTAGTAGAGACTGCTCTGTATCAGTGTTGTGTGGCGTGCGAATTATGTGGGCAGGGATTGCTTCGTACTGCTGTTACATTGGGAAATGTGGGAAAACGTCACAGAGAGAACGTAGCCACTTTCTGACTGGCGCTGGAATGAGGTAGTCGGCAACTGGCCACAGCTAACGCCAAACTGGTGCTGCAATTGGGCAACTCCCCTCCACTGCCAGCGGATGTCACTCCAGACACCAGGTAAACATGCAACACGTATCATTCAGGCATCCTCAGAACTCCTGTGCCGTGTGCTGCTTAAGCTGTTTTACGTTATATGAAAACGATAATATTCAGTTACATAAAGTTTTTCTCTGAATTTTAATCATAGCTCAACTCAGTGATCCGTAAACAAAATAACCTCTATACGGGACAAGATGTCCGGCCATACATTCTTACTGCTACTCGTGCAAAGCCGGGGTAGGTCTCTAGTATCACTAGAAATCCTTACTAATTTGTGCATGGGTCGATGCTTTTCTCGTTGATTGCAATAAACTGTCTTTTGTCAAGTGGTGTAATGTTTTGCCCCTTACAACTTATGAATGATGGAACTCAACAAGGAATGCTATACTCAGCGTCAGATGTATTGTCCAATGATACTGAGTCTTTTTTAAGAATTTCCATCCGTCACCAGCGGTGTACTTCGATTAAATTCACTTATATCAACCGCCCATCGTTTCACAGACTTAGTTATTTTCAAAAAATGTTTCCTTGCACCATCCCTGTATTTGACTTCAGAATGAATTGGGAGATGAGTAATAACTTTTAGAATGATGTTGTGGTTTCAGTAACTGCACTTTGGTTGCCTTCTGAATATGTTACAATTTTGTGACTATCTATACATTCGTGTGTGTAAGTGAGAATGACTGCGAGGATTACATCGAAAGGAGAAACATATAAATAAAGATGTCTGTAAATTGATTGCCGGCCGGAGTGGCCGTGCGGTTCTAGACGCTACAATCTGGTGCCGAGCGACCGCTATGGTCGCAGGTTCGAATCCTGCCTCGGGCATGGATGTGTGTGATGTTCTTAGGTTAGTTAGGTTCAATTAGTTCTAAGTTCTATGCGAATGATGACCTCAGAAGTTAAGTCGCATAGTGCTCAGAGCCATTTTGTAAATTGATTCTGCTTTTACAATTAAAGCGAAGTTTGCAGTTCGAAACCATGTATCTGTCTATAGCCAAATGACCAGTTCACAATAGATATGGATACTGATGGCATCATCTCGGCGTTTGTTTCGTAAGTGAAAAGTAATGAACATCGTATTGGCGTGACAAGGGTCTCTTCATATTTCCTGCCTAAGAATGTATTTCATCACATCTACCAAATTATTGGCAGAGAACCACTTTCAGCCCATTAAATTAGATAAGAAGTATTTGAGATTACTAGGTATTCTGAATACTCCTTGCGAACATGAACGCTCTTTCCCTGAAAACGACTCAAGTGTGCTTTTCATACTGTGTGTTAAAAGTCTACTATATGTCATAACAACCAAGTCACTCTTTGTATTAGGATAAAAAGCTTATAATTCTACTGGGCAAGTAAACTGAATTCTCTGAAAACACCGTCTATGTACTGGCAATAATTACAGCGAACTGATCAAGATGAGGAAAAGCGCGTTACAGCTTAAATTCTAACAGAACTGAAGGAAGTGGGCAAGGGAAGGAGGAAGAGCTGAGAGAATCTATTGACCCTTCTTGTAATGATGCTAGGATATACGAGCTTAACGCTTTGCTGTTGCTACTTGCTTTGCTATGGAACCAAGAAGATGTTTTCTCTGCATCTGACAGCCCAATAAAATCTCAAGTCGATACTTCTTCAACATTATCAAGTAATTACGTAAAGAATTCCACATAAATAAGGAGTACTCGCAAAAATAAAGCAGCAGTAAGGAAACGACACATAGTTCGTCCTGTCAGTCTTTCAAAATTAGTCATGTTCCATTTAGCTTGTGGGTAAAGGTTTCTGAATATGAAGAAATGAAAATTCGTCTTTGACTACTTTCCGCAGTGTTGGTTGCTTTAAAAACATGTGTCTGTTGGAGTGCTTGCTGTTGCAGTGGGTGTAATTTTCACCTAGACGTAAACTTCATGTACGAAACACATTAAAGTGAATTTATTAATTGCATAATCTGAGTGACTAAAAGTAAAGCTTAACTTACAGTGAGAAATTTCAATTCCAGCAGGTTGCTGATATGATCTACCCGACGGAAAGCATTCCCCCGTAGTGTCGTTAGGGCTATGCATATGATCTGCATAAAATTAAGAGAGATAGTTAAGCCACAGGTATTTATTTAACTTTCGACGGTGCGCATGAATATTGCAGCTCATACTTTTTGAGTTACGGCCGAGGCATGCTCGCTTTAATTACGTATCCAATTTGCAACGAAAAACCACAAATATGTAAATGTTGGAAATAATGATGTTTTATCGGAAAATGCACCATACTGTTGTACTAGAACGCTGAAACCAGACTAACAGGCACGGAACTGCAGATGTAACACACACAATTTCTGCATAACCATGTGACGTACAGTAGTCAGCAACGCCAGGCAGCAGGCGAGACGGGATGGATATTTGACCGCAGTTAACGCAGATGTATTGAGTACGAAGCTCCATTACAATATAAAGGAAAGGAGGTTCACACATTCTGGATCCAAAATACTGATTTTTAAAGTAATGGATCCAACATTTAAAAAATATTACATAATCTGCGTTATGATTTTAGCCTTAATTACGTGTTTTTAAAGCGCAGCCACTAGTTACTTTTGAAAATATTATACAGGCTGTTTATTTTACCTGAAGACATTGAAATTTCTTGAAAGCTACACGTCGGATTAAAATCTATGGAGAAGAAATAAAAATGTTGATGTTCGCCGATGACATTGTAATTCTGTGAGGGACAACAAAGGACTTGGAAGAGCAGTTGAACGGAATGGACAGTGTCTTGAAAGGAGGATATAAGATGAACATCAACAAAAGCAAAACGAGGATAATGGAATGGAGTCGAATTAAGTCGGGTGATGCTGAGGGAATTAGATTAGGAAATGAGACACTTAAAGTAGTAAAGGAGTCTTGCTATTTTTGGAGCAAACTAACTGATGACGGTCGAAGTAGAGAGGATATAAAATGTAGACTGGCAATGGCAAGGAAATCCTTTCTGAAGAAGAGAAATTTTTTAACATCGAGTACAGATTTAAGTGTCAGGAAGTCGTTTCTGAAAGTATTTGTATGGAGTGTAGCCATGCATGGAAGTGAAACATGGGCGATAAATAGTTTGGACAAGAAGAGAATAGAAGCATTCGAAATGTGGTGCTACAGAAGAATGCTGAAGATTAGATGGGTAGAGCACATAACTAATGAGGAGGTATTGAATAGAATTGGGGAGAAGAGGGGTTTGAGGCACATCTTGACAAGAAGAAGGGACCGGTTGGTAGGAAATGTTCTGAGGCATGAGGGGATCACAAATTTAGCATTGGAGGGCAGCGTGGAGGGTAAAAATCGTAGAGGGAGATCAAGAGACGAATACACTAAGCAGATTCAGAAGGATGTGGGTTGCAGTAGGTACTGGGAGATGAAGAAGCTTGCACAGGATAGGGTAGCATGGAGAGCTGCATCAAACCAGTCTGAGAACTGAAGACAACAACAACAACAACAACAACAACAACGACACGTCGGACCAAAAAAGTTGTAATTCCAGTCTGCTTGTCCATGAGAACCCCGCCCCCCACCCTTCCCCCACCCCATCCTTTGCGCGATTGGCGGAGCGCTGCTTTGAAATCTTCAAAGTAAGCCCCCTTTTTTTTATTGCAGATTACGATTCTACGGCAAAATCTACGTACGTTTTGTCTGAAGCATTTTCTTCGTTTCGCCACAGATGATGCTGTAATCTGGAGAACAGAAATGGATACACAATCGTAATTTACGTCATGCTGCTCAATGGCCCTCGAATATCCATTGGCAAGTGGGACGCCACCTCTATGCAGCGAGGGTATGTCATGCCAATAGTTCATAACTACCAACTGGAAACCGAATTCGCAACGTTGAAGTCCTCCGACATTTCGAAAAAGGGACTACTTGATGCGCCACCGTGGCCGTACAGCGAACTACGACGTGTCATAACAGCCATTACACTGCGACCGCAGCTCACGTATCATGCAGACGTAGAACAGATAGCGGCTCTAAAGATTACAATACTTCCGCAGTGTTTATTGCCTGCGCACCTACCTATTATTTGGAGGACAGAAGTGCAAGTGGACGATGAATGTTGCAACCGCAGAAGAAAACAATTGAAATGATTCTGATTTACGGAGAATGTAGGAGGAATGTAGAGGTGGTTGTTGCCTTGTATGCCGAGCGTTTTCCAGAAAAGTCTCACTCTCGTTCGTTCTTTTACAAGGTTGTGAAAGCCTTTGTGTCTGATGGCAGCGTACAGATCGGAACACGGAAACGAAGCAAACGTGTTACAGGAGAAGCTAATAAAGTACCTGTACTTGCGGCAGTGCACCGCAACTCACAGGTAAGTGTCCGACAATTACACCCCGATTCCAGTATGTCCACAAGCAGTATTGTCACAATACTGCATCGTCATAAATGTTATCCATATCACATTTCACTGCATCAAGAACTTCACGGCGCCGATTTCCATAATCGGGTAGTGTTTGTGAATGGGCATGTCAACAAATGCAAAGTTCTCTGTAGAGGTGCTCTTTTCCGATGAGTCGACATTCACGAACAGTGGTAGCGTTAACCGGCATAACATGCATTACTGTGGTGTAGACAATCTCCACTGATTACGGCAAGTTGACCATCGACGTCCTTGGCCGTATGAGGTAGCATCATGGGGAACAAACTGATTCGTCTGTATTTAATCGTCGGCACGTTGAAGGGACGAAAATATCAAACTTTTTTGGAACAGGAACTACCGATATTGTTGCAGTATGTTGCCCTGGATGTTTGACAACGTATGTGGTTGGAATGACGGTTTCCCAGCGAGTTACACAACTGAAGCACGGGAGGCATTAGACGGTGTTTAAAACCGTTGGTGGATTGGCAGAAGTGGCTCTATTAACTGGCCCGCTATGTCACCGGATTTCACGTCGCTGGGTTTCTTTCTGTGGGGATATCTATAAGATAAGGCTACCAGCAAGTGCCAACAGGCCGTGAAGACATGGTCCACCGCATCAGAAACGCCTATGCTGACATCCCCGCAGATATACTTCTGTCCTGTGTACGGTCATTTGAAAAGTGGATTGCTAAATGTATTGGAGTTGGCGGTACTCTGTTTGAATACTTACGATAATTAGAAACGTAGAGTAGCGTTCGGTTATCCTATTCTCGCAGCATAGCGGTCGGGTCCCATGCGCCATTGGATATTCAAGGGCCATTGAGCAGCATTAAGATTATGTGCCCATTTATATTCTTCCGATCACAGCGTCGTATGCGACGAAACGAAGAAAATGCTTCAGACAAAACTTACGTAGATTTTGCGGTAGAATCGTAATCTGCAATTAAAAACGGGGGTTCCTATTGAAGATTTCAAAGTTGCCCCCGCCACCCACGCATATGGTGGGGTGGGGGGTCGAGCGTGGTATCATTGTACGTCCGCCTCCGAAACAAACAAATTTAAATTATAACTTTTCTTTGATCTGATATGTAGTTTTCAAGATATTTCAATGTCTTTAGCTAAAATGAGCACCCTGTACATCAGTTGCAAACGAGACAGGTAGCAGTTTATGCAGACTACGTAAATCGATACAGATAAGTCTGTGTACATAGAGTTCACGTGTGGGTAATAGAAATGAGAATGGCAAATGTTTCGCTTTGAGATAATAGTCCTGCCCCGGAAACAACTGCGTCGATAGTTGCGAAGGTAAACACGTTGCAGAATAATCCGCATGTTACAGTTTTGAAGAACCATCACCACAGATTTCCGGTGAATCTGTGGGCGAGAACAGTCAATGATTTGTCGACAGGTCCGTATCTTCTTCGGAGCCACAGCGCTGAACCCAGTGTTTCCGAGGTACGAACTCTCTGTAAAGTTGGAATACTCCCCGCTTGATTTGTTTTTAGATGTGGTTCTAACCCGATAGGGACGCAGTTCGCTTTGCTAATCTTGCTTGTGATCACATGCGTCCGAGGTTCCATTCTTTCAGTGTACTGGAGAGGCACAGCGGTGTTACTGCTGTCTTCATGGTTCATGGTGTGGGGAGCCATCGAATATGACTTCATGAGTCACATCTAATGTTATATATCTTCTTCTGTGAGGATGCACAAACAGTGCCCGAACTCTTACGGGAATCTGCGATAAAGCCGCAAGTAATATTATGGGCAGGGGCACTATGAATATAGTGTGGGACGATAAGTTGCGAATGTGGGTCTCACGGGAGACGTACCAGAGATAAGTCCCTGCAGTCGCACTATCCTCTGCGTCCTCGGTGGCTCAGATGGATAGAGCGTCTGCCATGTAAGCAGGAGATCCCGGATTCGAGTCCCGGTCGGAGCACACATTTTCAACTGTCCCCGTTGACTTATATCAACGCCATTGTAATTACATCTAATGTTGACAGTATCGAGGTGCCATATTCCAAGAGGACAATGCTCGTCTACACATGTCACTGGTCTCTATGAACTGTTTGCGTTATGTTATGATCCTCCCATGTTCAGCTGGATCTCCATAGTGTCACCGATAGAAGCATGTGTGGACCAGATCATGGCAATTCCACTGCAGTGCCTTGTCCTGGATGTCAAGGATCATTTCGAAGGGTTGTGGGCCAGGTTGCCTCAGGAGAGGATACAACGACTTTATGACACCGTTCCCAATCGAATCAGGGCTTGTATCGAGGCCGACGGGGTGCAACGTAATATTTATAAGGCCGACTTGATTTTATTATTACTGAAAGAATATCACACACCCCCTCAACTAGTGAAGTTTAGTTTTGACCCTTCTCCGATTCTGGGTACTTTAAATTCTTTGCAGGCAAAGCACTTGTCTTATGATATGTTTGAATGCTTTTTTTCTCGTTTGGACCCGAACCACCTCCAGAAAAGCTACGACAAAGCAAAAGAAAATGTTCAAATGTATGTGAAAATTTATGGGACTTAACTGCTAAGGTCATCAGTCCCTAAGCTTACACACTACTTAACCTAAATTATCCTAAGGACAAACACACATACCCATGCCCGAGGGAGGACTCGAACCTCCGCCGGGACCAGCCGCACAATCCATGACTGCAGCGCCTGAGACCGCTCGTCTAATTCCGCGCGGCACAATTTTTTAAATATCCTCTATAAAAACAGACGATTCCCAAACGTATGAAACTTGGTGCGGAGTATGTATTAGAGTAGGTCTTTTTTTATTTTGCACCAATGCGAAATCGAATTTTGATAATAAAAAGAATGTGTAATTGCGTGTTCCCTTAAACCAAATATCACAGTCGTTTCAGTCCTAATCCTTAGCTGAGCGATCAACGGGTCTGACTGCAGTGCAGCAGGTTCGATTTCCGACCGGGTCGGAGATTTTTTTAGCTGGGTGTTGTGTTGTCCTCATCATCATTTCATCGCCATCGACACGTACGACGCATTGTGTGGCCTTAACTGAAAAGAATTAAAACTCGGCAGCAGGACTTCCCAGGTGGGGATTCTCGACCATCAATGGCCCACGATCATTATATTTCATTTCAGAGTCCGTTTCAGGGCTCCGACTTCCCACCAAAGGGAATTGTTAGTAGCACCTCACATTAGGGCGTCGCATCCTATTGCATTACTAAAAGTTACAAAGCAAGGACGTCTGAAGAGCCCCCCCCCCCTTCCGTATGTCTTCTGCCTCTAGCGACTGTCCCATACACAACAATTTGCCCCTAGTGAGGATTTACGTACAGCAGCTTGCAATGATACTGAATCGAGTACGACTTTTTAAAATACTAAATGTAGCGACCACGTTTTGCGTTGTAGCATAAAATACATCACCACTCTGTTAAATTCTCCGTAACTGTATATATTATGTACGATGAATACTAGATTTTCCGAGAGACAATAGGTTCTGCGAATATTACGAGGCACAGTCCCGAGTGTGACTTCTCAAACGGGCGCCCGCAAGTATGTTCTTGGAATCCATTTATACAACCTTCTTCAGTGGATCTGTAGCGCCGTTTTGCACAGCATTACGCGAAAATTAACATTGCAGTGTTACGAATTACGAGTTCGGCCCTAAAATTTTTGTAAGCGCCATAAAGCCGTCGGAGTCTGAGAGTTGTGTCCCGGGACATTAATTTCCGCGCAGAACGCGGAGTCGCGCTGTGTAGCGGCGGGCGCAGCAGACGTTAAACACGGTTTACACACAATAAAAATAGAACAAAGGGCGCGCGCCGGCAAGTTTAAGGATGCCCTTTGAAAGACGGCGTATCGACTCGGCAAACAGCGCGTAAATAATGCGCGTGCCGTGCGACGCCGGCGAGGCTGCAAACTCTCACGGTTACTCGCCCTTTCCTTCGGGGCCAAGTTCACTTGACGTGCAGTCCCCGGGGATTCATCGACTCACAGCAGTCAAGTAGCGGACCGGTCAACAGACAATTCGAAGGGAATTCGTGTGTGCTCGGGGTTTTCCAACGGATGGTAACTTTATCCGGAAAAGCACCTACTTTCTACATCTACATATAGACGAAGTTGCACTACAATGGAATACCATTTACCTTTTAGTTTTTATCTCCAATCTAAACTTATTTAGCCGCGCGGGATTAGCCGAGCGGTCTAAGGCGCTGCAGTCATGGACTGTGCGGCTGGTCCTGGCGGAGGTTCGAGACCTCCCTCGGGCATGAGTGTGTGTGTTTGTCCTTAGGATAATTTAGGTTTAGGAGTGAGTAAGCTTAGGGGCTGATGACCTTAGCAGTTAAGTCCCATAAGATTTCACGCACATTTTTTCAAACTTATTTGTAGCTCTAAAACGCACTTTCTCATAAAATCCAACTATCTGACAATACGTGTTTGTATTGCTTTTCATAAAATTTAAGAAACTTACCACAAAAAAAAATTAAAAATAATTTATGGATGTTCATCCTATTGTATGGACGAGGGACTTCCTCAGGGCCGACCACTGTGGCCGAGCAGTTCTAAGCGCTACAGTCCGGAACTGCGCTGTCGCTACGGTCGCAGGTTCGAATCCTGCCTCGGGCATGGATGTGTGCGATGTCCTTAGGTTAGTTAGGTTTAAGTAGTTCTAAGTTCTAGGGGACTGATGACCTCAGATGTTAAGTCCCATAATGTTCAGAGCCATTTCACTTCCTGAGAATAGCTACCCCACATGTACTAGTAACAATAGTAACAAGCACTCCGAAATAAATGCGGCAAGGAAATCTAATACTGTTTTGGCATGGTGGAGCCTGAGGATGGCGATAACATGACACTGAAACTAGTCGTGTGAGACAAAAAAGCGATTCTCAAGACACAGCTGTGGTGCTACTTTTTCTCGTAAATTTAAAGAAGTTTCATTTGGAGGCTAATATGAAACAGTCTTGATATACAGAATATCGTTACAAAAATGCAGATAATCACTCAAATTTTGGAAGAAAAAATATTTTATGTAGTTAAAATACAAACCCTACATTTCAGCAGGATAATGCACGACCGCATGTTGCAGGTCCTGTACGGGCCTTTCTGGATACAGAAAATGTTCCACTGCTGCCCTGGCCAGTACATTCTCCAGATCTCTCACCAACTGAAAACTTCTGGTCAATGGACGAGCAACTGGCTCGTCACAATACGCCAGTCACTACTCTTGATGAACTGTGGTATCGTGTTGAAGCTGCATGGGCAGCTGTACCTGTACTCGCCATCCAAGCCGTTATTACGGCCAGAGTAGGTTGTTCTGGGTTATGATTTCTCAGGATCTATGCAGCCAAATTGCGTGAAAATGTAATCACATGTCAGTTCTAGTATAATATATTTGTGCAATGAATACCCGTTTATCATCTGCATTTCTTCTTGGTGTAGCAATTTTAATGGCCAGTAGTGTACTTATTGCATTCGACGCCACATTGAGCGACTTGTGCGTCGGAGATGGCGATGAAATGATGATGAGGACAACACAACACCCACTCCTTGAGCGGAGAGAATCTTCTGCCCCAGCCGGGAATGGAATCCGGGCCCTTGGCGTGGCATTCCACCGCGCTGAGCACTCAGCTAACGGGGGTGGCTACTAAGTGTTCTCATTTTTAAATAGTATATGAATGAAGTCCGCGTATTTGTAGGAAGTCTGTTACGCTACCTCGAGACGAACACACAGTTTCTACCTGTGATACTTGTCTTATTGTGTCATCAGTTTTAACGTAAGATTATACCTTTCAATGAGAAGACTATGGCAGCAATTTAAATTTTGAAATTCGGACTATACGCGAAGTATTGAAAATGAAACTTTTGTTGCCTCTGGTAGCCGTTAGGTAGGCAACCTTTAACCGGTACCTGGTTCCGGAACAGTCGCTTAGCAATGCAGACGTGGGACAGCTGAGTTGGCGGCGCGGCCTCCCTCACGCTCGGTGTCGCCAAGCTGCAGTAGTGGGCGAAGTTGTGGCGGCGCGTGACCAGGTCGGCCGGCCGCTAACTGCCGCCTAGTGGCCCCATTTGCAGCAGGCACGCCGTCGCGGTCGCCCCTCCACCCACGGCGTCGCGAAGCGCGAACTTCTGTCGCCCCCGTGTCTCGTGCCCGCTTAGCGCAGAGAACGCGATACTTCAAAGATTCCAGTTTGTGTCGATATACATCGACATAATAAGTGACAGGATGGTAAGCATACGAAGTAAAAAATTGTCATCCCGGCACACATCACTACAATGTAATATCGCCTCAAGTTCTCGCAGTGCCCTCAATGCGTAGATGACGAGAGTCCACAAGTTTGTTCATATAGCGATATCCACATATACAGTTGGCGTTTGTATCGCGTACACAAGGTACAAAAGCGCAGTGCATTGATGGAGCTGTCATTTGTACTCACAAGGGGAACCTCCATACTGTAAATCACGGATTTTGATACGAGTCAAATATGTTGTAGAGGCACTTACCTGGCTATCCGGTTTTTTTTTTTTTTTAGCGACGGGCCTTAGTTTTTGAGAAAATTGATTTTGAAGTTCATTGCGCGCTTTGTATAACTGTAACATTACACGCACAACGAGCAAGTATGCGTAGCGCAGCGGTAAAGCTTTACGGCTTCCGCGCTAGAGGTACCTTGTTCGAATCCTGCTCGTATACTTTTTTTTTAAATCGACAGAATTTTTCAATTTTATTTCAAAGAATATCAACAAACAATGTAAGATGTGCGAAATTATAAAGATATATTCAGTTATTAATTTGTTCAAATATTCATTCCGTGCCGGCCGGAGTGGCCGAGCGGTTCTAGGCGCTACAGTCTGGAACCGCGCGACCGCTACGGTCGCTGGTTCAAATCCTGCTTCGGGCATGGATGTGTGTGATGTCCTTAGGTTAGTTAGGTTTAAGTAGTTCTAAGTTCTAGGGGACTGATGACCTCAGAAGTTAAGTCCCATAGTGCTCAGAGCCATTTATTCATTCCGTTTGTGGTTCGCAGTTGGAGTTCCAAATGTTCGTACAAAGGTCGCTTCTTGTATTACCTGAAATCGATCTCCGCCCGTTATCATCCCCTCTCCCGTGAATACCGATAAGCCCGTCTCACACGCAGCAAGGTTCGCCGCAAGTTTGCGAGATGGAGTGCATACCGGCCGGCTTGCTGGGAAAGGAGCCGGCAATCTTCCATGCCTAAGCTCTCCGTTCGCATAACACCTACTTTTGTTTGAAAAGTATCGCCATTTCATTACTGTTCCACTCTATAAATATACCAATAATGACTGTTATATACGACTTTATTTTGTAGGATAGAGTATCGTACATCCTTTGAAAATTTTATGCGAATGGATGTATTGGTATTTGAAGAACTGCTTTGTATAGTTTCGCCTCTGATTCAGAAGAATTAAGTACGTAAATTGTGCATTTTGCTATATCACTCCTTGCTCGTCGTATATGGTCGAACAAGACACACGGCACTTGCAACTCCTTCGAGTGCTTCTGCACGCAAGTGTTTATTATAATAGTTTGCGCTTTTCACGACGTACAGACACTGTTCTTCCCTATAAGTACATATCAATGCATCAATAACTTCCTTGGACCACTGCGGTGCCATTATTTAATAATTATAAGAACTTGCTACCGCACCTCACAACAGCAGAAAAGCGACTATCAACAAAGGCATCCCGCCCAAGCTTTCCGCGTTTGACGTCACAAACGAAACGTCTCATGATTGGCCAACGCAGGTAGCACGCAGGGAACCTTACAAGAAAAATAGCACCTGACCTACCCTTGAAATCTTACAAGGTTCGCAGCAAGGTAGCCCGCTAGCAGACGACGGAGCCCGCAAGGTAGCCGTCGCGCGAGCCAGCAAGGAAACTTACAGCGAATCTTGCTTCGTGTGAGACGGGCCTTAGCTGTGACGGGAACCCCAGCTCGTAGTTGCAGCCAATGAGGATGCGAGTTGCATTCCTTTACTTTCTCACCTAACTACAGCGTCAGCTGCTCGCAAAGCGTCTCTAGTTCCGTGTGTTAGAAAATTCTGTGAAATGGAAGAACCAAGTGTTTCCGCAGTAGTGCAGCCAGAAGAAGATCCACAAGTAGAGGAGTTGAACCAAGAATCAAAAGGCTAAATCACAAATGCCATTAAATACGCCGAAAATCTACTCCGCGATTTGAATCTCGTAACGAATACACCGCCTAGAGTGATCTCTGCCAATTCCGTTGCAATTGCCGATGGATATGTAACGCAATACAGGATTTCTTGGCCGAAAGACAGACCATTATTGATGATGAATTGATAGATTTCAACGAAGAAGATGAATTGGGAGAATATGATGCGAACCACAAACGGAATGAATATTTGAAAAAATTAATAACTTAATATATCTTTATAATTTCGCACACCTTAGACTGTTTGATGATATTCTTTGAAATAAAATTGAAAAATTCGGTCGATATTGAAAAGAAAATACAACGCGAGCAAGATTCGAACACGGTATCTCCAGCGCGGTAACCGTCAACTTTTGCGGAGCACTATGCTGATTTGCTCGGAATATATGTAATGTTACGAATATAGAAAGCGCGCAAAGAACTTCAAAATCGATTTTCTCAAAAACCAAGGCCCGACGCTAAAAAACAGGATAGCCAGGTACTCAGCGCAAGTGCCTCTACAACATATTTGAAGCGCATCAAAATCCGTGATTTACAGTACGGAGAGTCCCCTCGTCAGATGACTCATGTGAAAATAGTCGGTAGATGATGGTTGAAGTGATCGCTTTATCAAGCAGAAATCTACAGATACCAGTCTTTGAATGTGGCCCCTGTTTTGACCTGAACTGAGTCTGGAATCTTCCTATACGTCGGTCAGGGGGCCTGAAGATGGCGTAGTAAGTTTCGAAATTATACGGCTGAAAGGTGTTTAATTTGATGTTCCCTATGTCAAAAGATTTCCGACGTGTTCATGGCGGCACGATGGGAATTAACTGGCTTTGAACGCGAAAATGGTAGTTGGAGGTAGACGCTTAGGATATTCCATGTGATAGATCGTTAGGGAATTCTATATTTTGAGATCCTCAATGTCAAGAGTGTGCCGAGAATATTAAATTTCAGACATTACTTCTCACTATGGGCAATGCAGTGACCGACGGCCTTCACTTAAGGACCTAGAGCAGCTGCATTTGCGTAGGGTTTTCAGAGCTAACAGACAAACAACATTACGTGAAGTAAATGTACAGCGAACATATCCAGTAGAATGTGCGACGAAATCTGTCGTTAATGGTCTATGACAGCAGACTACCGACGCGAGTACATTTAGTAACAGCACAGCAACACCTTCGGCGCCTCTATTGGGCCCGTGACCATATCGATTGGACCCTAGCCGACTGGAAAACCGTAGTCTAGTCAGATGAAACCTGATTTCAGTTGGTAAGAGCAGATGGCAGGGTTCGACTGTGGCGCTGTTCCCACGAAGCCATGGACCCAAGCTGTCAACAAGCCACTGCGCAACCTGGTGGTGGCTACATAATGGTGTGGACTGTGTTCAAATGACATGGACTTGGTCCTCTGCTCCCACTGAAACGATCATTGACCGGAAATACTTATGTTTGGCTACTTGGAAACCATTTGCAGCCATTCGTGGACGTCATGATCCCAAACAACGATGCCAAGTCGCCAGGCCGCAATTTTTTGCAACTTGTATAAAGAACATTTTGGACAGTTCGAGCGAATGATTCGGCCACCCATATCGCCCAACATGAATCTCATCGAACATTTGTGGGACATAATCGAGAGGTCAGTTCGTGCACAAAGTCCTGCACCGGCAACTCTTTCGCAATTATGGGCGGCTATGGAGGCAGCATGGCTTAATATTTCTGCAGTGCACTTCCAACGACTTGAGTCCACGCCAAGTCGAGTTGCTGCAGTATTCTGGGCAAACGAGGTCTCACAGGATATGGTTCAAAAGGGTTCAAATGGCTCTGAGCACTGTGGGACTTAACATCTGAGGTCATCAGTGTCCTAGACTTAGAACTACTTAAACCTAACTGATCTAAGGACATCACACACATCCATGCCCATGCAGGATTCGAACCTGCGACCGTAGCGGCAACGCGTTTCCGGACTGAAGCGCCTAGAACCGCTCGGCCACAATGGCCGCCTCTGACAGGATATCAGGAAGTATTCCATGACTTCTGTTACCTCAGTGTATACAGCCGAAACCACCGAGTGATGATCAGATCCCGTAGAGCTACCAAGTATCCAGAATGTTGATTGCTATATTTCACCTTCTGTTCCGAAGAGCCACAGTCGAGGTGTTATAGGGTGCACGAGTTTTAGTCAAATTAAGAATGTTGGCGTGTAGCACTGTGAAAGTGGCTATTGGCGTCTTGGAAGATGGGGGTCTCCACAGCATACTCGGCATACTCATCATGAAGATATGAAAGAAAAAGCTACACTTTGCCATCAGGGATGTTGAAATAAACAGCCATGTTGAAGTTCGTGGTAATCTGAATGAACGGACCCAAAACAAGACACGAAATGCACCAAAAAACATCACAGAACCACCTCTTGCCCCAAATACACCAGCCCAACAAAGCGGGTTAAATGCCTCATTGGGCTCCTGGTACACACGAAGCCTTCCTTCACCTAAAAAAAGAGGCGAAAATCGCCACTCGACATACCATAACAAGCGAATTCAGTTTGTTTTGTTGTTTGGACTATTGAAGATCTTTAGATTAATGTGCGCTCGTGAGTAATGACCTTCTGCAAGATACTCGACTCCAAAAGACCATCGCATGCAGTTACCATCGCAATATTCGCTTGTAAACCGGCTGAGATGAATGTGCATTCACTGACAGCAGAGATTCCTGTCGCGTCTGAAACTGCTTGTCACTAGTAATACGACTCACTTCTCTGGTCTCTGTCGGGTTGCATACTTCCAACGAGGGCTATTCTTCCACTGTGCTACATAGCTGTGAATGGCACACAATTCCATGTAGAAACGTTGGGCAGTCCACGTTAATACACCAACGAAAGGGACAACTTTATCCAGGCTGCGGTTACTGGCAGGTCCAACATGATAACTTCTTTCCGCCATTCTGTCACGTCTCGAAGTTGACCTGTATTATGGCGCCGGTTCCATACAGCCAACAGGCAGATACAGAGCACTTCACTGCCAAGACTTACATCAGGCGTGAGGGATCACATTGAGAGGTGGCATTGGTGTGCCATCTCACAGCGCACACTTATCTCAGAGTTGATAAACTGGAAGATTAAAATAATGGTCGAAAGAAGAAATCGGGTGGAAACAGATGGATGTAAACTTTTATTAAAGTGGTATTGGCGGAAACTACAGCGTGTTCCGAGCTATGGATCACGAAATATTTTAATTTTGATTAAGCATGGTAATATGAATTCAAGGTAGAAGGTGGAGGCCGCAAGAAGTCATTGTCGAGCAAGAGAGCGTAGGTGCACACAAAAATCTCAAGTCAGCTTGGCGTGAGTTCAGACTCTTGCACCTGGAAGACAACATTAACGGCGACAAACGTAAAAACACGGCGTAATTTGAGGGGACGGTCACCTCTCAGCTACGACCTAGGGGAGCAGTTCCAAGGTAGCCCAGAAGGAGAAAGGAAAAATAATCTATCATAAGATTATGGATTGTCCGAGTTTGGAGGTACGAGAAATTGCGTCTTGTATCTACTCTGGCACCATCGGAGTCAACCATTATAATATGGGATATATTAACATTTCTAAGGCGGACTGTCTGACGTCACTGCAGCGCACGAACATTAGCAGTGAGGTAGACAACGCGGCTGGTGTTGCCAGAGGTCGGATGCGTGATGAGCGTCAGCTGTACCTCTTTGGAGTGGCAAGCTTTCTTTTGCTCATGTTGAGTTGACAACGAATAATCAAGCACATTTGTGTAGGTAGTGAATCTGACTGTTGTTGGCAAAGTATATTTTGATTTGTGAGAATATACATACACCTAGACGATGGTCGATGATGGGAAAATCATATACCGTGCGATACGCCATCCAGCTCATGTCAATAGGCGGGATGCTCTGTCCTCTCTTGTTGTCTACTGCTTCAGTTTGGTTCAAATGGCTCTGAGCACTATGGGACTTAACCTCTGAGGTCGTCAGTCCCTTAGAACTTAGAGCTACTTAAACCTGACTAACTTAAGGACATGACACACATCCCTGCCGGAGGCAGGATTCGAACCTGCGACCGTAGCGGTGGCGCGGTTCCAGACTGTACTGCTTCAGTATCGTGGCTATATTGTCACTGATGACTTCTTGGCCGCAGCATCAGCTTTAGATATTTTTCGTGTTTTGGAGAATAACGGGTCACTGATTGCCAGCAGATCCTAAACCATCCTGGTTCTGTGGTTTTAACTCCCGCGTGGAAAGATCATAAATCATATGCCGTGCAGAGTTGTGGCAGCTTAGACTTGCAAAACTGGTATGTAAGTCATTGTTCCTTAGGAGCGGTAGTGCCGTGTTGCGTGTTAATCGGAAGTAGCTACTGTCACTAGAGCTCCGTGAATTCTGATAAACGCACTTGTAACTTTGTGCGATTCATGGAACGAATGGACACCTGGAGGACACTGGGTCCCAACGATATATTAAGATTTTACCAGAGTTTACTATTGATTTACAGGTGTGCAGCCGGCCGCGGTGGTCTCGCGGTTCTAGGCGCGCAGTCCGGAACCGCGCGACTGCTACGGTCGCAGGTTCGAATCCTGCCACGGGCATGTGTGTGTGTGATGTCCTTAGGTTAGTTAGGCTTAAGTAGTTCTAAGTTCTAGGGGACTTATGACCTAAGATGTTTAGTCCCATAGTGCTCAGAGCCATTTGAACCATTTTGAAGAGGTGTGCAGATCTCTCCCAGAGTATAGTCGCCTTAGAGTAATTAATCATCAGAGTTCATATGTTGGAGTACAGCGTACTGGAAGCTGCACTCCAGATAAGGGTAGTTACGTTTAACAGGTCGAGGATGTGCTGATGGACTCCGAAGATGCAGCACCAACAGATAAGTCTGTAATGCAACTTAGCCATGCATCACTATTAGCCTCCCGTTTTCTAGTACAGGTACCGTCATTTTAGAGTGCGTTGTGGTTAGGGTTTGGCCAGCTATATTCCCTAGATGTAAACCCATCTGTTTTGTTTCGACCATCACAAAAAGGGCTAAATTCAGTTAATTCTAACACGAAAGAAAGTACCAGCCTTTCACTGTCTACAGCCGCGCGGGATTAGCCGAGCGGTCTAAGGCACTGCAGTCATGGACTGTGCGGCTGGTCCCGGCAGAGGTTCGAGTCCTCCCTCGGGCATGGGTGTGTGTATTTGTCCTTATGATAATTTAGGTTGAGTAGTGTGTAAGCTTAGGAACTGATGACCTTAGCAGTTAAGTCCCATAAGATTTCACACACATTTCACTGTCTACAGCGCTCCTAAGAGAGCAGTGAGCATTTTTATGGTGGTGTCTGATACGTATTTTGTCCGATGAGACAAATGGCATCCCTACATTATTCTGTATAGTGTTGTTATTCTCCGTGTTACGTTTTGAACTGTTCTGCGAATGCACGTCCTCCAATCGCTGGCAGCCGTTAAGTTTTAGTGATCTTGCGGGTGGCTTTTCTTGTGTAATGATGGGCAGTGATAATGGTGACAGAACGCACGTATTGTGACGCACAACAGCACTGTGCTAAGACTTGGTAACTTGGAAGTGGAATAAGTCCCCTCTCTCTTTGCAGTTGCAGACCCCTTTCTCCCCTCGCTCTCTCTGTGCAAATCGCCTCGTGATGTTGCGAGCACGATGGCAGAGGCCACCGACAGATGGCTTCCCTAACGGTAAACAATAAAAGTTATGACAGCGGAAAAATGATTCAGACGGCCTAAAGGCTGCGACATCAGTAGGCTGTCGAAGAAATTTATGTAGTTCGGTTCTCTTGGCTGTAAAGAAGAGGCCTGCCGAGGAATTGGTAGGAATCATAATGGAAGGTGATTTGTTCTCCTAGAAGGAAGGAAGATAAGAATTAACGTCCCGTCGTCGACGAGGCCATTATGGACGAAGTAGGTGCCTTTATTGGAGAAGAATGGGTAAGGAAATTGGCTATGTCCTTTGGAAAGGAAACTCCTTGATATTCCCATTATGTTGTTTAGGGAAACTAGGGCATAACCAACCGCTTATTTGAATGCTTCCCCTTCTCTTCTTCTTGCGGGTAAAAATGTCGTCATCACGTTAGTGACATGAGATGTAAATTCATGGTGGGAAAAAGTAGCATTTACACGAGGAATGCCTGCATAGTGCGGCGCGATGGCGCTCAATTAGGTGGTGCTGGTGCACAGTTGCAGGTCACCAAACTTTGAGCTACTGTCCTCCCTTAACTTTCAAACTTCCCCGGAACGTTTCATGTAGCGGGAGCACGTGAGACTATTGATGGGAATCCGTTTGTCGAATAGCTACGTTAAGTTCAGCGGCGCGATTGGCAGCAGCCGGGGGTTTACCCCGTCTCACTGTCATGAGAGCACGAACATGAGCCAAAACTCCGTGTGTTCTCATCACAGTCACTTAGGCCGTACATACACATCTGCAATATTAACAACTTATGAAGGAAAGGTTTCATTGTTCGCAAGAAAGGAAAGCTATTCCTATTATCTAACAGTATCATGCGATTAAAAAACTGTGAACCGGACCGGGACTTGAACCTGTGACCTTTTGCCTTCATTGACAAGTACTCTATTAGCTAAGCTATCGATGTACTTGCCAGCGAAAGATAAAAGGTTCTAGACTCGATTTCCGGTCCGGCTCAAAGTTTTGATGTACCAGGTAGTCTCATACCAGCGTAAAAAATCAGTATGGAACATCATACGACTTTTCGTTTTTACCGGAGGAAAAACTGATTGCATATGATGAAGGCTGTGGAATCTGTACCACAGGATATAAGACCAGTAAAGAAACTGGTAAAAAGGAACATGTCAGCTACTTCTAAACGAATTGTCTCATTCCTTGTCAGCGTTTTGGGCATCCAGATTTTCCGCAGAACCCGCCAGAGTGGCGGGCGGTATGCTCGGAAGGCGCTACAGTGTTCAAAAATGTTCAAATGTATGTGAAATCTTATGGGATTTAACTGCTAAGGACATCAGTCCCTAAGCTTACACACTACTTAACCTAAATTATCCTAAGAACCTTCGCTGGGACCAGCCGCACAGTCCATGACTGCAGCGCCTTAGACCGCTCGGCTAATCGAGCGCGGCGCTACAGTGTGTACCGCTGATTCTCATACTGTACATTCCGCGCTCTATTAGTGATTGGCTCTGTTAGTCACTGGTACCCAGCTGATGCAAGGAGTAAGGAGAACATCATACAACACATGACACACATGTGTACTTCTGTTATGGTGGATGTTGACTTGTGGCTGGTACTATAAGCCTGCAAGAATATAATAACTACGTGGCAATGTCTCTCACAGAGGAATGTACTGTATCCGACCTAAATGAGTTTTAGTGGACGATAACAGCCTTCACTTCGCAAAGACATTGAGGAGTGAGGATAACGTGCGGACGGAGCGGCCTACAAATCTACCGGAACTCAGTCCCATTCCACTCTCTCGAGAGATGGACTTTACCGCCATATCTGTACGTAAATACTGCACTATGGGTGGACTGAAATCATTTCCACTCGGAATATATGAATAGTGTGATGGAGAGTGTCTCAGGCAGATGTAGATAGCGGATTGCTCTCTGCACTGGCATAGCCCTCCCTGATCTCTTGGCATGTAAGGAGCAATGACAGCTCCCACCTTTACACGTTACTAGAATGAGATTTTCACTATGCAGCAGAGTGTGCGCTGATATGAAACTTCCTGGCAGATTAAAACTGTGTGCCGGACCGAGACTCGAACTCGGGACCTTTGCCTTTCGCGGGCAAGTGCTCTGCCACTGTGAGGACGGGGCGTGAGTCGTGCTTGGGCAGCTCAGTTGATAGAGCACTTGCCCGAGAAAGGCAAAGGTCCTGAGTTCGAGTCTCGGTCCGGCACACAGTTTTAATCTGCCAGGAAGTTTTACACGTTACTGCTGCAAATGCAGTTTTTCTTTTTATCCCGCATTCGCCCATGATACTGATTCCCACTGTGTTGTGTACATTAAGTTGATGTATTCTCTTGGGGCCCATAATGGTCTATTCATGACACGGCGTTGGTAACTAAAAACGCGGTAGAATATTTTTTTATCAGCGCCTGTTGGACAGCATGCAGGGTGCTCTTCGTTTCCTGTTACAAGCTTATAGAACAGTGCAGTTTACGTTTTAGATAGCAACATACGCGGGCTGTTCGGAAAGTAAGGTCCGATCACTGACGATACAGAAACCGGTATAAAAATAAAAAAAAATGTTTTAGTTGCCAGAATTAGCTACAGTTTACAGCTATTTCTCTACATAGTCGCCGCTCCGACTTAGACATTTGTCGCAGCGTTATACAAACTTCTCGACTCCCTCGGCATAGAAGGCATCCACCTGTGCTTTCCGATAATTCTCTACACTGGTCTATAGCGCGTTGTCTGTTCCCGAGTGTTGTCTTCATGTCCAGCGTTTCGTGTGAACAGAGATGATAGCACCTTAGAATTAGGGCTGTTTTGTGTGTGATCGAAAACTTCCCATCGAAAAGACTGCAGGAGCGTCTTCATTACCCCTGCACAGTGTGGCTGAGAATTTCCACGAAGAAGTGCGTGGCAGTTGTGTTATGTGGGCTGCTCACCTTGAGGCGAAACCTCTCAGCGGGCCCTCATACTTGGCGGGAGACACTGTTCTTCTAGGCATCTAGCCGGCCGCGGTGGTCTAGCGGTTCTGGCGCTGCAGTCCGGAACCGCGGGACTGCTACGGTCGCAGGTTCGAATCCTGCCTCGGGCATGGGTGTGTGTGATGTCCTTAGGTTAGTTCGGTTTAAGTAGTTCTAAGTTCTAGGGGACTTATGACCTAAGATGTTGAGTCCCATAGTGCTCAGAGCCATTTGAACCATTTTTCTAGGCATCTTTACTCGCTCACAATGCGTTCACAATTGAAAAGAGCCTCTTGATGCGATCGACAGGCATACCAGAGACACAGCCCAAAACGTCTGTGCAAAGCTTCATTTGATTTTCATAGTGTTTTCCATTTCGCGCCCGATTGGACCTTACTTTCCGAATAGCCCTTGTATAATTGAAATGGTCCGTTATCATGTTTTAAGGGAAACAATGTTGACTCACATGTCTTTTCTTAGGAAATTTTCCTGTACCATAGGCCACAAACATGATGTGTTTTCATAACATATTTATAAAAATATTCATGATCTGTAAGTTTCCAGTTTTGTAAAGCTTTTCAGCTATATTACGTTCAGACTGATACATTTCTCCTGAAATTTGTCATAAAAATGCAATAAAGGCTCCAAAAGCGATGATAGTTCGTTGACAGTTCATAATTTGATGGTTGGTGTGATCACCTTGATCACATCACATTGTTTAATAAGTAATATTAAGAATTATTATATCTGTAGTGTCCGTTCTGTCGGACATGTTCGACAGAACGGACACCATTTTTTGATACAGTGGCCATGTATTTGTATGTGAGTTTTGGAGAAGTACGGACCTCAATTGGGCAGTGAAATAAATTAGGTGGCGAAATGTCAAAATTTGTGGCGGACCGGGACTCGAAACCGGATTTCCCGCTTTACGTGAGTGATCACCTTAATCACTTCGGCTATCTGGACACACTTCCCTTCCAACCTTAATTCTCTGCTTGTCGCGCACTAAACATGTAGCGTCCACCGGCCATTACCCTGATCGCTCGCAACTTCCTGATTCCGCAAGATTTTGAACATAGTGTGGATCCATTTATCATTACCGTCAAGGCACGTTGGACAGAACACTGCATGTGCAGTGTGCGACAATGTGAGAATTTGGGTTGCGAGGGAAACGTGTCCGGATAGGTGAAGTGATTAAGCGACCACTCGAGTAGAGCGGGAAATCTGGGTTCGACTCCCAGTCCAGTACAATTTTCACTTGAGGCAAATGAATTTAATTCAATGCCTAATTGCGTCTGAGATTTGTTTTGCTCATTAATCATGTGATTCTAAGACATGATATGAAACTTTGTGAACAGGTAATATCAGTATCAAGCAATGTAAATGAAGACTTTGTACTGTTGAAAAGATTCTGGGAAAGTATAGTGCGTCTATAAAAAACTGTCATAGAAAATGCTGGAGCGACCAGTAGTTCCAGCATTTGGAGTTCGTATCAAATAGGTGTAACAACAGAAATGAAACGAATCTAGGGATATGCTATTAGTTTCGTGAGAGGTCGGTATGAGCCAACTGAACATGTAACAGTGATTCTCCAACAGAAAGAGGTTCCCATTCAATGGTCTGAAGATGACCACAGTAGTGGTCGAAACCGGTCACCTTGATAAATATATCGTGATCAAGACTGTTTTTAATAGTAAATATTTGTAAGACATTGATCACTGCCTTTCCCATAATGTATTCAAAAGTAATGAACATGTAACGACTGATTCCTTGGGCACTAAAATGGAAATCCACAACACGCTAATGAAACATAACAGAAAACCTTTAAAATAGGTACGAAGTACTGACAGAAATGCACATAACAGTGCATTGCATTTACAAGTATCACAAAAAAGGCCGAAGAATGAAAATGAACTCCAGACGCCTGTGATGGGGTTCAGAAGTAATGTAGAAAAGCTCTAGAAAGACGTAACGAAGATTTCTGTAAGTATAACGGTAAGAAAACACGAGAAAATAAACAGAACTTCTCTGAAATCAGAAAACAAGTGACAAAAAACATTAGGCAAACCAAGAGGAAATGTATGGGTGAACGACTGGACTCCACCGAAGAAAAATTCGCGCATCTGTGACACGCGAAATTTCTATACGATTTTTGCACAAATATTCCACGGCTATACCCCTTAACACTGATGTCTCAGAAAATCAGACGAAAAACTCGCCTTGGGCCAATCAGAAAGACTGTCGGGAACTGGTAAGATATTTTTATCAACTCCTCAAAACTAAAAACTAAAACTAAACTCCTCCAGAACAGGCCATGAAGGGCAAACGGTACCGACCGGCCGCCGTGTCATCCTCAGCCTACAGGCGTCACAGGATGCGAATACGGAGGGACATGTGGGCAGCACACCGCTCTCCCAGCTGTATGTCAGTTTCCGAGACCGGAGCCGCTACTTCTCAATCAAGTAGCTCCTCAGTTTGCCTCACCCATCCAAGTACTAGCCCAGCCAGACAGCGCTTAACTTCGGTGATCTGACGGGAACCGGTGTTACCACTGCAGCAAGGCCTTTGGCACCCATCAACATACCCTAAGCAAATCGTGACTTGCACCAGCACCGAATCCCTACAGTCACCACCAGAAGAGATACACGGGCATATTTTCAAACTCAAAAATAGCATAGCTTCAAGAGAACATTGTACCATCACACAACTACGGCAGAATCTTGGACCGAATTCTCTCAAAGAATTTACAAAAATCATAATGGAAAATTGGCAGATAGAAAAACTTGCAGAGTATTGGAAATATGCCTTAATTCACTCACTGCACAAAAATGACGTAAAAACGGATTTAAATAACAATCGAGGAATCTCCTTTCTGCAAGTTACATACAAAATTCTGTCAGCACACCTCCTCCAAAGCAACCTGATCACGAAATTGCCGAATACTAAGCCAGTTTCCACACTGATCGAAGTTGTACAGCACAAATATTCAAATTAAAAATAATATTAAAACACAAAACGCTCAGGAAAAGCCCGCTCGTTCCTTCGTGGACTTCAAGGAGGCCTATGATTCTGTTGATCACCAGTCCTTTTTTTATCATCCTCGAAAAACAGGGACTTGACCCGAAAATCCTTAACTGCGTCAACCAAACAGTTGCCAACACACCCTGCAGAGAAAAATTCACAGGTGGGGTGTCAGAACAATTTCTGATCGGAATCGGTGTTCTCCTGGACGACAGAAATTTTGTGGACACATGCACAGACTCCCAACAACAAACCTCACTCACAAAACTGCGACGTACTAAGTAGAAAAACTCAAAAAGGACCAAGAAAGGCCCATATAATTCTATAACACATTTTTAATAGGAACTAATACAGATAAAAAATTAGCAAATGGGAAGTACTGTCGAAGAATAAAGTCACCATCAGATCAGGGACAAAGAGCACTGAAGAAAAAAAATAATCCTATGAGAAAAATATAAGAGCTGCCTGCTAAGTCCAAAGACTGAAATCTAATAGCTTTGCGTGAACTCGCACCTAATAAACAATGTACATCAAAGTTGTCCCTCCTAAGAGTCTTCAGGTCGCAGTTTTACTGATCTTTCGGCAGATACTTGCAGTTTAGTTCTTGCGAGGTGCTGCTGATGCCAGACGGAACACGTACTGCTCATCACGTCTTTCAAGTGACGCCCAATGTCGAGGGAAAGCGTCGGTTGTTTCCACTTGTGAACAAAATGAGCTTTAAAGCAGAAATTTATGCACCCATTCGATAGAGCGGTCTCAAATTAGTATAGCGCGATATTCGTTTTATCGATATGTATCAAAAGGGACAGTAAAACACGAAATATAACAGGTACTCCAGCAGCGATCGAGCAGCGCTGCTGTGGTAGCAGTCAAAACGGACCAGGACAATGCTATCGCCGTTGGAGTACTGAGAATTCTTCATGATTTACTGTCTCTGTTCATAGATACCGATACAACGAATGTCAGACTATTTTGGGACCACTCTAACGAACGGACACGTACAATTCCGCTTAAAAGTAATTTTATTCATAACGGGGAACAAACCGACGCTTTCCATCGACACTGGGTGTCGCGTGATAGAAGTGATGAGCCCTATTTGTTTGGGGTGACTCCAGCTACACATCGCAAAAACGAAATTGCAAATATCTGCCGGAACATCAGAGAAAAGACGGTCTGAATACTCTTAGAAGGGATACACGGCGTATACATAATACCTGACCAAATTAATTTGTACATTTAAAAAAGTTATAAAATGATATAAAATTACGCAAGTTCAATAGGAAAAAGTTTTTTAGGGAGAGAGTAGGATTTTTTTGACTAACTTCATTCTTGAAACTTCCTGGTGGATTAAAACTGTGTGCCGGACCGAGACTCGAACTCGGGACCTACCTTTGGAAGGTTGGAGACGAGGTACTGGCAGAATTGAAGCTGTGAAGACGGGTCGTGAGTCGTGCTCGGGTAGCTCAGTTGGTAGAGCACTTGGCCGTGAAAGGCAAGGTCGCGAGTTCGAGTCTCGGCCCGGCACACGCTTTTAATCTGCCAGGAAGTTTCATATCAGCGCACACTCCGCTGCAGAGTGAAAATCTCATTCTAACTTCATTCTTGCCAGCCCGGTTAGCCGATCGGTCTAACGCACGGCTATCCGGAGTGGAAAGGAGCGCCTGGTCCCCGGCACGAATCCGGCCGGCGGACTTGTGTCGAGGTCCAGTGAGCAGGCCAGTCTGTGGATGGTTTTTAGGCGGTCTTCCATCTGTCTCGGCGAATGTGGGCTTGTTCCCCTTATTCCGCCTTAGTTACACTATGTCGACGATTGCTGCCCTAAACAAGTTCTCCACGTAAGCGAACACGATTACTCTACCACGCAAACAGAGGAGTTACACTCGTCTGGTGTGAGAAGCTCCCTAGGGGTGGGGGGTCAACCGGGGGCCAAACCGCACAATAGCCTCTCCGTCGTTTCTAGGTCCCCGATTAACATACAATACAATACAACTTTATTCTTAGAGAGGGAAGTTTCATTAAAGCAATTGGTTGTTTTTGCAATTGTTGAAATTTTCATGTCATTCATGTTTCTAGATGAAAAGGCGTAAGGCCAGTTTCCTATTTTCGCCTACACTGTTTGAAAGTTAAATAGTAAATTGGTTCTAAATAATTGTTTTGAGAAGGACTACTGACATTCTTGGCAAATTAATAATTTAGGAAACCTAACCTAATTTCGGAATATTTTCAGACATGCGATCAACTAAAGACTTTCCACCAAGAGAAAAAAAGGGACTTATTAAAGTCCTCATGACTGAAACCAATCTCTCACGATGAGAAATAGCAAAAAAAAGTGGAATTTTGAAATTTCAGTGGCTAATATTAATAATAAGTTGCGTAGCAGTGAATCCTTGATAACTAAGCGAAAGGGTGCGTGTAATAGAAGAAGCAGCTATCTCCTCGCGCGATGCGCTATTTGAAAGAGATGTAAGTGGCTATCATATGAAAACGAGACAGATGGGAAAAAAGTAAGGAAACTGTTTCTTATTTCAAAGTAGTCGCCTAAACAGTTGATACATTTATCCCCTGTAAGACAAGACGGTCGATATCTCCACAGAAAAATGTTTGCTGTTGCCTAGGAAACGGTGATTGTACTCAGGAGTGCACCTCATCGTCCGAAGCAGATCGACGAGCACGAATGTCTTCCTTCAGGGCTCCAAAAATATGGAAATCGCTTGAGATCGGGACTGTTGGAGGATGCGTACGGGCTTGCCAATGAAACTTCTGCAGCGTAGTCGAAAAAACATGGCAACAAAATGCCCAACGCCCGCCCACATGTTGCCAAGATTGTCGGGAACCCATTACAAATCCTTCATACAGTCTTGATCTCTTCTCATGCAACTTCCGCATTTTTAGAGCCTTGAAGAAAGACATTGGTGTTCGTCGATTTGCTTCAGAAGATGAGTTGCACGCCTGGGTACAGTCATGATTCCTCAGGCAAACGCAAACATTTTTCTTCGAAGGCATCGACCGTTTTGTCTCACAGTGAGATAAACGTATAATCAGTTATGGCGATTACTTTCGTAAAAACAAACAGTTTACTTACTTTTTTTCCATCTGCCTCGTTTTCAACTGGCTGTTCCGCATAGAATTGGAAGACAGGGCGGCAACAAATATCACAGTCAGAAAGAATCTTGGAGCTGGAGGGGCTTCCATACCTATCAGAACAGTTCGTAGAAGACTGACTGACTTGGGCTACGAAAGTGGCAGATCTGTTCGTAATCCCAGACTGAACACCATCTTGGTGAAACAACTATTGAACTGGGCTACGAAGTACAGGCACTTCGCAGTGGAGGACTGGAAATCAGAGTGTTTCTTGTTTAATATTTCCTCATCGTCTTATAAAAAGTATTCCATTTTCATTTTACATGATAAAAATTTGTTGTACGGGTGTGCTTCAGTGACGAAAGAACTATTCAGATTTTGGTGAACAATACACAGTCAACTAGAAGAAAGCCTTCAAAAAAGTACAGTGATGACTGGTCATAAAGACTACCTGGCATCCAACCTCAGTCATGACATGGTCCGTACTTAGTGGTAAAGAATTGGAAAAACTCTTACGTCATTCAACGAACAGTGAGATAGTAGCAATACACCGGAATTATAACTGCGAGATTGGTTGACAAACAAGAAAAACCAATATTCATGGAAGATAGTGCACATTGCCACACAGCAAAGTCTGTAAAAAAATGCTGAAGAGTAAAAACGAACTTCTAGTGGACTGATCAGGCAGTTCTCCTGGTCTGAATTCGAAAGGTAACTTTTGGAAATTGATAAAACAGAAGAAGTTAAAGGCCAAGTCACAAATAAAATAAATTTGATTCAAAGGGCATATTTAACTGACCATAAAGGTGGGGTAAATCCTTTCGTTGCGTAATTAGTTTTATTCTGACACTTGTGTTTGTCTTAGCCCTGGCATGTTTGATACAAAAAAAAAAAAAATCAGTAAAATATTATTTAAAGAATAATCCATTATCTTCATAATTTTCCTTAGTGTGAAAAGGGACTGTGTATATATAATGCCAAGAAAGAGAGAGAGAGAGAGAGAGAGAGAGAGAGAGAGAGATAGAGAGAGAGAACTCTGAGAGAGAGAGGACTAATGTTGAAGCCTTGTTATTGCGATGTCTGAATCTCAAGCTAACATTAGAGCTGCTGCATCACGGAAATAGAGAGGATAGCAAGATGTGATTGACCCTGTCCTATCGACCTGCTGTGTCTGGAAAAATATCCTTGCAGTTACTCGCGTGAGTGAAGCTCCGGAGCGACTGTAACTCTGCCCGAATAAAGAATTCCAGGCTCCATTCAAACGCAACGGATGTTTCACACTCTTTCTTTAGTTAGAATATGCGACGGCCGTAAACACGAACTAAAATAGATTGTAGGTACATAAAACATCCTCACTGTGTTTGTGGAAAACGTTGATAACAAAAAAAAAAAAAAAAAAAAGGTTCAAATGGCTCTGAGCACTATGGGACTTAACATCTTAGGTCATCAGTCCCCTAGAACTTAGAACTACTTAAACCGAACTAACCTAAGGACATCACATACATCCATGCCCGAGGCAGGATTCGAACCTGCGACCGTAACAGTTTTGCGGTTCCGGACTGAAGTGCCTAGAACTGCACTGCCACCGCGGCCGGCCGTTGATAACAGGAGAAAATGAAAATTCTGTAAGATTTTCTGACGCGTAAATCGTAAACATGATTTTATGAGAGGCGCCATGAGAATGTTTGTGATGCGAAGATAAGCACTTTGCCCTACTGAAGCACGAACGTAAATTTGATGTCACGGTTCACAAGTGAGTAATGAGCCATGGCTCTGACAGGCATATCGCGCTGACAGAAAATCCCCCATACCCGGCGGTGTCACGGCCGGAAATGTCGTGGCACTGGCTAACGGCTAATACTCCCCGACTGTTTAGCGGTAAACCACAGGTTGTAATCAATTTCAATGTCACCGTTAGAGCGTCCGTCATTTCGCTCTGAATCTCGATACGTGGCTTATTTGTGACAGCAAGACAAAATTCGTCGACATTTGTGTGAAATTTGTGGCTACTAAATTTCGTAAATTGTCATACTTATCCCTCACTCGTCCTTCTCATCAATTCATCGTTGTCACAGATCCTCGTTTAACAAAAGTCATTTATGGCGTGCATATGTAAAGAAATTCTGTGAGACGTGCTGAAAGTTCAATTTGGAACAGTTGCACACTCACTGTTCTGAAAAATCCGAGAAGACGCCAAGACACAATAGCTTGAGAACGTTTTTGCCAAAGCTGTTTACGGAGGTTTTTTTGAGCCTTTTGATAGCAGTCTGCTACACACTGGGGTAATTTTGTGAATACGAGGCATGTTCTCAGAAAGTAAGAGTACTGTGACCATAACGGGATGTGTTCTTTCTTTCAGTTGAGTTTTGGCGACACTCAGTGGTACAATGGGATCTCCCTAACGACGGCGAGCATTTGCAGGAACACGGTAGTACGTAAACACGCTCTGTAGTGTTCTGTTGCGTGAAAGATGTCGGTGTGAAAGCCCGGCAGGGGCACGCCATGTGCTGTGATCAGCTTCCTACTCGCGGAAGGAATAACACTTGCCGAAGTTTTTTCGCGAATCAAAACGGTTTACGGCGAAGGTGTAACGAACAGAACGAGTGTGTTTATGTGGAGTAGGGAGTTAAGTGGAGGCGCAGCAAATGTTCATGACGAATAGAGGAGTGGATGGTCTTTCATTATGACTGATGAGCTAGTTCAAGAAATCGAGGAAACTTTTGGTGAAGACCGCCGATTGACAGTGGATGGAATTTCTACGATGTTTCCACAACTCTCCGGAGCTCTCTTATACGAAACACTCACGGAAACGGTGCACAAGATGGGCCCAAACCAGATGACTTAGCAGCACAAGAAAAATCGGATCAATATCACTCACGAGTTTCTTGAGCGACTTGAATTGGAAGATGAGGATTTTCTGGGCGCTGTTGTGACTGGAGATGTAACGTAGGCAGCCCATCACGTGTCTGAGACAAAAAGACAATCGTTACAGTGCCGTCACACCAATTCTCCATCTACAAAAAAATTAGAAACAACAATTTCGGGCAAAAAAATTGTGGCCTCAGTATTTTGGTCGAATTTTCGCCTCAGGAGGAGACCATCCACAATAAAACCATATTCAGAAACCCTAAAAAAAACTCAAAAAGAGCATTCAAAACAAAATGAGGAGAATGCCGAGAAGAGGGGTGTGCTTCTTGCACGACAATGCCCCTCTTCACACAGCCTTAACCCCCGTTGCCCTTTGATTCACTTATTTGGGATGTTTTGAGCTACCCCCGTATGCCCCTGACGTAAAACTTCAGATTATCATCTCCATGAAGGCACACGAGAGGAATTAAATTTTCAACCGACGAGCAGATGCAGAAGGCGGTTCTGAAGTGGGAGGAGTTGGTGGGAGAATTCTGCCTGCCACAAATGCGGAAACGTTGACTCGCTCGCACACAAGTTTGTTTGCGGAGCAGTGCAGAACGTATAGAATTTTCTAAGCAACAAACTAGCAATCACTGGTAGGACGAACGCATGCTATCTGAACGTTCGTAAAGTAATGAGGCCTGACCGCGTGCAAACATTACTAAACAAATTGCAACACTATGGATGATGAAACATACAGCCACCTCCATTACTGAGGTACGAGGTTATACATTCTCCGAATATTCGTCTCACATTGAAGAGGGGGAATATTTTTGGATTGCGCGGGATGACAATCATTCGAAAACATTTGACAATATGCTTCATATCACAATCAGGAAATCCTTGCAAGTTCTCTCCGCTACGCCAGTTAATAGAAAATCGACGCTATGTGAAAGCAGAAACTAGAGAAGAGTCTCTTACGCTGTTATAGCTGTTTCATGTAAGTGTTACTGGTGTATGAATTGCAATAGAAATCGGCAACAAAGGAAAAATAAGTACATGGATAAATACAAATTTCCTCAAAAAGAAAAGAGAGATTGTCTTTCAATCATTTGGAGGATGAATTTTCAGCAACAGAAGATTGGTTTTATTTAATTACAAGAAAAATTTCTTTTTTCCTGTAGGTATAGTTAATTCTTTCCTCCATAATGTCCACAACGAAAGTTTCTTTTCTTGTCAAGTGTGAAGATATACATTTTATTAAGCCAAGAGTAAATTTGATTCACCATTTATCTTTATAAAACTAATTTAATTACTTCCTGATGTAGGAAGAATTTTTTTCATTTCAATATTATTGATTGTCAGTACATGCGCATAAAAAGAATTGCACTTGACTGGAAACCAAGAGGTCGCGGGCTTGAACCCCTGTGGGACCTTGGATTTTTCAGTCTGCATTTTAACCTGGCCTTCACTTCTCAACGAAGCGATAAGTCGCCACAAACGAAATGTTGTTCGGATTCCACGTTAAACTGCAGGTCCCCTTTTCCCGGTTGGATAACTGGGGTAGGTTAGCGACAAGCAAGTCACCGAAGTGGGTCCAATAGAAAGATTTGCACCCGGTCATTCAGCCACACGAAATTATCATTTTTTTATTTTTTAGGAAATAATTCAGTACGACCAATTATAAGTCATATAAGTCACTAACAACAATGCAGCAAGTACTATTTTACGGTACCTAAGGTTGGACTTAAGGTCAGAACAATGTCGTAAATAAAATTAATATCCATCGTAGGATTTGCAGAGGGATTGCGAAAGGCAGAAAGAGAGAAAAGATATTAAAAATAAATTCGCATAAGGTGGTCGATACTACAGTACAGTAACTAGCGACCCGTCCAGGCCTCGCACGTGTACCACTGACAAGGAAACATCACCAACTTGACCTCATATCTCAAGGAGGAAAAAGCACTCTTGCGAGATATCAAGCCCCAGGAAACGAACTGTGCGAAAATTTGGGACATAATTCTGAAAGTACGCAGTTATGACCTTTTTAAAGTACAACTGTTAAACTTTCGCGCGCACTAGTTGTTCGTCACTCGTTCTGCCCCACTGCAGCCGCATAATTTCCGAGCGCCCAGTACTGTACATTAGAGTGACATCCAAGAGTCCTCTTGTTAGCGGGATGTTGAAGGTGTGGGAAGAGAAAGGGGGAAGGGGACACGTCTGCCCAATGTGTTTTGAAATCTTGTTCGCACGTTATTCTGCGCAAAAAATAATAAGTAACATGAGTACATACCATGGCAGCGTCAAGCACAAATACGTTCAGTATTATTGTAACAATATATACTACTCAAAATCAAATTGAATAAACATACGAAACTGAAGAATCATTGTGAAATGAAGTTAATAATTTTCCATGTACACTTTAATCATACCGATGACGCAACAATAATTCGTCGACTGGAAGCGTACGTCACTTTAACTATATTTTTTTTCAGCATACTTCTCGAGTGCGCCGATTAATCAACATACCTACGATGTTTCAACGCCCTGCGGTGTATAAAGCCTGCACTGCAGGACTTACAGTACCGTCAGTTTAATTATCTGTATAACCAACTGGTATATGAATAAGCGACTTTGTAATTGCAAGAACAAGAGGCAGGGGAAGCTATGACAGCTCTCTTGCTACAATTCGTCTGGTTTCAAAATGTAGCATACGAGCGTATATGCAGTGACTTACTGGAATGGAACCAAATGAGTGAAGGCAAAGTTGAAAAGTGGAGACCGACATATTTGAGAGGCTAACATAGTGATTCTGCAATTTTTCCCGCCGTATTTTATAGTAAAATAATCGACGAGAAGACTGATTGTTGTTATTGTCTAAAGTGCACTACATTACGGCGATCGATCCTGATGATATCGACAGGAGCAATGGCTGAAATATTGTACCTTTTAGACAAAAGCAGCCGACAGTTCACCCGTGGATTGTTTTGTAAACGCAGTAATTTTATATAAGGCACTAAGTGAAGAATATGTTCCAATTGTTAAGAACTGGCAAAAGCCATAGGTAACGTTCATTATTACCCTAACTGCTGTATTTGCCCGGAAGAGCTATATACGAGGAAACGACTAGATCAAATGATGATTGTTTTTGAATCAACGGTCTTCCAACTGCTTGATACTGTCCTACAGCCATTCTTATTTTGTGGTAATCTTTTCAGATCTTTTTGTTCACTACCTCCAAGATCCTCTGTAACAAATTATACTTTTGCTATTCCTTGTCTTGTTGTTGTCGTGGTGGTGGTCTTCAGTCCAGAGACTGGTTTGATGCAGCTCTCCATGCTACTCTATCCTGTGCAAGCTTCTTCATCTCCCAGTACCTACTGCAACCAACATCCTTCTGAATCTGCTTAGTGTATTCATCTCTTGGTCTCTGTCTACGAATTTTACCCTCCACGTTGCCCTCCAGTACTAAATTGGTGATCCCTTGATGCCTCAGAAAATGTCCTACCAACCGATCCCTACTTCTAGTCAAGTTTTGCCACAAATTTCTCTTCTCCCTAATTCTATTCAGTACCTACTCATTAGTTATGTGATCTACCCATCTAATCTTCAGCTTCTATTCTCTTCTTGTCCAAACTATTTATCTTCCACATTTCACTTCCATACATGGCCACACTCCATACAAATACTCACAGAAACGACTTCCTGACACTTAAATCTATACTCGATGTTAACAAATATGTCTTCTTCAGAAACGCTTTCCTTGCCATTGCCAGTCTACATTTTATATCTTCTCTACTTCGATCATCATCAGTTAATGGAAATCATTTCTGTTGCTCGTTCAGGCGCGAAGTTAACTAGAGTGTCACGTATATTCCTAAGATTTTTTCAGTGACTTCTTTCCTCGCATGTTCTTTGCAACATACCTTCATTCTTTACATTTTTGTAAGCGTAATTTTTTAGCATTCATTGAAGCACTACATCTTAGACGCTTCCATCTTCTCCAGCTTCTAGTTTTCCTTCAATTGTGCGCCAATTAGACTCCGAAGTTTTTCTTACTTCGGCCATCTTAACCCTAGATTACTAAACTCCCGAAAAATTTGCCATTACATTGGGGTGTAAAACAGGCCATTTGGTGTTTAATTTGGTATGTAATATACCCTTGGAGATCTAATAATGGCAATTAACTGATGCATAATTTATAAATTATGACTTGCGGAGTAGTAAACTCTACGATGGTTTACTAACAATGTAAAATTCCCTCCCCCCTTCCCCCTTTAGTGTTCTAGGGTTAAGTAGTCGACTTGTTTTCTTCCAGTCTTACACGTTTTCTTGAGAGTTCTTCATGTTCATAAAATTGCTGTTCTTCGTTATTTTTACTGATCGGCTCTTTCGTATTTGGATTGCATCATCATTATCTGAAGTTCTGTGCCTGATAAATCCTCGTATTCAAAAGCGTATTTTGTTTTCCTTCATTTATGAACGGAAATGTTTTTGTAAGTAAGAACCAAGAGACAACGAAAGTGCAGTTGAAATTATTACATCGATTCGATACATGGCGTATTGCTGTTGCTGTACTGCACGCAACTGTCCAAGTAGGAACACAGTTTGAGTAAAGCATAGCGAGCGCGCCGTCTCATTAGTTGCCTCAGACACAGCGGCTGCATGCAACGAACGGCAACTTGATCCTAATTGCTGCCGGGCCCGGCTCACAACAGCGCAGAGCTGCCTGCTCTGGCTCGGTACAGGGAACATCAGCTGGAAGTGCGGCGTAACAGAGCTCTCTGCTACCGCTCTAGGATAGCGCTCGACGTAAAGCGCAGTCCCTGAGGCTGGTAAAACCGTAGTGGTGGCTAAAGAACCCCCAGCTACTTTGTAAACTAATACTGCAACTTCATTTGTTGATGAAATTTTCAAGCAAGAAGGCTTCAATAACCGACATCAAACTCCCGCTTGCCTTTACACATCATCGAAAAATATTACAAATGTCTGCATCTTTGAGGATAACTGCCAAAAGAAAGCTCACAATTCGTTAAAACTAGCAACTGGCCGAGCATAAAGGTTAGATCCCGCGAGCATCGTGCATTCTGTTGTTGCGCAGGAAATGGTGGGAGAGGAATGTGGTGTGGGGAGGGGTTGTTTCTGTGTAAATTCTTAACAACATTACAATGTATTGATTACTCAGAGGTTGAAAATACCGCTTCATTTGTAAATTACTTTATTTTCACACGACCGGTTTCGGACTGTTATAAGCCCATCCTCAGGTGTCGTACTGGAAATAGCAAAATATATTCCCTTCCCAGGCAGTCGTTCGTAGTACTGTCTGGTGCTACTTGCGCATTGACATAGGTTTCGTAACACCTACCCCAACCGGTGCTTTCGAAATGTTTTTTAAAAGTTTTTAAAAAAATTGTTTTTGGTATGTGTGTTGCGGCGTGTGAAAATTATCTCCCGTCTTTTGCTATTTCCAGTATGACATCTGAGGATGGGCTTATAACAGTCCGAAACAGGTCGTGTGAAAATAATTTTCAACTGAAGCGGTATTTTCAACATCTGCTATAATGCTCAGTTTCGGATGTTCTGCCACCAGGATTGTTTATTGATTACTGAATTTCAACAGCTCCGAGTGCAGACGCAAGGTAACAAAAGTAGAGTATTCAGCGACTAGTTTACCAAAAAGCACACCTTACTTTCCAACATGATAGAACGCATGATACAGTAACTTTCCCTTTTTGATTTCACCAGTATTACCAAAAGTAATAAAGCAAGAGTAATGGGAGAACAAGAAGACACAAAATAATGTCTTATCCCAGAATAAGAACGCCTAAAATATATCCTATCAAAAGCTGTCACCCTACCTAACACTAAACAAATAATTAATAAATGAGCGAAAATCAGCAATAGAATAAACCGGCCGAAGTTACCCTCTACTGGGCACAATAAGTGAGAACAAGGTCAGCAACAAGGAGAGATTAAAATTATACTGAACACAACAACAATAAAACAAAATTTTCTAACATCGCTACACTAGATCCTACAGCGGCCTCGTCGTAGTGGAAAACTGTTGTTATTTGTGTTGTAACTGCGACCGGGACGGTCGCGGGGTTGAAATGACGGAAAGCGCGGCGGGACCCGTGGAGAAGCCCGCGAGCAACAACACAACGGGAGAGGATGGACACGACCAGCGAAGGACAGAACGAACAACAACACGATCGAACAACGGAGTCACAAGGAAACCTAAAAACCACGTCCACTCGTACACAGAACGAGAAAGTAAGTAAGCTATCTAACGCAAGGCAATGTGCCACAGACGTACGCGAGATTAGACTGACTGGCCGAGCTTTTTTTTCTTTATTGAATTTCGATTCCCCCCCAAGGGGGCGGGCTGGCAGCAGCAGCTTAGTACGCCGCTCTTCAGCCTACAGACTTTGTTTTAAAAAGGTGAAGATAATATATAATAAAATAACAGGCGATAAAATCGAAGACTTAAAGGGTAACATGGCGAAAAAATCGTGGAACTTAAAACATAGAACAAAGGGATGATGATGCTAATAAAAATACATACGAAGCAGACAGGTAAAATAATAGACGATTAAAAAAACACGGCGACAGTCTGGTTTCTGTTCGCAAAGGAAATAAAATTCACATCCAGCGACAACTGGTTTCTGTTCGCAGTACGGGAAAAGATGAAACAACACTGCGCTAAAATATGATATACCACAGCTGAGAGCACGTGGGAGGAAAATAAAAAAAGGGGGGAAGGTGAGGAAAAGCGAAAGGGGGGAGGGGGAAAGGAGCCAATGGAGGATGAGGACCCATAAGAGGGGGGGGGGGGGGGGTGCTGGGCAGACGCGACAGGGAGTGGGGAAGGCAGAGGAGGGGAATACAAAAGGACTCGGGGGGGGGGAGAAGGGAGGTACGGAGAGGTTAGGCAGGGAGAAACACAGGATGGAAGGGGGGGGGGAAGAGGGAGCCCATGGAAAGGATGGAGGTAAGGAGGGGGGGGGGTGAGGATCAGAGTTGTTAGGAGGGATAAATGGAGGGAGAGAGAGCATTATCTGGGAGGGGGAGTTGATGGAGGCCACCTTGGGAATGGAGATGAAGGGTGTAGAGATGGAGGGTAGGGGGGAACTGGCCGAGCGAGAGGCAGGCGCTTAAGTACGCTATCGGGGGCGCCGCTATTGGCCGCTGGAACCACGTGTTTCACTGTGGCGCCCTCACACTAAATGAGGGCCAGGAGGCGCGCGCTGCCACAGCTTATGGCGCGATGGTGCAGAGACCTCTAGGAGTCTTCGAGTCCATGACGTCTGGCGGGGATTCAAATTCCGCGGCGTGCGGTACCAGAATTTGGTAACTTCATTTGGCCAACCCAGACACACTCGTCTGATCTAAAAGACTACACTAATAACAACGAGCACAATTTATTTTAACTGTTCTAGCCAGAAACATACTGCTGCTAACAACACTAAACTCCTGACCATGACGCGTTTCTTGGATCCACGAAATGAAGCACCGTCCGCGGCTCCAGAGCGGAACGACACCTCATGTTGATGGCGAGCCACCGCCAGTCCCGACTGCACGTCCACCCTGCTACCCCGCTGCCTTGCTCCAAGACTTCCTGCATCACCATGTCCAGCCATCTGCTCTGTTCGCGAACTGCTAGCTGCGCTGCCTTCTAGCTGACCATCTTGATACTCTTCTCTGCTGCAGCTCCCACAGTCGACGACAGGCGTCACCCAATCCTCCTGCTACATCGGTCCGCTGTCGCTGGCGACTCACTTAGCTCGTCATCCAGGCACATAACCAAGACCAACTGGCGTGGCATGCGTGGCCCAGCGTCCCACAAAAAGTCTCTCCTGCTGCTCTGCCCATAGCTTCCCTGGTGCTGGCTTCATGTAGATGTTACACGTTGGCTCCCACTGTGGAATGTTGCAAGTCGTCTAGCTTGCCTTCTGCCTTTAATAAGCCAACACTATCTGATCCTAGTCATGACTCGCGATATGTGGGACACATGTTTCTCATCACTTTATTTAACTCTGATTACCATACTCGATTCTGATTACTGGATTTGATAAAAGTGCAGAGAATGTCTGTCTGAACTTACTTCATTTGCAGAGTAATAATTATAGCTATTAAGAGTGCTTTACGTTGGTTAGTACCTCCAAGTACATGTGCCAAGAGCAAGCCATTCACTCTTAGTTTCCTCTAGGCAGCAGATGAGGTATTGAAATGTGGATGCGTGGGCGAATAACGGATAATCTTTACTGACAGGCATAATCCACTTGACGGCGCAGTCACGACCACGCAGAAAAAATCAGGTAGTAAATGACGTGGCATGTTTGTCCGAAGACTGTTCGACACAGGAAAGACATATTTAGGTACCACTTAAAAATCTGCACTTGGATTCGTTAGACCTTGTACATACATCTAAACTAAACTAAACTAAACTCTGTCCGAACAGGCCTCGGAAGGCCGAACGGTACCGACCGCACACCGTGACATCCTTAGGCCACAGGCGTCACTGGATGTGGATATGGAGGGGCATGTGGTCAGCAAACCGCACTCCCGGCCATATGTCAGTTTACGAGACTGGAGCCGCTACTTCTCAATCAAGTAGCACCCCGTTTGCCAACAGCGCTCGGCAGACCGGATGGTCACCCATCCAAGTGCTATCCCAGCCCGACAGCGTGTAACTTCGGTGATCTGAAGGGAACCGGTGTTACCACTGCAGTAAGGCCGCTGGCTTCTACATACATCACTGGTCTTAAATGTTGTTTATTATTTTATTTACTATAAACAATCGATTTTACTGGTGTTAATATATTCACTATAGTTTCTCTCATAAGTATGAATGCCGTTTGTACACTGATATGAAAAATTGAAGCAACAAACGGAAGTTTTCAAGATTGCATTTATTTTGCCACAAAATACTATAAACAGGTGATAGTAAAGTAGGAATAATGTAAAGAATACAGAACGTAAACAACTGCAACAAGCATGAAGGTAGACAAAAATATTCTTCGTTTTTTCCAACTTAACGGGTTTACATACACACATTTCGATAATTGGTTAATGTGCTTAGTATGGTGTGTGACCATGTCTGGCAGCAATATAGGCCTGACAAAGACGTGGCAGGCTGTGAATGATGTCGTCAATCTCATGTTGAGGCAATAGGGCCCAGCTGAGCTACTCGCAACTCTTGCAGAGTGGTTGGTGGATGCTGACGTGATGCAGCCCCTCCCTAGTGATCCCAGACATGCTCTACGGGATTCAAATCGGCAGGGCGACCAGGCCACGTCCGGCGTCCAATATCTTCCGTTTCCCAGAAAACATCAACTACCATTGCTCTATGAGATCGACGAAGTCTGAGCCCACGACACCTCGCAACTACCGTCAAGAGGTCCAAACATCTCATCACGATACCTGACAGCAGTTAAGCTTCGCCGATTGACCCGTACAATTTCATAAAGTGGTGTTAGAGTGGTCAACAAAATTCCTGCCCACACCATTAGGGATCCTTCTCTACATCGGCCTCCTTCCACAATGTTTGGGCCCCGAAATCGTGTTCCACGTGCTCTCCAGATGAGAATCCTTCGAGAATCACTTTTCAGGCCAAATAGTGACTCATCTGTGTAAAGAACATTGGCCCTCTGTTCGACTGTCGAGGTGGCATGTTGACGATTCCACTCTAGACGTTCCCGTCTGTGAAGACATAAAGCAGGTGTGAGACAGTAAAGGCCCTCTGCTGAAGCCTTTCGTACACCTTTTGCCTCGATACAACATATCCAGGGGATGCTTCGAGGTCAGATGCCAGTTGCCGTGCAGTAATTAGGCGATACCATCGTGCCCTTCAAGGCAAATAACAGTCCTCTCTTTCTGATGTCACAGTTTTTCGGCCCTGCCCTGGTCTTCAAGATACAGTTTCGGTTTCTATAAACTGTCGCAGCATCCGAGAAACAACAGAACGATGCACATTAAGCCATCGGGTTACATCAGTTTGCGATTGTTCTACTTACATTCTTCCTATTGCCTTCCACTGCAGAGTGTCTAGCAGGCATCTTCTCTGCGCCATACTGCACCGTCTGTGACTGTGCACACAGAGATTGTGGTCGTTGGGACTTCCTGCAAACACTACCCTGTTTGATAGGTACCCTCATGTCATTGTTGGCGTGGTTGTCCGTTGACCGGAATGCCATCTCCCGTGCAGAACGCGATCTTATGGACATCAGTTGACAGTCTGTATGAGCATATCGTGAATTAGACACAGGATGGGGAAATAGAGGTTTGTTGCTTTAATTTTTGATACCAGTGTATGTTTCGAAGTTGATAGGATTGAGGTTTCAGCGACTATTTGTCAATTGTATTTGACGCACTCGTTTTCAGAGCTAGTTTCTTGTTTAGTTAGCACCTGTTGCATAGTGGTGTACTCTCCTGACATCTTGTAATATAAACGACGGTATTTGTAATTCACAGTAATATTTCCCTCGTTATAAAATATAAAATCCATTCGCGAGTCGTGTGTAAGCCTGTTTACAGCCAGTTATCTTCAGCACCGTACACAGAAGCAAATAGATTGTCGTGAATTCAGTTCCTTCTTACATCCAATTTTAGTGATTTTATGGCGTGAGATACTGCTTCAAATGAGGAATGAACATTGCAGATAACATTGTTTCACAAATTAGCTCGAAAATAGTCGCCGATGAGATTTCCACTGACAGTGCAAACGTAGGACGATTATTGAAAATATACAACATGACAAAAACAGTTTATGCACATACGCAAATATAACAGTCATGTTATGTACTAATTATTGATTGGTTTTTACGGTTAGAGGGATGAACTAACATTCGCGAATATTTCTTTTAGATGTATAAAAATGACGTGAGGGAGGTAGCATAGGTCTGTGGCAGTAGTAGTTCTGGTTGATTTTCTAATGGACTGTTGAGTGGAGGCTACAGAAAAGCACGCGGAATATTCAGAGTTTGGAAGACACTCTGATGCAGATGATGTAGCTACTATTTCTACCATTTGAAACACTACTATAGCGACTGATGGCACTCTGTGTAATACAGTGTCGAGTGGCCCTGTATGTGAAACGTCTGGCATAGGTTCGTCATCTAGCGTAGAGTGTTTGGCAGTGCTTGAAGAAGCATTTAATGAACTTGAAGGTACTAACCAACTTAAAACACTCGTAATAGCTGTAATTATTACTCTGCAAATGAAGTAAGTTCAGACAGACATTCTCTCTACTTTCTGGTGCTGAAGTTGCTGCAAACGTGAAATTACATACAAGGTCTAAAACTGATTATGAAGCACAGTTCTTTGGGATATGTCTTGCTCCTGAGGACATATGTTTACTATTATAAATTGATACTTACAATTTTCTGCAGATTTTTCAGACCTGTCAGTGAAACTTTCATGTATGGTTTTATACTCCTGATTCATTAGTACGAATATTTACCGTCTCATAAGTCATTATGGACTTGGAAATAAGTAACATGTTGGACAGTTTTATTTTTTACTTTTCTCAAAGAGTGCATATTGATAGGTATTTCACTGTTATGTTGGCTAGACCATTTTGACACTTGAGGGCTTAAAGTTCTAGGGGTAACACTTCAAAGCTAAACATGAGAATGCAGCATGGGAAGTCTGATAGAAGCAGAATTCGTGAGGAGATACCGAGAATGGGCAGCTGTTTCCCATAGGCCAAGCGTACAGAATTCTTGGGCGATGAGTTCTTGGGTATTATTTCAGTGTTTGAAGTACGTACCGAACTGGACTGACAACATGCAAAGCGAGCTACTAGGATCGATGCAGCACATAGGAAAGCGAAACACTTATGTTCAGAGAACTGAAAAGAAAATGTTTGGAAGAAAAATTGTTATTGTGAAACCCTTTTGCGTAAATTTAGAAAACCGGTACTTGATGCATACTATGAAACAGTTTTACAGCCTCCATCGTACATTTCGCATAGTTCTCATCAGGAAAAGAGAAATTAGGGCGCCTGCAAAATGGTGCAGGCTATCATTTACCCCTCGCTTCATGTCCATGTGGAACATAACAGTTGATTCACTCCCCTCCCACGCACGAACTGAGGACAGCATTCTTTCAAAACTAACATGGATAGAGGAGCACGCATTACCCATAGTTTTGCCTTCAAAAACGCTTTTTACCAAACTTTTACCCCGAAATATAAGGCTGAGAAATTTTATACCGTAGCACACGACACACAAAATATTTAGCAAAAGTCAGTTATTGGCAGGTTCTGCTAGCACGTTTGACAAGTAACATGTACAAGGAATTTACTGGGCTCAAAATCTTTGTTCAGAATGTGTCCCAGGCAATAAGAAAAAAACATGTACCAGGGTAAGCCAATTATTATCCGCAAAGTAGTTATAAAATTTTATTGTAATCAAATAGGAAACTTACAAGAACATCGTTTTTCGACATAGTCTCCTTGCGTTTCAAAGCACTTGGTCCATCGTTGTACAAGCTTCCTGATGCCCTCGTAAAAGAAGGTTCTCGGTTGAGCTGCGAGCCAGGAATGCACCGCTTCTTGCACTGCTTCGTCCGGAGCAAATCGACGGCCCCTTATTGCCTGTTTGAGTGGACCAAACAAGTGATAGTCAGAAGGGGGAAGATCGGGACTATTATGGAGGATGATCCAGTACTTTATATTTGAGTTTCTGGAACGTTTCAGCAGTGTGGGCAGCGGTTTGCGGACGGGCACTGTAGTGCAACAACACAACACCTTCTGACAGAAATCCTCGGCGTTTGCTTCGAATTGCAGGCTTTAGCCTGGCAGTAAGCACCTCACTGAAACGTACACTGTTTATTTTTGTGCCTCTTTCCCCATAATGTTCCAGTACTGGACCATGTGCGTCCCAAAAAAACAGTAAGCATCAGTTTTCCTGCCGACTGTTGGGTCTTTAACATTTTCTTGCACGGCGAATTTGGATGTTTCCATTCCATACTCTACCGTTTACTCTCCGGTTCGTAATGATGGATCCATCTTTCGTCACCAGTAATGATCCTGTCTAAGACGTTGTCCCCTTTGTTACCATAGCGATCCAAATGTTTTTTGCAAATGTCCAAGCGCGTTTGTTTATGCAACTGTGTGAGTTGTTTTGGGACCCATCTTGCACAAACCTTATGAAACCCAAGTCTGTTGTGAATGATTTCGTAGGCAGAACCGCGAATAATTTGCAGACGATGTGCCACTTCGTCAATAGTTAATATTCTGTCCAAGCGAATCATTTCACGTGAACGCTCAATGGTTTCCTCATTTGTGGCGGTAAACGGTCGTCCGGCTCCTTCATCGTGCGTAACACTTGTGCGACCATTTCGGAATTTTTCAATCCATTCGTAGACATTCTGTTGTGACAAAACACTGTTCCCGTACTGTAGCGAAAGTCTTCGATGAATTTCGACCCCTAATACGCCTTCCGACCACAAAAAACGGATCATTGAACGTTGCTCTTCTTTGGTGCAAATAGACCGTGGAGCAGCCATGATTAACAGCGCCGCAGCGATAACGAAACTAACTTAGCAGCTTGAAAATTGCAAAGATATAACAACAAATAAACAAATCATGCGTCGTCAACGTTAAACGACAGTACTACCAAAATAAACAAAAATATAACTAAATTGCGGATAATAATTGACTTATCCTCGTAGTTTGCCCATGGAGTAACAAATCCGTGACCCGTACGTGTAGCTTGACCCCAGGCGCTTCTTTTTTTTTTTTTCGCCACAGTCACACAATTTGAATAACAAATTACCAGACTCACTCGTCACCGGCCTCTTCAGATCTTGAGACGGACCCAGTACTTAAGTCAAACCATTGAGAGAACCCCACTGTCAACATCAAACGGCTAGAGCGAACTCCTGCTCCAGTCATATGGTGACTGCCGAAATCCGTAATTTGGCTTCAAAATTGTGTGACAGTGGTGGAGAATAAACTGTTTTCAAAACAAGTATTTGAATAACCGTCAACATCTTTAGTACACCCGAATGGTCGATTTTTCTAAAGCTAGCCTTTTTTTTTGTCAACCTAATACGAGGGCTATCCACAAAGTACATTACATTTTGAAATTAAAAATAAATCAAGTATTGGAAATTTTTTTTATTATATACAGATGAAAGCCACACTTAAATACTACTTTTCTACATAGTTGCCATTTAAATTAAGGCACTTACCGTAGCGATGGACCAGCTTGGAAATTCCTTCGTCGTAAAATTCGGCCGCCTGCGCCTTCAACCACGTGGTTACCTCTTCTCGAAGCTGTGCGTCGTCATCACAACGCTGCATAGCCAACCACTTCTTCATTGCTGTGAATAAGTGGAAGTCGCTCGGTGCCAGGTCGTGAGTGTACGGCGGATGAGGAAACAACTCCCACTTAAAAGATTCGAGAACTTCACGAGTGGCATTTGCCGTGTGGACCCGGGCGTTGTCGTGAATCAGCAAGACCTTTGAGCCCAACTTTCTTCTGCGCTTGTTTCGTATTGCTCTTCTGAGGTTGTGCAGAGTTTGGCAATATCTTTGAGAGTTTATTGTAGTGCCTCTTTCCAGGAAATCCACAAAAATCACACATTTTCAGTCCCAAAAGAGGTAACCACGTGGTTGAAGGCGCAGGCGGCCGAATTTTACGACGAAGGAATTTCCAAGCTCGTCCATCGCTACGATAAGTGCCTTAATTTCAATGGCAACTATGTAGAAAAGTAGTATTTAAGTGTGGCTTTCATCTGTATATAATAAAAAAAATTCCAATACTTTATTTATTATTAATTCCAAAACGTAATGTACTTTGTGGATAGCCCTCGTATAATTAGTCTGTGCAATGGATGTTTCACATATGGAAACTCGTCACCATTTCACGGGAGTCTGAAATATCATTAGACACCCGTCTGGAAGTCTTTGAAAGATCATACCAGTACATTATCTGACGAACAGAAACAAGAAACCAATAAATAACATTCCGTAACCTACGACTATCTTTTAATATTTATTAGGAACAAGAATGTATTTTCAGAACATTCTACGAATATACTCGTATGTAAGTTGACGACATACAGAGTGATTATTAACAAAAGTGAAGTTCCGAGTTCTGGCCCTTGATGTGCCAGTTGGGCCCGACCGACTGTCGTGTCATCCTCGGCCAATGGCATCATCGGAAGTGTTATGGAGGGACATGTGGCGAGCACAACGCTCTCCCGGCCGCTATCGGATTTCTTCACCTTAGAAGTGCTTCTAATAGGTCGAGTTGCTCCTTAGTTTTTCTCTCGGGGGTGAGTGTGCCCTGTACCAATCCTCCCCCCATGGGAAATTACCTAGGAGTAGCTGGAATCGAACCCGTGTTCCCCGCATGCCAACCAGCCTTTCTGACCACTCAGCTACGGTGACGGACTAGAACAGTTATTAGGGGGTGGTAATTGCAAAGATATAATGTTTCACTGCAACCACGTTTATATGCCAATATATTCACGCGAACTTATATGTATTAGAATATAAAATTCAGCTGCGCGCATCTTACTCTTGCTCCGAAAGAAACCGCTGTTGAACGGCCTCCATAAACATCTTTGCTGGACTCGCGTCACGCTATTCTATCTCGAAATATCCTTCACTGTAACTTTCTTACCTTTTATCCAGTTTGGAAGTGTTCTCATAGTCAGAACTACTAAAAGTTAACAAATCTAGCTTCCACTCATCTATTTTAATTCATTTTCTGTCGATCTCTGATCAATTATGGTTTCGTCTTCAGGGACTTCAGCGTGGTATATCACCTCATCAGATTTCTAATGTGTCCGACTATGAAGCCAGATTTACTTCGAAACTGACAGCATATTAATCAAAACAATAAACATAGCTAAGTGTAAAACAGCCTTTCATTTGTATAACAAAATAGTTTCGTAGTACACCAATGGAAAAGCTCTATTTTTAACAACTATATACAACGGCTCCCTCGATAAGAGGTCCGCCATTTAAAACTTGAAAATTGCACCGGTTACACCATTACACAGGAAAGAAATAGAAGTTATACGATGAAGTATAGGCCCATAAGCAGGGCTCTGTGGCCGAGTAGTTCAAGGCGCTTCAATCCGGAATCGCGCTGTTGCTACGGTCGCAGGTTCGAATCCTGCCTTGGACATGGATGTGTGTGATGTCCTTAGGTTAGTTAGGTTTAAGTAGTTCTAAGTCTAGGGGACTGATGACCTCAGATTTTAAGTCCCGTAGTACTCAGAGCCATTTGGACCATAGGCCCATTACATTGACAGCGATTTTAACTCGCTCTTTACTCATATGAAGTAATGAGTACTGTCGATAGGGGAACTCAAACTGATTTCCTGTTTCTAAATTTCCAGAAGACCTTTGACACCGTTGCTCCCACGCAGCTGATAGTCCAATTGTGTGCTTATAGAGGACCGTCTCAGTTGTGCGACTGAATTGGTGATTTCCTGTCAAAAGGCCATAGTTCATTACAACTGACTGAAAGCCATCTAGAGAAACAGAAGTAATACCCTGGGTTCCTCGAGGAATTTTTATACGCCTTACGCTTTTCGTTATCTGCATAAACGATTAGAAGACTAACTGAGCAAACCTCGCAGATTAGTTGCACGTGGTGCTGTCATTTACCGTCCAATAATGTCATGAGAAGATCAAAACAATTTCAAAATAATGGAGAGAAGATGTCTGTATGGTGCGAAAAGTTGCAGTTGACCATAAACAATTGAAAATATGAGATCCTTCACGTGGTTAGTAATAAAATCCATTTCATAATATTTATGGAATATTCCGTCGGTGCTTGGAGGAACAAAGACTTAATAAAAACTTTAATACACATTATTAACGTTCCACAATAATATTTATTTAATAGTTTGTCATGAACCGACCTTGAGCTTCCTAGGATGTCGTCAGATAACTTAATATTCAACGGATAGTCCAGACAACACTAAAAATCCACTTCGTTTTGGTTATAAGAGTTCAGAGGCTATTGATTCAACAGAATACCTAGGGATTAAAATTATGAACGTCTTAAATTGGAACTATCATCAAGAAAACGTTGCCCGAAAGGCGAACGAAATACTTCCCTTTTTTATCAGAGTACTTAGAAGCTTCAAAAAATATACTGAAGAGAGTGGCTACACTACGCTTGTTCGTCCTCTAGCGGAGTACTGCTACGCGATATGGAATCCTTACCACATAGTATTGAATGAGGACACCGAAAAAATTTAAAATAAGGCCAGCTCGTTTTCTATTATCGCGAAATAAGTGTCATGAATATGATACAGGAGTTAGGCTGTCAGTCATTAAAATAAAAGCATTTTTCGTTACGGCGAGATTTTTTCACTGTCTTTTTCTATAATCAACTTTGTCCTTCGAATGCTAAAATATTTTGTTATTTCCCACGCGCTGTTTGAGGGTAGAACGGTCGAGTAAAGATGGTGCAGTGGTTATATGAACCCTTTGTCAAGCACTTACGTGTGAAATGCAAAGTAGACATGTGTACTAGGTGAGACATTTAAAACTGTTTTTGAAAGTATCTGGAAAACTATAAATCTGATTTCAAAAATGTTTTTTAATAAAAATTGTCTCGAAGGGGGACGTCCAGTGACACCAAACTCGATCGCCCTGCTTCTCCTCCAGGATGAGGGAGGGCGGTCAACTTTGAAATATTAGTAGGAACCTCCACTGTTGTTTTTTTGTTCATTTATTTACAATATGCTCCATTACACTATTTGTAATACTACATGTATGTATTGTATGTATATGAGTGTGTGTGTGTGGGGGGGGGGATGAGGGTGGAGTGTAGTGCAATGTTTTTGTTGTAAGGTGGTGGCGATAAGAGAAGGCGGAGGATGAAATCTAGTGCCGGCACATAGCGTACTCCCTGCGAATAGGAACAAGAGGGTCGCCAAGCTTTATGTTCCCATTCGACGGATGGATCTCCATCAACAGTGACGCAAGCCTTCACGTCATGAGACACTGCGGAGAGGTTTGTTATTCAAACTACGACATTGGCGCGAAGTGATCGGGAACTTACCGCTGCCACCTCTCCTTCCCTTGCCAGCCAAATTCTTACTGGTAGTGAAAGTTTTTTCCATCACCAGGCTTACCACCGGGTCAAGCGTCACCGCACAAGAGTGCAATAGCGACCTCATCCGCGGAGGCACCACCCCCCCAACCCCTCCATTGTTTATTGCGGATTCTGATTCTCCGGGAAAAAATAGACTCCTACGAAATTTTTGTGTTTAACATTGTTTTCGTTGCGTGACAGATGACACTGTAATCGACAAAGATCAAAAGGGGTTAAAAACCACTCAAAAAGATAAACAAATGTTCGAGATGGTTACTATTTTCTACTATACGTCTTTTTACAATTCCAAATTACCGTCTATGAAGCATGGACTGCGATCATGCGTTGCAGTCCGTCGCCAGACTCTCGCTATAGGAGTAACATTTACAGCTTCAAGAAAGTAGTTCCACTGGTGGAGCGCGACTGTGGCCATAAAGCTAAAAGTAATTTTTAGTTAATTAATAAAAAGCCAAGAAACTGTTCCAACAGCATTCCATTTCAGCGACATCTGTGGAAGAAATTATTCTAACAATGTGGACAGGGTAACGTATTATCTTCTAGAAAATAAAGGTTTTTTTTCCTATAAAAACGGTTTTGTCATTCATGATTTTAGAATAACTGTATTTCTCAGCTCCTGGGTCCTAAAATGGTGTGTATTTCTTGAGATATTATCATTTTTCAACGATTTTAACCCATTTTTATTTTTGTCGATTACAGAGCCATCTACCAGGCAACGAGAGCAATATTAAATACGGAATTAGTTAAAAACAGTATTGGTTGCTATTTCATTTTTTTATTTTTCAACGACGCGTTTCGCCTTATTTAGGCATCTTCAGATTATCTTTTCTAGATGGACGCGAGGGGCACCAAGATCTGCATAACGCGTTCCCGTTCACAGGAGCGAGTAACAGAGTAAGATGGGGGCTTAGGTAGTAAGCATAATGCACCAGAGCGTACTCTGTTACTCGCTCCTGTAAACGGGAACGGGTACGCGTTATGCAGATCTTGGTACCTGTCGCGTCCATCTAGAAAAGATAATCTGAAGATGCACAAATAAGGCGAAACGCGTCGTTGAAAAATAAAAAAATAAAATTGCAACCAACACCGTTTTTAACTAATGCTGTTAAGCACTGGTTTGCTGTATGCCACATACATATGGATTAGAAGAATTTCTTAAATACGGAAGTTACGTATTTTTCTCAGAGGATCGGAATCCACAATTAAAAAAATTGGGTGTTCCTTTTAATGATTTCAAAGTTCACTCTGTCCTGCCCTCTGGGGGTGAGATAGGGGCTTCGAGTTTGGTGGCATTGGATATTCCCGTACGAGACGATTGTAGTTTTCCGTATGTTTCCAAAAACATTTTTAAACGTCTCACTCTGTGTAGAAGTAGATGTAAGCCCAGTTGCGGAACTCGGATCCGGAAAGGCCATAGGATGGTCGTTTTCAGGGGCGTAATAAGATCGGGGGGCGCGAGCAATCAGTGGAAGCGCGCGCTGGTCGAGACGTCGGCCGCATCTGGAGCCGGGGCGCGTCTGTGGCCGTATAACGAGGTGGAACTCATTGCGGCAAGCAGTACTCACCCGGAGGCTGCGGCGTACTGATGGAGGAGGCGACGGGCGCGGCGGCGAGCGGCGTGTTGGGGGCGGCGGAGGCGGCAGCGGCGGCGGCAGCAGCTGGGGGCGGCGGCTGGGCCGCCCCCGAGGGCTGCGGCTGCTGCTGCTGCGGCGGCGGCGGCTGCGGCGACCCCTGCAGGCTGCCCGCCGGCACCACGGCGCGCCTGCAAAGCAAGACCACCACTCCAATGAGTTATCGCTTTCTCTAAGTTCCAAACGTGCTGCTCCACATCTGTGTATTGAAATGACGAATAACCGCTCCCATTGCTAAAAAGTTTTGTGTGTTTCTCCTCGTCCCATTTCGGCTTTTATGCCGAATGTATGAGTCTGGCGGAATACCATCCCACTTTTGAAAAAATGTCAACCTAAAGACTGCAAGAGCCGACAAGTGCGAGAATTATCGCACAATCAGCTTATCAGGTCATCCATCCAAGTTACTGACAAGAATAATATACAGATGAACGGAAAAGAAAATTGGGGATCTGTTACATAATAAATTTGGCTTTAGAAAGGTAAAGGCACCAGAGAGGCATTTCTGACGTTACGGTTGATAACTGAAGTACGGTTAAAGAAAAATAAAGAGACGTTCATAGTATTTGTCGATCTGGAAGAAGCGTTCGACAATGAAAAATAGTGCAAGATGTTCGAAATTCTGGGGAAAATAGGGGCAAGCTAGAGAGAGAGAGAGAGAGAGAGAGAGAGAGAGAGAGAGAGAGAATAATAAGAGTGGAAGATCAAGATCGAAGCGCTCGGATTAAAAAGGGTGTAGGACATGGGTGTAGTCTTGCGCTTTCAGTCTATACGTCGAAGAAGGAATAATGGAAATAAAATAAAGGTTCAAGAAAGGAATTAAAATTCATTGTAAAATGATAAGATTTGCTCATGACATTGCTGTCTTCAGTGGACGTGAACAAGAATTACAAGATATGATGAATGGAATGAACAGTCTACTGAGTATAGAATATGGACTGACAGTGAATCGAAGAAAGACGAAACTAATGACAAGTACCAGGAACGAGAAAAGCGAGAAACTTAACATAGGATTGACGATCACGAAGTAGATGAAGTTATGGAATTCTGCTACTTAGGCAGTAAAAGAACCGATTACGGACGGAGCAAGTAGACTAGCACTGCCAAAAAGGGCATTCCTGGCCGAATGAAGTCTACTAGTATCAAACATAGGCCTTAATTTGAGGAAAGAATTTGTGATAATGTGCGTTTGGAGCACAGCATTGTATGGGAGTGAAACATGTACTGTGGGAAAACAGGAACAGAAGATAGTCGAAGAATTTGAGATGTGGTGCTAGAGACGAATTTTGAAAATTTTTGGACTGGTATCCTAAGTAATGAAGAGTTTCTCCGTAGAATCTGAGAGGAAAGGCAAATGTGGAAAAACTGACAAGAAAAAGGGACATCTGTTAAGGACATCTTTTAAGACATCAGGGAATAAATTCCATGGTACTAGAGGGAGCTGTAGAGATTAAAAACGTAAAGAAAGACAAAGATTGGAATACAGCCAGCAAATAATTGAGGACGTAAGTTGCAACTGCTACACTGGCGCTGGCACAGAAAGCAAATCGTGGCACGGAGCTTTCAGTACAAAATATATTCGATATAAATTATAAATACCAAATCGGGTCTTGAAGTAAAGGGTGCCTCAGCAGTTGGGGAATTTATTCATCAAGTTGAATGAGTGAATATGAAAAAACTGTACGAGAAAGTAGAGAACAAAGAACATTTCTGAAATCAACAAAAAAGTTAAGAACACAGATTCATTTTCAATCTTCTAGTATCATGGATAATAGCGTTACGTGCGTAAAAGATACTGTAAGAACTGTAGGTTTGTGATCCCGCAGTACATAGGATATTACTTTGTAAGTTACTGAACGTAGTGTTGTGTCATATGTTAGGAACCCCGTTGTTATGAAGGCACTCTGAAGTTGCCGCACGCACGTTCAGAGAACATTGTGGAACAAACAGTCAAAGGGTGCAGAAATAGCTACGGCATAAGGGAGGCTGATTCCCGGAGAGGCAACAGAAGAGCAGTTGCAGATGCAAGAAATTCCGCACGAACGAACATCAAATGGTCTCTGTTATACGAATATTGAGATGGGCAACTTACTAGAATGCTCGTTCCGTGTATCGGATGTAAAATGCAAGGAAAACGTGTAGAGCGAGGCCTGAATCGTCCAGTGGTGCACAATATGTCTGAATACATTCGAACCGAATCTGTACTTATCATTCAACATCATTTAAGGCCAAGGAAGTTTTCGTAGTTTTGATAAAGATTGTACGAGGGTGGCGATTAGATTTATGTGTGTATTGAAACTTTAACTGCTAACTCATCTTCCTTGTATTCAGTCCCGTCTCAGTTCCATGTTATTAATGTTTTACTTAACTGATGTGAAATCGGTTGAGATGTTTCGTTTATTTGTCATGACAGTTGCAGCCAGAGTCAGTATTTGCTGCTTCACAGGTGTACAATTTAATTAGCAGTATGTAACTAGCTAATGCAACCATAACCGAATCAGTATAACTTCATTAAGACTTTCTACAAAGCTTTCTCTTGTATTTTGTTCCATATACTTGCAAACGCTTAAGAGAAAAAGTATTTCGTTCTGTGTAATGAATAGCTGTACTCATATCGTAGTACATGTGTGATGATCTTATTGCTTGCTCTAATATAAATAACACGGGCGTTTCAGACAACACGAAGTACTTTTTTAAGGGCAGTGTAGATTTTAAATTTTCAGTTTTCAAGTGGAATGCGTAAAGGTAAGTGTTCTAGGGTGTGCCCCAGAATGTCTGCGTCGGACTGTAAATAAACCGAGTAAAGTGCAGTGGAAAATTCATTGCATTTAAGCAGTTACGAAACCAGTGAAGTCTGCGTTAAACGGCAGTGTGTTCAAAATATTCGCGTTGCGACAGCCTTTCTTTTTGAGTGAAGTAGAATTTATAGGCCACAGTTATCTCACACACAAATGCAGTAATATTCAAGTTGTGTAAAGTGAATACATTAATGTAACCATGTAAATTTGTGCTTTATTAATTCTACGGGGACTTAAACGTTACCGAAAGTAACGTAGCGCGTTAATTTCACGTCCGGAGAAACAACACGTAAAGTGGTATATTATACTCATCTAATAAACGCTGTGTCAGATTTCATGTGCCTAAACTGTTGTCAATTCATAATCACTAGCTGCGGTACATGTTAAAACGGTATAGACAATATACGCTACATGTACGTACTTATACTATAATTAGGAGAGCGTAAAAATAAAATGTACGCAGCGTTCATACTGTGAAGCGTTTGACAGCTAGTAATCTAATAAAGAGCTATTGTAGGAAATTACGTAGAAAAGCCGTTACACCCTCTCCTGTGTTGTTCCGCATACAAGCGCATGTCCCGAGAATTACGCCAGATGATGTGCACTTTACAGGTGTGTAAAAGAGATGAAAAAATGTTGATTACAGTTTTGGACCATGAAAATTCTGAAACAGTGATATTTTTTGTTTCTATTTTATTTCTTGTTGACATTACTCGTCAATCAGGAATCGGTCAGCTATACTGAACAAGTCTGTGCTTTGATTTTGAATAGCCCACACGTGAGTGTTGTTGAAATGACAAAACCAAATGCACAGTAATCGTAGTTCTATATATGACGTCACCCTTAATGGACTTATTTTTCATGAAGTATGTACTATAAGACAAATAAGTGAAGAGTATGAGTCCAATCGTGTGAGGGTCTGTCAGTAGTTACTCGTCTGTCATGCTAATGAAGATGAAGAGTTCTTGAAACAAATCGTCTCTGGAGACGAAACATGGGTTCGTCAGTTTGGACAAGGCAACTAACGCCAGAGCGTTGGCGTGGAGACACCGCGGGTCTTGAGGTAAAAAGAAACTCAAGAGTTTGCTATGCAGGAAAAGTAATACTCACAGTTTCTAGAGACACAGTAAGGCCAATTCTGGAACATTACCTAGGAATGGTTATCAGTCAACTGTAAACAAACGCCGAGATCTATTGCCAAACCGCGTTCCCTTTCTGCCTGATAGTGCACTTTCACGTATTGCCACCCACAGTGTTCTAGCTCTTCAGAATGTGTGTTCATGCTTCCGGAGCATCCTTCGTACAGCCCTGATAGTGCTCCTGCGGAATTCCATTGTTTGGTCCACTCAGAGATGGTTTACCAGGTCGTCGGTTCACTTTCAATGAAGAGCTGAAAGAAGCGCTGCTGCTCAACACAAAGTCCCGATAATTGCGAGTAGGATTCGGGCACCGAGGATTCAGTACAAACTTAATTATGTACATACACTGAAGCGTCAAAGAAACTGGCATAGGCATGGATATTCAAATACAGAGATACGTAAACGCCTATACAGGGTGAATCAGGAGGAAAGGTGCATGCTTTGAGACGCGACAGTATTAGTGATTCTGAACAAAAACCTTCACATGGACGTATACCCTATTGCGAATGGTTTCCGAGACTGAACACGTTTAATATCACTTTTGTACGTTTTTCTATACTAACTCGAAAACCGCACACTCCAACGAAAACGTGTCTCAGTGCACCATTAAACTAAATTAAATTTGCTACAAAAAAAGTCCTATTTATTTTTTGACTAGTACTAACAATTTGCGCGGAGAGATCGCGGGAATATTGAAATTCTTGCGCGACGCACGTGCGCTGTAGCTAAAGTACTTCTTGTAGGCCAGTTTGAGGTAATTTTACGACTTGATGGATCCCAAGCGTCCTGTATCAAAATGAACGTCTCAACTTCCTCTATATTAATGTGTTATGTTCTAAACACTGACAATGAATAATACAGAAAAGAAATAGAGATTTACGTTAAAAGAGCTCTATCTCGGAAACCATACGGAATAGGGCACGTGTCCACATCAAATTTTTTGTTCAGAATCAGTAATGCTATCATCCGTCAAAACACGTACCTTCCCTCCTGACTCATCCTGGATAAGACAACAAGTGTCTGGTGCAGTTGTTAGATCGGTTACTGCTGTTACAATGGCAGGTTATCAAGATTTAAGTGAGTTTGAACGTGGTGTTATAGTCGGTGCAAGAGCGATGGGACGCGGCCTCTCCGAGATAGCGACGAAATGAGGATTTTCCCGTACGACCATTTCACGAGTCTACCGTGAGTATCAGGAATCGCTGAGGTCGGAAAAACATCCTGCAAGAACAGGATCAGTTACGACTGAAGAGAATCGTTAGACGTGACAGAAGTGAAACCATTCCGCAAATTGCTGCAGATTCAGTGCTGGGCCATCAACAAGTGTCAGCGTGCGAAAAAATCAACGAAACATCATCGATAGGGGCTTTCGGAGCATGGGCCCGCCAACACCGATATTGGACTGTTGATGATTGGAAACATGTTGCCTGCTCGGAACAGTTTCGTTTCAAATTATATCGAGCGGATGGACGTGTAATGGAATGGAGACAACCTCACGAATCCATGGACCCTGCATGTTAGCAGGGGACTGCTCAAGCTAGTGGAGGCTCTGTAATGGTGTGGGGCGCGTGTGCAGTTGGAGTAATATGGGACCCCTCATACGCCTAGATAGCACTCTGACACGTGACACGTACTTAAGCATTCTGTCTGATTACCTGCATACCGACGAACTTGGGCAATTCCAACAGGACAATGCGACACCCCACACTTCCAGATTGCTACAGAGTGGCTGCAGGAACACTCTTCTGAGTTTTAATGCTTCCGCTGGCCACCAAACTTCCCAGACACGAACATTACTGAGCATATCTGGAATGCATTGCAACATGCTGTTCAGAAGAGATCTCCACCCCCTCGTGCTGTTATGGATTCAGGATGTCAGTTGTTTCCAGCACTACTTCCGACATTAGTCGAGTCCATGCCACGTCGTGTTGCGGCACTTTTGGGTGTTCGCGGAGGCCCTAAGCGTAGTCAGGCGTACCAGTTTCTTTGGCTCTTCAGTATAGATAGGTCATCCATCCCGGGAATCGGGAATGGCCGTATCTTTATATTGCTTTGACTTACGAGGTTCAATTTTTGCACCGCCATGGGACCATCGACCTTAATATGTGATAAGAGTTTCAACTTTATACGTCCACTCGGTCCTGAAAGCGATTTTGTAAGATATCCGTTTTTACCTAATGAGGTAGTCCGCCCCGGTAGCTGAGTGGTCAGCGTGACAGACTGTCAATCCTAAGGGCCCGGGTTCGATTCCCGGCTGGGTCGGAAATTTTCTCCGCTCAGGGACTGGGTGTTGTGTTGTCCTAATCATCGTCATTTCATCCCCATCGACGCGCAGGTCGCCGAAGTGGCGTCAAATCGAAAGACTTGGCACCAGGCGAACGGTCTACCCGACGGGAGGCCCCAGCCACACGACATTTCCATTACCTAATGAGGTGCGGAACAGCATAAGAAAATAAATTACAAAAATAAGTAAATAAAAATAGGTAACGGTGCACTGAATAGCAGAGTGATTATGTTGAAAAATGATGGCGTTGTATATGTTGTACTTTTGTTGTAATAAATTAGAAAAACGAACAGATACTTTTTGACATACGCTAGTCTTTAAGCGTCTAACAAATTTTATTTCCTATAAAAGTGACAGACATCATTTCAAGGCAGGTCTTATGTTTGGTTCAGAGTACTGAAGGGACACACTATCACACAAGTTTCTGTGTTTGTAAGAGATACGTATACGGAAATAGAGTGAGAACCTTTTTTTAAATTTATGTTTGGGAATTCATTTTTGGTTATAATATCTTTCGAACACAAAAAGACTTGTTTCTGCAGGTATATAAATATATATTCACGGTGTTAATGAACACAGAAAGGCACTGATATGATGTGCTCCTGAACAATAATTTTCTATTTTGTTTCACCTCACTTATGAATTGACAGTAGATTCCATAATATACATTTATTTAGCTTATTTCACATCGTTCTCTAATCAGAATTTGTAGAACGTGAATAAATTATGATCTAGGGGTAACGGATATTAGTATCAATCGAAGATTTTTTTTTTTTACAATTTTAAATTCGAGTAGTTAAAATCAGATTTCTGTTTCCATCAATATCAGTAAACATAGCAAGAAAAGCAAAAATTTATGTTAGATTCTTTTGATAAAATTATGTAGTAGATAGTTGCGTGTCACTGGCAGTATAGAGTCACGGATTCAGTTGCGATCTAAGCTGTAAACAGGGAGCAAGAACAAAAATTGTCGTATTGCATTGAAATGTATAAGACGTGACAGCTCACAATATTCCCTACGACGTATGAGTTATCTAACCTGCAGCATAGCTTTTTAAGTTGTCACGAGTCGTAGGAAACGTTGTGAGGTCTACATTTTGTATTGCCCCCGACTAACCAACTTCCATCGTTCGTGTCAACTCTGACTAGCAAGTTTAAGCCGTAGGTCTGTTCTCCAGTTTGTGGGATTCCATCATAAAACGATCAGGGCACACAGACTAATCACCCGGGATAATGGCTTCCGGCTCAGCAAGTCCTCGCACTGGCCACAATTCGTAAGCGAGCGTATTACAAAATTAATTAGTGCGCCTGCGACCTCGCAGTTTCACTCGCTGAAGGCGCACGGCGCACGGCGCCAACGCATTCAGCGACTACGGTTTATTCGCGTCCGTTGCCCATCGGCCGCACTGGGAGGACAGAATTCGGCTACCGACGAGGGAGCATAATCTTGTGAATAGTGATATCCACAAGACTGGACCGAGGAAGATGTCTACTCTCTATCTGAAATCGAAACTAACAATGGAATGTAGACGCAGAGTGTGTGATGGCCCAAATCTTTAATTGAGCAGTGTTAGAACTTGCTTTCTTGTATTTTAATATTTTAAAAAAATGTATTGAGTCGCCCTGCTAAACGCGCAGGGCAGAACAGGTAGTTTAAGTTGTGGAAAGGGGTCAAAATAAGAGGCTGTCATTTACCACTCGAACATACAACCTTTTATCTGATCAGACATTACAAGAGCCAAGAATTTTTTTTTAAACAGAAACACGGCTTTAGTTTTGGAACTTAATTAGCGGCTTAATGCACCGTACAATCTCATGCCCTAAGGGCAAGACAATTTTAATTTAGAAAACGGCTGAAAGCCATTAACTTAAAGCTCAACCAAAATCAGCAATTTAAAAGTCAAAGTCTTATCTTAAAACAGTTTCTTAATGAGGCTGAAGGCCGAAAGAATTTGACACTTTAAGAGCAAATAACTTAAATTCAAAATCGACTGAACGCCCAACACTTAACTCAATAACATTAATTTTAAAAGTACCAAAGGCTTTATGTAAAACAGTTCTTAAATTAGGCTGATTAAATTCAAAATCGGCTGAAGGCCCAACACTTAACTCAATAATATTAATTTTAAAAATGCTAAAGGCTTTACATAAAACAGTTCTTAGATCAGGCTGAAAGCCCCAATCATCTGACGCCATAAGGACAAAACAACCCAAATCTAAAAATCGGCTATAAGCCATACAAGTACAAACAACAAGAACAAACAAGAAAAGGCAGTACACCCAAGGGTGCTCAGAAATTCCGAGGGTCGGCCTGGAATTCAAACACTGACGCCTGCTTAGGTTAGACAGGCAGTCGGCCCAACCATTGTCGATCCGACGACAACCCAACCAACAGACAGTCAACAGACCCACCGACAAGCTAACCTCCGATTCACCTGACCAGCCCACAACAGGGAATCCAGTGGAACAACGTAGAAGGTATTAGCGTCCACAACCAATTGTACATTGAGCTGTCAAACTACACACCGTGCTGGACAGCGACAACACGATGAGGAAAATACACTGCCTGAATTTATGTGAACGGCCAGGGCAGGTAACCAGAATGTTAATGGCTACAAGGTAGAAGATTCCGCTGGTCACTTCAATTAAAATAATCAAGTACTGTTAAACTCCACCGGTGGGTGGCTAAAATTTGCCAACTTGAAAACACAAGTTATTGCTTGCGGAAATATCCCAACAGCCGACAACGAACTCCAAAAGAACCAATGTGAAAAATCGTGACTTGCTGGTAGATTAAGTCAAAACTCAACTTTCATGTCCCAGGTTTTCGCCGTCCCTTGTGACCAGCACATCTAGAAATGGCAGTTTCTTGTCTTTTTCTACTTCCATGGTAAATGTTATGTTGGCATGGAGGCTGTTCAAGTGCCTTAGTAAGTCACCGAGCTGTTCTTCACCATGGCTCCACACCACGAAAGTATCATCGACGTACCTGTACCACACCTTAGGTTTGCAAGTCGCCGAGTCCAGTGCCTGTGCTTCGAATTGTTCCATGAAGAAGGCGACGGCGAAGGGACGGCGAAAACCTGGGACACAGCGTGTATCGAAAACCGACACACACGGACCGATACCTACACAAACTGTCAAACCACCACCCGAGCCAGAAAAGAGGCATGATTAGTACGCTCGTAACGAGAGCAGGACGAATCTGTGAGCCGCAACACCTCAAACGAGAAATGCAACACCTGGAAACTGTTCTGAGGAGCAATGGGTACTCCACAAATTACATTACAAGTGTAACAGAGCCAAACTCTCGGCGAAGTAAGGAGCCAGAAAAAGAAATGTCGGGTACGGCCTTTCTGCCATACTTTCCCAGAGTGACGGACAGAATCGGCCGTATATTGCGCAAACATGGCGTAAAGACGATTTTCAAACCGACAAGGAAGATCAAAGAGTGTCTTAGATCAGCGAAGGAGAAAAGAGACCCACTTGCAACGTCGGGAATGTACCGTATACCATGCACATGCGGAAAAGTTTATGTCGGAATGACTGGACGATCAATTAACACCAGGATCAAAGAGCATAAGCGACATTGCAGGTTGGGGCAGGCGGAGAAATCGGCCGTGGCAGAGCACGCACTGAATGAGACCGACCACGTAATAAAATTCGCCGACACAGAAGTTCTGGCTGTAGAGAAGCACTATCACACGCGCTTGTTTAGAGAAGCTGTAAAAATACAAATACACGCGAACAGTTTCAACAAGAAAGAGGAAAGCCTTAAGATAAATGGATCCTGGCTTCCCGTACAGCAGCGAACGACCGTCGCAGGTAGCAAGAAGAGAGCCGAACCGGAAATGACCGCGGAGAAGCCCTCGGACGTTGGCGCGCCAGGTACATATAGTCTGCGGCCGCGAGCTCGGCTCCATAGTCATTCGCGGAGAGGCACATAAACAGCACATTACATGCAAAGTACTCGGGGGATAGGGCCTCACTGTACGTTGCCACAGACAACGAATATAAAGATCTTCTGACCTTCCTCAAAGATCGGAAGATCGAACATTACACGTACAGAACGCTGGACGAGAGAACCCAGCAGTACGTGATCAAGGGAGTGGACCCCAGCACCCTTAACGAGACAGTACATGCGGCCCTTTGTTATCTGGGATCCGACTGTAAAAGTGCCTCCCGGATGACAGGGTTCCGTACACACGCACCGTTACCACACTACATGGTTGAGTTAGCCGACACGGCTGATTCCCGCGTCATCCTGCAGATAAAGAGCTTTCTGCGGATGGACGTACGTGTAGAACTCTATGAACCACCCAACGTCCCCCAACAATGCAACAACTGCCAGCGGTTCGGCCACTCGGCCCTCCGCTGCGGCCTGGCAACTCGCTGCCGCGGATGCGCTGGCAATCACAGATCCAACACATGCACACAAATACAACCAAACCAGCGACGCTGTGCCAACTGCGGTGGGCCCCATGCGGCAAACTTCAGACAGTGCAACTCATATAAACGGGCGCTGAAGCGAAAACAAGACAAAAGTAGGGTACTGTACGACATACCACGTCCAAGGCCAGCGCCGAACCCAGTAAGGAACGGTGTAACGTTTGCCACGGTTGCACGCCCTGGTGGGACGGCACAGGCTGCGGAACCTCAGCGCCCTACACACACACATGAAAGAACCGCTGCAACAGCCACACAACAACCACAGGCAACACCTGAAACCCAGCAAGCATCGGTACCAACACCTATGCTCCCAAACAACACGACTCCACTCCCGGAAATCACGTGCTGCGAAGAAACGCACCATATACAGGAAAACACACCCACACAAGAACCCCCCGAACCCCAAGCCCAGAGGAGGAATAGACGTACACGCAAACACAGGGCGGGGAACACGAAATCACCACAACAGGCCACACGGCAACAACGGAACAGCAACACACAGGAAAACAGTCAACAAGACACCGAGACTGTAACTCACACTACCATCCTCCTAACCACAGAAGTAACACAGGCGCCACAACCTCTGCCACAAAGCACAAATGCCACTCCTAACAACACACCAATATCCGCACAAGCGGCCGCTAACTCCACAACAGCACCTCAGGCTGCCACACCCAACACCAGCACACCACCTGGGGGAATACTGGAAACACTATTCCCCCGACACACGACCGTTCAAATCCTTACCAAGGTGCTGACGGCCGTCACTACACTCATCACCCAGCTCATGAGCGCCGAACCCGGGCAATACTGGGCTGTCATACCCACTGCCATCACAACACTCTTTCACACTCTTACATGAATAATACACCACACCCGGCCCATAACGCAGACCCGCATACACTATCACGGATCCTGTTCTGGAATGCAGACTCGATCCACAACAAAAGGGCAGAATTTGCCGCGTTCATGGAGCGCAAGGGAATCCTTGTCGCGCTACTGAGCGAGACTAAACTTAAACCGCACAAACAATTAAACTTTCCTGGCTATTGTGTCTATCGTACCGACCGACCGGGCGACGCCGTGGCAGGTGGAACTGCAATCGTCATACACAAAGACATTGAGCACACAAACATAGAGCTCCCTGAACTGGAAAAAATTGAGGCTACGGCCGTCAGAGTCAAGTTCAACGGAGCCTACACCACACTGATATCGGTATACAACAGCCCTGTAGGCATCTCAACACGCGATATCAGCACATTACTCAACATTTCACCGCGAGTAATAGTCGCTGGAGATCTGAACGCAAAACACCCAGAATGGAATTCACGCACACGAAATCCCAACGGCAAAAAACTGTACGAACATTCGCTAGGTAGAAACTACATTATACTAGCGCAGACTGAACCGAAGCACATTCCCTATCAGAGGGGACACAGGCCAGACGTGATAGACATGGCCCTCATCAAGGGCATTACAGCGACACTCAATGTTGCCGTTGAAAACGATCTGCCCTCGAACCACTAACCTGTAATACTATACATTGAGGAAACACTGCAGCACACGGAACAACGCAAGATGTTGGACTACGGGCGTGCGAATTGGACATTGTTCAAGCAAACGCTCGATAACCACATCCCACCTATACACGAAATTAACGAAACAGGACAAATTGACGAGGCAGTGGAAACCCTCACTAACGCCGTCCGGGACGCAATGGCAGGCACCATACCTGATCGCACCTCACAACAACGCAGTGCGGCCCTGCCCCAGGAAATCCTGGGCCTAATCTCAATGAGGATTCGCCTCAGGAGACAATGGCAGCGCACAGACTACAGGGCATCATACACGATAAAATACAAACACATAGAACACAACAGTGGAATCAAAAACTCGAAGGGCTGGACACCGCACGACCTGGCGTGTGGCAGCTAGCCCGACACTTCACCAGGGAGGAAATATACACCCCAACGCTTCAAGGGCCTGACGGACCTGCATACTCAGCGGAAGAGAAAGCAGAACTAATGGCTCGAACACTCGCAGCGTCATTCACACCGAACCTGGTACCATCAGATCCAGTGTTCACACTTGCTACTGACCAAGAGGTTACACGCATTCTAGCCCAACCATCGCACGACGACATTCGACATGCTAGCACAGCCGAAGTCTCCTGGGCTATAATGCACTCCGCTGCTAGGAAAGCCCCTGGTCATGATGGCATTCAAAACCGTGTCCCCCAGGAGTTCACGGATAAAGCAACTGAGTACCTAACACACATAACGAATGCCATACTAAAACACCAACACTTCCCCGCCTTTTGGAAGACGGCCAAGGTCCTGATGTTCAGGAAGCCGGGGAAAGACCACAGCCTCCCACAAAATTACCGACCCATCAGCCTTCTGAGTTCGCTCAGTAAGATTGTTGAGAAGGTGATTCTCAAACGCATCACTAGGCACTGCATAACAAATGACATCCTGAGACCGGAGCAATTCGGCTTCAGGAATCACCACTCCACAACACAACAACTCCTGCGGGTCGTTGAACATATAACACATGGCTTCAACATAAACAAAGCTACAGGGGCAGTGTTCCTGGACATCGAAAAGGCTTTCGACAGTCTATGGCACAACGGCCTCATCCGCAAACTCAGCGACACTCATACCTCACAGACAGGAGTTTCAACACTGACGTGCAGGGAAAACAATCAACACAACACGGTATACACGCGGGAGTACCCCAGGGAAGCATCCTAGGGCCCCTACTGTTTAACCTCTACATAAACGATCTCCCAACCACACACAACACAATGATGGCAATCTACGCGGATGACACAGCCATCCTTGCGCAAGATTGGAAACCATCAAACATTACGTCACGCCTACAGACTGCACTCAGAGTGGCCGAGCCTTGGTTGGAGAAATGGCGTGTTAGAGTAAACGTCGACAAGTGCGAAGCCGTTCTGTTCACTAGAAGACCGAAGCAACTGCGCAAACACCGCTACTGCAGACCAATAACTCTACATGCACGCCCAATACGTTTCCGTGAGAAAGTCAAATACCTCGGTGTCTGGCTGGACCGGAAATTACTCTGGGGGGACCACATACAACACATGACCAACCGAGCTAGCGCGAGGCTCAAACAGCTCTATCCTATGCTCAACAGGCGTAGCACACTGAACAGAAGGGTGTCGAGGTCCATGTACATGACACTTATCCGACCCCTGATGACGTACGCAGCTGCTGTCTGGGGATACGCTGCGCCTACACGTCTGCGCCATCTGCAGCTCATACAAAACAAAGTACTCAAAATCATAAGCAATGCTCCACGATACACACGCATCGCGGACCTTCACCGGGAATACCGACTTGAGACTCTCACGGAGGTAATCCACAAACTCACCACAAGACTATATAGAAACTCCAGACATTCGCAGAACCCGTTTATTCTGAATCTGGGGAACTACGACCACAACCATAGATGGAAACATAAAAGACCAAAAGACATACTTGTAGGGATATAACATCTATGGCCAAGCATACGCAAACATAACGGCACAGGCGAGCCCGTTAATCAGACCCATTACTGGATATCCAGCTGGAATACACTGCCGAATAACTGGCACCACACAGGGAAGCCGTACCGTACACTGCATGTAAACAAGCTCCACACATCCCCCACACAGTGAGATGATCTATGGCCGATCTCCCACTACTGTATAACGATCTTGATTGTTCCAGGAATGCAGCAGCAGCAACAACTGGAACACATCGCCATCGCTTGTCATGGTAATGATGCATGATAACTATACTAACAAATCCAACCTTGCATGAACTATCGCAGCTAGTAAGCCACTACTGCTCTTACTACCCATCCCACTGTCGCAGAGCTTTTTTTCCCACGGCACGAGCCATGGCACTTTTTTTCCTCTGCTCTTCAAATCGCTACCCTCACTCGCGTTTCGTCCACTATCTATCACCTGATGGACCGTGTTAATGCGTAGCCTTACCCAGACGCACGGACAACATCACAGCCCAGCATCCTGTGATCCACTTACTAGACAACTAACATGTTTACGGAGGTGACAGTAGAACTTTTGGTTTGGTCACCACGTTGGTGCGGGCGTGGAGGGGCCCCATCTCCTTTAGCTCGGCTCCAGTTCACCACCGGCAATGGAGGGTGAAGCTTTGACAATGCCAGCCACTCGTGCTGGCGAAACGTCAGAAAAATCATTAGATGAACGTCGGCCGAAGAACCCGAGACAGAAGCCAATAGGCAGTTTGTCAACAAGTGGCCACGAAAGCCTTAACAATTTTGTATTACGCCTCTACGGGGAGGAGATTTGCAGATTGTACCGACGCCTTGACCAACGACGGAAGAAGAAAGCGCGACTGATGTCCTCTCTCGCCTTTCTGTGACGATGCCGAGATGAATGTGCTACACCGAAGATCTTGAGATGTAAGCGCCTATTCACCACCGCCCAAGCACATCGTATCTACGACAGAATGGAACGAGCTTTTCTTCATGAGCGAATACATATAACACTGAGAGACTTGGCAAGAACGGATGAGGAACTTCTGGACATTTTCTATCAACTAAGTAGCAGAATGCATCGAGACGACTGGGACAAGATCGACAGCATCACTCACAGGAGCATGCAGAACGAACTCGAGCGCTGCACCGAGGGGCGGAAGAAAAAGTTTGAAAGATGCCGGAAGCAGACCGACAAGGCGATTCCTGACATGTCCCACGCAGTGGTCAACCTCACTGAACGACAATTGACCGAAGAGGAAGTGTCTGTTCTTCATAAAGGAGGGAATTTCGCTATCGTCCCGAGAACTATACCTATGGAGGACATCATTGCCAACACCGAAGCAGCCATTCGGACCCTTCCTTGTGAAAGGGCAGAGGAAATACGCACTGAAACAGCCAGGATACTGCGCCGAGCAAAACCACCAGCTTGCAACCTGAAGAAAGAAGAGGTACAAGCCATTAAGAATCTCAAAGCCGACAAGAGTATATTGGTACTGCCTGCCGATAAGGGGAATGCGACCGTCGTAATGAAGACCGAAGATTATGAGCAAGAGATCCGAGACCTATTAGATCCGACGACGTACCGAAAACTAAGTGCAGATCCGACGCAGCGTATCACTCGGAATACGAATCGATTAATCAAGGCGTCTTCTCTGCCGGGGGACATACAGAGAAACCTGCGCAACACAGAATCCCTACTACCTCGGCTGTATGGATTACCCAAGATCCATAAGAACAACGTTCCACTGAGACCGATCGTTAGCGCTCCTGGCTCACCAACGTATAAACTGGCAAAACACTTGGCCTCTCTGCTCCAGCCACACGTGGGGAAGACCGCCACATACATTAAGGACTCAGAAGCTGAAGGAACTGAAACTTGCACCAAACGACATACTGGTCAGCTTTGATGTTGTTTCGTTATTTACGAAAGTGCCACTCAGTGACGCTCCGGAGCACATCGGTTCCATGTTCCCGCAAGACATCAAAACGCTCTTCCATGCATGTCTCACCACGAGCTATTTCACGTAGAATGGTGATTTCTACGAACAGCTGGAAGGCGTCGCCATGGGTAGTCCTCTCAGTCCAGTGGTGGCCAACTTCTTCATGGAACAATTCGAAGCACAGGCACTGGACTCGGCGACTTGCAAACCTAAGGTGTGGTACAGGTACGTCGATGATACTTCCGTGGTGTGGAGCCATGGTGAAGAACAGCTCGGAGACTTACTAAGGCACTTGAACAGCCTCCATGCCAACATAACATTTACCATGGAAGTAGGAAAAGACAAGAAACTGCCATTTCTAGATGTGCTGGTCACAAGGGACGGCGAAAACCTGGGACACAGCGTGTATCGAAAGCCGACACACACGGACCGATACCCGCACAAACTGTCAGACCACCAACCGAGCCAGAAAAGAGGCATGATTAGTACGCTCGTAACGAGAGCAGGACGAATCTGTGAGCCGCAACACCTCAAACGAGAAATGCAACACCTGGAAACTGTTCTGAGGAGCAATGGGTACTCCACAAATTACATTACAAGTGTAACAGAGCCAAACACTCGGCGAAGTAAGGAGCCAGAAAAAGAAATGTCGGGTACGGCCTTTCTGCCATACATTCCCAGAGTGACGGACAGAATCGGCCGTATTTTGCGCAAACATGGCGTAAAGACGATTTTCAAACCGACAAGGAAGATCAAAGAGTGTCTTAGATCAGCGAAGGAGAAAAGAGACCCACTTGCAATGTCGGGAATATACCGTATACCATGCACATGCCGAAAAGTTTATGTCGGAATGACTGGACGATCAATTAACACCAGGATCAAAGAGCATAAGCGACATTGCAGGTTGGGGCAGGTGGAGAAATCGGCCTTGGCAGAGCACGCACTGAATGAGACCGACCACGTAATAAAATTCGCCGACACGGAAGTTCTGGCTGTAGAGAAGCACTATCACACGCGCTTGTTTAGAGAAGCTGCAGAAATACAAAAACACGCGAACAGTTTCAACAAGAAAGAGGAAAGCCTTAAGGTAAACGGATCCTGGCTTCCCGTACTGCAGCGAACGACCGTCGCAGGTAGGAAGAGGAGAACCGCACCGGAAATGACCGCGGAGAAGCCCTCGGACGTTGGCGCGCCAGGTACATATAGTCTGCGGCCGCGAGCTCGGCTCCAGTTCACCACCGGCAATGGAGGGTGAAGCTTTGACAATGCCAGCCACTCGTGCTGGCGAAACGTCAGAAAAATCATTAGATGAACGTCGGCCGAAGAACCCGAGACAGAAGCCAATAGGCAGTTTGTCAATTTTACACTTATTTCTCTATTAGGTTTAGCTTTTGAAGCAGGTGAATTTACTATACAGCTGACGTCGCGAAAACTACAAATATTGCTATCAAAAAAAGGTGAGCATTACTTTACGAAGCTACATTTGAACGCCAGATGGATGTAGGTTCTGAACTGCAGACTTCGGAGCCGCTTCCATAACTACTATGGTATCGTGTAGGCTTCGTTTCAGACATATGCGTGGACAGGTTCTCTTGTTTCTGGCATTTCCTAGTTTCTTCTACTTGAATACGTAGGCTAAGCCCACCCGGCTAGCCGCGCGGTCTAATGCGCTGCTTCTTGAGCGGAAAGGCGTGCCTGTCCCCGGCTCGAATCCGCCTGCCGGATTAGTGTCGAGGTCCGGTGGGCCGGCCAGCCTGTGGATGGTTTTTAAGGCGGTTTTCCATCTGCCTCGGCGAACGCGGGCTGGTTCCCCTTATTCCCCCTCAGTTACACTATGTCGGCGATCGCTGCGCAAACAGTGTCCCCACGTACGCGTACATCGTAATTAATCTACCACGCAAACATTTGGGATTAGACTCGTCTGGTATGGGACGTTCCAGGGGGAGGGCCACTGGGGGCCGAAGCGCACAATAACCCTGCGTTCGGTGTGGGGCGGCGGTGGGGTGGGTGGACTGCTGTGGCCTGTTGTAGGGTTGTGAGCCACTGAGGGCTACGGCGGAACGAAGCCTCTCCGTCGTTTCTACGTCCCCGGTTCAATACACAATACACATAGGCTAAACTTATATTCAGTTTCACCAAGGTCGATGCACAACACATACCTCTTTCACCAGAAAATATTAGTCATGCAAACGTCGTTCTCCGTGCGGCTGAATTGCGACTACCCCCGTAGTAGTCCCCCCCCCCCCCCAAATGGCCTTTAACCAATGAATGATTGCTTCCGAGTCACATTCCGATTAAGGTCCACCTAAGTTAACCACCGCATTATGTAAACAGGCTTCCGATTTCATATTGTGTACCTCATGACTGTGACTAGTAGGTTTAAAAGACTATGCGTGTATTCCAAGCGAAATGGTTCAGTGACACAAGAGCGGTGGTTCATCCACTACGGTCACTAAGATGAAAGTTTTCTGCAGCTTCCATAAAATCGTTAAGCTAATTGGTGGTATCGTTCCTTTCGCACTATTGTCCAATCTGAGCGTCTGCTATTTCTAAAGATCTCATCGTAGACGGGTTATTAAACTCCAACATGCGCTCCTTTCATGGGCAATCGAGACTTTGGGGACATGAGGGATTGAGAGTAAGGTCGGTTTAAGCTCTCAAGACAGAATATGAGCTGCTGGGGATTTAATCGAAAGCGTTACGTTCTCGACTTCTTTTAATAAGTGCTGTGGAGCCCGTGTGTCCTCATTGAGGCAACGGCAGAGCTGCGTTCGCACAAAGTGGGTCAGCAGCCGTAAACCGGCGGGGCTGCAAAGAAGACTGCGGCTGCAGGGGAATGCAGGTGCCTTTTAATTAAGGAACGCGACGGAGCTGCGCCACCCTCCAGTCAAAGGAAATGCTCCCTAGTTATTTTTATAAAGCCTTTCTCCAGCTACCCACATTTCTAAAATTTCCTCCTCCTCCTCCTCCTTCTTCTTCTTCTTCGTTTTATTGCGATTCTCATTGGAATGATAACCCAGAATGCACAGCAGGTACCAGGAGCTTCTAAGCACCACTTGTGTGCAGGGTCGTCAAAGAAAGAAATAGCAAATTCACGAGCTACTGAGACATTACAAGGGAGCCTTTTTACGTGGGTAGAGATTTAATAAAGTTATGCTGTATATTGTTCCTACTACATTATTACTATTATAAGTGGTGCTTACAATATCGATAACTGCCTCTTAACAATAGCGTAGTATGAAAAAATTAACTACACATTCTTATTTTTTCGAAGCGATAAATCGTCATCTGTAATTCGAGCCCTCCGTACTGGCAATGCTTGTCATCTCAATGTGTTTGTTTCTTTGCAGCTACATGTCTGCAGTGCTGGTACATAATACTGTTGGATGCCTCTAGGGGAACCAAACAAAATGGCGTTGCCCTTGCATAAAGTGATGTAAAGCAAAGCAGCCATCAATACGAAGATTTATATTTTGTTAAATGATCTTCGTTAATTTTAATGTTATACAAATGTGGGATCCTATTAAGTTATTTCTAATCGACGTCATGCATTGCAGACCGTCATTTGGTGGGACCTCTCAGTATTTCGTATTTCCGTTGTACTCCAGAACTAGTCAGTTACTCCGTCGAAGCCACCTTCGCATTAAACCATGAACGACATTATGCGGCTTGTATCTGTTGTGTTTATGTCACACAAATTCCAAGTTGTACATACAGTATCGTTGCACATCTGAAGTGTTATTGTAATGCCTCTAATTTCTCGTGGTACATTTTTATTTAATTTTAGAAGCTGTGTTCATTATTATAGTCTTGGATTATATCCGCCGATATGAAAAATATTTGATGAGAGTTGTTATCTTACAGCATACTGTAATTTCTTCTTGTGACACAGTGGTGTAAATCATTGTCTGATGCAACTTTCTAAGTTAAGTTTTACAAATGGTTCAAATGGCTCTAAGCACTATGGGACTTAACATCTGAGGTCATTAGTCCCCTAGAGTTAGAACTACTTAAACCTAACTAACCTAACATCACACACATCGATGCCCGAGGCAGGATTCGAACCTGCGACCGTAGCGGTTGCACGGTTACGGACTGAAGCGCCTAGAACCGCTCGGCCATAGCGGCCGGCTAGGTTTTACAGGCATGTAAATTGTCATTCAGTTTTTATGAATGCTCTATTGTGCTTTTGTATTCCGTTAAGCCTGTAACCTTGGCATATTTTCCTTTTTTTGTTGATCTGTATTCGGCAATTTATATTGCTGAAACTAGTAATCACCTGATGGATTAAAATAGCGATCTTGGCAAATAAATAAAATATTTTTATAACAAGACCACAGAACAAATTTATGATTCGCCTCCTGCACCTACCCATCATGTCAGATAACCATAAATCCGAAAATTGCTTTGAACGCCATAGTGCTTTACTAGGCACAATCCTTTTGGTGTTGGTATGTCGTTGTTTGCTCCGACCTTTCAACTGACTCACACAACCAGTTATACGGGAAACTACCGTCTAATGTGGATTCATATCACGACGTAGCTGGCATTTTTCACATCTACAAACATTGCCAGAGGTGAAAGAAGTGATACATGACAGATGAAAATCCTAAAATTAACAGCTGTTCAAACCCGAGACCTTTGGATTTTTAGTATGGCACTTTACCACTGAGCCACGTAGCCGCATTACATAGAACAGCAATTCGTTTACTACGGAGGGGAACAACGGAACAACGATCAGTGCTGAACTGGTGGATGAGTGCATAAAAAAAACACCTTGATATGACACCGTGTGTCATATGTGGTTGTGAATTGACGAAGCTAACGAACGTGAAGGCAGAAAATCTGGTTGTGGTAACAAACTGACCGGTACCAAAGCGCAATTTTTACGTCTGCGCCATACTGAAAAACGCAAGCGAGAGGGTGCAATACTGATTAGGTGGTGCAACGCTTCCACTGTGGTCAAACGAACAACGAAGTAGCAGACAATCCCTTTGTGAAGAACCGGAAATCACACGAGAAGTCGAGGCTCTGGTGCTCGCAGACCAGCGAATCACAGTGTAGATGATAGTGGAAAAAGTGAAAATCCGTCATGTCGAAGGTCACCTCCAGCTGCGTTCAGCGACTGCTCACAAATTCTAAAAATGTCTGCCCAACTGAGGCAGCAGCGGAAGTGTTGCAGCTGTCTCAGGCCAATCCAGCTGTCTTCTTTAGCCCCCTAATCACGATGGACGAGTGCTAGGAGTATCAGTACCACCCCGAGACAAAGAAGAAAAGCAAGCTGTGGAAGCATGAGGATTCAGCACTGACGGAAAATTCGACGGCCCGACCATCATCAGACCAGGAGATGCTGGGTGGTGGATTTTTTTTGGGGGGGAGGGGGGGCAATAGTGCGTGGCGCTAAAAAAGTACATTTGTATGTAGCAAATCCAATCAGAAGCATATTATGAGTGACTGTTTTTGCTCCCATCTCAATCTGGTTCAAATGGCTCTGAGCACTATGGGACTCAACTGCTGAGGTCATTAGTCCCCTAGAACTTAGAACTAGTTAAACCTAACTAACCTAAGGACATCACAAACATCCATGCCCGAGGCAGGATTCGAACCTGCGACCGTAGCGGTCTTGCGGTTCCAGACTGCAGCGCCTTTAACCGCACGGCCACTTCGGCCGGCCATCTCAATCTACATGTGTAACTATACACATACTGTTTCCTTGACCAATCAAATTTTGCCCTTCCCACCGTAACCTCCTAATACGGCAACAGTGGTACCTGTGTCTTCTCTCGAATTGCGTGGGAGGTACTTCCACAGTGGCAATGAGGTGATTTTTCATATGTTACGTTTCCTGAACAGCTAATATGAAGACTTCTAAAAGCAAAGTCACCGCCGTCGGGAAAAATGTGTCCCAATGAAGAATTAATATGAAGAGGGGGACGAACGCAATCACCAAGTTTCATGATCAAAGTTTAATTTTTCCGAGGTTATTGCCACGATTTAACGTCCGCCCAACCGCCCTGTTGCGGTCAGTACGTGCTGCCAGAGGACATGACCACTTGAGGGCGCTCCTAGGCCGCTTCGGCGCTGCTGCCTTCCGGTGAGGCTTTAGTTCCCGTGTGGCTGCCAACAAGCGAACACAACAGAGACAGCTTTTACTGCATGGGCACATGGTGCTGGGTGTGCCCGAGGCCCACGAGGAAGACAGGCCTTGGTGTGTACCTCACAGCACGTAACACTGCAGGCCTTAAGAGTCCCAGTAGCCGTCTCCGGTGGGGAGCGTTTAACTGTTACAGACGAGTTTCATAATTCTTGACTGATTGTTTAAATGTATGTAAACCCTCGACAGCACACGAGAAATTTAAGACTTTTAGTGGGTACCTTTTCAATTAGGTATTGATTTCCCGTGGGTCCTGCACGGGGCCGTGCGTTCACGAAGTGTGGAGGACAGGCCGACTGGTATGACGTCACTGCCCCAGGCCTACGAGAAAGACAGGCCGCGGCGCGAACGTCACTAAGGTAGTTCTGCACCCGCTCGCTCGCTCGTTCAAATCAGCAGACAAACTACGTTTCTGCATTTGTTAACTCGTAACTAGGCGTGTCCGTACAAAAGAAAACTGGATCTTCTATTGGAATCCGCTATTATGGAATCTTACTGTTATTAGTCCTATAATGATGGGACATCCATGGGCCTACTTATAATTTGTTACGGCTGTACTAGCGTACAATAAAATAAAATCATGCTGAAATGATTATCAGTTGCATACGGCACCACTTCCTGCATGTAATGAGTACTGTTAAGCAGAAGAGACTAAATGCTATAAACAAGCAGTTATACCATTTATATCGAGTATTGATGTTAAATTAAATTTTGCTGTAGTACTGTTAATCAGCAAGACTTCATAACAGCAGATTCCAGTGGAAAATGCAATTCTTTTTACTAAGTACACGCCCAACCGCATTTTGTCTGCTGAGCTGAACGAGCGAGCGAGTTCAGGACTACCTTCGTGACGTACGCGCTGCGGCCTGTCTTTCTCGTGGGCCTCGTTCGTTGCAGGACCCGTATATATCGCTGGCCCCGGGATATGCCGACCTGACGCAAGGTGGGAATCGTTAACGGACTCTCTTATCTATATGCAATATTTAGCTTGCTGGAAGGTAGTGCAGGGTGATCTGCGCTGGTTTGCTGACACTACTTTTTAATTGCACAATGTGTGTGTGAATTCCTAAGGGACCAAACTGATAAGGTCATCGGTCCCTAGACTTGCATACTACTTAAACTAACTCATGGTAAGGAGAACAAACACACACCCATGCCCGAGGGAGGACACGAACCTCCGGCGGGAGGGGCCGCGCAGTCCGTGCATGGCGCCTTAAACCGCGCGGCTAATTATAAAAGTTGAAGGTCTACACCACACACTGTGGCTATTTATCTTTAGTTGTCATTAAGGAGATTCATGTTATCTTGTGCGGCCTGTTGGATGGCCGTCACTGTGCATTGATTCAAGAACATTCAACACTATCAGTTACTTCTAAGATTCATTTCGATTTCTCTAGATTTTGCTTGCTCCTTTATTTAAACTGAGGTTCTGTCACATCTAAAGGGTGACAATTATTGAACTATATGAAAAAAAAACTAAATTAGTTACAAACTACGGCGTATGCACAGTTTATTCAACGTGTAAATGTCACTTCAGATATCCGGATTTAGGTTATGACGTGTTCGATATGCCTGCCATCATTGACGATGATGTGGCGCAGACGAATAGCGAAATTCTGTATGACTTGCTGAAGCGTCGGAACATCGATGCCGTCAATGACCTCCTGAAGTGCTGTTTTCAGCTCAGCAATGGTTTTGTGGGTTTTGTGTACACCCGTCTTTAATATAGCCCCGCAAAAAGAAGTCAGATTCGGAGGCCGGCGATCTATATGTACCCCAGAGCGAGGATTCGGTCCCCAAAGTGCTCTTCGAGGACATCAAACACTCTTCTGGTTCGATCGGGTCGCGCTCCGTCTTGCATGAACCACATATTGTCGAAATCAGGGTAACTTTGGATAATGGGGGCGAAATAATCTTCCAAAACCTTCACGTACCGTTCGGCAGTCACTGTGCCATCAAGGAATATCGAACCGATCATTCCGTAACAGGACATTGCACAACACATATTCAGCCATTGAGGATGAAGAGAGTTTTCAATCGCGAAATGAGCGTTCTCGGTCCCCCAAATGTGTAAATTTTGCTTATTGACGCTAATCCAAACCATGCAAGAATGTAGTAATTCCCATCATGCCCCGTGGCCATCCGTGCAGTTTGAACGTCCTAAAGCAAACCGTTCAGAAGTTTTGACAATTTCATTTCATATAGTTCAATAATAAGTCACCCTATCCTTGCCGCAGTGGCTACACCGGTTCCCGTCAGATCACCGAAGTTAAGCGGGCGTGGCCGGCACTTGGATGGGTGACCATCCGAGCCGCCATGCACTGTTACCATTTTTCGGGGTGCACTAGGCCTCGTGATGCTAATTGAGGAGCCACTCGACCTAATAGTAGCGGCTCCGGTCAAAGAAAACCATCATAACGACCGGGAGAGCGGCGTGCTGACCACACGCCCCTCCTACCCGCATCCTCAGCTGAGGATGACACGGCGGTCGGATGGTCCAGATGGGTTACTTTTGGCCTGAAGAGGGAGTGCTAACTTGTTGCCATCTGACATTGTCTGTGAACTATTAACCAGATATTTAAACTGTGTAAGAGTGTTGCGTTCTGTTACTAGTTCAAAGGAGTATGAACGTCACATTATTTCGTCTTGTTTGGTTCTTGCCTAGAGATTATTTAGTAAATTACAAAAGGGTTGTGCAACTTCCTACGTAATGCTAATTGTCTTGTTTAAATAATTGTACATTTTGGGGGTCGTTATATATGTTTATTATGAAATTCCTAAAGGAGGCTATTTTGAATAGTTTTAAATGATTGTACATTTTGGGTCTTGTTGTATACACTCACTGTACAATTTTAATTTTGTGACTCACCTCATGATTAGATATTCAGCTTAATGCATGAGTTTTTGTGTTGTTTAACAAAAATTGGTCACTTGCGGAACGTTGTACGCACACCTCTCGAACTCAACGTTACCACTCACTCTGCCGTCATAGCTATAATTCGGACTTTAACATCGAAAAGGTAGCGACAGCTTGGTGTACTTACACAAAAAGAAGCGAACTTTTTGACGATGGATATGGAAAGACGATTTTCGGAGTTTTGTGCAAGGCATTTTAACCACAATTACGTTAAATGTCAGAGAAAGCGTTTGTCTGATTTCCAGGTACGCAATATGGAGACGATAAGGGTATCGCAACATGTGACAGAAGAGTAGAAAACAGGATCGCCAATGAAGGACGTTCAGTATGGTTACACATAATCCTATATAAACCTAGTGCTGCTGGAAGACTCGTCTGAGCGTGGCCCCTACAATTTTCCTGAAGAAGCAGCTACCGTACAGGCGATGTCTCCGCTTCCTAACAGTCGTGGTGGTCGATGACAAAATGGCGACTAATTATTATTCTAATTGTTGCTCGTCAATTGTAACATTGCAAACGGCTTGCTTGTTGTAGCTTCTGAATTTTCTTCACATACTGTTTCCACGTTAACGCCGCTATAATAAGCTGGAGGTTGTATTGTTCGAAATCTCCCAATCTAGGTTACAATGATTTGATGACTTACTACATTTTAGAACTGCACACACAACTGGAGGAATAAAAAAGGGGTGATGTCGTTGCGTAGCACATGTTACAGCCAATCTAGGTTAAGTGCATACTTTCACAGCTATGAGCACTTGTCCACTAGAAGAAATCCGTTTCACAGTAGCGAAGATGAAGAAGTGTTCACAGCTCTTAAGGTATGCCCTTTGGAGTCCGCCTTTACTGAACATTTTTTCTTGTTCTTGTCCATATTACAACCTCTCACAATATGGGAAGCAGACAGCTTTCAGTAGAAGCGATTTGCTTCGCAAGTGTCGAAGATGAAGTGCTCGAAACTCTTAAGCTATGCAGTTTAGAGCTCGTATTTACTGGGACTTTTCTGTTTCTAGTGTCATGTATTTTCAACTATATACGTTTAAGCCGTTAATTCCGATACACACCATATAATGTGTGGGTGTTTTTATGTGTACATGAGAACAATACGATATCCTGCAAATGTTCCTTTCTGCTGATTTTATAAACATTATTATTTGTTACTTTGCTTGTCGTCGTGATACCTGACATAATAATTCATTACGCTGCTTCCTGGAGAAATCTGTAGTTGTCGTAGACACATTTTAAGCGTCACACGACTTGGAGGTAATACTGCCCTTCCGCTGACGCTTGGTTTGACATCCGCTTTGTAATGATATACCACATGCCTTCACCACTAAAATTTTAGTATGATAATTCTGGATTTAAACGTCGATAAGGCCACGCCATATGTATGGTAAGGTCACTTCTAAATTCTCATGAAGCAATATTAAATGAGGAATCAAGAAATATACTACAAACCCATAAATAGCGAAATGAAAGCAGCCGTAAAAAGCACAATGAGGGATTCTTTAACGAATTTGAAAGCAATATTTTATCTGCAGATTCTAAAAATAAGCTCAAAAATTTTTGGTCGCACGTAAAATCTATGAACGCCACTAATAATTCAATACCTTCTCTTGCTGACAGTACGGGTAATGTAACGGATGATGATAAACAGAAGGCCGAAATTCTAAACCTAGCTTTCAAAAACTCGTTTACGGTAGAGGACTACAGCACCATTCCCCCTTTCAGTTATCGAACAAACGCAAGGATGGCTGACATAGTGTTTCGTGTATCTGGGATTGTAAAACAGCTAAGATCCTTAGACAAAAAAAATGGCTCTGAGCACTATGGGACTCAACTGCTGAGGTCATTAGTCCCCTAGAACTTAGAACTAGTTAAACCTAACTAACCTAAGGACATCACAAACATCCATGCCCGAGGCAGGATTCGAACCTGCGACCGTAGCGGTCTTGCGGTTCCAGACTGCAGTGCCTTTAACCGCACGGCCACTTCGGCCGGCAAGATCCTTAGACGCCAGGAAGGCATCTGGCCCAGACGGTGTCTCCGTAAGATTTTATGTTGACTATGCTACAAATACAGCACCATTCTTATCCATCATCTATCAGAGATCACTGGAACAGCGGAAAGTTCCACGGGACTGGAAGGAGGCCCAGGTCATAGCAATCTATAAAATGGGTAGAAAATCGGGTGCACATAATTACTGGCCAATTTCACTGACATAGGTTTGTTGTAGAATCATGGCACATATTTTTTGTCCAGGCATAATGACCTTTCTAGACCCTGAGAAGCTCATCTGTAGAAACCAGCACGTTTCAAATGGTTCAAATGGCTCTGAGCACTATGGGACTTAACATCTGAGGTCATCAGACCCCTAGAACTTAGAACTACTTAAACCTAACTAACCTAAGGACATCACACACATCCATGCCCGAGGCAGGATTTGAACATGCGACCGTAGCGGTCGCGCGGTTCCAAACTGAAGAGCCTAGAACAGCTCGGCCACGGCGGCCGGTAAACCAGCACTGTTTTAGGAAACAGCGATCATGCGAGACACAGCTGGTCCTCTTTGTGCATGATATACAACAGGCTCTAGATAGCTGCTCCCAGGTTGATGCCATGTTCCTCGACTTTCGAAAGGCGTTCGACTCAGTTCCGCACTGTCGCTTGCTTTAAAAAGTGCGCGCTTACGGTCTATGCGATGATATATGCGGTTGCATACAAAGTTTTGTTACAAACAGGGAGCAGTATGTCGTCCTGAAAGGGGAGACTTCAACAGAAACAAGAGTCACATCAGGTGATCCTCAGGGCAGCGTAATAGGTCCGCTGCATTTTACGATTTACATAAACGATCTGGTTGATGGTATTGACAGCGGCATTAGACTGTTTGCCGATGATGCTGTAGTCTACAGGAAAGTAGTATCATATGAAAGTTGTGAACAAATCAATGAGTATTTGCAGAAAATATATGCATGGTGTAATGACTGGCAGTTATCTCTCAATATTAATACGTATTACCTACAGCGTATAACAAAGTGAAAATCCCCGTTAATGTGCGAGTGCAAAATACATTCCCTGTTTTTGAAAGTGGTAACATCCGTCAAGTGTATGGGTGTGACTATTCGAAATGATCTCAAATGGAACGATCAGACTGCAGAAGTAACGGGTAAGGCGAACTCGAGGTTGTGGTTTATTGGTAGAATCCTGAAGCGAAGCAGTCCTTCGACAAAGGAAATTGCTTACAATACTTTAGTTCGTACTGTATTGTTCGTCTGTATGGGACCTGTACCAGTTTGGTCTGATTTAAGAGATTGAGAAGGTCCAAAGAAGAGCCGCAAGATTTGTGACCCGTACATTTAGCTATCGCGAGAGCGTTACAAATCTCATAGAAAGTTTGAAGTGGGACACACTTGCACATAGACGACGCGCTAAAGGGAAGGGGCTGCTCACTAAATTCCAAAATCCAATATTCGCCGAGGATGTAGAGCATATATTATTACCACCAACTTTCAAATCGCTCAATGGTCACCATTCAAAGATAAGGAAAATTGGAGCTCGTACTGAGGCGTTCAGACAGTCGTTTTTCCCCCGCGCGATCAGCGATTGGAACAGGGGTGGGGAATATGACTTTGGCGCGAATAGTGCCCTCCGCCACACACCCCTTGGTGGCTAGCAGAGTATATATGTAGATGTAGAAGTATCACATACGGTCCGCAGAGAAAAGATTAGATTTATTACACCGGGCAAAGAGGCATTTAAGTAATCTTGTTCTGGTCTCCATATGCTCAGAGTTTCCGTTCTATAATTAGTGATACAATGGGAAGCGCCTTCTGCCATGCACTTCACTATAAATTTTGTGTAGAAAGCAGAAAAACATCATCCGCTAAATAACAACGCGGGCGAAAGTATATGTTGAGTGACCGTTATAGAGGAGGATTGCGACGAAAAATGTAGAGCCGAAAACTACAAATGTCACTGGAAAACTGAATGTCGTTCTCGCGAACCTTGTCAGCACCAAAAAAACACGAAGGGCGCTCGGTAAGAACAGGCGAGCTGAAATTTCAAGACCAGTCATCAGTGATGCAAACGACCGTATGAAGAAAAGGTTGTGCTAAAGCCATAAAACCTGGACTATGGAGCATTGGGAGAATGTAATTTGATCGGATGATTCTTGGTTCACACTGTTTTCAAAATATAGTCAAATTTACGTCCGAAGAATGAATCATGGCGGGGATTCGGTGATAGCTTGGGCTGCGAGATTGTCGTAGTCCGTGGGCCTCATTGTTACACTGGAACGTCGCATTACTGTCAGGGATTATGTGACCATTTTGGCTGATTAGCTTCACCCCATGGCACAATATTTATTCCCTAATGGCGATGCTGTGTTCCAAGACGCGAGAATCCCTACTCACGCAGCTCGAATCGCCCAGGACTTTTTTTGCAAGCTCGAGGATGAATTGTCGCTTCTCCGCTGGCCACCACAGTGGCCAGATAGTTGTATTATTGAGCCTTTGTGGTTCACTTTGCAGAGAAGGATGCACGATCGCTACTCACCTCCATCGTCGTTACCTGACTTTGCCACTATTTTGCAGTAAGAATGTTATACGATTCCCGTGAAAACCGTATTAAAAGCATGACAATGTGCTCTGTTTTTGATGATTCCATATTTTTGTCTAATCCTTAGCACAAATACTACTACTAATCAAATTCATTCGCACACATGATACAACTAACAACACTTCACCACAAAATTATTGTGTCACAGATGTTAACTATTTGAGTTTGGCATAAATCTGAAACAAAGAACAGTTGACACGAAGTGCACCCAATGACAACGACTTCAGTACTAATCGCGTCCATAGTATAGATAATCTATTGGCAGCTCATAACATACTAATTTATTTAAGTTACCAATTAATAAAAGTTTGGTACATATGTGCTCCGAGGGGCACTCCCAAAATGTCAGTATTGTCTCCTGAGCAAAAAAGTTTGACGGCTGCTGTTCTGTAGCATCACATTCCAAAAGCATCTATTCTGTTTTAGACTGAATTACGTATCGTCCACGTTGCACTGCCATAAAGGCTACACTCCAGAGAAATAATTCAGAACAGACTTTCTAACATTTAAATTTACTTGTATATTAGATGTTAAAAACCCCTCTTTTCCAGAAGTGCTTTTCTTATCAGTGCCGGTTTGCATTTTATATCTTCTCGCCTTCGGCCATCGTCAGCTATTTGGCTGCTCAAGTAGCAGAACTCATTTACTGCTTTTAGCGTCGCATCTCCTAATCTATTTCCATCAATATCGCCTGATTTCATTCGGGTATAATCCATCAGCCTTTTTTTCACTTCTGTTGACGTTCATCTTGTGATCTCATTCATTCCGCTCAACTGCTCTTCCAAGTCGTTTGCTGTCTCTGACAGGATTCCAATGTTATCGGAGATCCTCGATGTTTTTATTTATCCTTGCCGAACTATAATCCCCTTTCCATGTTTCTCCTTGGTTTTCTTCATAGCTCATACAGACTGAACAACGTCAGGGATACGCTATATCTCTGTCTCAATACTTTATCAACTGGGGCCTTCCCTTTACGTCCTTAGACTCTCATAACTGCAGTCTTCTTTCCGTCCAAATTTTAAATTACATTTAAAATTTCAAAAACTGTAGTCCAATCATCACTGTCATAAGCTTTATCCAAACCTAAAAGTGTACAAATGCTGATATGCCTTTCTTCAGCCTGTCCTCTAGGATAAGACATAGGATCAATGTTGCCTTGCGTGTATCTCTATTTCTCTGGACTCCAAACTGATCTTCCCCGCGAGCTGTTTCTACTGGTTTTTTCATTCTTCTGTAAATGATTCGTGTCAATATTTTTCAAACATGACTTATTAAGCTGATGGTTATATAGTATTCCCACCTATCAGCATCTGCCTTTCTCGAAATTATTGCATTCTTAATTAAGTCTGAGAGTACTTCACCTTCGTATATCTTTCACATAAGGTGGGGTTATTTTGTTCTGGTTCGCTTCCCCAAGGATCTCCGTAATTCTGAGGGAATGTCATCTATTGCAAAGGCCTTGTTTCCACTTATGAGTTTCAGTGCTCTGAGACATTCCTCTCGCAGCATTGTATCTCCCATCTCATATTCACTTACTTCCTCTTTCTATATCATTGTCCTCCAGTTTGCTTCCTTTTTATAGACACTCTTTCCATCTTTCAGCCTTCGCTTCCTAACTTAATACTGGCCTGTCATCTTAGCTCTTGATATTCATAGAGATGCCTCTCCTTTCTCCAATTTTTCTACAGGCGGTGTCTATATTTCCCCTAGTTTTACATGCTTTTATATTCTTGCTTTTGTCTTCTACATATTCCTACTTCGCTATTTCGTACTATGAGTAACTCTCATTTTTAGACATCTACATTGCCTTTCGCTTTCTTCATTTTCGGTATTTTTACATTTTTTCCTTTCGTCAATTAAATGCAATATCTCCCGTGAAATCCAGGGTTTCCTACTAGGCATTATCTTCTTAACTATGAGACCATCTGCTGCTTTCCCAAATTCATCTCTCAGATTCACTGATTTGACTTTTAGTGTAATCCTTTCCCCTGTTTCAGTTAATCGTTGCCTAAAGCTGCCTCTGAAGCTCTCAATAACCTCTTGTTCTTTCAATTTCTCCAGATCTTGTCTCCTAAATTGACGACCATTTTACATTTTCTTCAGTTTTGATCTGGATTTCATAACCAATCAATATCTACATCTATATCTACCCTGAAATGTCTTCAAGTTTAATATCTGGTTTAGAAAATTTCTGTCTTACTATCGTATAATCAATCCTAAACCTTCCAATTTACCCAAGACTTATGAAACTTTCTTTCATGACTTATGGAACCTTCTTTTATGTTTCTTAAACCAAATGTTATCGATGATTAAACTTTGCCCTGTGCAGAATTCCATCAAACCGCTTCGTTTTTCATTCCTTTCCTCCCAACCCATTTCCTTCTACTATTTTGCTTTCTCTTCCTCTTCGTACTGCCAAATTCCAGTTACTGATCGCAATTAAATTTTCGTCTCCCTTATCTATCTGAATAATTTTCTTTACCTCATCATACATCCTTTCAATGTCATCAGAGTTAGCTGGCGTATAAACTTGTACTGCTGTGGTTAGTATTGGCTCAAAGCCTGTCTTGGCTACTCTAATCCTTTCACTAAGTTGTTCACGGCAGCTTACTCATACTGCTGTTTTCTTAGTCATTATTAGGCTACTCTTTCATTAGCCCCATTCGAGTTTATTCTGATAACGCTATGCTGACTTGAGCAGAAAGCTTGTTCTTTCTGCCACACCGCTTCATTAATTCCCTCTATCTCTGCCTCCAGCATATCCATTTTCCTTTTTAACTTTTAAACCCACCTGCCCGATTTATGGCCCTAACATCGAGTATAAATTGAAATGTAAGCGAAGTGTTTTCTGAAAGTGTCTGTCTGTAGTGTAGCCTTGACGGAAGTGTAACGTGGATCATAAATAGTTCACACAATAAGGATAGCGGATTTTGAAATGTGCTTAAGAGAACGCTGAATGTAGGTGGAGCGGATAAGTAATAAGATGGTGACTAGAGCAGGGGAGGGTGGGGGGGAGGGGGGAATTTATGGAGAAATTTGAGTAAAGAAAAGGGTCGGTTGATAGGACACGTCACGAGGCGTAAAGGAATAATTAGTCTGGTAATTGAGAGAAGAGGGGGAGGGATTAAAAATTGTAGTGGGAGATCAAGGCTTGACTACAGTAAGCAGAATCAAAACGAAGTCACTTGCAGTAGTTATGGAGAAATGAGGAGAGTCTCACAGAATAGAGTACCTTGGAGACCTACATCAAGCCAGTCTTCGGACTGGTGATCACAACAATAAAAAATTTCGTAAAATGGCATTCTGATCAAACCAGTAGCGACGACGTGGGCATCCAATTCTACAGTGATGCATGACACATACAATATGAGAGTAGCTAACAAGGGTAGTTACGAAGAACATGTTCTCTTGCGAGCAACATGTTTCTACTGGCCAGAAACACTGTATATTTATTTGCATAACAATTTGCGGTGTGTGGCGTACGTTTTACGCCCCAGTGCCAGTGTTGCAAAATTTTCGCCCAGCAATGCGTCTGGACTGTCATCTAAATTCGTTGTCTATTCGGAAGCGTGCGACCGTATTTTGCAGCCTTTGCGGGAGACATAAGCGCGAGTAAGCGAGCAGCCGAGCAGGTGTGGCGGTGCTGAAACTTTGAGCGGCCTCTGGCCGGCCGGCAGGCAGGACGTCCATCTGGCGCCGCGCAGGCGCACATTTCCCCAGAGGGCCGCCACGCAACAAGCACCAGCGAGCACCTGCTGAGTCGCGCCGCCCCCGCAACAGGCCCTGCGACCGCCAGCCCAGCCCACACGTCCGACCAGACGGCCTCCGGTACTGGCGCCGCAGGGCCCGCTCGCATTTTCTTCCCGCAGGTGCCTTTGTGCGAGGGACGACTGTGGTTCGCTCATAAAAAAAAAAAATGGTTCAAATGGCTCTGAGCACTATGGGACTTAACTGCTGTAGTCATCAGTCCCCTAGAACTTAGAACTACTTAAACCTAACTAACCTAAGGACATCACACACATCCATGCCCGAGGCAGGATTCGAACCTGCGACCGTAGCAGCCACGCGGTTCCGGACTGTAGCGCCTAGAACCGGCCGGTCATCATTGAACCTGAGGTCAGATATCAGACTTCGTCTACAGAAAATATATAATGAGCCCTGGCTACGTTCCGTTCATCTTCGGACGAGCGAAGCTCGATAAATTCACGGCGTAAATTGCTTTTACTTTATTGTGTGACCTCAATGAACAACGCTACATAAGATTTTATGAAACATTAAGAAATTCAATTCCAATCTTAAAGGCGAAACAAACTTTAATGTCTCAATTACTTATCCAAACAACAATTATTATTATTATTATTACTATTTTTATATATTTTTATTTGTTAAAAATCTCCGCTAGGTCGGATTAAAGGAAAACAGCGAAACAATTCAGAGATGCTGTTAAATTTGTTGCCGGTCGGCTCGATCAATTTGCGAGTATTATGCAGATGCTTCATGAACCGAAATGTATATAGCTGGAGGGAAACATTTTCGCGAAACATTGCTGAGAAAAGTTAGAGAACTTGCACTTGGGGCTGACTGCAGAACGATTTCAGTGCCGTCAATGTACACTTCGTATAAGGACCGTGAAGACGAGATACGAAAAATTAGGGCTTGTGCGGACATGTATACATAGTCATTTTTCCCTCGCTGCATTTGCGGGTGTAACAGGAAAAGAAATGTTTAGTAGTGGTACAAGGTGCCCTCCACCATTCACCGTATGGTACCCTGCAGAATATGTACAAGGGTTGGACAAAAATATGGAAACACCGTGAGAAATGAATGCTTGAATATAATGCAGATGCTAGCCACGCCTACAGATTCCGCTGTTGTATCTGACCACGAACGGCATTTGCACAATTTACTCAATACGTTGCAAGTGCCAGTCGTGCTCAGAACTGTGTTGTGTGTAGTTGTGAGTGCATTATGTCGGAGCTAAGTGAAGTCTAACGTGCGCAAATCGTTGGTGCTCTACGGTGGGAGCTTACTTAACCAAGGTAGCTGAAGTATTTGGTGATTCAAGAGGCACCGTATCGAAGAATTACATCGCTCTCAGGGAAAGCGAGGAAATACCACTCGCAAAGTCACAATGAAGACGTAAATATGAACTGCATCATCGTGACGTACTGTCGAAGGAGAGAATTGAGACGAAAAAGAAAGGACAACAGCTACAAAAGTCACTGCAGAACTGAATGTTGCACTCGTGAACCTTCTTAGCGCCACAACTACACAAAAGAACCTCCATGAGCAGGGGACCACAGAGCGAGGGGCAATTCCAAAGCCACCTATCAATGAAGCAATCCCAAAACAAGAAAACGTGGTCCTAAAGCCGTAAAATCTGGATTATGGAGAAATGGAAGAATGTCATTTGGTCGAATGATTCTTGTTTCACACTGTTTCCAACTTTTGGCCAAGTATCTGTGGCGTGCGATGTCTCAAGCGTACAATGCAGACCGTTTACTACCAACAGCGAAACTTGGCGGGGGTTCTGTGATAATGTGGACAGCCATATCCTGGCATATCATGTTTTCCGTGGTTCTCTGCAAGGTCGCATTACTGACAAACGTAATGTGACCATTTTCGCGGATCGTGTCCATCACATGGGTTAGTGTTTGTTCGCCAATGGTGATTCTGTGTTACGAGACGACAAGGCAGCCGTTCACATAGCTCGCATCGTCCAGGACTGGCTTTGTGAACACGAGGATGAATTTTCGCATCTTCCCCGGCCACACCGGTTCTCAACCATATTGAGTGTTTGTGGTCTAATATAGAGAGAAAGGTGGGTGATCGCTATCCACCTCTATCCTCGTTACTTGAACTTGCCGCTATTTTGGAAGAAGAATGGTATAGGATATTCTTCAAAACCATACAACAGCTGTATTTATCCATTCCGAGATTACTGGAAGCTATTTTTAATGCCAACGGGATTGCTATGACTTACTAGGCATGGTATTGTATTGTGTTTTTAGTGTTTCCATGTCATTGTTCACGCTCTGTTTGATAACGTAGAGATAGGAAGCTGTGTGGATACACAGGGTGTACTGAATATTGCTTGTCAGTCTGGGGCCCATACCAAAAATGACAACTAGAGGAAATAAAGAAGATCCAAAGAAGAGCAACGCATTTCCTCGCAGCTTAGTTTAATAACCCTACGCACATGTCGCGATCAGACCAAGAAGGTAAACTTAGAGAGATTTGGGGTTACATATCGGCTTACCAACACTCGTTCTCCCTGTGAACCATTCGCGACTTGAACAAGAACTGGAGAAGTAACCGTGGTACACGAAGTACTCTTCGCCATACACGAAAAAGTAGCTTCCGGAGTGTAGATGCAGATGCAGATAGTTAGCAGCGAAAACCGTAGGGGGCGAATGTATAGACAGCAGAGATAAAAGAAAACAATCCGTTTACCAGATAATTGCGAATGTGTTGTTGCGATCTGCCACTGATATCAGTATGAAATATTATCCTAGTTAGTAGAAATGTATATGAAATAAAAACTTTTCTATTAACTCCTCATATCCTACCTTAAAAAGTAAGGAGAAAAAAAGCTCTTAACAGACGGAAGGACGGACGGACAGACAGACAAATAACAAATGTCACAATTTTTTTTCGTTGTGATATAATTACAAATTAACAATTATCGGATTTTTTCCTTTAAGTGTACTCTTAAATCTTGTTTCTTGCCAGATTTCATGATTATAGGTCAACCCTCTGTTTTTATGAGTTTCAAAATATGACTTAAATGGCCGCATCTTTTGACTACACTGACTTGGAATCTTACATTTACAAGTGGCGTTCAAAAAGAAACGATCCGGAGGCATAATTACGGAAACCAGTACCTGTATGCTAGAAGTATTGACCCTGGCTGTTGAGATACTTGTCCCACTGTGAGACTAGGCGGTGAATGGCTGTCTCATAAAATTTCCAGGGCTGCGATGAGAACCAGTTCCGCACGTACAGCTGGACGTCGTCGTCCGAGATGAATCGTTTGCCCCTCAGACCCTTTTCAGGGGACCGAAAATGGCGTAATTAGGGAGAGAGAGTTCCGGACTGTATGTAGGGTGGCCGAGAACCTCGCATTTGAATTTCTGCAGGAGTGCCGCGACTGTGTTGGCCGTATGGGGCTTTGCATTGTCGTGGAGCAGAGAGTGAGATTGCCTGGTCGTTTTGATTTGATCGCTTGGCGAAGGGTGATCAAGGCTTACGAGTAACGCTGGGCATTCACTGTTGTCCCGTGGTGCAGGAAGTGAATCAGAAGGGGCCATCTTGGTCAAAGAAGAACGTCAGCATAACCTTTCCTGCACTCGAGTGGACGACGACGACCAGCTGTACGTGCGGAACTGGTTAACATCACAGCCCGGGGAATTTTATGAGACAGCCATTCACCGCCATGTATCACAGTGGGACAAGTGTCTCAGCAGCCAGGGTCAGTACTTTTAACATACAGGTACTGGTTACTGTAAATATGCCTCTGTCTCGTTTCTTTTCGAACGCCCTTTATATTACGTAGCCAAGGGACTATAGACCTTAGCATGTGACAAATTTCAGATTGTTACGCCTATGTTCCTAAGAAAAGGGATTTTTTAACAGTCGACAGACAGGCGGGAGGACAACAAAGTGGTCTTACAAGTGGCTCCGTTTTAACCACTGAGATATGGAACCTTAAAAGTAAGAAATCTGCTTTGATAGTGTGAAACAACATAACTTTTAAAACTTTTAATATTTCTGTGCGAGACGACATTGCTGTACAGTACTGAGACAGTACAGAAGTATAAAAAGTACTTGTAAGCAGATCCAGAAAGGAAACATACTTTACCAGAAAGCAAATACGGTGTTTCACTGAAATTAGATTATCGTATAGCACTATTGGTCTGGAGGACACGATTGTTGGGCCGCCTTGTGCAAGATTTTTTATATGACGCGCGTTGTTGAAGATGAGATGAAGTAATTAGGATAACACAGACACCTCGTCCCTGAGCAAAGAAATCTTCGACCCAACTGGGAATCGAACCCATGACCCCGCGATGCAGGGGTAGAGACGCGAACTACTATACCACTTTTTTAAATTCATTCATTCACAATCACGATTGTTGTGTAACTTCTACATTGCGACTGATAACCTCATAGTGAAATACGTGACGTTAGAGTCATATAAGTAATCATCAACTGAACCTCCTTTTACTATGAAGCACGAGCATCAGTTCTCACTTTCTATAACCGCCTTCAGCCGTAATCACTTACAGACAGTGCCTCAAAATATGCAGAATATGATACTTTTGCGAGTCTATGTGAACTAGTAGTTCTTTCGAGCTACCGGCGTACGACATGGGAAGAACGTTACGTAGCACTTGCAGAATGGAAAGCCTCCCCAGCCATATAAACTGCCGTGCCCTGTAGTATAGACGCGGGAAAGGGGGTTTTAAAACCCGGCAGTGCCTGTAGTTGTGATGCAGATGTATTACTTCCGAAAGGGAGATTAATCCTACGCAGTGCTGGGCGGGGCCAGGCTTTGATCCTATAAATGAATTGCCGGCGCCTGTCAGGTAAATACCATTAATTGCGCCAAACGTTCTGCACAAATTCGTTTCCGCCCTTCATTCCCCGAGTCGCTTGTACTGGCGACGGATTTAGAAAGGTTTGTTAGCTGCGGCACGTACTCACAGTTCTTTATACGCTGGTATGACCTGCAAAAAAACTCTAACGTTTCATTTCCTAGTACTTTATTTCTGTGAACAAACAGTAGGTGGAGATTGGTTTGCAATTATCGAATTTTGAAGTCGGGGTACTCTTCTGAAAACAAATCTGGAAGGGAATGAGTTGTTTGATTGACAAAACTCTAAAGCGAATGCAGAAAGGTCAAATACATGTCTTTGGGGCAGAAGGAACAGTGAAGGGACAGCTCTGACTCGAACGATGTTAATTACACGTTTCACTTTTTGAACTGCACTACAATGAACTCGTTACTTGTGCGACGAAATGGAGCAAAACTGGCAGTGTTACGGATGTAGCCAAACGACGATTCTCGCATTTTTATGGGCCATGAACCCTCTGACTGGTTTGATCCGGACCAACACGATTTCTCCTGTGCCATCTTCCATCTCAGAACAGCACTCACACTCATCATTCTCAAGTTTTTGTTGGAAATATTCCAATCTCTGTCTTTCCTTTAAGTTTTTACCCTGTACAGCTCTTTCTATTATTTCTCGATGTCTTAACACATGTCCTGTCATCTCGTCCCTACTCCTTGTCATTGTTTTCAAGATGTTCCTCTTATCGCCATCTCTGCGGAGCACGTTTTCATTTCTTGTCTTATCAGACCACCCAATTTTTGAACATCCTTCTATCCCACAACATATCAAACCCTTTGATTCGCTTCTTTTACGGTTTTCCCACACGATTCTCTTCCATACAAAGCTCCAGACACAGATTCTCGAAAATGTCTTCCTCAAGTTAAAAGCAAAATTTGATACCAGTAGATTTCTATTGATCAGCAATGCTTTTTTCACAAGAGCTAGTGTGCTTTTTATGACCTCCTTCCTTCTGTCATACGATTTTGTTTTCACGGTGGAAGAATTCCTTCGTTTCAAGAACTTCCGCCCAAATTTGGAGAAGTTAATCATTAATCTCATTTCTGCTACTCCACATTACTCTCGTCTTTCTTTGGTTCACTCTCAAGGCATGTTATATGCTCAGTAGATCTTCCATTTCGTTCTTGTAATTCTTCTTCGCCTTCATCGAAGATATAATGATATAGTCTTATTGTTGATATTCCTGCACCATGGATTTTAGTTCCACTCCTGAACCTGACTTGTATTTTCCAACAGCTCACACTTACTTTTTTGAAAATTTCAAACATTTTGTACATTTTGTATTGTCGACGGCTTTTTCTAGATTGATAAATCCTATGAACGTGCCTTTATTTTTCCTTTGCTTCCATTATGAAGCACAATGCCAGAACAGCCTCTCTGGTGCTGTGACCTTTCCCGAAACCGAACTAATCGTCATGTAACAGATCCTCAATTTTTCATCCATTCTTCAGTATAATATTTTTGCCAGCAACTCGAATGCATGGTGTGTTGAGCTGATTACGCAATAATTCTCACCCATATCGGCCATTGCTACCTTCTAAGTGGTGTGGTTGATATTTTTTCCAAAGGTCCCGTGGTGTGCCTCCAGTTTCACCGATTCTACACTCCAACAGATAGTCGTTTGGTTGCCGTTTCCCCCAAAGATTTTAGAAATTCTGAAGGATGTTATATGTGATTTCTATATTATTTAATAATGTGTCTTTCAAAGCTTTGTCAAACTCTGGTTTAATACTGGATCCCCTCAGTTTTTCAAATTGACTTCCATTTCTTCTTCTATCATGACGGAAGATGCTTTCTCCCCCTCGTAGACCCCTTCAATGTATTCTATCCACCTACCGACTCTCTCCTCTACGATTAACAGCGGAATTACTTCTGCACTTTTAATGTTTAAGTGATCTTAACGTCTCCGAAGGCTGTCCTGACTTTTCTTTATGCTGAATCTATCCTTACGACGACTATATGTTCTTGCAAAATTCTCACATTTTTCCGCAGCCATTTCGGATTAACTTCCCTAATCTTCCTATGAATTTCATACCGAAGTGACTTCCCCATGATTATTGGATTATCATCTCCCTTCGAATACTGAGTGTTTTCATATCCTCCCGTCATCCTCTACTTGTGACGCCGGCATGTAAGCTTGAAGCATAGTTGTCTGCGTTGGATCACTGTCGATTCTGACGAGAATAATGATGTCACTGAATTCACCAATGTAGTTCACTCTGTGACCTCTCTTCCTATTCATAACGAGTACTACTTCTGTTATATCATTTTGTGTTAATGTTGATATTACCGTATATTCGTCTGACCAGGAATCCTTATTTCATTCCATATTATTTCACTGATCTCCACTATGTCCGGATAAAGCCTTTGCATTTCCCTTTTCAGATTTTATAGCTTTCTTCCCACATTCAGACTAGAGACATTTTGCACTTTGTCTCGTAGAATGTTAACCTTTCGGCGGTCACTCAACTTTTTTTTCATGTTTACCTCGTCCTTGGCTATACCGTTCCGGAGATCCACATGGGGGACCAGTCCGGAATTTTTTGCCAATTGAGAGATCACCGTCAAACTTCCTCACTTACTGGCAACATGTTCGGTGGATACACATCGAGTGTCTTTAATGCAGTAGTTTCCATTGTCTTCTTATCCTCATGCCGTTGATCAGTGCTGATTCTTCCAGCTTTTACGAGCAAAAATTCGGAAGCATTTAAATTCTAATTATATCACACAGAAATATTTTTTCACCACTACTAACTCACAGTGCATCCACCATCGGCCAAAACTCTCAGGCACTAGTAGGGATTTAGGTCTAGTTTTCGGTAATAGGTTTAGTATATGAATCCGAAAGAACAGACACCACCCGGAATGTGAAACATATATAAATTGAAGGAGGAGAGGGGAAAAAGGAAAGGAAAAGGAAGAGATTAATGATATCACCTGCATCACGACATTGTGTGAGATCAGAGGTGAGGAGTGAAAATGTGTGCAGGACCAGGATTCGAACCCGGGGTCTCTTGCTTACTAGGCAGCTGCGTCAGCCACTACGCCACCCAGGACATAGCGTTTAACTGCGTGGACTACCTCGGCACGCCTCGCGTCCGACCCACATTTCCACCGAACGCCACCTATCCGCGGTCCCTATGCATGTCTTCCATGCTCTCTACTTAGAGGTTCCCGCAGGAGGTCGGACGTAATTGCACATGCGCACTGAATGTGGTGGATCCATTGCCAATTATATGAATGTTTGGTGGCTGTTCTTTCGGACATCATCCAAAAGATCAATGGTAAAACTAGAAATGTATTCCATGAGATGCCACCTCCTGAATTTTATGCGTACGAAGGGTAGTAATGACGGATGACTTGGCGGACACTTCGGTCGTACAATGATGCTTTTAGGCTATTCAGGAAATATTTCAGCTCGAAAAATCATCTCGTCGTCAGTCCGGAAATGCATGCTAAGCAGCGGATGCGACCACTCGGCGCCATGTGAAGTATTTGATGCGGGTGTGTCGAGGATAATTTGAGTTGTTGTCGGACAGCAAAATTATACCTATAAATCCTACCACTTCATGGCTATGGTGCAGCAACCTTAGTGATATATTTTCCGTGATAAAAGCAGTCTAGGTTGCAAAAGGCAGCAGTAGTTCTATTCACGCGTTTCTCTGTTTTGAGGCATATTTAGAATTTCTACATGGGAAAAAATAAGTAGAAATAGGTAAGGGTCATGGTACTGGCTATGATGAGAAGGTGATATTTTTAGAGACTATATAAAAAAACCAGAAAGAAGGGAGATATTAGTTTGGGAACTGCGGTTAGCGCTTTAGCCATAAATAGCCAAAGTTTTGGTATGCACCTAGAATGAAAAAGTAAAAAAAAATTTAAAATTAAAAAGAATGTTGCACAGAACTGGCAAGAAAAGCCAAATTTGTAGCGGATACGCAAAGACGACGTCGATTCTTGCCTTTGGCGGAGCTATGAAGCAAATTATAATTTCGGAACATGCATATTTCAGCACAAATCGTAGTAGTCGTAAGTACATAACAACATATGCGTAAGACTGGCAAGCAGAAAGCAGCAGACAGAAGTACCGTTAGGCGGCATTTACGTGTTTGGAATAACAATACAGAAGAATATAGAAAAACATACAGTTGTAAATAAAGGCAGTGAAAATGAAAATAGATCCAAAATAGGTGTCGGAAGTAAAATAGATGGAAGTAAGAGAGATCAATCAAGGAAGGAATAAAATACCTAAAATGTATCTGTCGCATTTCCATCACCCATTTTAGAACTATTTTTCATTTTCAATGCCTTTACTTACTACTATATGTTTTACTTTATTCTTATTTATTGCACTTCCAAACATGTGAACTTCCATTCGCTGCGTCGACAGCTTTCTGCCTGCCAGTCTTATGTAGCGTGCGCATGTTCAGGAGTACCACGATTTGAGTCGGTATATATATGTTTCAAGATTACAATTGTGGCACTGTCTTAGCATTTCTGTATGCTTTCACCGGAGGTAACAATCGTCATCGTCTGTACACTTCCATTACGAATTTAGGTTTTCGTTGCCTGTTTTAGGCAATATCTTTTCTTAAAAAAAGTTTGCTGTTGTGTTTTAAGTCTTACCAAAATTTTGGTTATTTATGGCTAATGAGTCACCTGCAGTCTCAAACATAATTCCTCTTCTTTCTGGTTTTTTTACGTATAGGACTCAAAAACTCTTTTGTCACCTTCTCATGCTAGATGGGACAATACCCATAACCTACACGGTCTGTCTAGTGACATTTATGTGACCGCCTGTCAAAAGCCTTTTATATCGCGAACCTGTATAAAGAGAGTCAGTGAGGTTGTGGAAAGTGACTTCGAATCAGTGGCTAGCTGTGCTAGGTTTCACGTTTGAGGTTCTACGGCGCGAAGACCTCGACCGAGGTGATCCCATTGATTCTTGCATGAGTTTAAATACGCTGGGCTTGGCGAAATGTGGGAGCACGGCGAACTCATCCTGGTGCTCGTCGTAACACGCACGTACAATACGAGCTTTGTGATACTTTGCACTGTCCAGCTATTAGATGTCATCGTGCGGAGAAAAAGCAAGCTACACATAGGGATGGACATGCATAAGGATAGGTGCATACTTGTGTTGATCCATTGTGACATACAGAATGACGATATCACTCAGGGAATGCCACGATATCATTTCACAGACCATAGAGCTTCCTCCTCCGACCTGGACCCTTCGGGCGATTGTTGCAGGCTATACAGACCAAAAGGCCATCTGTCCAACAGAGCATACTGTAGAATCATTGCCACAGATACTACTACAACGCCGTGCCAACACAAGGTTGGCAGCCCGTCGTCTGCCGAGCACAGTGCGCTCTAGCGGGCTGTGCAGCTCGACGGAACTGGAGTGTGCCTCGTTCACTTCTTAGCTAGATTTCAACCTAGGCAGACGCACTTTCATAATCGGCCCTCAGCCAGTTATGTTTGCATTGATTCTCTGAGGAGGGCCCATCAGGCTTAGTCCCTGAGAATATGTTGTACCAGTTCATGGTATTCCATGTTTCGAGATTTAGTTCATAGCCGCAGCTGCAGTCCTACAAACTACTGAAGATAAGTAATTTTCATTGTACTATGTGTTTCTTGAATAAATGAAATGTCGTGTTGCTAGGGCCTCCCGTCGGGTAGACCGTTCGCCTGGTGCAGGTCTTTCGAGTTGACGCCACTTCGGCGACCTACGCGTCGATGGGGATGAAATGATGATGATTAAGACAACACAACACCCAGTCCCCGAGCGGAGAAAATCTACGATCCAGCCGGGAATCGAACCCGGGCGCTTAGGATTGACATCCTGTCACACTGACCACTCAGCTACCGGGGGCGAACTTCTTGAATAATAATCCTTCTCTCTAACAGTGTGCCGTACCTCACTGCATGATCATTCCTAAAAACACTCAGGATCACCATCTTCGATAATTGTTCGTTTTCTGCTTTCTGACTGTTACGAATCAATGTAGTTTCACAGATTGCCTTGCTCCTTTATCTCGTGGTCATTACGATTCACCCAGAACTCGTCTATGGTGATTAGATGGTTACAAAATTTCGATCGCCCTGACAGAACTGACACATTCCTGCTGTTGACACAGTTAGACGGGGTTTGCGAGTGGGAGTGAGCAGTCGTAGACTCCATCGGGCGATCTCTTTGTCATGTTCAGAATGGCGTGCAAGATGTTGAAAATCGGTCCATGACTGAGTTTTCATTTTTTACAGCATCGTCTCTATTTTGATACGGCGGTCTTCAAGAACCAGGGCGCCTGCTTCTCTAGCGACAGCCGGTACTTCACAGGCGGACGGTATATCACTTAGTGCCTCGTCAATGAGACGTCTTTCACCGGAATGGAAGTTTCTGTGGTGCCTAATCGCCGTTTCATAAGCTTGTGCGTTGTTGCCGTAGACTTCCGCCAGTTCAGCATGAATTGTTGCACAGTTGTTCCTCTTCAAATGCAGGAAACTACACTGCCGGAAAAAATTAGTGCAAATTAGTACGCCGGAAAGACAACGTCGATTATGAACCATAACTGAATACGCCACCTGGAGGATAGTAGATGTATTGACAATGATTTCAATGTCGTCCGCCAACAGATAGCGTAGTGGCATAGCTACCAGGCCTCCATATGTGTCTACCATTTAACGTGGAACGCTCACAGCCAGAAGGCTTAGTATGCAGCAAACGTGTAACGCAAGCAGGAAACCACGCCACGGAGACGCACTCGTGCGTCCTACAACCAAGTGATGGAGTTTGACAAGGGTCAAATTGTGGCTATTCGAGTGGCCGAATGGTCCTTTCGGAGAACTGCCACACACGTTGGACGCGCTGTGTCAGTTGTACAACGATGTTGGCATCAGTGGTCACGTGAATATTCTCGCGCCCATAGACGCGGTTCTTGACGTCCACACAGCGCAGGCGCCCGCCAGGATCGTAATATTAAGAGCAGCAGTGGCAGATTGTACAGCTACCAAAGCACAGTTAAGAGGACTTGTGAGCCGAGACTTGTCAACAAAAACTGTTGCGAACCGGCTATTAGCATTCACTCCACGGCATCGACGTGCAAGAGTCGACTGGTGCCGTCAGAGAATCAGTAGGAAAATCTACATCTGCATGGATACTCTGCAAATCACATTTAAGTGCCTGGCAGACGGTTCATCGAACCACCTTCACAATTCTCTACTATTCCAATCTCGTATACCGCGCGGAAAGAATGAACACCTATATCTTTCCGTACGAGCTCTGATTTCCCTTATTTTATCGTGGTGATCGTTCCTCCCTATGTATGTCGGTGTCAACAATATATTTTCCATTCGGAGGAGAAAGTTAGTGATTGGAATTTCGTAAGAAGATTCCGTCGCAACGAAAAACGCCTTTCTTTTAATGATGTCTAGCCCAAATCCTGTATCTCTCTCCCATATTTCGCGGTAATACAAAACGTGCTGCTAAACTTTTTCAATGTACCTCGTCAGTCCTATCTGATAAGGATCCCACATCACGCAGCAGTATTCTAAAAGAGGACGGACAAGCATAGTGTAGGCAGTCTCCTTAGTAGGTCTGTTACATTTTCTAAGTTTCCTGCCATTAAATCACAGTCTTTGGTTAGCCTTCCCCACAACATTTTCTGTGTGTTCCTCTCAATTTAAGTTGTTCGTAATTGTAATACCTAGGTATTTAGTTGAATTTAAGGCGTTTAGATAAGACTGATTAATCGTGTAACCGAAGTTTAACGAGTTCCTTTTAACACGCATGTGGATCACCTCACACTTTTCGTTATTTAGGGTCAACTGCCACTTTTCGCACCATTCAGATATCTTTTCTAAATCGTTTTGCAGTTTCTTTTGATTCTCTGAAGACTTTATTAGTCGATAAACGACAGCGTCATCTGCAAACAACCGAAGACGGCTGCTCATATTGTCTCCCAAATCGTTTATATAGATAAGGAACGGCAAAGTGCCTATAGCACTACCTTGGGGAACGCCAGAAATCACTTCTGTTTCACTCAAAAATGGCTCTGAGCACTATGGGACTCAACTGCTGAGGTCATTAGTCCCCTAGAACCTAGAACTAGTTAAACCTAACTAACCTAAGGACATCACAAACATCCATGCCCGAGGCAGGATTCGAACCTGCGACCGTAGCGGTCTTGCGGTTCCAGGCTGCAGCGCCTTTAACCGCACGGCCACTTCGGCCGGCTCTGTTTTACTCGATGACTTTCCGTCAGTTACTACGAACTGTGACCTCTCTGGCAGGAAATCGAAAATCCTGTGACATAACTGAGACGATATTCCATAAGCACGCAATTTCACTGCGAGCCGCTTGTGTGGTACAGTGTCAAAAGCCTTCCGGAAATCCAGAAATTCGGAATCGATCTGAAATCCCTTGTCAATAGCACTCAACACTTCATGTGAATAAAGAGCTAGTTGTGTTTGACAGGAAAAATGTTTTCTAAACCCATGTTGGCTGTGTGCAGTAGACCGTTTTCTTCGAGGTAATTCGTGATGTTCGAACACAATATACGTTCCAAAATCCTGCTGCATATCGACGTTAACGATATGGGCCTGTAATTTAGTGGATTACTCCTACTACCTTTCTTGAATGTTGGTGTGACCTGTGCAACTTTCCAGTCTTTGGGTACGGGTCTTTCGTCGAGCGAACGGTTGTATATGATGGCGCACCGTGGTCTTCAGCGATGAAGGAGAATTCTGCCTGGAAGCAAGTGATGGACGTTTGCGCGTACGACGTAGCTTTGGTGAGCGTTGTCTCGTAAAGTGCATTCGTCCAAGTCACATTGGCCCCATCCCATGCATTATGGTCTCGGGTCTAAGCTACGACTCTCACTGGAGGGTAAGCTAACCAGCGCTCGGTACCTGGAGAATGTTGTTAGACCCGTTCTTTTACCTTTCTTGCAACAGTAAGGATAATACCCGCCTGTGAAACTCAACGTGACCTGAAAAACGTGCAACAACTTCCATGGCCCAATCGAGCATGTGTGGGGTATGACGGGTCAAGAAGTGATTCGTGCGACTTGTCAGCCAACAACTGTTGCAGAGCTACGCGAACAGGTCGAGTGGGCATGCCACAACGTATTCAAGGACATTATTCATCATCTATATGGTCAACTGCGTGCCAGAGTCTTCGCCTGCAATTCTGCCCGTGGAGGTTAGACCATGTCTTAAAATGGTTTTCCATCATGTGTCGATACCTGGTACCAAGGAACCATTTGCACTGTTGATTTGTAAATGAAATCATTTCATTTACTCCATATGCACTGTTGCAACAACGCATCTTCAGTGAACTGGAAACATCTCAAATGGTCTATTAATTATTTCCGACAGTGTATTTACCGCACGATGCTGCCCTTATTATTGGGCTGCGGGTACTTCAGCGTGTAGGGACGGGCCGAGAAACGGGTAGGGCCAAAAAAGAAAAGAAAAAAAAACCGTAGCTATTACGGAAACTAAGTTTTTGGAAATCATAATTAAAAATTAAAAAACGGATACGGAAAATAGCGTTGCTGATTGGCGAGGACTTCCAGGAAAGTGAGACTGTTGATCAGCTGAAGTGTCTTTTCTGTTCTTCGGTAATTGCATGCAAACAGACAAATCAATCAGCACATCCGAGTTCAACTTTCCATTTTCCAGTACGTGAAAGGAATGCATGAGCTCGACTTTATTCCCTCAGAGATGCTATACTGAGGAAAATCTTCAGGCATGTAGCGGCTCGAAGCGGTGGAGATTTCACGCAAAGATACGTCATTTGAATAAATACGAGTTTCTAATTCGTTTAGAAGACGCTGGCGGGCTATTCAGGTTGCGGGGGGAATTTTATGCGCGCAGAAAAGCAGCCATCTTGTTGGCTTGCCGGAGTTATTTTCGCGGTCCTCGTGCATCTGCGGCCATTCTTCGTGCAAAAATGGCGGCGCGAGAAGTTCGGCAGCGACGAGACCATTAGTGAGCCACTAATGACGGCGCCCGCGCCGCATCCTCCTGCCTCCTGCCTGATGCCTGATGGACTCTGCTTTAAAGCAGACGCCTCGCGCAGCGGCTGCCCTCCAGCTGGGAAGCTGCGCCACCCGTTCTCAGCTGTGCGCTACCTACCCGCCACGGACATAGCCAAAACTGGGAGTGGATGGCGTTAGTTGTGAGCATTTAATAGCCAACTGAGTTTACAGTGTGATCATAAGAACATCGACAGTCCCTAGTATGTTATGGAGCATTCTGTCCCGTAAATCTTCGGCATTACAGCCTTTCTGGGTACTTCTATCACATATATATAGGGTGATTATTATTAACGTTTAAAAATCCGCGAAGCGGCTTAGATGACGCTGAGACAAGTAATCTACAGATACAAATGGGAACGTCATAAAAATAAAATCACGCGAAAGAACCAAACAAAACTGTTCAAATTTGGCACGTAAGTTCGGTATCATTATCAATGATCGAACTCTGAAGTACAAAAACATATTGAGTTTCTGGAAGGAATGGTTGCACTCTATCTATCGGATTGCAGAGGGTCATCCAAAACTCTATGTCGTATGCAGAAACAAGCACGTTCCATTCATTCACTGTGCTTGCCGTTGGCAACAGTAATGTCCACTTTACTTTTCGCACTCAAACAAGCCCTTACTACTGCTCCGTTCTCTGCCGCGTTTGTTCTCCAGTAATTTTAGTTGTACATTGACAATGACATACTACAGTACGAAATTTTTGACTGATGAAGAGTCACAAAATTGCTGTTATGTGGTTGCCATTAGTGTTGGGACTGCTCAGTATAACGTCTGTTTGTCGCACTTCCACTGTATTCAGTGAGCCTGTGACAAAGTCACAATCATGAAAAGCTAAGGCTTTTTGTTCTTACAGAGCATATTAATGCGACGCAAACGTGTAACAACAATCTTGTTACATCTTGCATACAACGACTGGCGACGTTTTTTAAAACAATATTTCCAATATTTAATATTTGCCAAGGATTGTTCTCACAGTGGGTGTCACCAGAGGCCCACACACGCAGGTAATCGCAGAGTCTGCAACAGAAAGCTGGGTAAATTTGGCAAGTTTTCTACTGTACCTGCCTAGTGAAAACTGGAGTACAGACATGACATGTGCGATCTCATGATCGAGGTTATTACGGTCTAGAAACAGTCGACCACCACCTGGTGTGCTGAAAAGCCAGAGAAACGCCAGATATAGCGCAGATGCTATATTGTTAACCTTGTATTAGTCAGTAGACTGATTCATATTCTTCCTAAACCACTTTAGTCCAATGAGGGATGATCTCTTCCAGCAATACATTTTCCCCTAAAATGGAGTATCAAAAAGATTGTATGGTATCAGCATGCTGAAGATTACAGTAATCAAAATTATGAAAACATCTCTGTTCAGAAAAGCTCTTTGCCAGTGTATTTAGTCTGATGGGATCTTAAGAATTAATATCAAGGTTAACATGTGTCTTACTGCTTGCGATAACTACAAATCTTGAATGTTTGAACAAATTACCAGTTGGTGTTTAGTAGTAGTATATTATCGTTTATTAAGTACAGCACACTGGTTACACAAAATGTAAGTACAATACTCAAAATTAAGTGTAGGTATAGTCGATTATGAACTGTAAGAAAGAATCCTGCCGACACAGTAAACCACGCAATGTTAGTACATCAGGTGATCGTCGTCGAAGTAAAATCCAGATCGTAGGGTTTGTGCATTGAACTAGAATAACACACAAGCGGTCCGCCGCTAGGCGTGCTGGCGACTTTATTCTAAGTCGGAAAAAGCTGCCTGGCACCACGTTATTATACGCGGCGCTGGAGCGCGCGTTCGTTACTTGTAGCGTCGCGGTGATTTGCTCGCCGCTGGTGCTGGAACCACTGCAAACCGATCGCACATGTCGACAGCCGAATCTCTGGATACAAGAGACTGATGTTTCGCTATACATTACAGTGATTACAAGAAGACAATCAGACTGTTTGATAGAGGCTTCCAATATATCGCTGACGACACACAGAAACATGATTACAGCAATCTGAGGATGAGAAATTGTGCTCGAATGTCATGATTAACACAAACGACAGATAATAAGATTAGTCTGGAGGAGATTCGCATTCAAACTCATTTCACTTCCTTTTTCGTTTAGCTTATAACGTCGCAAGCATATGAAGGACAGTGTGTATAGAATGTCAGGTCTTAAGGTTACCTGACATTGCCAGCAGAAAAGTGACCTCTGAATTTCAGAAATATAACGTCCTTACTAGAGAAGTTTTACACTACTGGCCATTAAAATTGCTACACCACGAAGATGACGTGCTACAGGCGCGAAATTTAACCGACAGGAAGAAGATGCTGTGATATGTAAATGATTAGCTTTCCAGGGCATTCACACAAGGTTGGCACCGGTGGCGACACCTACAACGTGCTGACATGAGGAAAGTTTCCAACCGATTTCTCATACACAAACAGCAGTTGACCGGCGTTGCCTGGTGAAACGTTGTTGTGATGCCTCGTGTAAGGAGGAGGACTGCGTACCATCACGTTTCCGACTTTGATAAAGGTCGGATTGTAGCCTATCGCGATTGCGGTTTATCGTATCGCGACATTGCTTCTCGCATTGGTCGAGATCCAGTGACTGTTAGCAGAATATGGAATCGGTGGGTTCAGGAGGGTAATACGAAATGCCGTGCTGGATCCCAACGACCTCGTATCACTAGCAGTCGAGATGACAGGCATCTTATCCGCTTGGCTGTAACGGATCGTGCAGCCACGTCTCGATCCCTGAGTCAACAGATGGGGATGTTTGCAAGACAACAACCATCTGCACGAACAGTTCGACGACGTTTGCAGCAGCATGGACTATCAGCTCGGAGACCATGGCTGCGGTTACCTTTGACGCTGCATCACAGACAGGAGCACCTGCGATGGTGTACTCAACGACGAACCTGGGTGCACGAATGGCAAAACGTAATTTTTTCGGACGAATCCAGGTTCTGTTTACAGCATCATGATGGTCGCATCCGTGTTTGGCGACATCGCGGTGAACGTACATTGGAAGCGTGTATTCGTCATCGCCATACTGGCGTATCACCAGGCGTGATGGTATGGGGTGCCATTGGTTACACGTCTCGGTCATCTCTTGTTCGCATTGACGGCACTTTGAACATTGGACGTTACATATCACATGTGTTACGACCCATGGCTCTACCCTTCATTCTGTTCCTGTGAAAACCTACATTTCAGCAGGATAATGCACGACCGCATGTTGCAGGTCCTGTGCGGGCCTTTCTGGATACATAAAATGTTCGACTGCTCCCCTGGCCAGCACATTCTCCAGATCTCTCACCAATTGAAAACGTCTGGTCAATGGTGTCCGAGCAACTGGCTCGTCACAATACGCCAGTCACTACTCTTGATGAACTGTGGTATCGTGTTGAAGCTGCATGGGCAGCTGTTCCTGTGCACGCCATCCAAGGTCTGTTTGACTCAATGCCCAGGCGTATCAAGGCCGTTATTACGACCAGAGGTGGTTGTTCTGGGTACTGATTTCTCAGGATCTACGCACCCAAATTGCGTGAAAATGTAATCACATGTCGATACTGGTATAATATATTTGTCCAATGAATACCCATTTATCATCTTCATATCTTGATGGTGTAGCAATTTTAATGACCAGTAGTGTATTTGCCCAGACCGTAATAAATACATGTATCGTTACTGCCAGGCTATGGTCAAACAGTCTCTAGCTATTGCTTGGCAGTGTACCGTCAGCTGTCAACACATATCGACCAAGCAATCAATACCCTGTGACAGAAATGTATTTTATCAGAAACATCTGTGAGTGTACATTAAAAGTTTAGTTTTACTATATGATGTATGACGTTACAATGGTGTGTCTTCTTCAACGAGTTGCTCCGAATTCTGTATATGTTTAGATGACAGTGCATTACATTGAGTGGCACAGTCGTTGATGTATGTAGATGATCTGAAGATGGGAATTTAAATTGCAGAAAATAATTGTCTATATATGTATTTATCGCGACGTGCGCAAATAACACTTCTCTAGTAAGAAAATTACATTTTCTAAAATTTTAAATCTATTTCATTCACAGGAATCAGCAGTTGATCGAATGCCGTCGGAGCAGGCTGGAGGCGCAAGTGTGAAACGAACCTACCTCACGATAGAGTAACATCTAATACAGTTCTTTACAGACATTACAGTGAAGCTTTTTCTAAATTAAAACCATTCATCGGTTTTTGCGCTTCAACAGAAAGAGTTCGTTATCATGTCAAGAGACCTGTTCTGCTTCCACCGTACAAAAATTGGGAGCGCGTCGGATGAGATTTTTTTTAATTGGCCATTTCAGTATGGGCCATAATTAATTCTGGCTGTCATTAACTTTCGGTACGGATGTCACAGGTTTTCAATAGTAATAACGTTCACGAAATAAAAATAAAAATTTGAGACGACCAGCAGTTTTAAATAACAGTTGAAAACTGAGCGCTTTCGCTTAAGGTTTCTTTCTCACAGGTGTGCATCAGTCCGAATGATGAGGTGCCTTTTGCGCAGTAAACGTAGAAGTGTGAATGATCTAAAGGGGACAGATGCGAAAAAATAAGAGTTTTTATTTCACTGTGGGTGAATTCTTTAGTGCCAATCTACAAGGTATGAAGTGTCAACGTAAATAAATAAGTAGATGTGTCTGCAGCCAACTTAAGGCAACGTCAATTAATTCATATCCAAGTTTCTGATCTATCGAGCAACAGTACCTCCTTTGAGGGAAGAAGCTGCTGAGTATTCAGCATTTCTTCAACTACTCTTTCGACTGTTTACATTTCAGTTAGTGGCAGTGGCAGTGGGAGATGGCCGCCGGAGTATGACTAGTCTTCCATCTTGTGGCGACTCGCATGTGTCACACCCGATGTAATGTATATACAGCAACACGGTATCTACGCCTCTAATCTGCAATTCACACGTAAGTACTTCGCAGACGGATTATACAACCCCTTTCAAACTATTTCTCTACCTTTCCACTCTCGAATAATACGTGGGCAAAATGAATATTTAAACCTTTTCGTGGGAGCTCTGATTTGTCTTTTTTCTGCGATGGGCATTTTTCCCTATGTAACTAGAACTCAATAAAATATTTTTGCATTCAGCGGAAGCAGATGGTGATCGACATTTCGTGAAAAGATCTCGTCACTTCGAAAAATTTGTTTGTTGTAGAAATTGCCACCCAAATTCTCATATCCGTGACACTCTGGCCCATTTTCCGCGATAATACAAAACTAGCTGCCCTTCTATGAATTATTTGATGTTCTCTGTAAATCCTACACGGTAAATATTCCATAACGCGCAGCAACGCTCCATAAGAGGACGGACAAACGTAGCCAGTCTTCAGTTCGTCTTCTGCACAACGTTTTCTGTGTGATAGTTCTAACACCAGTTGTTCGTAATTGTTATCCTTAGGTATTTAGCTGTATTGGCATCCTTTAAATCTGTGTGTTTTATCGTGTAATCGAAATTTAATGGCTTTTTATACATCTATGGACGACCTCATACTTTTTTTATTGTTCAGATGACGGTGTATGGATCGCAGAAAAGCTATGATACCACCTTAGGATATATTTAGGCTCACTATCCGTAATCTCCACACTGGCCCAGCGAGATGAAACAAGCACTCTGTATCTTACCAGTGCATTAAGCTTACAGCGTCGCCGCTCGTAGCGATCCGCGCCAGGCGAGGATATCAAGGTGGTTTCTGTTTGGAGCAGCGAACATTGCGGGGCGTCCCGAAACTTGAGCTGTGATTTACTACTCCAGGGTCTCACTATCCCTGCCGCTGTTGAGTGGGTTGCTTCCCGTTACTTGGTTTCTCTATCACTACACGTAGACGTTAGTGTCTCTTCTTAGCGTCCGAAATAAATTCAGGAATGAGAGCAGCAAATTATTTCGGTCGTTTTTGCACGGAAAGCATATAGACCGTCAAAATTGCTTCACACTGAATAATATTAGGTGCGATTTTTTTTTAAATTAGTAACTTGGCTTCACCTAAGTTATCATTTTTATTCGCTAAAATGTGAGGACGAAAATCTACATGTGACAGTTGTAGTGCATTAAGTAGATGGGAACTGAAGAAATGATACCGCAAAGGGGGCACGAATTGAGCTTCCACACAAATTGCACTAACAATGTTGTAACGAAACTACGTCTGTATACTGTTTCTAATTCAACCATACTTAAAATACTGGTAGTTGGTTGTGACATTCGCAACTACCTGAAAAAGTGATCTGGATACTTTTTTACTGTTAATAGAAAAGGTGAAAGCATCTCTAGTGTGGACGCTCTGTTTTTGAAGGTGCACTCCATACCTCTCCTTCTTTCTCCTTGCCAATAACTACATCTGTGTTGCCAACAAATCTCTGTCACTGACGTCAGATGTTGAAGAGAGCACAGTTCCCGAGTCCCACTGTTACGGCGTAACATCAAGCGCCGGCACGTCGGCCTGGAACGATACAGTAAAGAAGGCTGTGAGACGACGTCAGCCAATAGAACGCTGACTAGGACGACACCACGACAGGAGCGGCATCTATACGAAGAGAATAAAAGCGCCGCTCCAGCTAGCCTTGCCGCACTGCAAGAGCTGCACTAGAAGACGAGCACTACAACAAGCCGCTATCCAAACGATTTAGCAGTGACTTGTGATCTGTATTAACTGCTTGCATGGAAATTGTATACATCGAAAAACATTGATTATTTGCATGACGCCAATTGCTTGCGATACCTCTTTGCATAAAGGCAAACTTAAGTATTGTCAATTTAATTTACGGTAATAAACTCCATTAATAAGATTTGTTTGAATGTTGTCTAGCTATCCCAGAAAACAGCTTCCTAGGCACTCTGTACTAGACGAGTGGACAGGATCCCACACCTACCACCGCAAGTGAAGCAAACAACTAACTATGAAAACAGCCGCTGGGCAAACGCTACAGCTAGGCTGGATCCTATTCGTCCCCTTACACATAGCAAAGATGCAATACGCAAGACTGTATTGTTTGGCGGGTGGCAGAGCAGACCGGTATAAGGCGTCAAGCCAACGCGAAGAGTCATCTGAGAACAAAGCTCTACTATACTCCCACGAACATGTTCGCCAAACCGCTTTACAACGTAAGGCAGACGATATCTCATGACGATTTGTAAATAAGTGGATGTTCCTCTAATGGCAAAAATATACCACAATGGTAGGCAAACCACGGCCCACGGCCGGTGTGAATCTTGCTTAATTATCGTTTTCGTCGCGATACCCGGAACAAAAGTGTTACCGATTTTAGGCTATTTTCGATCAAATAATATTTCTTTTAAAGAACTAGTCAGAGAGAGGAGTTGATGGTTCCTACGACATCACTGACGTTAAAGAGGCAATCATGTGGATCACAGAACATCAGTTTCGCTCGTGGCCTGCACGGCGACACAACTACAAAAGCTAACCCGGCCCTATGTTCGGCGCACACCCTGTTCCACGCGTAGGACCCATTAAAAGCCTATATTTTATGGATGGTGGTGTTGACATTTGCATACATTCAATTTGCAACGAATTTTGTGTCTCATGTAATGACAGAGCGTTATGTTAAATACCTCACAACTCGCTTTTGTCAGATGGAACGGTGTTCACATATTTTCAAACAGTTTTGGATTTGTAGTGATTTCCTTCTGTGTTTTCACTCAGATTCTTGGCTACATAGTGGTTAGATAATACCATATAGGAGAAACATTTTCAGAATTATGCCATGACAAATCCTCCTACTATGGAATCTTGTCTCCACCACTTTGTGTTGCCTTACCTTTTTTCACTTTAATCTCTTTCAGTAAATTTCATATGTTATTTACGAACTATGTCGCTAGCAACAAGAAGTAGTTGAATTTTAGCTTACTCTCAATTCAGCATTTGTATGTTGGAAACATGTGCGACACACTAGATACTTCAGTTTTGACAGTGCAGCCTGTGGAGAGTTAAAGGCTTCCGATCTGTGATAAAGGGTGTCCATAAAATCCCGATATCATTAAAAAATCACAACCTGCAAACAATTAGAGATGGAGCATCATAGTTTGTTGTAAGGTGTTTAGGACCTCTGAAAGATTTTTTCTGTTATGCAAGAATTTGTGTACGCACCACCCATCGCGCGTAGGACATCAAGGCGATTATCACAATTTATTAAATGTTCATTGTAGATGCAGTCAAATCGGTGCTTATTTATTTGCTCAGGTACGCGTAACATGACCATTGTATGCGGTATTTTAGTTTTTTGAATATCGCCTATGTCACCCTCAACTCACATCACATGAGCTTTCAGCTTACATCTCTTGAAGACAGACGTTTCATTTTTATTCTCCACTTTCAGTTAAGCTTCTTGACTGATTTGGAAGGCATGTCTTCCTCCATCCTGTTACTTGTGCAGGCTGTCTCTCCCAAGAGTCGTTAGGCACTGTTCCTCTGGTGTTTCAGCAGGTATTTTCAGTGTTGTTTCTGCAGTTTGTTGGTGAAGCCGGCCCAAAAGAATATTGCTCCTAAAGCCTTTCATGCGATACCAATTGTCAACGGAAAGTGTCGGTTTGTTTTCCGTTACGAACAACGGAATTTTTAAAGCAGAATTTTACGTGCTCTGTCGATAGAGCGGTTCCAAATTACTCAATTTGTTTGTTTTATCAGTATGTGCAAGATGTTTCAAAAAGAATGGAATGATTTCAAAACTCCATAGTTATTGATAAAAACATACTATAAACGGGGGAAAGTTTGAAAAATATTCACAAAACCTTATAGTTTTAGCTATGCTGTTACAAATGCTCTATGTTCACCAGCAGCAGCACGAATAACTTCTAGACGATAGCTAAATTCGTCATGAACTTCTGTATCTGTATCTGCTTCTACACAAATTATGGTGGTGACATAACGTGCGTATGTGGGGACTCCATAACCCTCATGACTTTACTGACCACGAAAGATACCTAAAGTGAACGTTTTTTGTGTCATTTCTCATGAAAAAGTGTACGGTCCCTTCTTTTTTGAAAAAACCCAGTGACTGGAATGAGCTCTCTTCAAAATCTCCACAACTGGCTTTCTCCATAACTTCAGGAGGACTCCTATGACTTCATTTGCCAACACGGTGGAGCTCCACACTGACGTAATAATGTACGTCAGTTTCTCAATGACACACTACGGTACCTCAACGCTGGACAGGGCGCGCGGGACCCCTAGACAATGGCCTGTTTTCTTGGCGTCCAAGATCGCCAGTTATGACCCTGTGCGATATTTTCTTTAGAGGATATATGAAGGAAATATTGTTCATCTCCCCTTGACCTTGTGATACAGCCGGCCGGTGTGGCCGAGCGGTTCTAGGCGCTTCAGTCTGGAACCGCGCGATCGCTACGGTCGCAGGTTCGAATCCTGTCTCGGGCATGGATGTGAGTGATGTCCTTAGGTTAGTTAGGTTTAAGTAGTTCTAAGTTCTAGGGGGCTGATGACCTCAGAAGTTAAGTCCCATAGTGCTCAGAGCCATTTTGACAACACTGGGGTGAGCGCCGCATTGGGACACTGTTTCTGTTTCTGGCTCTCCCGTATGTATGTGCTCGGAATACTGTCACTGTCACTGTCACTTCTTAATGTGATACTTGCAGTGTCTACTTTATGGCACCTATAATGAACAATACAGTGGCTAACGACGTTCGACATACTTCAAGTGTGGATCAAGGAGATAGGGGGAGGGGGAGGACGGCTATGATGGGAGTCATGACTCCCTTCCCCTACTCATAAAACATCGTTCCAAACCCTAGCGTGCAGTATCACTACCTTCTCTGTTTTCGGCTCCTCAGAAACCTAACTGAAAGTGTTCCCAGCAGAGTACAAGCCGTCATAAAGGCGAGGAGTGGGCACATCCCACATTAATGTCCAATGATTGGTGACCAAACACCTTTGTTGACACAGTGTTTTTCTTTCAGCAGGTTGTCTACAAGTGTCTGCATTTCGGACCAACTTGGTAACGTCGTTATAATAGTGCGCAAATAAGAAGGCTTCATTCTGCAATCTGTTGAGAGAGAGAGAGAGAGAGAGAGAGAGAGAGAGAGAGGGAGAGTGGCGGAAAACACTTTGCCGTGTCGCCTGTGTATCTGTCTCTGTGCCACATATCAAACTCCAACCATTGTTCATACGTACAACACTAGAGGGAGAATGACCTTTTCTATCCGTTATTGAAGCTGTCAGTTGTTCAAAAAGGAGTACATTATTCAGCAACAAAAATCTTTGATCATTTGCCCAACAACATAAAGTGTCTGGCAGGTAGCAGATCAAGTTTTAAATCTAGCTTAAAATCATTTCTTTTGGGCAACTCCTTCTACTCCATGGACGAATTTCTCTTTCAGTAATGGCAAAAAATATATATTTTACTTCTAAATGTAGTTGCATGTGTAGACCTGAAAATTTCAGTAATATTAATATTAGCACTATTCATGTGTGTGTGTGTATATATATATATCTTGTAATTTGACTTGTTCCACATCATATCGATAAAATAATCGGGAAAATGATCTACGGAACATGACATAACTAAAACTAAAACTAAACTAAATCTTTTGAATGACAACACTGGGGCCGGCCGGGGTGACGTGAGGTCCTAGGCGCTACAGTCTGGAACCGCGCGACCGCTACGGTCGCAGATTCGAATCCTGCCTCGGACATGGATGTGTGTGATGTCCTTAGGTTAGTTAGGTTTAAGTAGTTCTAAGTTCTAGGGGACTGATGACCTCAAATGTTAAGTCCCATAGTGCTCAGTGCCATTTGACCAATTTTTTTGTGACACAGAAGAAGTGAAGAGATAATAACAGCCGCCCAACTCCTGTAGAAGTAGATACATTGTGTAAAGTTTACGAAGAATTTAGCTACCGTCTAGACGGTGTTCGTCCTGGTACTGGTGGACACATAGAGCATTTGTAATGGAACAGCTAAAACTTTAAGACATTGTGAGTACTTTGTAATTAATCTCATGTTTGTAATACGTTATCATGAATATGTATGACGTTTTCAAAGCAGGTCATTCTTTTTGAAATACCCTATATTAACAAAGACAGTAGAACACGAAGAATAGCCAGTACCCTGGCAGCGACTGAGTAGCTCTTCTGCATGGCGGTATCAGTCAGCGCGAGCCCGGGGCAGTGCTGAAGCTGCTGGACTACTGGGAATTATTCGTCTTTCACCGTTCCTATTAACATTTATCGATAAAACAGATATAGCAACAGATTTATTTGAGACTCCTCTATCGACAGGGCACGTAAAATTCCGCTTAAAAAATTGGGAAACTAACCGACGCTTTGCGTCAGCACTGAGTGTCGCGCAAAAGACGTAGACACCTGTCTGTGCATTCATCGACGAGGCATTCAATTAGAGACATAAACGTATTAACGTCCCTGTATTTCTTCCTTTTCTTAAAACGTAAAATATGCTTTTATGAAGTAAAATTACTGCGACTGTATTCTACTGTTTGTGGAGGACATGCGCTCACAAAATTCTGCACTGTTTTTGCATGGGGTTCATTTTAGCGGAGTCATTCCGTCAAACACATCCAATCTGAAGTTTAGTGTTTGCGCAATGAGGTACAGTCGATTTCGCTTGGAGTTTAATTCGCTGGTCCCAATTTCACGTGTGAAGAATGTGAGTGCCTCTGGGAATCCTTTCAAGTTGTGTAACTCCGTTCTGCAGCAACCTTTGATGTTCACTTCTCTCAGATGCATTACTTGGTTCGCTAGTAATTTACTGCGCTTTCAAAGGAAGTTTTGGAGCAATGCCTTGTTTGCTGTCAAACTTGAACAAAGGAAAAGAAGTGTTTAATTTGTATGAGCGAGGTTTTTCAGTTTGCAGAATGTCGAAGTGAACAGCAAAGAGAAAACCTGACGGAGGCCAGACGGTGCCGGTGAACTTTTAGTTATGCCCATGGCAATTGGCGATGATAAACTCTCTACTTCCTCAATACCGTTAGTGACACATCTCGAAGCCTTGTCCTACTATTACAAAGCTTACAGCACTACAACTGTTTTCGACTAGTCCCTTTACAGTATTGCCACTTTGGGAGGGACTGTTAATTTGTGAGTAAGAAATACTCTCCAGTCAAACCCTTCAGTGATAAAGCACGAACAAGACATCCTCTACCGCCAATTCTTCTAAGAAAGTCAACTCTGGTAATGTAATCGTCATAAAATTATGAAAGCAAAAGTGTAATCTCTTATTTTACCCAGTCGGAGCAATGAATAATTATACTAATAGCCACTCTCATGAAAAATTTGTTAACCAGAAGAAATCGTGCAATACGAGAGAAAATTATTTACATTTACTTGTGAGACAGTGCTAATGAGCTCGTTTGAAGATTTTCTAATGGTGTTTATTAAGAGTAAATCCATCACTGAATTCTGATTACCGAGGTCTCTAAATTGCAAAAAGAATTTCAGATGTGTAATTCACGGGCTGAAGGCGTTCAACATCGTCGGTTGTATTTATCAAACTTATATAAGACAGGAACCGTTACCTTTCATGGCAGTGAAGACTTCACGCGGGACAAAGCCAACAAAAAGTAAACAGATGTTTTACAGCTTGAGCATAAGCTGCGAAAGCTATTACTCGCACTCATTACAGAGTTGTTGTAGAGCTCGACTATCTCAGCGATTTAAGTGATTCTTTCGAATTTGTTTTTCTAAATATAGGCCGATGACTGCTAAATTTCATGACGTTGTTCACATGTTTCATAGCACTTCCGCCTTTTAGTTTAGACATCAGCTCCACATTAAACCCTCCGATCCACTGTCAATAATCCTACAATATTCTGTTCTGAGTCCATATGATCTCAAATGAATCTAATCTGTAAATGGAACAAAAAAATATTTTCATTTTACTTCTCCTCACATCGACACAGCCTCTTTCACATTATGGACAGCTATCCATCGTCTTCCATTCTTCCAACCATTCTGCGTGCCGCTTAGTGTTACTGGGATGACGTAATTGGCATTCAGGATCAGTTTCCTAGCAGACCGCAGTGGCTAGCACACTGAACTCGCATTCGGGAGAACGACGGTTAAATCACGCGTCCGGCCATTCTGATTTAGGTTTCCGTGATTTCCCTAAATCGCTCGAGGCAAATGCCGGGATGATTCCTTTGAAAGGGCACGGCCGACTTCCTTCCCCATCCTTCCCTAATCCGATGAGACCGATGACCATCTTAGCAGACCGCGTAGAGCAGGGATGGGTAACTTTGGCGACCTTTGGGCCTGATTCACGTACATAAGCTCGCGGGCCGCCTCGTCCACGACGGCGGCGCCCCTAGCGCGTAAAACTGTAACGATATCAATGGATCCCATTTCCGATAAGTTAACCCAACAAACTGTATCTCAAAACACTCGTCTTTGAAAGTGCATTCATTTTATGCTCACCCCATCTTCAGATGTTTCCAATTATTTTCGCGTAGTAAACTTTGTTCCTTTACTTAAGATATATTGCAACAGATGTTTCAGAAACTTCCGTTGTAAAATTATGCAGTGTCGTTAGTAAAGGAACAATGTTCACGCTTCGCAAAATAAATATAAACAGCTGAAAAAGAGATGCCAGGCATCTTGACATGTCATCACGGAAAAATAAACGCCTTTAAAAGAAACTGGCTGTTGCTAATTCATTATCAAATATCGTCAATTTTAATAGCTTCAGTCTTCTAATACATCCACAACATTCAAGAACTATTTATTTAATGTTAAGGCGAAAAATAATATAAAAACAAAATACGGCAATGAGATAGGCGGCAGGCCCAGTCGACAAGCAATGTCGATTTTTGGCCGCTGGCAGGTCACACTAGCGTGTTAATATCCGCAAACACTATTAGAAAGCATTTTTAAATATTTGCCCAAAAATATTTTTGAAGACTGATAGCATAGGCATGCGTTGTTTCTATAACGTAAAATAAATTAAGCCATCATGTCTTTCTTTGAAAAGTTTAAAAGTCTCTGTCGCTTAAACTTGACTTATATCGGCTGTATTGTACAGAAGCAAAACCTGAAAAAATGCGAACAACAGAATGAAGAATCTTCAGTCCGATAATACTTGCCCTCACACGCTGAATGTGTATTCATAATACTGAGAACATTTAAGTCGCTATCAATACTGTTGGTCAGTATTTCTAGTACTGACAATATGGCAATACCAGCTCTCAGATGGTCATAATGTTGACGTATGGCTAATAGTATTGCAAGTCTGAGGTGTCCTTAACTAGATCGCTCTCCAACGAATTTCTTCCGCGCCCCGGATTGAAACCAGTCGCGACCGGGATCCGGCTTGCGTGCCGCCAGTTGTCCACCGCGATGTAGAGCATTGAGAAACGCCTGCCTCTTACGAAACGTCCTTCCTTTGGCTGATACATTTAGTTTTTACTTATGTTCAATTTCATCATGTGTCCTGTACGGGCCTCAGTTTTCTTTCGCGTGTGCTAGCCCCTAAATAATCGCACTGGACAACGAACTGATCACCTCACGAAACATAAACCAAATACTATATATCACCATCTCCGGCCTTGATAACGGCCTCAGTTCGGTGAGGAAGAGAGCCCACAAGTTTCCTCATAACCACCTGAAGCAATGTATTTATGGTCAGAACAAAGTTACCAAACTAGCAGGGAGCTGTTAGCAGCATTGCACCTGCTATTTCCAAAGTACTCAGATATTTTCTATAGGATTAAGATCGGGTGATCTACCGGGCCAGTTGGGGTGTGATAGTGAGCCGGAGTATACGTGAAACGAGGACGTTTGCCTGCACCTCTGTGCTGTTGTCACCTTGAACGACGGGAGTCTTGGTAGCATATTCCTCATGAAAATGTATAAGAAATGGCAACAGCTGGTGACTGAGAATACGGAAATAAACACCCCGGTTTATGTTCACGGAAACAATAGATCGGGAAGCATTCAGAAAAACATTACAGAACCATCTCCCTTCTGAACAGCACTCTTCACACACTGTAGTTTAAACATTTGATTAGGCCGCCGTTCCAATCAACGCCTTGCATAGTTTTAAAATAACCGTAAGACGTTCACAATCGTCTCCGTTCACAGTCAGTTGGGACGTTTTTCACGAGCGCTGTTCTTTCGCCTTGTTACATGGCTGCGTATGGAACATCATTTCTTCTATACACTTTAGAGTGTACTCTATAACACCCAAAAAATTAGGCAACTTCATTCACATAATGGTAAAAGGCACGTCCGAATACGATAGCTCCTTTCTGCCATTCTGACACGTCCGCAAGCCATCCCATCTTACTGCGCCTATTCTATGCAACCTATGGCACACACACACACACACACACACACACACACACATACACAGACCACTTACTTCACTGTCATGAGCCGCGTCAGCTTACCGCTGAGACAGTAACTCTGTGATCAACGTAATAGCTACGAACCCCAATGCCCAGGCTATAAAACGCCTGCCATAAAACTGTTTACTTTTTGTTGGAGCTGTGACGCGAAAAGTTACTGTTTTCTCTTCACTACAATGAAAGGTAACATTTCTTATTTAAATTCGTAGAGTAAGTCCAACGGACGATGTTGCGCACCTTGCAATGGAATAAAAAACATTGGCAAATGGTTCAAATGGCTCTGAGCACTATGGGACTCAACATATGAGGTCATCAATCCCATAGACTTAGAACTACTTAAACCTAAGGACATCACACATATCCATGCCCGAGGCAGGATTCGAACCTGCGACGGTAGCGGTCGCACGGTTTCATACTGAAGCGCCTAGAACCGCTCGGCCACACCGGCCGGCCAAAAAACATTGTCAAGAAATCTTCTCCAACCAAGCTCAGTACCACTCTGTCACAAGTAAACGTAAGTCATTTGCTCTCGCAATGCAGAACACCTTTAGATTATGAAATCTTTCATCAGAACGTGTATTAGTGTAACACATTTATTGCTCCAACTGGGTAAAATAAGAGATTCATCATATGTCTGCCTGATATCAGTTCCACACCATCAGCAGCACTCCAAAACGACGAGTTTGCCCTTTCAAGGGGGTGGTTCTCCGAGGAGATTAGTATCTGCTCTGAAAGAGATTGTTTCTCTCGCGAAGAATCAAGAAAGGTTATCGAACCGCAGGCGAGGAGATCATTAAAGACAAAGCGCAGTATCGGTGTGGCCTAGCATGTACCAGGGGACTGGCGATGGGCTTTGCACCACAACAATTCCGACATTCGGCTAAAGTGGTTTACAAAATCGACAGGAAACCCGAAAGTGGCTGCGTGGTCGAGCATTTGACGCCCGATGCCGACGACTGCACTGCACTGCACCGCCCGGTGACCCCGCCGGTGAGAGGGTTGCCCTCGCGAGCGCGCGGCGGCCGGCCGCTAAGTGTCTGCGGACGATACACGGCTGGGCTGGGCGGCGCGGCTGCCCTCCCAGAGAAATTGATGAGCGAGCGGCGCGCATCGAGCGGAGAGCCCCCGTGTAATTTATTAGCCGCCACGGCAGGGCTGGCGCGGACACTGCCCGCCTGCTCTGCTGCTGCTGCCGTTAATAACTGACGCCGGCCGCGCCGGTAATTTTTAATCTGCCCGCACTTGACTTGACCTCAGGGCGGTCGGGCCGGCGTCGCGTGAGGCGCATTTGGCCGCGTCTCCTTCTCTTTCTGATGCCTCAGATATATTACAAGAGATGCAGCAGAAATTAATATACGAAATAACTGCGTTATAGCCACATCCTCGCAGGGACGTAACTCAGCTGACGTAGTATCATCGTAAAATAGTCCGTTAGACTTGCTAAGATCGATTAGATCAATCTATATGTTTAAAAATGGATGTATGTATGTGTGTAAGCATATTCCACATTTCCTCCTAAAATTATGGATCGATTTCAGACAAATTTGGTAAACGAACTACTTACTGTCTGCGAAGAAGTACTGTAGGGTAAGTACCACATACTTCCCAGATGAATGGTGGTGCAGGTGAAAGTAAGTTTGATAATGCCTCACACGTAGGCTGCTCTGCATGACTGGCACGTTGTAGGGTGGTATCAGAATGCATTCCATGGGTATGTGAGAATGAGCATGGCAGAACAGAGAGAGGGGAAGGAAGAGTTGGATAGAGTGAGGATGCAGGACAAGGTAGAGAAAGGGGAGAGGAGGAGGTGGAGAGATAGAGATGAGAGTAGGAAATGGGTGGACAACAGGAAGAGAAGAGGGACACAGAGTGTGGGAGGAGGAGATGAGAGAGGTGGAAGAATGAGATGGGCAGGTAGGGAGTGGGAGCAGGAGATAGAGAAACAGATAGGAAGAGTATGAGATGGAATGAGACTGGAAAGAAGAGAGAGACAAAGAGAGGGGGTAGGAGCAGATGGACATAGGGAGGGGGAGGAGGAGATGGTCAAAGAGAGAGGAAGGTAGAGCAGAAGAAGATCTGAGGGATGGAGGGAGGAGGGAATGGACAGAGAGGGGAGGAAAAGATGTACAGAGAAAGGGGAGTAGGTGATGGTCACAATGACGCGGAGGAGACTGTCAGAGAGAGAAGGGGAGGATATGGACAGAGAGGAAGGAAGAGCAGTAGTCGTGGATGGCAGGTGGAAGTCTGAGAGAGGTAATGGGCGGGTAGAAAAGGAAGAGGGGCGAGGAGGAGATGGACAGAGGGGGAACTATTAGATGGAGAGAGAGGGAGGAGGAGGACATAGGCAGACACATGGGGAGGAGGAGATGCATAAAGAGAGGGGAGAGAAGGAGATGAAGAGAAAGAGATGAGAGGAGGCGACGGATATAGTAAGGGGAAATCGGGTGATGGACAGAGAGAAAGAGGGGGGCAAGAGGAGATCTACATTTACATCATGCTCCGCAAGCAGTGGCAGAGGGTACTTCTGTCCCTGCTCCACTTGTATATGCAGGGTGGGAAGAATGATTGTTGGTAAGTCTCCGTATTAGCTCTAATTTCTCCAGTTTTCTCGGCGTGCTCATTTAGCGAGATTTATGCAGGAGGAAGTAATATCTTGTCCAGTTCTTCCCAGAAAGTGATCTCTCGGAATTCCAATGCTAAACCTCTCCGTGATTCACAACGCTTGTCTTGTTTGGCAATGGATTTTGCTGAGCACCACTGTAACGTCCTCGCGCTGACTAAACGATCCCGTGATGGACAGAGCTATGGGATAGGAAGAGACGGACAGACAGATAGGGGAAGGAGATACAGTATATATAGAGAGAAAGTAGTAGGTGGTGTGTGTGTAATATAAGTACCGCACTCGAACGCCAGCAAAGTCACTGATAAAAGGCCAGTCTCCGTATTTTATTATGCAATACACCTTCATGCCAGGGGCATGAAAAGTAAATTCGATTATCTTATGTTCTACGCTCGAATAAGCACTTCTGATAGTTTTATCTAACTGTATAGACGCTTGAATAGCTCAAGATGCCCGCATCTCGTGGTCGTGCGGTAGCGTTCTCGCTTCCCACGCCCGGGTTCCCGGGTTCGATTCCCGGCGGGGTCAGGGATTTTCTCTGCCTCGTGATGGCTGGGTGTTGTGTGCTGTCCTTAGGTTAGTTAGGTTTAAGTAGTTCTAAGTTCTAGGGGACTGATGACCATAGCTGTTAAGTCCCATAGTGCTCAGAGCCATTTGAGAGAGAGCTCAAGATGCAAGTACAAGCTATAATTAATAAAGTGATCTAAATAAAATAGAAATACATAAAATAGGAATGAATAAAATGAAATAGCGTGATCTGCATCAACTTACACAAAATTTACCTGGCGAACTATTACTTTTAAACTCTCTCACTTGCTTCTCTTCGTCAGGGATGCCTATTACTATGTCCTCAATATAGGAGTCTTAATGGTGGTCAAACGACCGTACGTCTGTAATGTCCTCCTGCATGAACGACTTTTTAATAGCGAAATTAAAACTTCAGCTTTGATTTTGCTATGACCTATTGCCACACCAGACCGGTCAGCGTGACTGGATAGGAGCCGTCGACCCGCTTAGTGATTTTACACAGTACCGGAATTTTCTCGGTTTCTTGGCTAGGTTATGACGGTGGTAGCTGTTGTATTCTTTGCGCACCGATCTTTTAACAGACGCTCGAATCTCTACGAACTTTTGTCTATCGTCATTTGCGCGCTCTCTTTAGAACTGAAAGTGTAACAGTGTTTGTTTCCTCAGCATTTTCCGAATGTTGTTATCAAATGATGTAATGATGTCTATTCATTGTCTAAGTCGGATGATTACGACGGTTTCTCTGCTGTTCTAGCAAAAATCCATTCCCAGTCTTGTTGCTGGATTTATTAATTTTACGATGATGTTATGATCACTATATCCAGTCTCTATAGTCACATAGGTGATAATGTCAGGCTAATTTGAAGCTACAAGGTCTAAAATATTTCCAAATATTTCCATTGCGCCGGCCGCTGTAACCGAGCGGTTTTAGGCGCTTTAGTCCGGAACCGCGGTGCTGCTGCGGTCGCAGGTTCGAATCCCGCCTCGGCCATGGATGTGCGTTATGTCCTTAGGTCAGTTAGATTTAAGTAGCTCTAAGTCTAGGGGACTGATGACCTCAGATGTTAAGTCCCATAGTGCTTAGAGCCATTTGAACCATTTCCATTGCGTGTGAGCTTCCGAACTAGCAGCTCAAGACAGTTTTGGGAAATCGTGTTCAAAGTACTTCACAAGACTGCACGTCAGTACCATCTGCAGTGAAATTGTAGGTGTCCCAATCTACAATTTCTAGATTAAAATCTCCATTCGCCGGCCGAAGTGGCCGAGCGGTTCTAGGCGCGTCAGTCTGGAACCGCGCGACAGCTACGGTCGCAGGTTCAAATCCTGCCTCGGGCATGGATGTGTGTGATGTCCTTAGATTAGTTAGGTTTAAGTAGTTCTAAGTTCTAGGGGACTGATGACCTCAGCTGTTAAGTCCCATAGTGCTCAGAGCCATTTGAACCATTTTTTTCTTCTCCATTCAGTATTGCATGAGCTGGGTACTTCCGCACTATTGAGCGGTGACTTTCTTCGAATGACTCAAAATTGTCACGACAGTATCGGGTGGCCGGTAAAAACATCGAACAATTAACCATGATTTCACCTACACCTGTTATACGTATCCAGAGAATTCACATCCCACTCAGGTTCGACCTCGATAGAGAGCACGCTTTTGCCAGTTGCAATGAACAGTCGCTCTCCTATAGCGCCTAGTTTGTCTTTCCGGTACACATTCCATGACTCGATAAATATTTCGGAGCTTTCTACTTCGGTTTGCCGGCCGGTGTAGCCGAGCGGTTCTAGTCGCTTCAGTCTGGAACCGCGCGACCGCTAAGATCGCAGATTCGAATCCTGCCTCGGGCATGGATGTGTGTGATGTCCTTAGATTAGTTAGGTTTAGATAGTTCCAAGTTCTAGGGGACTGATGACCGCAGGTGTTAAGACCCATAGTGCTCAGAGCCATTTGAGCTATTTTTTTACTTCGGGTTCCAGTGGTCCCGAGAATAATTTGACGGCGACAGATTTTCTGGAGGGCAGTGAATTCCTGAACTTTGTAACGAATACTTCAACAGTTTGCGGATAAAGTTTTGACAGTCTAAATGTCTTCACCCTTAAAGGCGTTCTGATTACGCTATCTGCGTGTCAGCTGGCGAGTGTTCTTCAGAGTACCTCAAACCAGCGCGTAGCCGAAAAAACCTCCATGTGCACTCCATAAGTACTCTACTACCCAAGTAGCTGCTTCCTTTGTGTAGCGAACCCATGACTTATCAGGGGCAGTCCTACAATTTCCCATCCGATAAAACAGGCCTAGAAATCCGCAGCGAAGACTGTCACACAGTCGATGAAGCCTTTGGCTGTGACTCTCCACTCTCCACCCCATGTGCGAGACCAGCAGTCTTCATTATGTTCGCCATCGACCCATGTGAACTGAGATCCCAAGCGACAGACGTCATTGGTACCGACGTGGGCCGCAAGTTACAGAAAAGTGCACGCTGCACGCTTGATAACTGCAGGCAAGGTCCCCTCCACATTTCGGATGAGGCTTGCCCCCGGCAGACATACCGAGTGCACACTGGCCTTCTTTCAGCCCCTGAACGCTATTTCCCTAACGCAGCTGACACTAAAACTTAACTAGGTAAAAACGAAAAATTAAACAAATAAAGTGTGAAATCAATAAGTATTTAAATAAGTAGGTGAGGAGAAAAGTGACAAATTAATGGGAATTGCGTAACCTTGGTATTCGAAGGAGTTGTGGACAGGACAAATTGTAGACATTAAGGCTATAGAATGAATGCACACAACTAAAGGAAAGGTACAGGACGGTAACAAGCAAATCGATCAAACGTATGGATAGGAAAACTTAGAAAGATGTCAGTTGATTCCTGTCTTGAGGCACATTTGGACTGAATCTCGTTACAAAGACACTGTCTCCTTACGGAGACTGACTTCTTCCGGTTCACAGAAAATTTACTGTGATTTAGATTGCTTAAGTAAACGTCACATTAGATACATTGAAAAAAAAGAAAAGGACTGCTTTTAAAATTTTCCATTCTTGTCCACTTTGACGTTTCGTTCCGTCTCTTACGGCGTCGCAGTAAACAGAATGTTAAGTCGCGTTCTTACATTGTGCTCTTTGGCCGTAGAGTGCGACAGGTTTTTAGAATTTAATTTAGGAACGTGTTGTGTGACGTTTGGAGATGAAGTTCTCAGCACGCTGCAACTGCTTGTGTATATTCAAGAGCTTAAGCAATCATTCTAAAAATTCATTTTTGTAAGCATCTACGTCTTGGGTAATAAGCAGTGAGTAACAGAAACGGCAGAAACTTTGTTTATCGTTGACCAAACTAAAATGATTATATCCTAGAATGTAGGATTAGCTCCCGGTAGTCAGTTGGTCATATATACGATAGATGGTAATCTTCGTTTCTTTCAGAATCTATAATCATATACATTGTGCTGGAGCCACTTACTTTGAGGAGGGACCTTATCCGGGTTCAACTGTGTATATTCTCAAAACTGAATAAACAGCCTTATCTGGAAGCAACAGTCAATCGTTAACCGTTTTTTATACGACGAAGTTCCCAATGATACATAGCACACGTAACACAAGCTGTAAGAAAGTAGAATGAAGATACCCTATTAGGAAAATATTTCTGCACAACTGTATTATCATTGTCCTCTGCGTCATATCGTATACGATTGTGTAGAAGAGATTATCGCATTGCGATATCCAACAAAGCAATTGATAACAAGATGACTCGACATATTTAATGGTGAATCGATGAAGTCGCAAATTTTGCAAGTAGACCAAACTCACTGTGCAGGAAACTGTGCATATAAGAGAGGTTTTCCTAGTCAGGATTTGCTTATCATAGGACGCCATCATTGTAGAAGCCCCTCACAATTTCCGCCATCGAGAAAAATTTTGCTAGTTCTAGATACAGGGTGATTCAAAAAGAATACCACAACTTTAAAAATGTGTATTTAATGAAAGAAACATAATATAACCTTCTGTTATACATCATTACAAAGAGTATTTAAAAAGGGTTTTTTTTCACTCAAAAACAAGTTCAGAGATGTTCAATATGGCCCCCTCCAGACACTCGAGCAATATCAATCCGATACTCCAACTCGTTCCACACTCTCTGTAGCATATCAGGCGTAACAGTTTGGATAGCTGCTGTTATTTCTCGTTTCAAATCATCAATGGTGGCTGGGAGAGGTGGCCGAAACACCATATCCTTAACATACCCCCATAAGAAAAAATCGCAGGGGGTAAGATCAGGGCTTCTTGGAGGACAGTGGTGAAGTGCTCTGTCACGGGCTGCCTGGCGGCCGATCCATTGCCTCGGGTAGTTGACGTTTGACGTTCAGGTTTCATAACTAACCTTTTTCGTAGGACTCTCCATACAGTTGATTGTGGAATTTGCAGCTCTCTGCTAGCTCTGCGAATCGATTTTCCTGGGCTGCGAACAAATGCTTGCTGGATGCGTGCTACATTTTCATCACTCGTTCTCGGCCGTCCAGAACTTTTCCCTTTGCACAAACACCCATTCTCTGTAAACTGTTTATACCAACGTTTAATACACCACCTATCAGGAGGTTTAACACCATACTTCGTTCGAAATGCACGCTGAACAACTGTCGTCGATTCACTTCTGCCGTATTAAATAACACAAAAAGCTTTCTGTTGAGCGGTCGCCATCTTAGCATCAACTGACGTTGACGCCTAGTCAACGACGCCTCAAGCGAACAAATGTACAACTAAATGAAACTTTATAGCTCCCTTAATTCGCCGACAGATAGTGCTTAGCTCTGCCTTTTGTCGTTGCAGAGTTTTAAATTCCTAAAGTTGTGGTATTCTTTTTGAATCACCCTGTATGTAAGAGCGTGCGCGCGAGCGAAAGACATCTAGCAAAATTTTTCTATAGATATATGATTGTTGTGTGTGTGTGTGTGTGTGTGTGTGTGTGTGTGTGTGTGTGTGTGAGAGTGAGAGAGAGAGAGAGAGAGAGAGAGAGAGAGAACACGTCACGTGTAATCTATATTTATTCATTTGCACACATAGATACTCTGAACTTACAAGTGTAGTATTATTGTCAACTGAGAAAGCAGAACAAGCTAAGTTCAAAACAATATTTGATTACAGACTGTGCGGAGCTTGCCTACAACTTTGCCTCGTCAGCAGCCAGTAACTCAATACTGTGGACGCAGTACTGGCTGAATACACATTACGCCAGTAAATTTAATACGCAGTGTCAGAGTACGATGGGCACAGCAGACAGTAAAGCAAGCTTCCCTGCGTTCCTCAGCAGCCGCTTTGGGCTCGCCTAGCGTGTTGGACGTTCCTCCCACTTGCTGACTGGCAATACTGCTACGACTACTACTACCGTGAAGCTCCGGAAATAGTCTGAAACGCCACTTTGCAATAATGAGAATTAATTAACAGTCTCTCTTTCAGCGAGTAAGAAACACTGTTATGAAATTTTTTCTCTTCATAAAACATCACCAACAGTATCATCTGATTCTCTTGTTCTATATCTACAGAGAAACTCATTCGCAAGTTGCAGTGAAAAAATGCGTTATCCCTACACTGCTGAAATCGTTGATTTAAACAGTACACAAAACAAGAATTGAAGAGATACTAGAACAAGAGTAACTTATCTTCAAATACGAATTCGTAATACGAGAAACAATTCTAATTACATCTAGTATTGAAAGAAGGAATTAAAAATCAGCTGACTTCAAACAGTCTTTGTATCTTTCTCCGCATTATTAAATTAATAGAAGCTATAGAAGGTAGTAATGGAGAACTACGGTATCGAGCGAATTACCTTCTGTATAAAAACACTGTGGTGTTACAAAAACCTTAGTTCAAGGAAATCGGGTAAAGATTAAGGGAGAAGCTGTGGAGATGCAGTGCAGCCGTATGTCAGTCTACAAGTATGTGTGCAAGATGAGACAGCTGGGACAGGCCACTATAAATATGTTTACAATGAGTAAATATAAGGTGGTGCGGTTTACGCTAAGCTATAGCGGACAATGTGACGAATCCCCTAGCCCTTCATTCCCAACTTTTTCAGAACACCAACTTTTTTTTGTATTTTAAAACGTTCAAGCATGCCAGGGAAAAACGAAATACATTCTTACTTCTGGAAAGGATATATTTGTTTTCACCTCACGTTTATGCATAACTGCGTGAAGGTTATCATATCCACTCATACATGATGAAAATCGCGTGAAATTTACATCATTTGTTAAGTATAGAAACATAGTTATAAAAACAAATTAACAGGTTACGATAGATTTAATGGTGCTTTCGAAAATGGATGGCTCGCACGTATCTTTAGATACTAATGAATTCTAGAAAGTAGTTTTATTCTTTATTTAACATAAGTTTACTTTGCACTTCTCAAATATGACAAAGGTGTAGATGGTGCAGTTACGGCGTTTGCACCTTGTTCTCATTCCACACGGGCTAATGATTAAAGGGATCTAATGTTATATACTTTGAAGATAAAGATGATCCCTTTATTTAAGCCTCTTGATCTGTGTTGGATCTGTGCTAGGTGGCATGCGCCAGGACCAATCTGGCAGACAGTTTGAGCAAGCTGAATTCTAAACTGATCTTTCTTCGGCGAGTGCCCTTTAGCAGAGAATCCACGAATTCATTACAATTATATCAGCTAGATGGAAAAACAAACGTACTTACCATCGTTTGGGTCTAATCTTGACATGCCATGTGTCAGATTTGCTAGCTAACAAATCTGCATTTCCCAATTGCGAGTTGTAAACAGAAACAAGAGCAGAACATGGTACCGTTCAATGTTCTCTCTTCGTTCTGGCAAATCTTTTCTGTTCAGATTTTGGCAGCTCGCCGACAGGGGTAGACAGTAAACAGCCAAAACTATTGTTTTTGTACAAAATGGAGGAAAGGACCACTTTATTAACGGTAGTAATGTATTCTTCTGGAAACCCACGAACTTTTTTCAGCTCCTTTTCAAATTGAAATTTACCGTTTTGGATTCTATTCCTTTACATCGTTTCTACACAATAAATCATTAGGTAGAATAGGTACCAATTAGATCTACTGAGGTATAATATCTGTGAAAATAGATCTTGCAGTTCTGGTCCCTTGGAATTGCCCTTACGAGGCGAGTCACAACGTTTCCAGATGCTCCAATATCTGTTTCATTATCTAATCTGAATTTTGGATTATTATCTAGCCCGCTGTAGATTTCAATGTTGTGTGCAAATACCATTTCTCCACCAAAACGAAAAACATATACCCCAACATTTTATGTGGTTTGTCTTTCATATAAATCTTTATGTGGTGCCCCGTTTTGGATGCAAAAATTTGTTGATCAATAGACAAACGCTCACTCACTGCAACTAAACGACATTTTTTATTCAAGTAATCGATTGCAGGCCTAATTCTGTACAATTTGTCATAATCTTGACTTTCATGATCTGGTCGCTTCATACTGTCATTGAAATTCAAACTGCCGATCAGACCCTCAAAGTATCTCTGAGAAATTGTCTATTTCGTCTGTTTTACTTGTTCATCACCAGTATCATCATTACAGAGATCCCGAATTGCAGTAGGAAGAGCCAGAGAGCAAATAACGCATATGGCTATAAATTTATGCGTGTCTTGAATATTGCAATTAAATGGTTTGTTTAGATTTTCCTGAGGTCTGTAAAGATTAGTTTCGTCTACTGTTTATGCCTTTAATTTGTCAATAAAAAATTTAACAAACTGATACGGCGTAGACAGGTGTAGCATAATTTGGGGCAGTGCGGTATTTCTTTTGAATCTAATAACGTCATTTACAGATGATAAACTTTGTCTTTTCGAAATTGTTCGTTTTTTTCCTGTATGTTTGTGGGTTTTTCAGAAGCTAGTAGTACTGGAACTTCAGCAACAAGTTCACCATTATCATCCTCCAAGAAATTATTTGATTTATGTGTGGTCCCTCTAATGACCTGAGGCTCGCTATCATCATCTGCAGATTACAGATCATTTACAGTTATAGTAAGGATCTTCATCGGAATCGTCAAAATCTAGCCATCTTCGCTGTCAGACAAGTATTTTAGGGTCATAAATTCTTTATAAGCCATTACTTTATGTCGTCCATTTTCAAAATGCGAGAATGAATCCATAAAAACACTCGAACAGGCACGAGAAACTAGAAGAAAACACAACAAAGGAAATACTCATTTGTTAACGTTCGAGTGTGGGTAGGAGCATTACGACGCAGTAAGGCACATATGCAAACAAAATTGATTGATGCAGTACTGAAGTATTTATTAGCAGGGATACGAACTGAACAGTATACACTTAAAAGGATATATAAGTACTACAAAAGTTTTATGACCTCGTGTTATTTCGTACAACGACCAACAATCACAAAAAACAGAGCAACGTGTGTCAGACTGACAATGCTACGCAGAGCAACAAACATTGTTGCGTCATGAGCTATTACAGCATTCTAATAGCAGATTCACTTCAAATATTTACACGAAGCATCACTGCCCATCAGAAAGGTATTCTACAATGTTAAAAACTTCAGGGATAATGATGAAAAGTGAGTTGAAACTCATCTGCAAAGCAGTGCAGTGAAAAGCTAACTTATGGGTAAGTTTCGTTTATAGTTGCCGATTTATAACCTCTGTTATTTACTGGACCCTTATAATTTTTTCTGTGGCGCTTGAAAGAGCCTCCGAGGTGGGCATCAACGACATAACATGTGTGGAACTTTATCAAATACTAAAGAGGTAACTCAGCCGCGCACCACTGTCCAGCCGTCATGAGAAGAGGACGTACGAACGCTTGCTTGCGAAACCAGTTAATGCATTTCGAACTGGCAAATAGCAATATACAGTAGCTCAATGTTCTGTCTGTTGCTTACTGGAAAATTTTGTTCGCTGAAGCTCAGTAACAAACTTCCTATTTGCCAATATTGTTTTGTATATAACAATGTTTCAGAAATTAACAAAAAGTCAGGAACTTCGATTACTATGATACTAATGTAAATACGCCAAGATCATCTGCAATATCATGGAAAATTGAAGACCTAGCCGTAGGATTTTAAAAGATCTGCACTTTGCTACATATTTTCTAATGCGTCTGGACAAAAAGGGTTCAAATGGCTCTGAACACTTTGGGACTTCACATCTGAGGTCATCAGTCCCCTAGAACTTAAAACTACTTAAACGTAACTATCCTAAGGACATTACACACATCCATGCCCAAGGTAGTATTCGAACCTCCGACCGTAGCAGTCGCGAGGTTCCAGACTGAGGCGCCTAGAACCGATCGGCCACACTGGCCGGCTAATGCGTCTGACTCCGCTACATAGTTCTGTATCATCTGGAAAGTAATTAGCTGGGTATGAAACTTCAATCAAATTGAGACGCTGAATGACGTAAATATCTAAAGGCAAAAAGCTGTCTGCCTTAGTGAAGAAACAATTTTGTTCCCTGTTACCTCTGGAACATACGAGGGGATGCAGGTGAAGCCTTGAATTTTCCTAGTTAAAACTGGTGTAGATTAGTTCCGATGTTTTGGCATTAAACGTTGTTCTTTACATTTCATGTGATAGTAATTATGTAGCAGTGCGTTGGTTTTTATTTTTCTGTGTATATTTGAAGTGAACATGACGCCAGAAGATAGAGAAAGAGAATCGTGCCCTGATTATATATATTCAGGGGAGTGTGCCTAAACAAATGGGTGATACGTCTAGTGCACTGGGCGATAACTACCATTCCAACTCCATTATCAAGAATTGTGTTGCTGCGTTTTAAACAGGGCATTTCATCTTTGAAAATGAAGAACGTCCTGGAACACCAGCTCCAGTCACAGTTCCGGAAACCGTGGATGCCGTTTATTCTACGATCCTGTTGTTCGGAGGATAACTACTAACCCGAGAACGTATGGGTCCCATTATTCGTGAGATTTTGGACATGAGAAAGCTCTCAGCCAAATAAGTTCCCAAATGTCTCAATGCAAACCAAAAGCATGAACGACTGGTTGCTCCACGGTCCGTGTTGGTCCAGTTTCACCGTGATTCTGCAAGATTTTTGGATCATTTCATCACCATTGTTGATATACACTTATGATCCAGAGACCAAAACCAGTCCTAAAAATGGAGACTCAATGATCTCCACATCCAAAGAATGTCAAACCAGTGAGCTCAGTAGACAAGTTGTTTACATTCAACTTTTGGCGTTAAGATGCAATTCTACTTATTAACTGGTTACAACATGGTAAAACCGTAACGGCAAAGTACTGTACAAGTTGCATAGGTTAAATACCGTTTATTGCAAATGTAATGAAAGTCTTATTAATACGAAACTCGTTTCGTTTTATTCTAAAGCATCTTCAGTGGTCAGGGCTTTTTTTTTTGTTGCTTACATCATTCCTCCTATTCTTGCATATGTTAATTTGTCAGGAAATTTATCTCAGTACTTTAGTACACTTTTGAGTTCGTCACATTATGTTGATTAATAATGTCAGTTGGAGGAGTTATGATGCCTGTATTTGCCAATGACTGAGGTTATAAGTATGACTCCATATAATAAATATTGTGCAGAAATTGTAACTATTTTATAAAGGATCATTGTAAATAAAGCAGAAAAAATGGTTCCGTAAGTGGGATTGAAACTGAGTGTGAAAAGATATGAATGAAAAGATTCGCTATTAACATTGTTATCCTAAGAAGCAGCAGAAATGAGATTAAGGACAAAAGTAAAGTCAGAATTCAGGACCATGTAGTAGAAGACGTGAAAAAGTTATTCTACCTTGGAAGCACAATAATACGTGACAAACGGAGCAAAAAGGAGATAAAATAGATTAGTATAGGAAATGAAAGCATTCTTCGCCGAAAGATATCTATTTATCTATCTGTTAATATGAAGCATATACCATAACCTGATGAAGAAATATCTGGTTATTTACTTCTGGTGTAGAATATTATTTGGAAGCGAACTGTGGATCGTGTGACAACGAGAATAGAAGAGAAGAAGCATTTGAGATGTGGCGTTACAGGATTAAGCAGCAGATTAAGTAGAGTGAAAAGAAATGGTGCTTTTCGAAGAATCTACGATGAAAGGAATGTGTGGTAGGACAGAGTGATAAGAAATATCTTAAGAGATCAGAGAAAGCTTCCGTAGTACTAGAGGCAGCCCTAAAAGACGAAAATATCAGGAGAATATAGAGATTGTAATACATAGAATAAGTAAAAAACGACGTTGGGTATTTCACTTTGTGATGACAAAATTTGCGCACGAGGATCTGTAAAACGCTGTTTGCATATTTAAGGCAAGTATCTGAAGTCAGAAAGTGTTAAACAAATGGGTGGGCCGTGAACTATCTTCTGGCTATGAGCTATGCTATTCTACAGTTACTAAAGTGGTCGGCATTCGGAACGATATCCTCGACAAAGACCGCATATAAAGTAGGCTGTGGTAAGGCATGATTAGGGTATTAGATGTACGACGACGTGCAGTAAAGCAATGAAGAAATGAGAGACGATTGGGGGGGGGGGGGGGGGGGAGTGGACAGGGGAGAGACGCCTCATAGTGGTATGCAAAGTCCCTGCTGTATATCGAATTGCTGAAATCCTGCGCGCGCCATCCATATCGGCAATATTGTTTGACTGCGGGGTGGGTGGCAGGCAGGCGGCGACCAATAACCCTCTGGCGGCCACTGCCTGAACTACTTGCTACCCAATTCATCTCCGAGGAGGTTAAGTTACTGCATGCTCCACACCACACATACAGTACGTTCTGTTTCCTAATGTGTGTATTTATGCGAAGGAAACTGAAAATTAACCTCATAAAATTAAGCTCTACAGCTAATACTGTAGGGCAGATTTAGGAAATAACATAGATCTGGGCAGTGTAGGTTAAATGTTTTTCCATGTTGAGACTGTGCGGTACCAACTACAGGGCTAGAAAAGTAATCCGTTCTCTGTAAGTGAGGCAGACTTTAGTAGTCAGCACGTTCGGAATGGTACAAAAAGCAAAAAATCAAGAAGGGCGTAATGCAGTGCTGCTCTGTTTCACCACTGATATTTGATTTGTATACTGGAAAAGCAAGGAGGAAAGTGAAGAGGTATCTAGTTCTAGAAGTTGGTTGTGATGAGCAGAAAATCGGTACAGTTTGGTTTGCTGACAGCGTAGCAGTGGTCCCACAAAGTGAACAGGAACAGATTAGGGTGGTTAGTGACATGGAACGTACAGTATCTGATAGATATAACAGGCACATAAACAGTACGAAACATTAGGTAACGGTGTGTGCAGCCAATGGATAAGTTGCATGGTTAAATGTTAAACTTCGGTAAGAGTCCCAACAATTAGACTACATTATATGAACTTTTCGTTCCATGTATCCTTATTGAGGAGATCCTCGTGTATGCGGATCACAGGAGATCCTTCTTACATTATGTGATATTAATAAGAAATATGGTAATAATGATAGTAATCATACATCCAGTTCATCTACTGGTTCTGCTTAGATACTCGTCAGCGGAAAGGACGGAGTTGGACACAAGTAAGTCTTTCGGGCTCTTCTTAAACTGAGCTTTATTTATAACTAAACATTTTTTGATTGTTAGAAAGTTATAGAAAATGTGTGTTTATGAATACTGGACCCCTCTTTAGTCTAAAATCAATGCCTTGAAGTCTTTGTGTAGATTGTTCTTTTTAATAGTACTGATTTTGTGAACTGAACTGTTTGCTGGAAAAAGAAATCAAGAAATAAATACACTAAGAAGCTGTAGACAGGCTCCTATATGATAGTTTTGAGTTCACGTCACGAATAATGTGTATTACACGCTTCTGGACTCTGAAAACATTTGTTTGATTTTAAGAGTTACCATAAAATATGGTACTATAGGATCTTATGGAATAAAAGCAAGTAAAGTATAGCAGATATTTTTTTAATTTTTACGTCAAGTGTATCTTATATTAGCATTGCAAATAAGTATCTGTTTGGATATTTCAGCAGTTCTGTGGTATGCTCCTCTCAACTGAATTTATTATCAAGCTATAATCCCAGGAATTTAACACCATCCAGCTCCTCTATTTGCGCTTCTTCATACTTTATGCAGATGCTGGGTGGAAAACCCTTACCATATTCTGAACTGCGTGCCGCTTTTCAAAGTTTAATCACAGTCAGTTGGCTGTAAAAGATTTATTAATGGCCATGAAAACTTTATTAGTAGCTCTTGTCAGAATCATGCTCGACTTGCTATTTATTGCATTATCTGTATCACCTGCAAAGAAAACACACACTGCTCCTGCCAACGTAACTGATGAAAATCATTAACGTACCCAGGAAAAAGCAGTGTCCCTGCGATGGACGCTTCTGGCACATCATAGGTAATTACTTCACAAACTGATGAGGACTGGAAGCTTAATTCAATGCTCACTCGTACTGATACCCTTTGTTTACTGTTTGCAAGATATGATTTGAACCATCTTGCAGCACTGCGAGTGTCATCACGGTATTCAAACTTGCTTAAAAGGATGTACTTCACACAGTCGAACGCCTTCGATAAATCACAGGAAATACTAGCGGCTTGTAATTTATTAAGCAATGAACTAAGTGCATTCTGACTATTTGTATAAATAGCCTTCTCAGTATTGGGCCCCGTCCGAAATCCAAACTGTATTTTGGACATTATGTTATTCGTGGTGAGATGGTTAAAGAGCCGCCTGTACATGACATTTCATAAAATTTTAGAGAATGCTGGCAAGAAAGAAACTGGTCTGTAGTTTGATGGCAGTTATTCATCCCCTTTCTTGAACAGAGGTTTAATTTCAGCATATTTCAGCCAACCAAGCCATGTTGCAGTGAAAAGGCTGGTTGCACATATTAAGTTTTTACTAAACTCACAAGTACTCTCCTAATTAACTTTCTCGACAAGTTCTTCATAACCTCTTGTAAGCTTTGATTTCAAAGACTGTATTGTAGACGTAATGTCTTTTGGTGAAGTGAGCGCCGTAGTCACGTAACTGAAGTTATTTTTAATGTTTAGTTTCAGGTATTCTAGGGCACTATTTACTGACCCTGACAGTCCGAGGCTATCAGTAACAGATGTAAAGCACTTGTTAAAAAGGGTTCCCACACTAGACCCGTCTGTTAGCAACGTATCAACTACTCTTAAAACTATCTGCTCCTGTTCCTTGCTAGTTATACCAGTCTCCTCTTTCACGCTGTTGCATTTTGTTTTTATTTTGTTGCCTGATGTTGCTATCTGCTTCTCATAGAGCAATTGCTAAGATGACTGAATTATTTTCATTAACATTCAGGAGTATTACTCATAATGAGCTAAATCGTCAATATTAGTGCTGTTTCCAGCTTAAGATAGTTTCCTGTTTTGTTCAACAAGATACCTTTATTTGTTGAATCATCCATCCTTTTTTTGTAGATTGCTATTTGATCTGATTTCCCTTTGGAGGAAAATTCTGTTCAAATGCGGTAATGACATCATTAACGAATGTGTTGTACATTTAATTCATGTCAAGAACATTGCAGATATCTTCCGAGTTCATATCTTAGAACAATTTTCCTAAGATACTCAATTTTTGGTAGGTGAACTAATACTCTTGACTTTTAAACTTACTTAGTAGTTACTCCTAGAACAAGGAGCTGCCTGTCATGGTCTGATAGGCTATTGCTTACTGGTTTTGTAACATGATTTTATCCTTTGATTTGTCTTTCAGATACTATCGACGGCTGGTTTAGAGCATTTAGCTACCTTAGTTGGAAAGTTTACTCTAGGAATTAGACTGAATGGCGATGTTCCTGACTGTGATACATGTTTCCTGGAAAAGCCTCTAAGAAAATTTATATTCAATTAGCAGGACCCACAATTTATTTTTTAACTGTTAAATAGGCCCAATAGAGGTTTTAGAGGATTTATGAATAGGTTATAATTTCCTGCAGATTCTCAGTATATAGTTACTGTTATGAAGGATCTGTTATGAAATTATTATGGATAGCACTGGAAAATGCAGGAGTCTATGGTACATTAACAAAGTTCGTGAAACGGATGTACCACCAACGCGAGGTGGGTGTGAAAGGTGAAGGCTGGTTGTAAGATATGGAAAAACTTTAAAACAAATGAAGGATTGAGACAAGGATGTTCTTTGTCAATAACCTTGTTTACAAAGTATTCGGAAGTTGCTCTTGATTACTGGAATAGATAATGCATACGTTTGTGTCTGACAGTATAGCATCAAAGTTTACGCTCATTACTGTTTGCCGATGGTCAAGTACTTATGGCTCTGAATAAAGATGATACCAAGTATCAAATGAGAAAGTTAATGGGTACTTATTAACAATGGGGAGTAACAGTCCTTATGAAAAAAAACCAGAATATCTTGTTGTTGGAAATAGGCAAGGTGACTATTTGGATTTTGGATTCGGCAGGGTAAGAAATGTGGAATTGTTAAAGTTTTCAAATGATGGAGCACAGCAATCAGTCGTCCTTTTCTTGCAGGTTTTATTAGGCAAATCTAGATTTCGATGCACCATTTCGTAGTATCAACGCATGTTTTAGTATGTCAGTCCCCTGTTCTTCGGTCTTCCTTCAGAGTTCTTTCAACACTCTTGCTGTGAATTGAATGTCGTAAAACAGTCGTTGAGTGCACCCACGTTCCTAATGGAAGGTAAGCTGATGAAGTGTTAAAGTATCTGAGTTCACTAATCGATGAAATGGACAGTGTGACGTGAACAAAGCACACGAGATAAGTCAAGCGAAGTAGCTATTAGATCATTAAATGGTATCTTTTCGAGTCGGCACTTATCTAGACGAACAAGAAAGTAGTGCTGGATACACCGGTTCCCGTGAGATCACCGCAGTTAAGAGCTGTCAGGCGTGGTCGGCACTTGGATGGGTGACCATCCAGGCCGCCATGCGCCGTTGCCATTTTTCGGGGTGCACTCAGCCTCGTGATGCCAATTGAGCTATTCGACCGAATAGTAGCGACTTCGGTCAAGAATACAATCATAACGACCGGGAGAGCGGTGTGCTGACCCCACGCCCCTCCTATCCGCATCCTCTACTGAGGATGACACGGCGGTCGGATGGTCCCGGTAGGCTACTCGTTTCCTGAAGACGGAGTGTTTTTTTTTCGGTATATACCTGCTGCTGTCTGACGTATGTTTCAGAGAGTTGGATATTGAACGAGAGACAGAGGTGGGCGATTGAGGTTGTCGAAATGGACGGGTTACTGTTGAGCACGAAAGCGACCCGCTTGGATCGACTGTGGAATGATTACGTAAGAATGGAAATGTGTGCGGTGGAAACAGTCACATGTAAGATTCAAGCTGGAGCACTCAGATGGTGTGGACGTATCCGACGAATGGAAGAACAACGATGGCTTCAGTGTTTGCTCAACTGGTCTCCGCCATGGTGAAGGAGCCGAGGGAGGCAGATGGCAACGTGGAGGGGAACTACAGCCAAAGGCATGGAAAGGAGAGGCCTGTCGCAAGAAGATTGGCAGGGGACTAGTTTGTGGCATCTGGGGAGAGGAAACTGTTCATAAGTGTAAATGCCTACTAAAGTTAAGTGAGTTTGAAATTCTGCTTTTGTTGTACATGCTTGTAAATGCTGTTTACTAGTGTCAGTATCCTTGAATTGAAGGTAGTTTCTAATAAAAGTGGAAAAGGAATGAGACTAAAGTATATTTTAAACAAATTACACAGTCATGGCAGGCAAAATATTTGCTTATAAGAAAGTTGTTGCAAACGCACTTGGTACAGATAGCAATAAATCACTTGGGTTAAGAAACTATGCTAGAATAAAGCTTCTACTGGTTTCTCAGTTATTGATCGAATAGTAATCGTTCACTACAATAATTATTCTAAATGTCGACTAAATAATGCAAATGACTGACGCCAGTCAGCAGTTGCTAAGTCGAGGTAACCAGGCATATAGGAGAACATCGTAAACCGTGCTCTTCCCAATACGTGAGAGGTAAATCCATCAGCGTCAGTCTGAGTAGTCTGGTGACCGGCAATAAGTATGTCAGACATAAGACTGGCCATACTGAACCGGAAGTCTGTCGACAATATGGAAAGCATATGCACTCATTGGCGGTTTGTGCCACCTCTTATGACAAACACAAAAGAACATACTGAAGGAACTTTCTGTGAGCAATATAGAAGTACAACAACTAGCCGTCTGGGAACATGGTTTCCTTATATCAATTGTTCAGACACGTTTTATGAGGAATCAACTGACGTTTTTTATTCGGCCCGTCTATCGATACAAAGCCCTTTCTCTCCATCTCTTTCTGTACTTTGTAAACCATTGTTAACTGAGCGGCAGTCGGTTCTTTATATTCACAGATGGAGCGTGGGACGAATGACTTCTTCAGTGGGAGCTCTATTCAATCACCGTCTCTAGTGGAACTACATCGCTAGAATACGAATACTGATAATACCTCCCCGAAAAGAGGTTCGTGGAATTTTCCGTTTTATTTGGTACCGTTACCCAAATGTCAATCAGATCGGTTTCTGCAGCAGTGTTACCACAGACTCCCGCCAGTTAAGCAAAGCTCTGACCTTTAACGCTAGCGTCCTTTATTATAAGTTCAGTGCCACTTCTCACTTCAATCTCCTTCAAATCCGAGGCACTGAAAAAGTTGTCCGTAATAGACCGTACAATCGCGTTACAAGTATCTGCTTTTGTAGATGAACTACAGGCTCCCTGTATGCCATGAATGTAGAGTAGTCTGTAATTTAGTACCCATATTTCGCAGTTACATTTCGAACCTCCACAAATGCTTTGTTATTCCCAGTTATTTTAAGCCATTACCAATACCAGATACCATTCAACTATCGTATTATGCAAGGCTACTACATCCTCAGGTTTTGTGACGAACAATGTTACATTAAGTGTACTAGGCTGATACTCTGACGCGATATTTGTAAAATCTACAAAACCTATGAGGAAACAACTAATACTACCCACTGTGTCACTGACATAAAATGAGGCATACCATTACCACTGTTCTTATGCGGCAGCGCTTCGTTTTGCCTGTGAAGAAGCGCTTGTTCAATGATCATTCTAATCGCAAATCAAGTCGGGGCGTGAGTACATCAGTAGTACTTAGAATCTCTAGGAACGTCAAATCTACGTCTTTACCTATATGGCTTTTAGTATTTCGTGTGACGGTCGTTATCTCTGTCAACAACTCCGAGGTAAGTTTCAAGTGTAACTGCTGTGTCCCACACCATCAACGTTCTGCCTTGCATAGCCATATAAGGCCTGCCCCTGTGATTCATTCCCTTCATCATCTCTTCATGTATAATACGCAACAACAATGCATGTCGTAATATGTGCCCAGCAAATATCGCCCTTAGATTTATTATGTTTGTAGCGACACCACCGTTTAGGATAGGGAAAGTTAGTTTTGTGGAATATTCTGAGCACAAGTTACAGCCAGGTGCAGGCCGGATTGCAGTGAGTTACGCATACCAATAGTTGCGAAGTATAATAGAGTTCACAGGGCCGTCAAATTGCTGAGAGAGTATACGTAGTGGTTTCAGATGTCGCAAGTCACAGGCAGAAGGGGCCCACTGGCCAACTTAAGTGTTATGAGTACGTGACGCGAAGTGGCGCGTTTTGTAAAGGAGGGGTGCACAGCCGAGTATAAATAGGTGCCGTTTTCTAATGAGATTCATTCAAGTGTGGCAGCTCTCCTGGATGGCGGGGCGTGTCACACCACCAGCTACACGCAGCAGCAGATGGGGCGCCAGCGCCCCAGTCCATGGCGGGTTGCTGGTTCGACCCTCTGAGGCCGACGCGAGGCCCGTAACCAGCCAGCGACGGGCCACTCCACGGCTCTTTACTGTGGGCAGGTGTCCTGGCATCCCGAGGCGAGGACTGCAGATTCGGATGCAGAATCACGGGTGCTTGTTGTCGCTGCGATCTCAGCCACGCTGGCAAAAAGCATGCAGATGACCGCCTGCAGCTCCCACTGAGGGGCACAGAGTCGGCAGGGACCACTGAGTCAACTGCCAGCAACCTGATGACGCCGCAACTACGCTGGCGTACAAGGCTGACACACACAGTGCATGCACAGGTCGTTGGGGCAGCTATTCCGCGCCAAGCCGTTTTGCAGACAGTGAAGTGGCGAACTGAGCATTGCAGGACCCAGTGACACAGATCCAGAGGAACGGGGGCACTGTAGTTGGAAACAACAAATCACTTACGCTCAGACGAGTCTTAATATGGTGCCTTCTACCTCCTCCCGCTACATTTAGTCATCCTGATACATTTGATGGCAGAAGTGCCACTACATGTTCTTCATGTGGTATTTTCCCCATCGATTCGTTCATTTCTTATCCAGCCAGTCCACCTCATCTCCAGCAGTCCACAGTTCGTGGTCTAGTGGCTAGCATTGCTGCCTCCAGATCTTGGGGTCCCAGTTTCGATTCCCAATCTGGTCGGTGATTTTCGAAGCCCAGGGACTGGGGTTTGTGTTGTCCTCATCATCATTCGGGAAGTGCAGAGACTGGAAATGGCAAGATTTGGAATTTCTGTGGGGGCTGATAACCACTATGTTGAGGGCCGCACAAACCAACATCATCATCATCATCATCATCATCTCCAGCAGACTCATGCTACACCTCATTTCAAATACCTCTCATCATTTTCTGTCCTCTCAGTGTTTATACTTTGCACCCTGAAGAATTTTGCTCCAAAAACATATGCTGTGAAATTATTTTGTCTGACGGTTTATATTTCTGAACGTTAATAGCTGTTTCTTTCGCCTTTCCTTCTTAATCTATTCTACTTCCACGATAGAAAAGTAATGCACCTCAGCCTTTGTAAATGCTAATTAATATGTTAAGCATTGCCTATTTGTTACGGTGGAATATGATGAGCCCCCTTCTAATGTTACACCCTCTCTGATCGACTATGCAGCTGACTACGATCGCGTGAGACTGATACTATCATAAAATTCCGAAATAATAACTGGTTAGCGGGGAAAGAGTGCAGATTCCTTACATAAATTTTGAGTTATCGGAATCCTCCTTCATTCTCATCAGATGGCCCGCCTATTGAAGTCTTCCGAAATTTAATAGCCCATTATTGTTGCGTGTTGCGATAGCTCGTCAATTTCTCTGTTGCGTCTTCTCTTCCAACTTTGTGATTCCTTATCATAATGCGGACCAGAGGTTTTACTATATTCAAATATTTGTATCTGGTGTTCTTCCATTTTAGTTAAAATTAGGAGATACTAAAAAAAATTTAAAAAGTTACATCCACATTATAGCGTTACTCTCTTGTTTTCCACGTATACATCACGTCACAATATAGTCATCGGATAGAAGTGTATGCTCATCGACGGATGAAGAGGCGGTGTAATACAAAGTGTGCATGGGCCTACAGGAGATAAGTTTCCGTACGTCGAAATAAACGTCGTTACATCTGCACATTGATTTTTAGCAATGGCTAGCACTAACACAACTGAGTAACATGCATATGGGAGGACACTTTCCGCGAACAAACCTATGCAGTTATCTGTATCGTGATTTTATAACATGAACGGAAACAAATATGTAAATATAATTGTTAACAGAATCAATGTTGAAATTAAAATTACAAATTCAAGAACTTAAAGAATACTGACAAGGATAGAAATCACCATATGTTTAGGAACAAGGGTAAATAGAGAAAAGCAGAGCTGACGTTAGTACTAAATATTCCATGTTTTTATTACACGCATTTGATTCTCAAAGCCTTATCAAAGAAATATGTCATTTGTATACAATATGTATTCCGAGCCTAGAAAATCTGTAGTATCAGAATACGTACAGATGCACGTACACATCATTGGAACTAAAATTCAAGGCTCAATATCATATCTTCTGTGAGAGTGCACCTACACAATCAGAGGTCTCAGTAACATACGCGAAGTTGCTGATCACGAGACGCAGTTTGTTGGTAGAGACAATTGGAGAGCAACCGTTAAGCAGATATCGTACAGAACGTTTGTGTGACCCATTCCTGAGTACTACTTACGCAACAGTTACGGAAATTCCTCATGAGCTTAATTGGGAATACTTAGAGGGAAGAAGCCAATCGTTTCGCTAAACGCCACGGGGGAAAAACAGAAATGCAGGAGGATCTGCAACGAATTGAGGCATGGTGCAGGGAATGACAACTGAATCTCAATGTAGACAACTGTAATGTGCTACGAATACATAGAAAGAAAGATCCTTTATCATTTAGCTACAGTATAGCAGGTCAGCAACTGGAAGCCGTTAATTCCATAAATTATCTGGGAGTACGCATTAGGAGTGATTTAAAATGGAATGACCGTATAAAATTAATCGTCGGTAAAGCAGATGCAAGACTGAGATTAACTGGAAGAATCCTAAGGAAATGCAGTCCGAAAACAAAGGAAGTAGGTTACAGTACACTCGTTCGCCCACTGCTTGAATACTGCTCACCGGTGTGGTATCCGTACCAGATAGGGTTGATAGAAGAGATAGAGAAGATCCAACGGAGAGCAGCGCGCTTCGTTGCAATATCATTTAGTAATCGCGAAAGCGTTACGGAGATGATAGATAAATTCCAGTGGAAGACTCTGCAGGAGAGACGCTCAAGTAGCTCGGTATGGGCTTTTGTTGAAGTTTCGAGAACATATTTTCACCGAGGAGTCAAGATGTATATTGCTCCCTCCTACGTATATCTGGCGAACAGACCATGAGGATAAAATCAGAGAAATTAGAGCCCACACAGTGGCATACCGACAATCTTTCTTTGCACGAACAATACGAGACTGGAATAGAAGGGAGAGCCGATAGAGGTACTCAAGGTACCCCCCGCCACACACCGTCAGGTAGCTTGCGGCGTATGGATGCAAATGCTGATGCAGAGTAGCGACCTTTGTGACAGACCACCACGCTGCCTACAACTTTTATGTCGAGTAACGAGCGTAAACACTGATTAACGGAGATAAGGGCTAGTATAGACTGTCATTTTTCGCTCGCTCCATTTATGAGTAGAGCATGAAAGACAATTAGTAGCGATGTGGCAACGTACCCTGTGCCATGTGCTGTATAATGGCTTGTGAAATATCTACACTGTCTGATCAAAAGTATCCGGACACTCCTTTGTAATGCAGAATTGACCACTAGATGTCACGAGTGGCTGACCTGTCAGTATAATAGGAGATAGGGATTATCGTGTTCTTAATAGAGAAGCAGTAACAACAGAAAGGATCGCTCAGCAGAGCTCAGTAACTTCGAACGTCGACTAGTCATTGGATGTGACCTGAGTAACGAATACATCAGAGACATTTCAAAGCTTCTACAGCTCAACAAGTCGACTGTTGATGGCGTGACTGTCAAGTGGAAACACGAAGGCACAACCACAGCTAAACCAAGGCCATGGACTGAGGAGCAGGGAGCGTAGTGCATCAACACAAGTAGTCACTCATCAGTCCCAAAGTGCTACCAGTAGTCCACCTGGCACTATGAATGAGCGTAGGGAATTACGAGGGTAATCCCAAAAGTTAGGTCTCCCATTTTTTCACAAGTACAGAACTCTGTTTGTGTGGCAGTTGGTCACACTGTTATGAAGAGTGCTCATGCGCTGTGTGGAAACATGCGCACGCCGCGCTGAGGCGCTCAGTCTTGGCATGGCAGCCGTTGAGAATGGAGCGCCCGTTGGATGTTACCGCCAAGTGCGAATTGCGCGTAGTTATTCTGTTTTTGAACAAAAAGGGCACTGCGCCGATTGATATCCATCGCCATTTGACGGAAGTGTGTGGTGAATCGTGCATGGATGTCAAAAATGTTCGTAAATGGTGTAGAGAGGTTGCAGCTGGTCGGACCGAAATTCACGTCGAACAAAGGAACGGGAGAGCTTCAATTCCTGAGGAGACAGTGTTGCAGGTTGAGCAAAGCATACATGAAGATCGGCGGATCACTATGGATTATCTCTGCAGTTTGGTTCCTGAGATTTCCCGAAGCACCGCTCACAGAACTTCAAAGGTAACATTGAACTACCGGAAGTTGTGCGCTAGATGGGTGCCATACATGCTGACTGAGGACCACATGCGGCAACGATTTGGTGCTCCCGCGCATTTCTTCACCGCCGTGCAGCCGAACAGGACAACTTTCTGGACTCAACTGTCTCGGGTGACGAAACCTGGGCATACCACTTTACACCTGAGACCAAGCAACCATCACGCCAGTGGCGGCATCCTTCTTCGCCAAAGCCGCGGAAATTCAAACAAACACAGGCTTGTAAAGTCATGACAACCGTTTTTGGGATCGGAAAGGGGTATTGCTGGTCAACTTTATGCCCATTGGGACCACAATTAACGTTGACAGGTACTGTGAGACTGAAAAAACTCAAATGGGCAATTCAGAACCGAAGAAGAAGAACGTTGAGCAAGGGCGTACACATTCTCCATGACAACGTTCGCCCACACATCGCTCGGCAAACCGTTGATCTCCTGCAACAGTTTCGGTGGAACACAATTACCCATCCACCCTGTAGTCCTGACTTGGTGGCCAGTGACTATCCCCTGTTCCGTAGGTTAAAAGAACATTTGGCCGGAAAGCGATTCATCTCCGACGTCTAGGTGAAAGAAGAGGTTCACAACTTTCTGAACAGCATGGTTGGGCATACAAAAACTACCACAGCGTCTACAAAAATGCATCGACAGAAATGGTGATTATGTCGAAAAACAGCTAAGTGTTCAAGCTGTAAACTGATGTAAACCGTTGTAGAAATAGGTCTATGTACTTATAAAAAAATAGAAGACCTAACTTTTGGGATTACCCTCGTACAGGGGATGGGGTACAGTGGTCGAGCAGGTCCCCGCAGTCCACGAATTTCTGCAGTCACTGCTAAGCGACGCTTGAGGTGGCGTAAAGAGTGAGGCAACTGGAGCGGCGCCAGCGTACAGTAGATGGCTGGAAACGAGTGATTTGGAGTGACAAATCGCACTGCACCCCGTGGGAATCCGATGGAAGGCCTTCGTTTGGCGAACGCCTGGAGAACGTTACCCGCCTTCAGGTGAACGGTTAAGTACGGAGAGGGTCGTGTTACAGTGTGGAGGTTTTTTCATGCTTACTTCTTGGTCATTTTATTTCGCTTAAGAAATCGCTAAATGGGGAATGATGTGGACGCATTTTGAAGCATTGTTTATTGCGTACAGTAGAGGAACAGTTCTGAGACAATGATTTATCAGAATGACAATGTACCCTGTCATAAAGCAGTATTGGTCAGGCAATGGTCTGTCGACAGTAACATCCCTGAAATGTGCTGCCTTGTCCGGAGTAGCGACCTGAATCCTGTTCAACATTTGCAGGATGCCTCAGAACACCAACATCACTTCAGACCGCAGCATCTAACACCAACACGTTGTCTGAGTTCATGTAAGAGTGGGCGGCCATTCTTCAAAATGGCTCTGAGCACTATGGGACGGCCGAGCGGTTCTGGGCGCTACAGTTTGGAACCGCGCGAGCGCTACGGTCGCAGGTTCGAATCCTACTTCGGGCATGGATGTTTGTGATGTCCTTAGGTTAGTTAGGTTTAAGTAGTTCTAAGTTCTAGGGGACTGATGACCTCAGAAGTTAAGTCCCATAGTGCTCAGAGCCATTTGAACCATTTTGAACCACTATGGGACTTAACATCTGAGGTCATCAATTCCCTAGAACTTAGAACTACTAAAAAGTAACTAACCTAAGGATATCACACACATCCATGCCCGACGCAGGGTTCAAACCTGCGACCGTAGCGGTCGCGCGGTTCCAGACTAAAGCGCCTAGAACCGCTCGGCCACAGTGGCCGGTTGCCATTCTTCAACAGACATTCAGACACCTCATTAATAATGTACCCAGCAGAGTTCAAGGAGTTAAAAAGGCGAAGGACGGACGCGCCCTCATGTTAATGCCCACCAACTTCTATTGGAGTTTCACCTTAGGCTTGGTGCTATTGGAAAGGATTATTAGTCGACCACAATGTTATTGCACTTGAGAGTGAGGGTGCTTCGGTAGGCTTATCGTGAATTTTTATCGCGATGCTTCACGAGGACAAGCTGAAATACTCGATAGTAAATGCTCAACGGTCCTGAAATCTTTCTCATTGCCAGGCGTTTTCGTCAGTCACCACTGTAATTGTTTACTGTGATGTCACCGCGTGTTTCCGATAACGGCCACGCGAGGCCAAGTGCCGTAATATCGTAGTCAGGTAGACAACCTTTCTCACCCATTAACAGCACAACGCTAAGACACTTCACGACAGTAGTTACCGGACGCTGAACATGTCGTGTGATGACGTCGGAGAAAAGCCCTTTCGCCGAGACAGCAAGCGACGGCCCCGACCAGCTACCGCGACCGCCGCCGTGTATGAATAAATCATGCGAGATGAGTGTTAGAGATTCCGGACGCCCCCCGCCGACAAGTTACGAGGCTGCGAGGACGTGTCAGTTGAGTGGAATGAAAAAGCCTGATTACCATTTTCGTCCGGCAGCAGGTTAGTCTGCATAACTATCAAATTTAGCGCCGGCCGTTTGCTATGCGGAGAGCAGCGCTGACCCTAATGAGTTCCAGGGTTTACGACTGACCGACAGCAGCGCCGCCTTGCGATGCGACGCGACAGCAGCAGCGTCCCGCGGACCGGCTATATGGCGGCGGCCGTGTGGGGCGCCGGCAAGGTACAGGGGAGGTGCGCGCTTGCCTGCAGATGAGGGAGGGAGGGCTGACGCCTGAGTGAACGCCCTATATGAATAAATTGGTACCATTTGTGTACACACGAAACCCACGTAGTCCTCTGTTTATTTAGCAGCGGACTCGGGCACTGATAACACAGTACATTGTACTGATGGATATGTTTAGGCCTCACAGCTGAAGTTGTTTAATGTTAATTATGAAATAATTTGCATTTCTGTGCAGCATTTTCGCTAGAACAACTATGTACATAGTTGCAAACAAAATTCTGATACTCACTGATTTTGTTCAAAAATGTTCAAATGTGTGTGAAATCTTATGGGACTTAACTGCTAAGGTCATCAGTCCCTAAGCTTACACACTACTTAACCTAAAGTATCCTAAGGACAGACACACACACCCATGCCCGAGGGAGGACTCGAACCTCCGCCGGGACCAGCCGCACAGTCCAAGACTGCCGCGCCTTAGATCGCCTTTTTTTTTTTTAGATCTCATTTTGTTCTATACTGTTCGTTGAATTTGTTCGTGGCGGATGTCCGATGACACGCGTTCATGTGTTCGTTAATCCGTTCACCCAGTTTTTTTATTAGAGAGGATAGCTAAACCCTCTCATCGAACACGCTGAGCTACCGTGCCGGCAGACCGCTCGGCTAATACCGCGCGGCACTGATTTTGTGTTTTAAGTTCAGTGATAACAAGAAAGTGGAGAGCATCTTTGAATAATTATACCATCAATACAACAGAACAGTGCTTTCACTGCAACAGAACAGCGAACCTCATAGAAATGAGTTGGGTGAAAGCATATTGCGGAGTCAGGTACAATGAAAAAAATCGATCAACTTACGAAGGTAGCAATAACGACTGGGATATGATAAATGTGGAATTAGCACAAGCGGAATGTTATAACATTGTCAAATATGCCGTTAATTTCCTTTGGAAAGATGACCAGAACTGACCAAGTCAATCAAAGGGCAGTATCTATACAGCAGTTGAGGACAACATCCAATCGGAACCTTCGGTCAACAAAACCAACTATAGCATCTAACAGTACTACCACTTGCAAAGTAGGTTAGAAATCAGATTAATAATGTTGTTCACGCAGCATATGTTCGCTTTATCGGGCAACAACAAAGTTATTGACTGTCGATGGTATCGTCAGAATGGAATTAATGAAGTAACTGTAAAAACGTCATTAATTTTGGCACTTATCTTGAATGGATTCCCACGTAGATTTTGTCGAAGTTGTTATGGCTCATCTTGTTGATTCTAGGGTGATTCCACTTTGACTGCTAGAAGGTCCAGATTTGTATTTTAGCAATATTTGAAGACCTAACAAATGCGTTTTTCAGGAAATTCTTAATGATCAAACAATCCCAGATCAGAACAATGGTATGGTAGTAATAATTTTTGACTTGGTGTTCACGATCCACATTTTTATTAAACTTCTTGTAAATTCACATATACTTCTTCATAACTGTCACATCATCAAGAAAACAGTTTTGTATCAATCTCCGTATATTTAATTTCCACTTTAACCAAACACAAGACTTGACTGTTCTTTTAGAAAGCGAAATAACAACTTAACTTCTGCAAAGTGAAACAAAGACTGCTCTGTGCGCACTCGCGCCAAAACGGTTACAAGTAAGTCAAAGATTATGACAGTCTCACAGAAATGCATACACACAAGAATCATATCACTGTAATATATCGTTACATCTTAGTACCTATTCATTAATAAAACCAAATGTGAATATTGTCACAAAAATATGTCTGTTACTTCGCACAAAAGTAGTACGATATTACTCGTATCGAGAACTGAGGTTGCAGTGCCGTAATGCTCACGTAAATAAAGAACTATTACAAGCAGAATAAGCGTTTCCAGTTTACTAAGAGTGAGACTTTCTTTTTTGTCATCAGTCTGACTGATTTGATGCTGCCCGCCCTCGAATTCCTCTCCTGCGCCAACATCATCTTTATCTCAGAGCAGCACTTGCAGCTTAAATCCTCAGTTATTTGCTGGGGTGAGGCTAGCCATTTGTACCGCCTCGGTCCTTCCAAGGCGCCATGAGGCGGGTACAGAACGGAAGCACTTGCTGAAGTGAATCACCTCCTATTTGCTCGCCCCCTATTAAAGGAATCAGCAAGAAGGATAATGAAGAGCAACACACTCTTCGGGTCGGTGGTCGTTTCCATCTACGACCAGTGATCAACTACCTAAGTAAAAGTGAATTACATACACATGTTGGACAAAAATACGGAAACACCGCGAGAAAGGCGTGCTGCGAGATGAACGCAGTTGCTAGCCAAACCTGTAGGTTGCGCTGTCGCAACTGACAACGAACGGCTCCTGTGCAATCTCTTCAATACATTTCAAGTGTCTGTCTTCGTCAGAACAGTATTCTGTGTAGTCGTGAGTGCATTATGTCGACAGTAAGTGGATTCGAACGTTAGTAAATTACTGGTGCTCGTATAGCGGGTGCTTCAGTGATCAAGGGTGCCGAAGTGTTTGGCGTTTCAGGAGGCAAAGTGTCGTAGATTTATAACGCATACAGAGAAAGTGGGAAACCATCATCCGCTAAGTCATAAAGTGGACGAATATGTATGTTGAGTGATCGTTATAGACGGTCAGTGAAGAGGATTGTGATGCAAAATGAGAGGAGGAGAATTGCAAAAGGCACTGCAGGTCGCACTGTCACGACACGAAAGGAGCTGCATAACTAGGGAATTGCAGGGCGAGCTGAAATTCTGAAACCACTGATGAGTGACGAAAATGCCTGTAAAAGGAAAACGTGGTGCCGGAGGCATAAGCCTGGGCTATAATGGAAGAAAGTGTTTTGGTCGGATGAGTATCGTTCTACGCTGTTTCCAACTTCTGGCCTCTGTTTACGCCGCAAGAATGAAACACGGCAGGGGTGGTGATGATTTGGAAAGCCATACCGTGGTATTCCCTGGACCCCATGGGTACTCTGCGAGTTCGCACTGCTGCCAAGGGTAATGCAAACATTTTCGTTGATCATGTCCATCCCATGGGACAGTGTTTGTTCCCCAAACGGTGATGCTGTGTTCCAAGACGACACGGCCCTTGTTCTCATAGCTCGCATCGTCCAGGACTCGTATTCCGAGCATGAGGGTGAATTGTCGCGCCTTCACTGGCCAGTTCAAATGACTCTGAGCACTATGGGACTTAAGAACCGAGGTTATCGGTCCCTTTGACGTAGAACTACTTAAACCTAACTAACCTAAGGACATCACACACATCCATGCCCGAGGCAGGATTCGAACCTGCCATCGTAGAAGCAGCGCGGTTCCGGACTGAAGTGCCTAGAGCCGCTCGGCCACAGCGGCTGGCTTCACTGGCCATCACAGTGACCAGAACTCGTCATTATTGAGCATTTATGATCTATTTCTTAAAAAAAGTTGTGTGATTGTTATGCATCTCCAACGTCGTTAGCTGAATTTGCCACTATTTTGGAAGGAGAATAGTATAACGTTCTTTTGAAAACGACTCAGGACCCGTATTAACGCATTCCGAGACGGCTGGAAGCTGTTTCGTATGGCAACGGTTTTCCTACGCTTTATTAATGTAATGGTAATGTTTCTTCGGCCGCGCGGAATGGCCCCGCGGTTACAGGCGCCATGACACGGATTGCGCGGCTCCTCCCGCCGTAGGTTCGAGTCCTCCCTCGGGCGTGGGTGTGCGTATTGCTCTTAGCAAAAGTTAGTTCGAATTAGTTTAACTGGTGTGTAAGTCTAGGGACCGATGTTCAAAAATGTTCAATGTGTGTAAAATATTATGGGATTTAACTGCTAAGGTCATCAGTCCCTAAGCTTACACACTACTTAACCTAAATTATCCTAAGGACAAACAAACACATCCATGCCCGAGGGAGGACTCGAACCTCCGCCGGGACCAGCCGCACAGTCCATGACTGCAGCGCCCTAGACCGCTCGGCTAATCCCGCGCGGCCTAGGGACCGATGACCTCAGCAGTTTGGTCTCTTAGGAATTTAGACACTTTTTTTGCGTTTTCATGTTTTTATTCACTCCGTGTATATAGTTCATGTTCACAATAAAAGAAGGACCTGTTCATAATCAAGACTGAAGTGCTGTTGATGTGATTGTGAAGTGGGATCTCGTTATATCCTGTGGGAATACTATGGAGGTGTTCGGGTTTGACGAATATTTGGAGAACGTTATCTGCCATAATGTGTGGTGCCAACGGTGAAGTGCGGAGGAGATGGTGTTGCCGTCTAGGTTTTATGGCTTCGGCAGCACGTTTTCCTGTTACGGGAATTTGCATCAATGATGAGTTGTTTTGGAATTCCAGCTCGCCCTGCAGTTCCCTACTTATGGTGCCCCCTTCGTGTTGTTTTGGAGCTCGCTGGATTCTGGAGTGCAACATTCAGTTCTGCACTGGTTAGGGTACGGTGACCTTATTGCGCTCAACAAAACGCTAAATGCGGAAGAATATGAACACATTTTACAGCATTCTGTAAAGCGTACGGTCGAGGAACAGTTCTCAGGCGATGATTGATTGTATCAGCGTTACATTGCACCCTGTCATAGAACAGCAACTGTGAGACAATGGTTTGTGGATAATAGCATTCCTGATATGGACAGTACAGCCCATAGTCCCGGCCTGAACCCAATGGAATACTTTTGGTGTTAGTTAGAACGTCAAGTTCGCTCAAGCCCGCAGCGTCCATCTCTTCCTTGTCTTTGCCGGCCAGAGTGGCCGAGCGGTTCTAGGCGCTACAGTCTGGAACCGCGAGACCGATACGGTCGCAGGTTCGAATCCTGCCTCGGGCATGGATGTGTGTGATGTCCTTAGGTTGGTTAAGTTTAAGTAGTTCTGAGTTCTAGGGGACTGATGACCTCAGATGTTAAGTCCCATAGGGCTCAGAGCCATTTGAACCATTTTTTCCTTGTCTTGTTTTGGATCTTGAGGAACAACAGGCCGGCATTCCTCCACAAACATTCAGTCACCTCATTAAAAGTGTACCAAGCAGAGTTCAAGGCGTTATAAAAGCGAAGGATGGACACACCCCATATTAATGTTCCCTAGAACGTGTTCGGATACTTTTGATCAGAGAGTGTATACCGCCACAAATTGTTGTATGTGTTCACCAACCGGTGTATCAGAAAGGCATGCAGCTAAGAGACGATGTTGACGAACTGTACCCCCTACACTGAACTGTTCTGCAGCGACTCACGTAATACCCAGCGACCTAATGTGGTTTATCGCTTTTGCAGTTGCACAGCGTGGAGAAAGAGACATGAGTGTGTAGTGTGACCGGTGAATGCTGTAAGTTCCGTTTCTCCGTTAACTTTGAACGTTGTTGCTACACTAATTGGTTCGTTACAAGTGTATATACCGGGTGATCAAAAAGTTAGTATAAATTTGGAAACTGAATAAATCACGGAATAATGTAGATAGAGAGGTACAAATTGACACACATGCTTGGAATGACATGGGGTTTTATTAGAACCAAAAAAATACAAACGTTCAAAAAATGTCCGACAGATGGCGCTTTATCTCATCAGAATAGCAATAATTAGCATAAGAAAGTAAGACGAAGCAAAGATGATGTTCTTTACAGGAAATGCTCAATATGACCACAATCATTCCTCAACAATAGCTGTAGTCGAGGAATAATGTTGTGAACAGCACTGTAAAGCATGTCCGGAGTTATGGTGAGGCATTGGCGTCGGATGTTGTCTTTCAGCATCCCTAGAGATGTCGGTCGATCACGATACACTTGCGACTTCAGGTAACCCCAAAGCCAATAACAGCACGGACTGAGGTCTGGGGACATGGGAGGCCAAGCATGACGAAAGTGGCGGCTGAGCAGACGATCATCACCAAACGATGCGCGCAAGAGATCTTTCACGCGTCTAGCAATATGGGGTGGAGCGCCATCCTGCATAAATATCGTACGTTCCAGCAGGTGTTTATCAGCCATGCTGGGGATGATGCGATTCTGTAACATATCGGCGTACCTCTCACCCGTCACGGTAGCAGTTTTGCTGTCCAGCGCCATCTGTCGGACATTTAGTGAACTTTGTTTGTTTTTTTGTTCTAATTAAACCCCATGTCATTCCAAGCATGTGTGTCAATTTTTACCTCTCTATCTACATTATTCCGTGGTTTATTAAGTTTTCAAATTTATACTGACTTTTTGATCTCCCTGTAATACCATCGTCTCACCTGACTAGGGCTAGCGCAATTCACGTGTTCCTCCAACATAAAAATGGTTCAGTTCAATATAGCAGCTTCCTTTCAGTGCTCACTTTAAACGTTTAAGGAGAATTTAGAAAGACGTTGTGTATTATGACCGAGAAAACTGGTTAAATGGTTAAGACACCAACACTTGCATACGGAAGGAGGTGGGTTCTAGGACCCCGCTGCTATTGCTATCAAACTAGGGTCGCGAGAATATTTTACTTTATTTCGCGTAAATAAAATGTTTGAAATCTCTTAATGTAGGGCAGGGAGTGGAATTAAATGAGAGTCAGTCAAGCACTAACGGCGCATTTCAAACAATACCAGCTGTACCGTATGCGCTACAACAGAGCGGGTGAGTTGCTATTGCCTTACCTTCATGAATCAAAGTTCTGTTTCGCACAAATGATAAGCTTATTTATAAAAACCATAAAGTTACAGTCATTAAAGTTACGAATTTTTTTCGCCAGGAAAGGTCTTTCATGGTAGTATGACACAAGGTGAATTAAGTTTATGAATCTTTGGAAAAAGGATACTTTTCGAAAACAGAGTGGGAATACAAACACAGCTTTCGCTGCCTCACTCTCTTATTAAAGCTCTTTGTATTAGATCCGCGCCGCAGTATGGCTTTGACTACAAGAGAATATTCCCCATCTCACATTGTTCGCGTCGAGCGCAGACGGATGACGTGATGTTCATTCCGCAGTTATTCGACAGCTACATTAATTGCTTTAATTGTTACTTGTAATTACGTTGCGATAAATCCTAACAGGTAGCATTTGGAAAAATTTCAGGAAGATGAAGTAACTAATTTTGCAGTTATTAAAAATTTTTCATTGGATTTTACGAACAGCTGGAAATAATAATATTAAGTCTAAATTTGGCAGAAGAGTGTAATATAACACAAAATATGTTTCATTTAGATTGATGTTGCTCTGTTTTCAATAATTAATGGATGATTTTGGTATAATCTGTTTCTGTGCAATATTTGTTAGATCTTTGCAAACTGTCTACCTCTCGATTTTTACTTTTGAAATTTTAATTTCTGGTAGAATCTAAAAGCTAATTTCTATTGTATCAACGATATTTTAACAGCAGTCCACATTTGAAGAGCAAGCAGGTGTTCGTTTCATGTCTTTAAAATCTTGTTCTCCATTTTATTTCGTAGGATGGAGTGACACTTTTTATTTCACCCAGCAAAAGATCGCTTTTAATGTGAAATTTATTACGTCAATACATAATCTCATATGGAAGGGCAATAATAAGTTTAATAATCAGAGACAGATTTATTTTTAATTCATTGGCTTTCGGGAAGTGCCCATACTGTCATCTCATCAGTAGAATGTCGTCTATAACGACAATAACCAACACGACATCCAGTGCCCGAGCTTAGAAAATATCTGGTACGGCACGGAACTGAACCCGCGCCCCTTCCAATTAGCAGTCCGCCACGTTGACCGCGTAGCTACCGGGGCGGACTGTCAGGAGCAACGTGTTCCTAGGCTGACTGCCCTGACTACGAAGTCTGCCCTCGCGGACAGCAAGAGGAGGAGCCATGTCCATTGGTCGACACCGCTGCTCGTTCTGCCTCGCATGTGGTGGAGTGTCGTCGTGAAGACTACGCAACTTTCATTTCTGAATAGTGTTTTAGCAGTAGAAAAATTGTTCAAATGGCTCTGAGCACTATGGGACTTAACATCTGAGATCATCAGTCCTCTAGAATTTAGAACTACTTAAACCTAACTGACCTAAGGACATAACGCACATCCATGCCCGAGGCAGGATTCGAACCTGCGACCGTAGCAGTCGCGCGGTTCCGCACTGAAGTGCCTAGAACCGCTCGGCTACCGCGGCGGGCGTAGCAATAGAGTTTAAACTTCATATTGAATGTTTCGCGCTTTCCCGACCATTTTAAATACCGCTTGACAAGCGGAGCAATTTTCGCGTGACCTTTCCAGACTATTTTTCCGCATTACGGAAGCTGTGACGTTTGCGAGATATGACAGACTATTCTTGAGAGGCAACTTTGGTGTTATTAAAACTTTTAAACAGTTACATACAATTTAATGAACTTCGTCGTCATAAATGTGGACAGAGTCGTTTTCAAAAAAGATGAAATATTACCGAGAAGAGTGTTACAACTTTTTGTAGACACTAGTTTTTCCTTCCTAGTGTAAAGATTTGAGAGTTGGACAGTTAGGAAGAAGTCTGAGCGCAGTCAGAAAGCGGACTGCGAACATCACTAGGCAGAAAAATAATGTGCTTTATTCCATCCCATCAAGCGTCTCCACAATAGTCACACAATAAATAGGGAATTGTTATGTTCTAGTTTGTGTTCAGCATTTATTCAGTTGCCTTACAGAAAATTATCATCCAGTTTCTCAAGTAATTGTTATCAAACAGAGTAACATAGTCCTTACATTTATTAAGGCGAATGAGAGGGTGTTTCCTTTGAAAAGGACGTTGAGAAATTTCTGCCCTGTCATTGTTCTGTTCGGGCTGGATCTCCCTCTATAAAAAGCTCGACGTCGACGCAACATTAAATCCATTAAACTTTCTTTTCTCATAATTTGTGTTAGAGCTTCTTTGAAGATTTGACGTTCGTTAGCATTTCAATAGGTCGTCTTCTATGTGAGTGGGTCATCAGGGGAAAACTGAGGTTCCATGTTCACTAGTCTGTGCATAAAACGACGATTTTAATTTTATTTAATGTTGCAATTCCCCAAGACCTAGTTTCCTGAATTTCTATTGCACATTGTCAGACACGCGTGGCAGTACATGATGAGTCAAAATGAAACAACAAATTTCAGTTGTTTCTTACAGAGACTATGAAACAAAGAAGCGCATTGCGCATGTCACTGGATACTGAAGGTTTCAAAGTTTTATATTCGCACTGACCCTATACCATATACTTAACACGAGAACCATGCGTTACTCGAAAAACATCGAAACAGTAGTCCATTTTTCCACCTACGAATCAACAAGTCCCTGTTTATTGAATCGACAATTCGATTTCTCAGCTCTTGAAGAGTAGCTGCCATAGGTGAGACAAATACTGCCTTTTACATATTCTCACAGGAAAAGAATAGCAAGGTGTGAGATCTGGTGATCTGTGAAGTCAAAAGCAATAAACAAGATCTCGTTGTCCACCTCTCCCAATGCAACGTTGTGGAATGGTGTTGTTAAGATGACGCCGCACCTCAAGATGAAAGTAACCTGCGACGCCGTCACACATAAAAATGAAATCACTGGAATATTTATTTTTATTTTATTTATTTATTTACTGATTTATTTAAGCTGGCAAGATTAGGGCCACCAGGCCCTCTCTTACATCTAACCAGGCATTCTACTTATTTTGCTTTCAAATATTTTAGTAGGCATGTTAAACTACATCTAGTACAAAAAGTGAAATAAACAATTACAATGGCACACTTGGAAAAATACATACATATACAGTTTATTTTCGTAGGTGATAACTACTGCTATAATTAGACATTATGATAGAGACTGATTTTAGGTAGGAGTGCTAGCAGCAGGGGGTATGAGGGAGACTGATGGTGAAGGGAGGAGAGTACGGACAGGATGAAACATAATTAAGGAAATATAAAGGAAAAGAAGATTGCATAGCTAATTGAGATAGATGAAGAGGAAGGAGAGAAAGGAGCAAGATAGGAGACACTAGCTTTCCTGTTTGACACAGGGGAGGATTGGTCTTGTACACTAATTTTGTGGAGAACCTTATGAGGATGATAGTTGGAAGTGCTTCGATTTCTTCTTAAAGGCAACAGGGGATTGCATTTTGCGCAAAATAAGGGGCAGTTTATTCCAGAGGCGGACAGCGGCAACTGAGAAGGAGTTTGCAAAAGTTTTTGTTTTCTGAGTGGGCACAGTTAGGATACCAAATAACAGTGACCTCGTGTCTCGATGATGATGGCATGAGAGGTGTTTAATCTCTAACGCAAGGTACTGGGGTGCTCGCGCGACGGGGAACCGGTGAAATAGACCGAGTGTGGTAGTCACGCAATTTGTCCAGCCGCAGCCACACCTAGCTGGGAATATGAAGCACTAACATGATCATATCGGCGAATGTTGCGGGTGTAACGCACACAGGCATTAGTGGTTAGTTCTAACCGTCTTTTGTTTTCACCACTCATGCCTTGTTGAATTACATCACAATAGTGCTTGCACGAGCTGGCGTTTCACGTCCTGTGGAAATACGCTCCGAAACTTTTTGAGAACCTGGAGACCAGCGGACGTCTTCCGGGACACTGCGACTGTATTCTATGCCCAGTTGAGATGCTCATCCAAAGTTACACCCAAGTTCTTAACTCTTTCCTGATATGGTACTGGAATACCGTCGAGCAGAATAGGAGGCACCCGTTGCGGAAATCTGAACATTAATTTCTGATGGGCTAATAAGATTACTTTTGTCTTTCTTGCATTTAGTTTAAGCCCCAGGTTTTTCGCCCATGTCACAAATGATGACGGATCATCATTCATCTGACTGATTGCAGTGTTTATATCTTCAGGTCTGGCGCTTAGGTACAACTGGAGGTCGGCGGCGTAGGAATGATATTTACAGGAGGACAGAACCGACGAAATATCATTGACACATAAAGAAAACAAAAGTGGTCCTAAGACTGATCCTTGTGACACTCCTGAGGAGACATGTTTCCAGGAAGATTTTTTATTTACACGGACAACACATTGTTGTCTGTCTTTTAAGTATTTCCAACCATCTCAATGCACTATCCGAGAAATGAAGCTGTCGCATTTTTCTGAGTAATATGTCAAAGTTAACAGTGTCAAAAGCTTTGCTGAAGTCTAGTATCGTCAATATTGTTGCCTTTCGGATCTGTCTATGGCATATTTCAGGTCATCAGTTACTTTAATTAGAGCAGTGTTTGTGCTGTGGTGTTTACGGTAACCGGATTGAAATTTGTCATATAGGTTGAATTCATGCAGGTGTTCAGTGATTTGATCATGAACAATGTATTCAAGTGCTTTGGAAATAGCAGGCAGTATGCTATTTGGTCGGTAATCACTAGGCAGTTGAGGATTTTCGATCTTAGGAATGGGTCGAATTATGCTTCCTTCCATGCAGTGTGGGAAAATTAGTTAAGACAGGTACTAAGATATCGGCAACATTCTTAATCGTGGTTTACTGATACTGTCATTGCCTCTCGCATCAGAAGAGATTCTCATTATTGCTTTTCTTCCCGTATTTTTTGTTACGTGTTTTAGATGGGAGGTATCGTGGTTAGTTATCCAGTTAGGGTATTCTTGTGGAAGGTAATTATCAGCCGTATGGGTATTCAGAGGTGCAGAGAAGAATTCATTTAATTCGTTAGCTGAGACATGAAAAGCACTTTCCGATTTTGGCTTTCCGACCCTCAAGTTACGGAGTTCTATCCACAGAGTCGTGGGCGTCAGATCGCTGCGTACAAAGGAGCGGGCGTGCCTGATTTTGGCATTGAGAATGCATTGTTAAAATCTGTTCCGTAGCTTTCTATATTCTTCTAAACGCTCGGGCTTCGGATCTGCCTTGAAACGACTGTGGGCAGAATCCTTGTTATTCATCATTTGACGTAATTCAGCTGTCAGCCATGGAGCAGGAGATTTTCTTACACGGATTGTGCGTACAGGTGCGTGTTTGTCATAGAGGGCAGTGAGTTCATCACCAAGTTCATTAATTTTGCCATCGATTATAGGTTCTCTGATTATTTGATGCCATGAGATTTCTGAGCAATCGGCTGTTAGAGCGTCATGATCAATACGTTTCATATTCCTACAGGTTATGTAACGCGATTTGATCTTTGGGGACTGCAGAGATTAGGCAAGGAATATTACATCATGTGCTGAGAGGCCTGGGGCTGAGGTTTCACCAACATCTCTTACTTTGTCAGTCTTTTTCGTTGCGATTACAAGAGTATGACTGTGCGCTATATGGTGTGTAGGCTGTAATGGAAGAATGTTCATGCTATTAAAATTAAACAATCTTCTTAGTTTTATTGCGGAAGGAGTGTCTCTTAGCAGGTCTGTGTTCATGTCTCCCATTACGATGTCATGTTCGTGTTGACACTGAAGTGAATGTAATTCCGACTGATAGGAACTCACTGAGCTTATTTTTGGCGGCTTGTACACGGCACCAGTCAAGCACTTCCAACTTTGTATATTTATTTCAGTGAACTTGAATTCAGGCTCTTTTTCTTCAGCAGGGTTTGACGTACATAAGACTTTCGCTTTGAGATCTGTTCGTATATACGCGCCGACCCCGCCACCTCGCTTTTTTGGTCTGTCTGCCCTAAGAAATATGTACCCTGGGAAATGAATAGATGCAGAGGATATGTGTGGTTTTAACCACGATTCGGACAAAAGTGTTACGTGCTACTTTATTTGGTTGAAGAGGAGGCAAAGTTCTTCGTAATGTGCAGATAAAGACTGGATGTTGCAGTGCGCTACTAAAAGCTCTGATGCGTTCTGCTGAGCAGCCTGGAGTAGGGTGGTAGACTGGTTTGTCCCTTTGTTAGGCACTACCTGCCGCGAGGGGCACTGGCCGGTGCTTCCGCCAAGTGACATCCCACAGGGGTGTCCGAGATTTTGCGCGCCCTGTTTGCGACTCAGCGAGTGCAGAAAGAAAGGCGATCGCAGGAGATTTCCTGAGCTTGCAGCGGTATAGAAAACGGTGTAGCAGTATTCGGTGCAAGGAGATTATGACCAAAACAGTGACGGCTGTATGTCACTGTGTATCCTCTGTCGTAAAAGATGAAAGTAATTATTGTATCTGAAACAGCTTAGGATGGAAAGAAAAAAGAGGAGTGATTTAAAAGGCCGATGCTGTCAGCAGAGAGAAGAAAGCTTAATAACTAATAGATTATCGTAGGAAGCAACAATTAAACTGAAATTTTCTAAAGTGACACTGATAGTGATTTTTGTTATGAACAATTTAAACGGAAGAGATGGGTGATTATTGAACTAAAGGAGAGATTAATAATTGCAATGGTACTATTACAGAAGGGAAGAGAATAAACTGAGCAAATAAAAATAGTATTAGCAATAACTAAAATTAAGTAAACGTTAGAAGTACAGGTACAAAATATAATACAAAGTTAATACAATTACAAAACAATTAGTTGAAGGTACAAATATGAGGATAATTAAAAAGTTAATACAATTACAAGACAGTATATCTGAGTGTAGCGAATGTTACAATTTGCAAATGGTGTTATGTTTGCACTTCTGGCTCGAGTAGCTTCACTTAATACTATTCAGTTCTGTCATGTTTGTGACTGTCTTCTTACCAGCTGCTATCTTGATGATTACTCTGTCATCCAGAGTCCACACATTCTGAAGACCTAAATGGGATATGGCACTGTTTAAAATCTTTTGCCGTTCGCGTGCCAGATATTTTCTTATTGTAAGCTCTGTTCTTGCTAATCTCTTCTTCTGGGTAAAGATCTCTGCCCCTTTCCGGTATGAGACAAATTTATTATTGGACGAGGTTTGGTAGCACCTGGTAGTTATGTCCCACCCGATGGCTCCTGTCAATGCCTGCCTTAGTCACTTCAACCGTAATTTTTCACGTGCAACCTGTATAAGCAGCTTGTCTGTGTCTTCTTCCTTATTTTCTGCTACAGCAAACAGTAGTAGACCATTTCTCCTTTGCTACTGTTCTAGCTCGTCTGTTGCGGCAGATAGTTTTACTTCCAACTTTCTCGTACTCAGACACAGACTTTTTTAATGGTGTAATTTCGGCAGTATTGGCCTCAACAGGAATATTCCTGCAGTTGAGGAAACAACCAGTTTTGCAGAATGTCAGTATGGCATTCCTGACACAGTTTCCTCAGCATAAAAGAAAGATCCATAAACTTATTGAACAGAAATGGCATAAAACACATTCAATTTCGGAGTCTCTTTCTCGTTTAACGACGACGCCAGGATTTTGTTACCCCAAAATTGTTACATCATGGCGGTTTACTTAACTGGATCGATGAAATGTCGATTCGTCGGAAAAGATAAGTCGTTCGAAAAAATTGTCATCTGCCATATCCTGGAGAACTGAAACGCAAAATTCGTAGGTCGCCAGACGCAGTTGGTGCAGTAACTGCAACTTGTAAGTTTTCATATGCAGTCATTGTTTCAGAACACGTCAAATCGTAGTTTCTTGACGTTAAAATTCCTTGTTTGGTCGTCTTATGGACTTCCGAGGCTCCGTGTGAACGCATTTCGGATTCGCTCGACATTTTCATGAGACATACGTTGCCGATCGGTACTCTTCCCTGTGCATATGCAACCAACTTCCAGGAATTTTGTATGCTAGTCGTAAATGTGACTGTGCAGAGGCCGCTTCTTGCGGAATCGACGGCGGAATAATGAATTGACTTCGCGCAAACTGCAGCACTCAAAATGGCTTCTCTTATGGTGTAATCTCCATGTTGCTACTAACTGATAACAGTGCAGCTGTGTCAAAACTTAGAACCTTCCCCTACCCAGTGGCACGCGCAACGTGTTTCTATCTTTTATGGTTAGTCTGTAATAAACAACTGAAATCTGTTCTTTCTTTTTGAATCATCCTGTATATTAAGACATTATTGTCGAGATTACAACCATAAAGTTATTTGTAGCAGAACTGAATGGTTAACTTAGCACAACGAGTAAACTAAATGAAACTGATATAAACACATCACCGACACAAAAGGAAAATAATCTAAACCCTCATCTGTGTATTACTATTTTCTTTATATTCTACGCACGGTGAAGATTCCATGGCTGTCTCAGAAAGACTTCGTGTCTTGTCAGTCGTTTGTCATACATCCTAACCTATGTGACCACGCAGTCTGGACCTTATGTACTCGGTATTATCCACTTGTCGAGAGTCTTGGCGCTGCTCGAGTCTTCGTTAAGTCCGTGCGGGTCACCGATGTCTGCGTTCTTTTATTACATTCTACTCACAACACTGTACAAAACAATCGATTACGTATTCGTAACATTTAAATAGAAACTAACATAGATCTTTGGAAGGAGGTCAAGCACGGAAGTTACAGAGCTCATCTTTGAAACACTGTCTACGTTATGTTCACTGATTAATGTAGTACTGTATCTTTTAGGAATTTATACATCTCTGCAGAAAGAAACTTGACCCCTAATATCTGCGTTAACTGAACGGACTAATTCTATGCGCCGCAAAGTCCTGACCTGTGCACAGTCGAAAATTTCTGAGTCTCGTTTGTCAATTTTGAACAAGTATCACAGGTAGGGACTACGACCGCTAATAAGACATATTATTTCTTGAGTTAAGGTAAAGTATTTTAAATGTAGTCTTTTCCTGATATTAGGAAATATTCCCTAAACTATTTTAGCTTTTTAAAGTTTGTCCCAATCAAGTTGCAGTTCATTTATCTTCTAGAGTTGTAGGCTGCCTGAAAGCTGTTTATGTTTTCACGCCTTTAGCTAGTACGAAGGAGGCTTATATTTTAGTTATACCAGCAGCGAATGCTCCAAGATTCACGGACAGGACATCAGCTGTTGTACGATGTGTAGCTATAAAATAACGAGTAGGGTGCTATCAAGAGTAAGTTAACATGTGCTTAAGATGAACGACCAATAGCTGTGAGGGCGTAAAGCCTTCTCAGTCCTTTGGCATCCTGGTACCCGTACACAGATCAGTGTGGCCGTGGCCTTCGTTTGTGTAAGAGCTGCTAGTTTGCTTTGCCGGAGAAATAAGTGTAATAATAGAACAATGAATCGTCGTGGAGTGTCATATAAAACTTCCGAAAACTGCTGCTGAAACCTATCTGTCATTAAAAGAAGTGTATGGCGAAGACTTTATCATGCATACGAATTTTCGAGTGGTTCAAGCGTCTCCAAGATGGCCAAGAAGATGATGAAGATGACTCTCGCCCGGTAAGCCCTTCAACATCAAAAACGGATGAAAATATCGGATTAAAATATCACATTCAATATGACCGTCGGCTGAGTATTTAATCGATATCTGAAACTTTAAGAATTGACAAATAATGCTTAAGACACATTTTACGCAACCAATTTAACGTCAGAAACGTATGTGCGAAAGTGGTGCCGAAAATTCTCAATATCGAACAACAAGAAGCTTGTGAAAAAGTTTGTACTGACACTTTGAATACCACTGAAAATGATCCTAATTTTTTTTCGAAAGAGTGATAGCATGTGCCGAATCTCGGCTTTTCACTTATGATCCAGAAATTAAGTGCCAGTCCATGCACTGGAAGAGCCCAATTTCACCGAGAGCGAAAAAAGCTCGAGTGAGGAAACGAAGATTCAGAGTGGCGAACATTTTCTTGATATCCTTGGAACTGAGTATCTTCACTTGGTTCCTGAAGGTCAAACTATTTATCACCATTACAACCTTCAGGATATTGCCCAGTTCTGTCAGAAAATAAAAAAAAGACCCGAATTGTGGAAGAACGTGTCATGGTTTCTTCATCGAGACAACGCGCTGGCTCATACCGCACTGTCTGTTAAGAATTTTCCAGCGAAGTACAGCTTTCCAGTGTTAGCTAGCTTATTCGCCTGACCTAGCACCATGTGACTTATCCATTCCCCAAGGTCAAATCTGCATTAAAAGGAACAACATTTCAGTCTGTTACAACAGTGAAAGGAAAAGAGGCATGCTTCATCAAGGAGCACACAGAAGACTTCCATCAATGGAAAATTCTCATGGAGCGTTGTAGGGGTAGAGGACGGAAGTACATTGCGGGTAACAATAACTGAATATGTATGTTTTCGAAATAAAATGTTTCACAGCAATACTCCCGTTATTTTATAACCACGCCTCGTAGTCTTGAAAACTCAGGAGAGTTTCACTCGATTCAGTACGGTCTTGTAGTTTTTCAGACGCAACTGATGTCATCGTACACTCCCTCCAAATCTGACATACATGACGATTTGTAAAACCTGGACGCTTGGTCGTCGGTCCGCGAGCACGTGGTCGCGAGCGCGCCAGCAGCGCCCCTGGCGGCGGCCGCCCGCACCAGGCGTGTCGCCGTCGCGCGACTATCGATCGCTGCGCCGTGGCACGCCGGCGCGCGCCCGCGCCCGCGCCCGCGCATGTAGGTCGCCACAGCCGACAGCAAACCGCTACCCCCACGTCCGGCCTCCACCACCCTCACCCCCAATATCAATTTACGCGATAGCGGGATGCGAATACGACGTTACGCCGCCGAAAGAGAGAGCCGAGCCGAAGGAAAAGGCGGGGGATCGCTTCTTAGCGCCGTCTCTGGTTATTGGATCCGGAACAGATGACACTCGTTGCCCGCAGTGACATTTCGCACTTCTTGCGGTGGCTGATATTTCAAAACTCTGTCCACCGGGGATGGGATGGGATGGGATCAGCATCCTACAGTCCAGACTGTCCCTCATATCCCATCCAGCAGACACGGAAGCAACAACGCAGCAATAGATTACGTCACGAGAATCTGTACGAGGTCGCAAATTTATACGCCAGCATTTGCAGAACATATGATATGTTATCATGTTACATGTTGCTAAAGTTCAACATGTCCTCCTTCGAACTTCTGACCTTAACATCAGTTGCATACTGTCTCGGGGTATGTTTTCTATTTTTCTTTTCTTATTACACACTTTTTTTGTTTCATACCAACTAAGGAATAAGTCAGATGAGTATTAGGTTGTTGCATAATTTCGTAGCGTTTTCGTTTTGCATGTTGGTATTCAGGTTGCTGTGGGTTTATTTATCTACTGTAGTCATTTATTTGCAGTTCACTGTTGCACTTTGAGTTTACATATTTTCATTTTGTAACTGGAGATAGAATGGAGCTGTTGTAATTAGAAAATGGAGTGCCAATTGGAGAAATCGGAACATTTTCGACATATTCTTCTGTTTGAATTCAATAGAGGGAGTACAGCAGCGGAGGCAGCCAGAAACATATACGCCGTGTATCGGAATAATGCCACTGGAGAGAGCGCGGCAAGAGAGTAGTTTTCTCCTTTTGAGGAGGACCGTTTTGACATTGGTGACACTCCGCATTCAGGAAGATCTTCCGGTTTAAATGCATTAATCCACACTAATCCACGTCAGTGTACTCGAGAACTGTCAAATGTGATGAACTGTGATATTCCACCATCGTGCGACATTTTCATGCAATGGGGAAGGTTCAAAAAATGGAAAGTATGGGTACCCCTTGCTCTAAGGCAAAATAATAAAAAAAATTGCAGATAACAATATGTGCTTCTCTGCTTGCTCGTTGTCATCTGCCTCTTGAACGACGCCGACCATTCCTATCCTGTATAGTTACTGGTGATGAGAAATGGTATCTTTACGTTAATATAAGAAAAAGAAGAGAACGGTTGAGCCCAAACAAAGCAGCAACTCCCCATACAAAGACCTGCGGGCATCCACAAAAGACAAGTTGTGCGCCTGGTGGAACAGCGACGGTGTGGTGTACTACGAACTGCTTCCACCAAGTGTAACCGTGACTGCTGACATTAATTGTCAGCAACTGGAACGTTTTGCATTCACTGTCCAAGAACAACGACCACAAAGACTGCGTGAAGTGATGCTACTCCACGATAACGGCCGCTCGCATACCACTAGACTGATAAAAAAACAGTATTCAGGTGTTTGGTTGGGAAGACATTCCGCACCCATTTTGTTCACCTGATCTTGCGCCCTCAGGTTTTCACGTTTTCCGCTCTCTGTTGAATAACTTTCAAAGAACTTCCTTTTCGGATGAAAATGCGTTCCGAACATGACTCAACGAGTTATTCTCCTCCAAATCACGTGATGTGTACAGTCGTACAATCATAAGGTTACCCCGTGTTGGAAACCTACGCCGGCACGGTAGCTCAGCGTGTTCGGTCAGAGGGTTAGCTGCCCTCTTAATAAAAAAATAAAAAAAATAAAAAAATAACTGAGTAAATGGATCAATAACGAACTTCAATGGGCGTCAGGGGACGTCCGCCATGAACAATTGCAATGAACCATAACGAACAAAATGAGATAAAAAAAAGCGGTTCTAGGCGCTACAGTCTGGAACCGCGTTACAGCTACTGTCGCAGGTTCGAATCCTACCTCGGGCACTGATGTGTGTGATGTCCTTAGGTTAGTTACGTTCTAAGTTATAGGGGACTGATGACCTCAGATGTTAAGTCCCATAGTACTGAGTGCCATTTGAACCATTTTTTTTGTTGTGAACAGTGAAGGAGAATATACAGATGAGGAAAATAAAAGTGGCCCAGAGAACAGAGTTCCAGGGTACAAAGAAACACAGCAGAGGAAAAGAAATACAACAATAACCCAGCTGTAGCAGATGTTGAAAGTGACCACCATTCATCTTTTGGCACTTTTAGGTCCTTCTCAGCAAGATGCTGAAGGCGGATCTGCTGTAATTGCTGCGGTCTCATCCGAAATGTTTTACTGCAGTTCTTGAAGACTATGTCAGTTGTTGCGATACACCTTAGACTTTAGGGCTCCCCATACAAAGCAATCGCACACTGACAGATCAGGTGACCTGGTAGGTCAGCTAGGGCCGCGACCAGCCTGACCTCTGTTAACAACTCTCTCAGGTGTGAAGATTACATAATTGTGCTTCAAGGTTCAGCCGGCCGTATGGGCAGTAGCTCTATCCTGTTGGAGGTAACTGTAGGTCATTTCCTCCGTTAAGGTTGCCACAAATTCACGTCCAGTCGTATCCACTCGTACGGGCCACTTTTATCCCCCCCCCCCCCCCCCCTGTATTAGCGATGACTAAAGTCTCTGTTATGTGTATCTGTTGCGTTTATTAAATTTATGCAAAGATGCTACGAACTTACGCACCACCCCAATATTTATTTCTATTTTCCTCCATCCTTCTCCACAACTCCTTTTCGTTAGAATGAATTTTTTTTCCCATAGAGCATGCGTTTATTAATGTCATGTGCCACAGCTTCACATTATAAAGTAGATCGTTACACTTAAAATACCATAGTTTGATGAGTTACTCGTTGGATAAAAATATTACAGGTCACTGAACAAGAGCTAAAAACCACCTCGGGTAAGCGGCTCAAAGGCAAGCACCGAAGACAAAATACGCCAAAGAGAAAATGTAAATATTTAGCATTAATATATACTGCCGGACAACAAAGGTGAAAAACGAGCACTTAAATTTTTCTGTACGAGCCCTGATTTTTCTTATTTTATCGTGATGATCATTTCTCCCTATGTAGGTGGGTGCCAACAGAGTGTTTTCGTAACCGGAGGAGAAAACTGGTGACTGAAATTTCATGAGAAGATCCCGTTGCAACGAAAATCGCCTTTGGTGAAGACTTTCAACGATCAGTACTCGAGGGCCAGTGGCCAATTTACCGCACGTTTACTATAGCTTGCCCATTGTGGTCTCATACTAATTTACATACGTTGCCAGTTACTAATGCGATTGGTATATAGGCAGCCTAATGTGTCGCTCCACATTGTCAGCATTGGCTCCTGAGCAAGAATGTTTGATGACCATTGACACTGAATACAAAAATGTTTGTTTAGTAAAAAGATAATATCTAGATGGAGACAGTAATTAAAGTCATAATTTGATTACAAGGAAATGAAAATATCCTATAAAAAAGTAAGCCAGAGGCTTATGAAAGATCGTGGGTTTTAATAAACACCTTCAGCTGTATTTAGTCCTTTATTCTTTTATAGCTACAGCTTTCATGGCACTAAAATCCATTGATATGATAATTTTCTAAAATTATGTTAAGATTTTTAAATCTTAAAAAAACGTTAAAAACTTTTACATGAGGAAATCAAAATATTTGTACTCACATAACTAAAACATTAGACCTAGAAAGCTCGGAACTTTGTACCCAACATTAGTTGTCCGTCAGAACAAAACACCACTGAAAGACAGCATGTCACTCAATAAAGCAGCTAGATTCCGATCCAGTATGGTGGATGAATCCTAAACAAATTATACTCTAAGCATAGTGATTCATTGGTAAGGTGAAAACAAATGAAAAACTATTATGACCTGATCTGCAGCAAGCATGGAAAAACCAAGAAGTGATTGTAACAAAATGGAGATATGTTCCACCTGGACCAAACCCGTCAAATACACACCTAATGATGGAAAAGCAGAGCCTGAAAACCACACTTACCGCTTCTCCGGCCTATACGCAATCGCGAGCAGGTGGCACGGCCGCGTGCCGTATCTTACTGACGGCAAAAAAAGTAAACAACTGTACTGTAGACGGCTCCCGCATGGGCTGATGATGCGCGGGTTTAGCCGGCCGCGGTGGCCGCGCGGTTCTAGGCGCGTCAGTCCGGAACCGCGTGACTGCTACGGTCGCAGGTTCGAATCCTGCCTCGGGCATGGATGTGTGTGATGTGCTTTGGTTAGTTAGGTTTAAGTAGTTTTATGTTATAGGGGACTGATAACCTCAGATGTTAAGTCCCATAGTGCCCAGAGGCATTTGAACCATTTTTGATGCGCAGGTTTAACCGAATGATCGGATATCTTTTGTGGGACTCATGAGTGGTGAACGAAAACAAGGAATATTTGGAAAACAATCCGTAACTATAGCACTGACACTTGACATATATTTTCATTGGTAATGTCAGTAAGTTATGCTGGTTGCCTCAGGGCTGTTTTTCTGGATTTATTGCTACACAGACGTTCACTCGACAATGTGGTTTTTAGTGCCATGAAACTGGTAATGATCTAAAAATAAAGGACTAAATATAGCTCAGGTGGTTTATAAATACCTAAGATGATTACCAAGATATGTGGTTGCCCTATCTATAACGTTGTCTGCTTAATGCAGAGTACGTCCCATTTCATTTTCTACATTTCATCTAACGAAAGTCCGCCCCCGGTAGCTGAGTGGTCAGCGCGACAGAATGTCAATACTAAGAGCCCGGGTTCGTTTCCCGGCTGGGTCGGAGATTTTCTCCGCTCAGGGACTGGGTGTTGTCCTTATCATCATCATTTCATCCCCATTGACGCGCAAGTCGCCGAAGTGGCGTCAAATCGAAAGACTTGCACCCGGCGAATGGTCTACCCGACGGGTGGCCCTAGTCACAAGACATTTACGTCTAACGAAAGAACAATCTGAGAAAGCACCGATTTACGAGTACAAATAACAGCGACAACAATTACACAGTGCCGACAGGACTATGTGGAAAATGAACATTTTTGAAGAATTATAAGAGCTTATGGAATAGACGCTTGACTGCATACAATTATTTGAAAGATAAGAGTTACATATACGTGTTGTTGTTGTGGTCTTCAGACCTGAGACTGGTTAGATGCAGTTCTCCGTGCTACTCTATCCTGTGCAAGTTGCTTCATCTCCCAGTACGTACTGCAGCCTACATCCTTCAGAATCTGCTTATTGTATTCATCTCTTGGTCTCCTTCTACGATTTTTACCCTACACGCTGCCCTCCAATACTAAATTGGTGATCTCCTGATGCCTCAGAACATGTCCTACCAACCGATCCCTTCTTCTAGTCAAGTTGTGCCACAAACTCCTCTTCTCCCCAATTCTATTCAATACTTCCTCATTAGTTATGTGATCTACCCATCTAATCTTCAGCATTCTTCTGTAGCACCACATTTCGAAAGCTTCTATTCTCATCTTGTCCAAACTAGTTATAGTCCATGTTTCACCTCCATACATGGCTACACTCCATACAAATACTTTCAGAAACGACTTCCTGACACTTAAATCTATACTCGATGTTAACAAATTTCTCTTCTTCAGAAACGCTTTCCTTGCCATTGCCAGCCTACATTTTATATCCTCTCTACTTCGACCATCATCAGTTATTGTGCTCCCCAAATAGCAAAACTCCTTTACTACTTTAGGCGTCTCATTTCCTAATCTAATTCCCTGAGCATCACCTGAGTTAACTCGACTACATTCCATTATCCTCGTTTTGCTTTTGTTGATGTTCATCTTATACTCTCCTTTCAAGACATTGTCCATTCCGTTCAACTGCTCTTCCAAGTCCTTTGCTCTCTCTGAGAGAATTACAATATCATCGGTGAACCTCAAAGCTTTATTTCTTCTTCATGGGTTTTAATTCCTACTCCGAATTTTTCTTTTGTTTCCTTTACTGCTTGCTCAATATACGTATGAACACGCAAATGATGTTCCGTCTCTATATTGCTTTTTTATACGCGGAATTACATCAAAATCAGAAGCAAAGCCGTCGGTATTTTTTCTTTGCTTTCCATCTCATGCTCCGTATGGGAGAGTAATGACTATAGAAACTGAAGACACTTAAGTACACAGAGAGACAAAGCACATGAAAAAGGTGCCCAAGAATGAGTTGTACGCGAGTATTGCGCCCACTGTGGGCATTCCTGTGGGCATTCGAGGCGAGTGTGAAGAAATTACCGTACAGAGTACTGTGCAGCATCAGCTCAGTCTGTCTGGAATACGATTGACGTCATGCGATCGAAGAACCGTGCAGTATTCATAAAGGCGTAAGAGCCCACGAGGCCGTGCGACATCATTAATGTGACGTCCGACGCAGAGACCGCGGCGTCAGGTCGCAGAGGAGCGCACGGCATGATGGCAGCAACCACGTCCCGTTGCCCTTCTGCACAGCCACACAGATGACTTGTTGTGTGGGCGCCCTGCCCTAGCACTACGGTGACTAGTGTCGAGCTCCATGTCATTCCCCATGACAGTGCATCGATGACTTTGGCTATTCCGATTTGGACTGCCACAGTATACACTGAGGTGATAAAAGTCGTGGGTTAGCGGTATGCACATATACAGATGACGGTAGTATTGCGTACTCACTATATAAAAGGGCTGTGCATTAGTGGAGTTGTCATTTGTACTCAGACGACTCATGTGAAAAGGTTTCCTATGTTGTTGTGGACGCACGACGGGAACTAAGATTACGAACGTGGAATTGTAGTTGGAGCTAGACGTATAGGATATTCCATTTCGGGAAAGGTTTGCGTAGAGTTGTCAGTGCTAACATACAAGCAACACTGCGCGAAATAACCGCAGTAATCAATGTGAGTCGTACGAAGAAAGTATCCGTTAGGACAGTGCGGCGAAATTTGGCTTTAATGGGCTATAGCAGCAGACGACCGACGCGATGCCTTTGCTAACAGCACTACATCGCCTGCAGCGCCTCTCCCAGGGCTCCTGACCATGTTGGTTGGATCCTAGATGACTGGAAAATCGCGGCCTCGTCAGGTGAGTCTCGATTACAGTTGATAATAGCTGATGTTGGGGTTCGACCACGTCGCAGACCCCACGAAGCCGTGGACTCAAGTTATCAACAAGGCACTGTGCAAGCTTGTGGTGTCTCCATAATGGAGTGTGGGTTGTCCGAAGATGGAATGGAACCGACCATTGGCTGGAAATGGTTATGTTCGGCAATTTGGAGACCATTTGCATCCACTCCTGGACTTCATGTTCCGAAACCACGATGGAAGTTTTGTGGGCGACAGTGCGCAATGTCGCCGGGCCCCATTTGTTCGCGGTTAGTTTGAAGAACATTGTGGATAACTCGAGCGAATACCTGGACACCCAGATGGCTCGACATGAAGCCCATCGAACACTTATTGGACATAATTCAGAGATAAGTTCATGCACAAAACCCTGCACTGGCAACTCTTCCGCAGTTATGGCCGGCTATTGAAGCTGCATGGCTCAGTATTTCTGCAGGGCTTTCCAACGGCTTGTTGACTCTATGCCACGTTGAATTGCCGCACCACGCCGCACCTACGCGATATTACGAGGTATCCCATGACCATAGTCACTTCGGTGCAGATGTCTCCCGAATTATCCCGAATGTAGGGAGATGTGGGTTGATCGGATGGCGCTTACTTTAACAAGGGAAATTCTCGGACATGAAGGAACCAACAGCCGTACCTCTCATTCACAACGTTAAAGACAATGCCTAGACAATACTTCGATACCGAACTTTGTGACACGTTGCTATGAATTCCAAAAAATATAAGTAAATCCAAAGGTCGTGCGAGTAAATAATGAGTTTTTATTGTTGTATTTTAGTATATACGAGGAGTCACATAGCCTAATGCTCACGGATGATCCCATACGGACAGAAGTAGGCAGTGCGTAATGAAGAGTGTCGCCTGTCCCCAATCCATAAAACACTAAAAACAGAATTAGAGTTGAGTTCCGGGAGACATGAGTGTAGCCATGTGAGCTGCGCTTTAACGCCTCTACTGTCACCACCAGTGTTAGAATCTGCTAGTTCCGCTACCACAGCCACAGCCCTGCCATACGTTGGTGATCTCGACAAGGTAGACCAGGTTTCACACTTCAGTTACGAGATTCAACAACGTAGTGCCTTACTATGGACCGAGTGAGGTGCCGCAGTGGCTAGCACACTGGACTCTCATTCGGGAGGACAACGGTTCAATCCCGTGTCCGACCATCCTGATTTAGGTTTTCTGTGATTTCCCTAAATCTCTCCAGGCAAATGCCGGAATGGTTCCTTCGAAAGGGCACGGCCGACTTCCTTTCCTAATCCGATGAGACCGATGACTTCGCTGTCTGGTCTCCTTCCCCAAAACAACCCAACCCCTTACTACGGGCAGATAATAGTCATTCAGACTCGTTGGTAAAACACAGGGCACCCTACTTATTCCAGAGTGTATAGTTTTATTTGACCTGATAGTACCAGCGGCGTTCAATTAGTAACGCAACACCTTTTTCCCTGAAAGCAGGTCAATTTTATTCACAATTCCAATATACCATATTATTCCCTGTTCTTTTGGCTACAAAACCCTATTTTTTAACATAATCACCGGTCAATGCGACGGTCTTACGCCACTTTACTGGGAGGGCCTGTATGCTCGCACGGTACCACTCTACTGGTCGACGTCGAAGCAAATGTCTTGCTACATCAATAACCTCCCCATCATCCACGTACCGCATCCTGCGCAGTATATCCGTTATTAAGCCAAACAGAAGCAAGTCAGAAGGTGCGAGATCTGGGCTGTAGGTTGGATGAGGAAGAACAGTCCATTGAAGTTTTGTGAGCTCCTTCCGGGTGCAGACTTGTGTGACGCCGAGCGTTGTCACGGAGAATAAATTATTTTGTATCTTTGTGGCTACGAACACGCTGTAGTCGTTTCTTCAATTCCAAAATTGCAGGAGTCACAGCTGTGTGCTGCTGGTCGGCACGCGAGAGATCGAACTTGTTGCATAACCTTGTTGCGATGATGACAGACGCTTCGCCCGACGACTCATCGTGCTTTTGTTCACCGCCAGGTTTCTGTAGTCATTTTTCAAGCGCCTGTGGATATCTGTGATGATGATGATGTTTGGTTTGTGGGGCGCTCAACTGCGCGGTTATCAGCGCCCGTACAAATTCCCAACCTTTGCTCAGTCCAAACTCGCCACTTTCATGAATGATGATGAAATTATGAGGACAACACAAACGCCCAGTAATCTCGAGGTGTATATCTGTGATGCTATGGTTTTCCGCCAAACGAAAATCATTGACAGCTCACTGCTTGAACGCATCTCTGTTGCAGACGCCATTTTGAGGACTACGTATAGCGCCGTCACCTATCGGAACTTCAGTATGAAACTATAGGGGCGGGACTGATGACCACAGCTGTTAAGTCCCATAGTGCTCAGAGCCATTTGAACTATAGGGGCAGACGTGGGAATATTCCGTCATATCCAACAACAAATTCCGCAATTTTTCAACCGAAACTGTCAAGGAAGAAAATATTGCATTACTTACTGAACGACGTTCGTAATTGAGAATATGTGGGAAGCTGCTTGCATCTGTCTCATAAGGGCTTTCAAGAGGGCAAATAAATTGCACTCTAGTGTTGAAATATCCTATGAAGCAACATCACTCAAAAATATTGAGCGCTTATTTCATTAGAGTGTGTTGAAAACCTATAGATGACTACAAAAAATCCTTCTGACTTCACCAACCTTTTTTTCTGCAGTCTCGAGTTTTTGCGAATATTCTCGGGTGGTAACGGATGTTTTCCAGTTAAGTAGAATATGTTCAAGTTGTTTTGGGCGTATTCGCAGTGACTCGCAGTTCGATAAAATCATCTTAACCGATTAGTGGTGCAACGTAGTAAAGACAGGGGAAAAAGTCAGCTAAGAAATATATCCACGTAATGAGGGAACTACTGCGCACAATTTTAGCAACAAGAAATCACGTTGTTCAATAAATAAATCAGCGAATACAGAATATGATTCCAGGAGAGGAAGAAATATTTAAATGCACTGGCACAATGATGAATAAAGATAAAAGGATAAAATTCCCGACCGAATTCCTAAATTCGATCAATGTTCCCGATATATCCTTGCAATAAAGCTTCTAAACAATACCACAGAAGCCGAAATATTAATCGGAAAATAAAAATGCAATCACTCTTCATAATACGTATTTCATTCATTTTAACTGACTCACCATTCAGCTTTAAAAGGCTCCAGTTCCCAGTAAGATTATAATACGGCTACCAATAAACCAGAAGGGCAAACATTCCTATATTGCTGAATGAAATAAAAAGAACCGTGTTTCTCGCTCATAGCGTGTTTGCATGTTCGACAACCATAAAATTTATTCGTCTTTGCACCACAAAGCAAACTACCAAATATAATTTATAAAAACATGCTTTGAATAAGTTATATGCTACAAAAATTAGAGGTTTCACTGCACTTTTTACAATTCGGAAAACAAATGAAAAAAGATCAAGCGAAGCGAATTCTTTTCAGTTAAAAATTGAATGAAAAATGTGAATCTGTGCCAGCTGATTGGCTTTGTCGATATGAAACACTTATAGTTTATTTTCTTCGCTATTATTACGTCAGAGCGTAACTGTTTTCTAAAAGCTTGAGAGCACTAGCTGTCAGAGTGCAGCCGCGAGAAAAAGACGAAAACTCCCTCTCGCCACAAAGAGGTAACGTGCATACGTAGGTCCCTAAACCACAGGAAAAAACTGTTATGAAGATAAATTTTATTGAGCAGGCCACAGTGCTACAAACGCCCCGTATTTATAATAGTTTCAAGTGACGAACGTCTTGTGTCCCTTAAAGTACTAAGACATTTTCTGTTTTGTGGGTGCCAAATGCCATGGAACTGTAGTGAAATAAATGCTCTTAAAGTAAAGTTTGTGCGCTTCTCTTGAAGCAGTCTCCAGGAGATTTAGAGCAAGACGACAAACGACATACATATCCTGCATTCGGCGTGCTTTGCAGCTCCAAAGGAGTCCCGATAAACCTTGGTGTCGCCTGGAAGTTAAGAGCCCTTGTTATTTCGACTCTGCAGTTACACGAACATTGTCACACGCTACAGCATGGAAGTTGACGGAGAATGTAATGGACAAGAGGAGAGAGGAAAGGAGATGTAGAGAGGGGCGGAGAGAAAGAGAGACCAAAAATTGAGGATGGATATGATGGGACGACGAAGTTCCTTATCTACATCTACATCTACATACATACTCCGCAATCCACCATACGGTGCGTGGCGGAGGGTACCTCGTACTACAACTAGCATCTTCTTTCCCTGTTCCACTCCCAAACAGAACGAGGGAAAAATGACTGCCTATATGCCTCTGTACGAGCCCTAATCTCTCTTATCTTATCTTTGTGGTCTTTCCGCGAAATGTAAGTTGGCGGCAGTAAAATTGTACTGCAGTCAGCCTCAAATGCTGGTTCTCTAAATTTCCTCAGTAGCGATTCACGAAAAGAACGCCTTCTTTCCTTTAGAGACTCCCACCTGAGTTCCTGAAGCATTTTCGTAACACACGCGTGATGATCAAACCTACCAGTAACAAATCTAGCAGCCCGCCTCTGAATTGCTTCTGTGTCCTCCCTCAATCCGACGTGATAGGGATGCCAAACGCTCGAGCAGTACTCAAGAATAGGTCGTATTACTGTTTTATAAGCGGTCTCCTTTACAGATGAACCACATCTTCCCAAAATTCTACCAATGAACCGAAGACGACTATCCGCCTTCCCCACAACTGCCATTAGATGCTTGTCCCACTTCATATCGCTCTGCAATGTTACGCCCAAATATTTAATCGATGTGACTGTGTCAAGCGCTACACTACTAATGAAGTATTCAAACATTACGGGATTCTTTTTTCTATTCATCTGCATTAATTTACATTTATCTATAGTTAGAGTTAGCTGCCATTCTTTACACCAATCACAAATCCTGTCCAAGTCATCTTGTATCTTCCTACAGTCACTCAACGACGACACCTTCCCGTACACCACAGCATCATCAGCAAACAGCCGCACATTGTTATCCACCCCGTCCAAAAGATCATTTATGTAGATAGAAAACAACAGCGGACCTACCACACTTCCGTGGGGCACTCCAGATGATACCTTCACCTCCGATGAACACTCACCATCGAGGACAACGTACTGGGTTCTATTACTTAAGAAGTCCTTAAGGTAAGTTTGCAGAGGATGGACAAAAAATACGGCGAAGTAAAACCGTTGCCGTATAAAGCGGCTACCAGTCGCGTCGGAATATTTCAATACAGGTTTTGTATGGTTTTCAAGACAATCTTATACCATTCTTCCTGCAAAATGGTGGCGAATTCAGATAATGATGACAGAGGTGGATAGCGATCACGTACCCTTCTCTCAAAGAAGACCACAAAGGTTCATTAACATTGACATCTGTCGACTGTGGTGCCCAGAGGAGGTGCGACAGTTCATCCTGGTACTCACAAAGCCAATGCTGGACGATGAGATCTGTGTGAACAGGTGCCCCGTCGTTTTGAAACACAACACTACCATTGGGGAACAAACATTGTACCATCAGATGGATTTAATCATCCAAATGGTCACATAATCCTTGGCATTAATGCAGCCTTGCAGAATAACCACGGGACCCATGGAATACCTGGATGTAGCTGCCCAAATCAACAGCTAATCGCCTTCATGTTTCACTCCAGGGATGTATACTCCTCCAGGAATTGGAAACTGTGTGAAGCAAGACTGATCCGACGAAATTAGATTCTTCCATTGCTCCAGAGTCCTTCACGGCTTCAACGCCAAAAGCTACTGACATTTGCATCACTGATTAGTGATTTGGGAACTTCAGTTCGCACTGAAATTCCCTGCTTCTGGAGCTTCCTTCGTGTTTCTTTGGTGTTAACAGAGTTCGCGAGTGCGATATTCAGTTCTGCAGTGACTTTTACAGCTGTGGTCCTCGTATATTTCGTCACAAACCTCATCAATGACGATCCGGCGCGATCACTGAACAAACACTGTCGCCCGCGTTGTGACTTAGTGGTTCATGTTTTGCCGCTTTCCCTGTATGCAGTATAAATCTTCGATATGGTGCGTCCTGAAACACCAAACAGTTCGGCTACCTTGGTTACGGAAGCAGCTACCACACGAGCACCAATGATTTGTCCACGTTCGAATGCACTGAGCTCCGACATAGTGCACTCAAAACTACATAGAACACTTTTCTGGCGACCATTGCCGACACCTGCAGAGGTCAAATACAACAGCGCAGAATGCAGGCTTGGTTAGCATCTGCAGTTGCGTTCAAGCATGCACTACTCGTGGTGTTTCCATATTTTTGTCCAAAATATGACACTAGGTACTAACATTTTTGTAGAAGGTTATGGATAAATGACAAAAGCAACTAACAGAAATTTCACCGTCCAACTTACTCAGTAATATTTAATCAATATTTGTTTGGTTCGGGGTGCACTCAGCCTCGTGATGCCAATTGAGGAGCTACTCGACCGAATAGTAGCGGCTCCGGACACACAAAACCATCGTAACGACCGGGAGAGCGGTGTGCTGACCACACGCCCCTACTATCCGCATCATCATCATCTGAGGATGACACGGCGGTCGGATGGTCCCAATGGGCCACTTGTGGTCTGAAGACGGAGAGCATTTGTTTGGTTACCGGTACCTAATTTACTAGGCGTAAATTAAGAATAATTTCAACCAGTAGTTAGCCCCTTTTCTCGAGATAATTCTATTCGTATCGTTTGCAAATAACTACTCGAACCTCAGTATATCATGAACTGTGTAAAGTGAACGAACGTTGATAAAATCGGCTTTTGACTCAATTTGTCCTATTATAATTAATTTCAAGTACATCCAATTTTCAGAAATAGGAAAAATGAAGTTCAGGAGTGAACGGCAACCAAAAATTATCTTTTATTCACCAATGTGTGACTTTTGTAGAATTAACTTAAATATGTAGCTTGCAAAATAATCAAGCTTCAGTGCGTTGGTAACCTATGCTTCAGTTATGCTGCATAGAATATAACACGTACTCACGTTGAACCGGTTTGCAGATACTTCCCAGAATTCAGAAATTACAGCACAGTCGAGCAGCAGTAATTGTACTTCCAGTTATTCCTGTGTTTCCATATTAATATGTTTGGGGACTGGATCGCACTTGAGCGAAACACGTTCTTCAACACAAATTTCTCATTTGGTGCAAAATATAAACACTAATTTTCCCAAAAGAACTACACATATCGGTAGTTTACGATAAATTTGAGTCCAGATATCTAGGAAATGAAAGCAAAGATAGACCCATAAACTTTCCGCCGTGATAACGCACAAAAAAAAAACAATTTCAGGGGGTCTCGTTGCAACTGTACCACCTCGTTGGGATTTTCTGATCCCCAGTTGCGCCCATTGGGTGTGTTTCCTCAGCTCCACTTATGCGAAGTGTCGGTTCATCGCCGAAGACAACACTACCCAGAAAATATTCATCGTTATGCGGCAACAGTTCGTTTGCAAAATTGGCACATGAACTATAGTCTGCAGGCTTCAGAATTTGTAAGAACTGAAAACGATAAGGACGTAGTTGTAAGCGTCTCGTTAAAAGTTTCCACACAAACGTCACTGGAATTGCTAATTGATGACTAGCCTTCCGAACCGGTTTCTTGGGGCTACGCGTGATACACTCTCACTCGTTCAACACATTCTTCAGTCACTCTTGACTATTCCATACTCTTCCCTTTGCGCAAATGTGTGCAAACAAAACTGTTTGAGTTGCTCTTTCATTTGATGTATTATTTATGATTGTAAGCTGAATGTAATAAATACTACAAAGCCTTAAAACCCGTATATTCATTTTGAAACACTCTGAGTATTGCCGCGTCTAAAATTTTCAATTTCGGTCGGCTCGAAAACGATTGCGAGTTGTGCCTTCGTGTTTATAAATTTTGAAATCCTAGCAGTGCCCTACACACGCTGTCAATATGTATCAAAAATGGTTCAAATGGCTCTGAACACTATGGGATTTAACATCTGAGGTCATCAGTCCCCTAGAACTTAGAATTACTTAAACCTAACTAACGTAAGGACATCACATACACATCCATTCCCGAGGCAGGATTCGAACCTGCGACCGTAGCGGTCGGGCGGTTCCAAACGGAAGCGCCTAGAACCGCTCGGTCACAGCGGCCGGCAATACGTATCAAATCGGTGAAATGAAGTGGGTATTTTCCCGTACGACCCTATCACGAGTGTAGCGAGAGTATCAGGAATCCGGTAAAACATCAAATCTCCGACACTGTTGCGGCCACGAAAAGATCCTGCAAGAACGGAACCAACAACGACTAAAGAGAATCGTTCAACCTGACAGAAGTGCAACCTTTCCGCAAAATGCTGCAGATTTTAGTCCTGGGCCATCAGTAAGTGTCAGTGTGCGAACGATTCAACGAAACATCATCGATATGGGTTTTCGGATTCGAAGACCCACGCGTGTACCCTTGATGATTGCACGACACAAAGCTTAATGCCTCGCCTGGTCCCGTCAACACTGATATTGGACTATTGATGACTGGAAACATGTTGCCTGGTCGGACGAGTTTCGTTTCAAATTGTATCGAGCGGATGGACGTGTACGGGTATGGAGACAATGTCATAAATCCACGGACCCTGCATTTCAGCAGCGGATTTTTCAAGCTCGTGGAGAATCTGTAATGGTGTGGGATGTGTACAGTTGGAGTGATATGGGATCCCTGATACGACTTTGACAGGTGACACGTACGTGAGTGTACTGTCTGATCTCCGTTTCCAGAGCATTCATGTCCATTCTGCATTCGACGGACTTGGGCAATTCCTGCAGGACAATGCGACACCCGACACGTCCTGAATTGCTGCAGAGTGGCTCCAGGAACACTGTTCTGAGTTTAAACACTGCCGATGGCCACCAAACTCTCCAGACGTGAACATTATTGAGCATATCTGGGATGCCTTGCAACGTGCGGTTCAGAAGAATCTTCTCCCCGTCGTACTCTTACGGATTTATAGAGAGCCCTGAATGATTCCTGGTGTCAGTTCCCTCCAGCACTACTTCAGACATTAATCGAGCTCATGCCACGCAGTGTTGCGGCACTTCTGCATGCGTCCCTACACGATATTTGGCTGGTTGTACCAGTTTCTTTGGCTCTTCAGTGTATATCGATCTGTTCGCCGAATTTCGGACGTACCTCGCGCGAACAGCGACGTCGGGCATTCGCTCTTGACTTTGTATTAAAGGGAGCAACGGTAGAGCGGCGGAGAGCTGGTCTGATGTTAATTTGAGAGGCGGCGCTTCCCGCCGGCGGCGACGTTCAGTGCAAACGGGCAGCGGATGAGCGAGGGAGCTGCGTCTGGCCGCGGAGAGAGGCTTCCAGCGGCCGACAGCCGGCAGCGGAAGACGGCGGCGCCCGCGGCTAATTCCGGCAGCTGCCGGCGGAGAGGTTAATTCCGCGGAAGTGGTCGCCGTAATTACGCGGCGCCCGCAACAGCCCGCATATTGTTTCCGTCCTGAGGATGGCGGGCCGCGCTGCTGCCGAAACTCGCCACCTGAGCGCTGCCGGTCCCGTTTTTAACACGCCCCACTTCTCTCATCCAGAAGACCGAGAGGAAAAAGGACGAGCCCGTTTGGTAGACGCCTTACATTCGCGCGACTATTACAGCAACAGCGCCTACTAGCTGTCAGCTCTACGCCTTAGCGTTATGGTCTTCAGTGTGGACTCAGACGTTCCCAGTGTATTCTTTCAGTCCGACTAAACGATGCGTGTTCCTGGTAGTACAACAGCTACCTGTACACTCTGCAGGCCGCCTTATGGGTGTGGCGGAGGATACATCGTTTATCACTCTCATCCACAGACGATACGGACAGGAAGTTCGCATTGTTCTGTATGAGACCGTTGTTTAATTTTAGCTTCATGAGCTTTAATCGACAAATGTATTGGAAAAAAACAATGTGTTTCTTAACACACTATGGAACGTGGGCTTCTGTAATTTCATATGTAAAGCTCTTTGGGATGCACGCGTACTTATTGTAGCGAATTCCACTGCAGTAATTCTTTGAGTATCTTAGGCTGACTAAAGAATCCCACGACTAATTATACAATTCTATGCCTAAGCAATTATATACAATTCTACTTACAAGTTATATCTTCCTCGCCAGAAGACTGCAGAGAAATGCGGAAAGACTGGTGGGGGATCTCTGATAGATGCAGACACCGGCGGTTGATGCTGAACACAAATATAAAACACTGTGTATAAGCAGGCGGATAGATCCGAGTAGTTCGACATCACTGGAAACAGAAAGTAGAGTACAGTACCTAGCAGTCGCCATATGGAGTAACCTAAAGTGGAACGACCACATAAAACTAAGTAGGAAACTCACACGTGTCTCTCAGATTTATTCGAAGAATCTTAAGGAAATCCAATGACTTACAAAAGATTTCTTCGACAGATACCAGAGTATTGCTCGTTATCCTAGGGCTCTTACCATGGTGCACTGTTGGAAGAGAAAGAGAAGATCAAACAGAGAGTGCCATCTCTCGTTACGGGATTGTTTAGTATGTTCGAGACGGTCACGGAGGCGCTAAACAAACTCCAATGGCAGTCGCTACAAGAGTGGTGTCGCGTATCATTAGGCTTACTGTTGAAATTCCAAGAGCGTACATTCGCAAAAGAGTCGGGAAACATATTAGTTCCTTCCACATACATCATCGAAATCAGCACCGTAATGAAATTCGATGAATTAGAGCTCAAACAGAAAATTACCAACAGCACTCATTGCCCAAACTCTTACGGGACTCGGTCAGATCGTCTTACCCGAGTAATGTGTGTGTTGCTAGTGCTCTCACGCTTTTAGATAATGTAGTGTGTGGACATACAAGGTGAGAATGTGGGTCTCGCGGGAGGTGTGCGCGAGATAATCCCTGCAGTCGCGCTATTCTCTGTGCTCTCGGTGGCTCAGATAGATAGAGCATCTGACATGTAAGCAGTACTTCCGGTCGGGGCACACATTTTCACCTGTCCCCATTGATATATATCAACGCCCATTAGCGGCTCAAGGTATTAATGTAATACTAACTTCGTTCTAAACGGCTGCAGGTCATATCCATATCCATATAAGTATAAAGTACTTACATGTCTTAAGGTATACCTTTTAGAAGTTCACATGGGTTACTATGTAAAACTTGAAGTCCTCTCTGCAACCTCTAGAAGTGCGTAACAAGAATTGTAGCCGGCCGGGGTGGCCGAGCGGTTATAGGCGCTACAGTTTGGAACCGCGCGACCACTACGGTCGCAGGTTCGAATCCTGCCTCGGGCATGAATGTGTGTGATGTCCTTAGGTTAGTTAGGTTTAAGTAGTTCTAAGTTCTAGGGGACTGATGACCTCAGAAGTTAAGTCCCATAGTACTCAGAGCCAAGAATTGTAAAACACCGTGTACGAGTACAATGCAAGTAATTTCTGTTCGTTTAAATTAAGTTAGAAGTGACTTTGCTTGATAATGCAACGATCGAGCGCCATAAGCGATCTGTTGTTAGTTATTGAATTATTGGGAAGTCTAATCTGCATATTAAGTCGAATTGTGATTAACATTTTACAAAATAATTCCGTTTGTACGAACATTAACTGCGAACAAGAACATCGGTTACAAAGCGCGTTGTCAAGTAACAATGACCATTTTGACCTGAAATTAATTTTAATTTAAGCTAGTAAAGCCAATGATCTTCACTCTTTTGAAAGAATTTAGTAATTTGTATTTACAACAATATCAGTTGAAAATGACAATTGCACTACCCCTTTTCTACCGCCTCCGCCGCCTCTGAAACACATTCTTTTGATTGAGACCTTATGATACACATGAACAGGAAACGCAAACAAATAATACGAAAGATGCCACTTCAACAGCTAAATTACATGATATTAATGTCACAAAAATGTCTGATTTTAATGCTACAGAAAATGTCTCGGGCTATTTGGGACAGTAGGTGAAACGTAGCGACCAACATCCACGCATCAGTGAGTGGTCTCAGCTGGATATGATGTACCTGAAGCAGTTGGTGGACTCTCTTTCTCCCTAGACTGAGTCAAGTAACAGATTACAGGGGTGTCATGTGGTACAAACGAAATGGCTCGTTACCTTTGGTGACCCGCCTTTGCCACCGCAACCTGTATCTACGTACCAGGCCGCTACGCCAATGGCAGGCCACCCGGAGTACTTTCGGGAGTGTACATCGCTGAAGGAGTGATGATCTACCTGCCGCAGACGTCATCTGCAGCAGGTGGTAATGTAACGAGTGAACGTCGAGCGCGAGCGTGCAGCCACACGTGGCAGCGTGTGACCCAACTCCGCGTGACGCGGCCTGCTGGCTGCTGGTTACTGGTTACTGGTTGTTTGCTACGCTGTGTCGCTCTGGTCGATAGCCGTGGGGCGTGGCGTGGTCTCGTATTCCGTGGCGTAGCGAGCCTTCCACGCTTTGTCCTGTCCTCTCCCTGTCGCCCTTACAACACACGCCGCCCCTCTAACTACCTGCTTCGCGTCCATTCCAGGTGGTCAGGCGGCTCCTAATCTCAGCAAACCACCGTCATCTTTTTTAGTCATCAGACCTGCGGCTGGTTTTATGGGATCCGCCACGAATTCCTCTCCTGTGCCAACCTCTTCATCTCAGACTGATACTTGCACCCGACTTCCTAAATTATTTGCTGCGTATATTACAGTCTCTGTATTCCCTAACAGCTTTTACCCTCTACAACTCCCGTTAGTACCATGAAAGTTACTCACCGATGTCTTTATATACACTGACGAGGAAAAGTAATTAATGTAATGAAATTACGGGAATACATTTGGCTACGTAACATATTCAAGTGATTAACGTTGCAAGATCTCAGGTTATTATAAGCTCGAGATAGTGAAAATGTGAAATACTGGTACATTAATAACCGGTATAACCGCAAGAATGTTGAATGCATGCACGCATTAGTTGTACAGATGCCGGACGTCAATCTGTTGGCTGGAGTTCCATGCCTGTTGCACTTAGTCGGTCAATGCAGGGACAGTTAAAGCTGTTTGTGGGTGATGCTAGAGTTGTCGTACGGTGGTGTCCCATATGAACTCGACTGGGGACAGATCTGATGATCGAGTAGGCCAAGGCAACATGTCGACACTCTGTAGAGCATGATGGGTTGCACAAGGTATATGTGGACGAACGTTATCCTGTTGGAAAACCTCCCTTGGAATGCTGTTCGTGAATCGCAGCACAACAGGTCGAATCGTCAGAGTAACGCACCAATTTGCAGTCGGCATGCGCGGGATAACCTCTGCAGTGCACCTACTGTTATAAAAAACCGCACCCCAGACCACAACTCCAAGTGTAGGTCAGTGTTTCTAGCACAGGTTGGTTGTAGGGCCTCAACTGGCCTTCTCCTAACCAACACATGGCCATCACTGGCACTGAGGCAGAACCATCTTTCATCAGAAAACACAACGGATGTCCAACTCGCCCTCCATGAGCTCTCGCTTGACACATTGAAGGACGCTGGTTTGGGGGCAGTGGAATGCACGCTACAGCGCCTCTGGCTCGGAACTGTCCTCGAAGTAAGCGGTTTATAACAGTTCGTTGTCACTGTGGTGCCAACTGCTGCTAAAATTGCTGCTGGAGATGCAGTAAGATGCGCCAGAGCCATACGCCGCACATGATGGTTTTCCCTCTGGTAGTGTTATGTGGCCATCCGGAGCCCGGTCTGTTTACGACGGTACATTCTCGTGATCACTGTTGCTAGCTATCATGTACGGTGGCTACATTCCTGCCAAGTCTTTTACAATATTGAACAAGGAACATCCAGCTTCTTGTAGTCCTATTACACGACCTTGTCCGAACTCAGTGAGACGGTGATAATTGTGTCTTGACTAACATCAACTGACCACGTCAAATCTCAAAGGTAACTATCGGTCACGACCGTTACAGCGTATATTTAAAGCAAAATTGATTTGCATCCACATAGTCGCGCTACTAGTGCCACTCTTGTGCGACTTTCGCGAAATTTGAATACCCAAGGAAGCTGTAGAGGATAAAAACCGTAGGCGTAGACAGAGATTGAAATATATCCAAGAAATAATTGAGGAGGGTGGGTGCAAGTCTTACTTTGAGATGAAAAAGTAGATATGATGAAAAGGGAATTGATATAGAGCTTGTGAAGATGCAACTGAAACTCCAGGAAGAGTGGCAGTGGTGGAGTGGATGGTACTAGTGGTTTTACTAGACAAATTTCAGTTCATCGTTTATAATGAAAGGCCAAATTTAAACACCACACATAATTATAAGAATAACTTTACCTAGCTGATCACAGCAGTTTGATCTCAAAGTATACTTACTAACATATCGGCGCAAGACAAGAAATGTTAACAGTACAGCTTTAAGCCGAAATACACTTTATGACATTTAACCGTAATAAGATGAATATGTGCCCTTACAACTGGTAGCAAAATGTGTGTGACTTACCTGTTAATGCACACTATATACAATACACAGGAAAACTCAGACATGCATGCTATTAACTAACAATGAATCACCAAAGATTATGAAAAAACTGACTACGAATGATCAATATAAAAACAAAGACTGTCATGATAAATATTTAAATGTACAGTTACTGCAATTATACAACCAATGATGATGCTTCCTGCTTAAAATTCGTGAAAGGCATTTTCAAGGTATCACTAAATTCTTTAAAATAAATATTTAAACGAAACTACAGAATAAAAGCATACATAACTCATGTACATCAGTTAGGTTAACCTTAGCGCAACTGGCGCACTAAACTTTACAGAATTAAAGGGTGACAGGTTTGCAGGCAGACAAGAAATTATATAAAAAATGGTACAAATGGCTCTGAGCACTATGGGACTTAACATCTGAGGTCAGCCGGCCGGAGTGGCCGAGCGGTTCTAGGTGCTACAGTCTGGAGCCGCGCGAACGCTACGGTCGCAGGTTCGAATTCCTCCTCGGGCATGGATGTTTTGTCGTTAGGTTAGTTAGGTTTAAGTAGTTCTAAGTTCTAGGGGACTGATGATCTCAGCTGTTAAGTCCCATAGTGCTCAGAGCCATTTGAACCATTTTTTGAAACATCTGAGGTCATCAGTCCCCTAGAACTTAGAACTACTTAAACCTAACAAACCTAAGGACATCACACACATCCATGCCCGAAGCAGGATTCGAACCTGCGACCGTAGCGGTCGCGCGGTTCCAGACTGAAGCGCCTAGAACCGTTCGGCCACACGGCCGGCCATTAAAAATATATATCGATCACAAAGCTCTGCCAAAAGAACATACATTACATGTACACAAGTAGCTTAACACACATCGAAATTTTCACATAGCCCTGGTGCACTAAACCTTAAAAACTGAACGGTAGCAATCTGAATTAGTATCTTCACATATTTGGAACCACCTAACAGACGACGTCAGCGCTAACAGCCCAATAAGTATTTAACACTATTGGAATAGCGGGAAGCTTCATAAACATGACTGTCCTTTTCAGCATGTCACACACATGGGTATGCAACCGATGGACAAACGACATGCCAAGCTAAACACTCAATTCAGTTAAAAGGGGCAAGCAAGAAGGACGTTTTACATTCGAAAACAGAGCCCACATGCACTGAGGTACATGGTTGAGCAAGAGCTCAGGAGCAGCAGACGATAGTAACTAGACAAACATGACGTCAAAGACAGCAGTAAAAAACACAGCGCCACAAGTAAGGCAGTGGGCGAGTAGAAACCACCGCTCACACACATCATTGGCCTCTTGTAGCTGTAACCAACACTACGTTAATCTGATGCCGTCACTTTAACATCGCATCAACAGGGCCGTAACTGGTTTAGCTTGTGACCGGGCGCCTTACCCCACACACAGCATCGAGAAAGTGGGAAGCTGACAGCTTACATCCATTACCGCTGAGTCCACAGCGTCCACCTGGGCAACGTATTTGGTGGACGGCACCAAAGTAATGACAGGCGGACAGCCTGTATTCAATTCCGGGAGCCGTGCCGCGTGCACGCTACCGAGAAGTGGCAGACAAACGAACAGCCTGCACTCTGCGGACACGACTGAGCGCTGTTCTCGCCGCTCTCGTTCGCGGCCACAACTCCAATAAACAAGCTGGTTGCTACCCAAGGCACGCGAGTAGACACGTTCTCTTCGTCGTTCACAGACCTATTCCAGACAGAGAGACTGCAACAGCCAACACTGCCGCACTTGCTCCTCAGACACAGATGATAAAACTCTCGGGACACTATGGCAAGTCTCTCTGATACCGATACGCAGAGACGTGCGGGCACGGGTCTGTGACAGAGGTGGAACGTGGGAATAGAGGCGCAGCAGCAGCCCATGGTTCTCAAGGCAAGTGGAGTACTCGGAGTCAACAAAGGACTGGTAAAGTTATTAATGTTGTTTCAGGACGCGCGGGAATTTAATCAGCTGGTACAGGAAACGAGTGGCAGAGAATACACAATGAAGGGGAACAACCGTCCAGGAAAGATGAGAGGATTCTTTTATTCCCATCATATCTCTATTACTGGAAAAAAACAAATCTCTCTTAAAAAGAATTTTTTCTACGCATTTTTCAGTCAACAAGTTTCTGCACTTTTTCTTTTCTTTTCGGAACTTAAATGGTTGCTGGACAACTCTAACACAGTATTTTGTGGAATAGCTAACCCTTCGTTTGCACAACAGACAAACAACTTTGCTTAACAATACAGTGGGTGACTAGGACATCATTCAGCATGCCTGTACTTCTCACTTGGCAGGTGCTCGATGACAGAATTTGTGCCTGTGATTCCGAAGCCATCAACGCCCCACGTGAACTGTGTGAGATTTCTTTCTACAAGCTGTATGTGCCACCTTTATGATATTTGTGTGGTATCCATACTGCGAGACGTGATGACTAGAAGACAGCATCTTCGCAATGCTTGCTTGTGTGAGAACATCCAATAAGAAATTTGAGGTTATTACTTTGTAAGATACGTGATTATATATTATGTAGAGCAAATATATTGCATACAAATTAATTGATGTTTACTTTTATTGTGACTTTGACGTGTATGGGCTATTCGAAGGCTATCGTCTCCGGCATGTCAGATGCGTAACTCACCGCTACTTCTTCTTCCCTGTCGGCTAAACATTGGCTATAACTATTTTTTTCCATCACCAATATCGGGTTCTAGTGCGAAAGCGCGCTTAAGAAATCAGATAAGGTCACTAGTATCTTACTGGGTAAACTAATATGAGATAGCTGCGCTGTTGTTAATGTCTAGAAGAATAAAATACTTTGACGTAGCACCTGATGCTATCATGCATGATACTGAACGCTGTTGATGAGCAAGACGTGGGACATCGGTGTACTTGATTGCATCCAGCAGACTATTGGCGTCTCGTCTTTCCAAAGAGTTTTATGCCTAGCAGTGTCAGGAGTCCACCATGTATGCCTCCAATCTGGCATAGCTAACGGTATAAAGAACAACTGCCTTCGTCGGCAATGCGTGGTTGGCATGAAAAATGTAGAAAGTCTCGAATTTTACAATTAATTTAGGGGCATGTCAAAGGAAATGACTAGTGAATACTCCGTCTTACAGTAATTATAGGTGAAAATTCATACCGCCTACAACAATGGGTTATAAATGAGTTTATCACTTAGCGTGACAGTATTACACGGCACAAAAGCCAGTATGAGGTTTTCAAAGACGGAAAAGTATGGTTGGACTGACGAATATATCGGGATAGGACAACTAGCCGAGTGACACTAAGTGACCAATAATATCCTTCATACTAAATGTCCCAACCACCGTTGCTAACATCCATTTCGGACGTGTGATATAATTAGTTGCCGTCACACCATATTTCTTCTCCTTAAGCATCCGACTAAACATATTCTTCTAGTAAGACAGTAGACCACCTTACGACTTCCCAGCTGTCAAAGCGCTTCCACGTGAGACTACCTTCGCTTCTTTCAAGATTTCCCGACTCCAGCCCTGTTGAGCTCATTAAGGATACAGTAGATGAGAGGGCTGCCTCGTAGAATCGATTAAACGACGTTTTGCAGCCGTCATCTTTGTGGATGTGGTTCTTCACATTACTAAAGGACTTCTAATCCACTTGGTCGTCACTTCAGAATTCGAATGCCTCTCTTCATCTACTTTTTGTGTATAGCAGACTAGTTTCTAAATAAAGTTTACTGGAAACATTAGAACAATCGAAACTTCGTTATTCAGCATTATGTACGAAATGATGGCTCCTCTGTGTAGATGATGCTTTCTGGCGTGGAAGATAAACATCGCAACTTCCATCTTCACATCAACGAATAACTAAAGATCCAGATTATGGAAAAATGACTGATGTCTGCCTTTCCTAGTCTTGTAAGTCTACATGAGGTCAGACAGTACATTTGGGACATGAAATTCACCAGAACTGGTGGATACAAGCGCACCACGTCTCAGAATGAACAATTACGAAGTAATCGGCTGTTCATAGTTCTTCGATGACAGGACACCACGCAAGTAAGAAATCAAAGATACGGATGGGTTTGCGAGGGAGCATATCGGATATCGGTAAACGTCACGAGTCTATTCAGAATCCGGTACGTGTTAGTGTGCGTCGGTGGGACAAGGGGACCTATTAATGCATGCTAAGCAGAGCACGGGCGTCACTTAAGCATCGGACAGCACGACAAGCCGGCGTTGACAAAACATCAAACTGCTGTCAGCAGTGCAACGAAGTTACACTACGTGCCGCCACGTCTCACCGGAGACCATGCTGACGGAGCTGTGTCGACGATTTGATTTCATTCGGTGACATTATTTTACGAAATAATATACGTCCATCAACTAACTGCTCCCTCCTCTCCGTTCTTGTCGTTCTGCCAAGACATAGATCCCAACCATCAATTAGTCTGACGTCATAGGACAAGGTACTGCCACAGAATCGGTAGTTACTTTGGGGCACTGTATAACGTGGTGCGCTACGCATCCTGCCTCGTTCAAATGCAACCAAATTTTACGCCAGCTGATAATATTATGATACTGAAGCAGCTATGTTATTTTAAGGAGGACGGTGTTCAGTATTTTAAATTTATCTAATAGAGAAACAATATTTTGAAATTTGCTAACGTTCGCAGAAACTATCGAGATATGTTCTGAAATTAAGACTTCGGTTCGACACCGATTATGCTGTGCCTTCGTGGCAGTTGAGGTGAGTGCTCGTTAACAAAGACAGAGAAGGAAATTCGCGGAGCGTAAACATGCAAAGTTCATTTAAATGTTACTCGTCCTGTATTAGTTTTCCCGGAATATTATAAAGGCTGCGACATTGGAATGGTGCAGACGCACGTGTTTTAACGGCACAACGTGGATTGCCATGCTAAAATTCCAATATGTCGATGTGCCTTTTCTCACGAACTATTATATTCTGGCGGAATATGAAAGCAGCGGCAATAAAGAGGGTGAAATGATTTCAATATTGAGCGCATACTCAGAAGTGTGTACCATACACAAAAACTACAACGTTCTAATGGTGTTTGTAGGGGACGGCTGCTGGTACTGATAAGACCTGCAGTGTCAAATGCCGTGACGTACACGTCAAGGCCTGTCTTTCTAGTGCGCCTCGGTACTGATTCCATTTTTTCTATTTCCTCGACCATCAAATCTTCAATCGCAAGGAGACTGTACGCATTTTTACCGCATCTTAATACTAAGTAACACTTTCAAGAGGATCACACTTGCTGGAGTATGATGGCCGCGAGTGTATCTTAACGAGTCACGTTTCTCACAGCGAAGTTCCTTTCGCCGAACATTATAAGTGTTAGGGAACTCTTCGCTCTCGACAATGCTGTGTAAAGTGACTTGTATGACACAACCACCTTCGATTTGCTTAATTCACTCGCGTAGTTTGTCATTAGTTGTTACCTACTTCATGTAACACATGAAGAAAATCGTTTCAAAAATTCATCTAGTAACTGCAAAGACTGCTCTAAAACTGAATCCAGTGTGTAATGTGTCTATATTAAAATATTAATGTCGGTGATACCTGTCTGTGTTAAACACGCTTCTACTTGCATGCATCGCACATTTGGCCTCCTGCAGTAAAACATTATATTTCATTTCATTTTTTGCTTTGTCTTATTATACAGGATGTAATTGTATAAGTGCAGATATTTCTATTGGTGTCGGAGGACAGTGTACTGAATGACATTACATCAGTAGCTAATTCATTTGCAGACTAATAATCATAGGCCGGCCGGTGTGGCCGAGCGGTTCTAGGCGCTTTAGTCTGGAACCGCGAGACCGCTACGGTCGCAGGTTCGAATCCTGACTCGGGCATGGATGTGTGTGATGTCCTTAGGTTAGTTAGGTTTAAGTAGTTCTAAGTTCTAGGGGACTTATGACCTCAGATGTTAAGTCCCATAGTGCTCAGAGCCATTTGACTAATAATTATAGCTACTACAAGTCGTATGTTTTTAGTTTAGGTACTAACTCTATGTACGTAATGTGGCAAGGGAAGTCAATAATGCTTATTTTTCCCTGGGCAGCAGGTCAGATGTTGAAGTGTGGACAGGTGGACGCAAAACGGGTTCACTTAGTGGTGCAGTTACGACTGTACGGATAATATCAGGTAGTAAATTATGTGACGCTTTCGTTCAAATGGCACTGAGCACTATGGGACTCAACTTCTGAGGTCATCAGTCCCCTAGAACTTAGAACTACTTAAACCTAACTAACCTAAGGACATCACACACATCCATGCCCGAGGCAGGATTCGAACCTGCGAACGTAGCGGTCGCGCGGTTCCTAACTGTAGCGCCTAGAACCGCTCGGCCACCCCGGCCGGCCACGCTTTTGTGGGAGGACTGTTTGACGCAGGGAAAAAACAACCAACACCGTGACGTGTGTACGTATTTAGGTACCGTATATAAAAATAATAGCAAGAGGAGGCATTGTCTGCAGGGGGAATGACTGTTGAGACTAAGTTTTTGAAAACAGCCACATGTCTCAATCAGCAGTTTTTATTTACCAGTTGACTTCTGAAATAAACAAGAGCCTCATCAGAATATACACTGTGAAAAAAAAACAAATTGAGATAATATGGAAAACTTCCAATGAAGTTACACATTCTGTTTCCTGTATGATGACTTACATTTAAAGTTGGCTGACAGCACAAAAGATGAAACTGACTGTACTATAGTACTTAAACTTGCGTTGTAAGTACAGTAGTAAATAATGAAATTGAGAGCACCAAAGATTAAACTGGCTGTAAAACAGTATTTGTCCATGGTATACCGTACCCAAAATAATCTGCAACTACTGAAGACGAAATTTACGTTTTAATCGCCTCTTTTATGTGCATGTGTATAGACAACTCATATCTTACATATCGATTAAAATTTAATGTTTTTAAAAATATTTCTGTTAGAATAATACGGCAGGCGATTATATTTCGATTGTTTATCTACACCACTTCTTCAAAGAACTGGAAAAACCTACGTAATTTCGTTATCTGTAAATGTAAACTATCTTTGGATAACTATACCATGAACGTTACAAGTAGTGTTGTACAGTCAATTTAATTTCTACCGCTGTGAGTGTCATAATTTACCATTGTACTTTAACCGGGCTTTAAATGTCTTGCGCCTGTTTTAGTAATTATGTAACAATATATTCACTTTTACCCATTATGCTTTGTTTATAAATCAGTATTATCAGCATTTGTGAAAGTTACTCTTGTTTTATAAGTTTGACGATATTATGCACTGAATAATCCGAAATTTAATTCGAGCTGCTAGTAAAATAGGCATGACAAAAAATGTTCAGCATTGAGCTACTTAGCTCCAATCCATCAGAACAAAGTAGGTGGATTTTCGTTGCTAGAAATCTTATACAGCGGGAATTTAGCTTTTGTAGTAGCATGCTGCATGAAGTTTGTTTACATATAGAAGCTTGTCATGTTGCAGTATTCCAGAGAAATCTTAGACGTTGCCTCCTTATGTTGCTGAATGTTAATTATCGTTCTGGAACAAGTGAAAATTATATTCTGTAAATTATGGGAGCAGTCGACTTTTACAATTTTTTTAGTTATTGCAAAATGACCTACTACAAATTTTGTGACGCTTCATCGATGAAGAACCATGTTTCTTCATTTTTCTTTGTGATTTGCCACGTTCTTCCTTTATTCAAGAGATCACATCATTTTTTTTTAGAATTTTACATCAATACGGTCATTACTGATAGGTAGATTAATTAGGAGCGATCCTCTTTCGTTGCAAATAGCAGCCTGAACGAAATTAACGTACTAATATCGAATATCGTTCTGATTACAGTTTTCAGAGATATAAATATCCTTTTGGTAATGTACGGAGTTGCCTCAAAATACGATAACATATTACATAATGAATGGGATGAAAATGAGCAAAGTAAGCTAATTACCGCTTCGAGTAACTTTTATGGTTGTATGAAAAGGTTGTAATACAAAGCCACAAATGCGTCAGAAGCTTGATAGCATCGGAGTGGCATCAGGAACGTGGAGGCCTGGGTGGATTTTAGCATCTCATCAGACGTGACACTGGTCCCTGGAACTGTGGCTGCCACTGCCGGTGACTACGTCATATGAAAACACCAAGCTTCTGGAGTGAGTCGAGCCAGCCGGTGGTGGGGGGACAGTGGCACTGTACTGGCGCCGCCGCCCTACTGGGCCGTTAATAACGCCACATCGACCGCCCATTCCACGGCCCTGCATGGCACCTGGAGTGGCGTTTCCTGTCGCGGCAGTACGCCATGCGTAGGTGTTGTTCCTTGCACTTGCTTAATGATCAAACATCAAGGACGTCATTAGGCAAAGAGCATGGACACAGTAAAACAAATAAACCTATAAAATGTTTGTAGGTCAGTGCCCTGAGCAAAACTGTTGCTTCTTGCTTACTTTCATCCACAAATATCTCGCTGAAGTTGTGATGTCGTCTTTGAATTCTTTCCTTTCTTCTTTTTACACGTAAGTATGCTACACAGTCGAAAACAAAAATCGCAACTCCAAAAAGGAGTTGTGCGATATGAACGGAAGTTGTCAGGCGTGCTTCTACATCTGAAAGATGATGGCTATTCCAATTTCGGATCAGTTGCATAAGAGTGGCGCTGGCAGAGTCGTTATGAGGATCCAAATCAGGTTTGTTTAAGACACGCTATAACGGCCGTGAATGTTACACTACTGGCCATTAAAATTGTTACACCACGAAGATGACGTGCTACAGACGCGAAATTTAACCGACAGGAAGAAGATGCTGAGATATGCAAATGATTACCTTTTCAGAGCATTCACACAAGGTTGGCGCCGGTGGTGTCACCTAAAACGTGCTGACATGAAGAAAGTTTCCAACCTATTTCTCATACACAAACAACAGTTGACCGCCGTTGCCTGGTGAAACGTTGTTGTGATGCCTCGTGTAAGGAGGAGAAATGCGTACCATCACGTTTCTGATTTTGATAAAGGCCGGATTGTAGCCTATCGCGATTGCGGTTTCTCGTATCGCGACATTACTGCTCGCGTTGGTCGAGACCCAATGACTGTTAGAAGAATATGGAATCGGTGGGTTCAGGAGGGTAATACGGAACGCCGTGCTGGATCCCAACGGCCTCGTATCACTAGCAGTCGAGGTGACAAGCATCTTATCCGCATGGCTGTAACGGATCGTGCAGCCACGTCTCGATCCCTCAGTCAACAGATGGGGACGTTTGCAAGACAGCAACCATCTGCACGAAGAGTTCGACAATGTTTGCAGAAGCATGGGCTATCAGTTCGGAGACTATGACTGCGGTTACCCTTGACGCTGCATCACAGACAGGAGCGCCTGCGATGATGTACTCAACGACGACCCTGGGTGCACGAATGGCAAAACGTCATTTTTTCGGAGGAATCCAGGTTCTGTTTACAGCATAATGATGGTCGCATCCGTGTTTGGCGACATCGCGGTGAACGCACATTGGAAGCGTGTATTCTTCATCACCATACTGGCGTATGACCCGGCGTGATGGTATGGAGTGCCATTGGTTACACGTCTCGGTCACCTCTTGTTCGCATTGACGGCACTTTGAACAGTGGACGTTACATTTCAGATGTGTTACGACCCGCAGCTCTACCCTTCATCCGATCCCTGCGAAACCCTACATTTCAGCAGGATAATGCACGACCGCATGTTGCAGGACCTGTACGGGCCTTTCTGGATACAGAGAATGTTCGACTGCTGCCCTGGCCAGCACATTCTCCAGATCTCTCACCAACTGAAAACGTCTGGTCAATGATGGCGGAGCAACTGGCTCGTCACATACGCCAGTCACTACTCTTGATGAACTGTGGTATCGTGTTGAAGCTGCATGGGCAGCTGAACCTGTACACGCCATCCAAGCTCTGTTTGACTCAATGGCCAGGCGTATCAAAGCCGTTATTACGGCCAGAGGTGGTTGTTCTGGGTACTGATTTCTGAGGATCTATGCACCCAAATTGCGTGAAAATGTAATCACATGTCAGTTCTGGTATAATATATTTGTCCAATGAATACCCGTTTATCATCTGCATTTCTTCTTGGTGTAGCAATTTTAATGGCCAGTAGTGTATTTACCCAAGAATGCCTTGAAGGAGACAGAGATGTCATTATTAACAGTTCAGTGAGTTTGAACGAGGTCCTGTAATAAGGCTACGAGAAGCCGATGTTCCTTCTGCGATATTGCGGAAGTACTTGACAGGAATATCGACACTGTACATGATTGCTGGCAGCAGTGGTCACAAGAATGTACGGTCGCAAGTAGACCGGGCTCCGGACGACCAGATGACACTACCGAGATGCGAGACCATCGTCTTCGCCGTATGGCTCTGGCGCATCGTACTGCATCTCCAGCAGCAATTTTAGCAGCAGTTGGCCCCACAGTGACACAACGAACTGTTATAAATCGCTTACTTCAAGCACAGCTTCGAACCAATCAATACCTTGTAGCGTGCATTCCGCTGCCCCCAAACCTCTGCAATTTGTAACTTCAGTGGTATCAAGCGTGAGATCATTGGAGGTCTGTTGTGTTTTCTGATGAAAGATGGTTCTGGCTCGGAGCCAGTGATAGTCGTGTGTTGGATAGAAGGAGACGAGTTGAGGGACTGCATCCAAACTGTCTGCATGCTAGACTCACTGGATCCTGGACTTACACCTGGAATTATGGTGTGGAGTGTGACTTCGTATGACAGTGGAAACACACTCGTGATTATCCCACGCACCCTGACTGTAAATTTGTATGTCAGTGTGGTGATTCGACCTGTTGTGTCGCCGTTCATTAACTGCATTCCTGGGGGTGTTTTCCAACAAGATAACGCTCGCCCACATACCGCTGTTGTAACAGAATATGCTCTACTGAGTGTCGACTTGTTGATTTGTCTTGCTTGATCACCAGATCTATCTCCAATCGAGCACATATGGGACATCACTGGACGACAACTCCAGCATCATCCACAAACAGAATTAACGATCCCTGTATTGACTAACCAAGTGCCACAGGTATGGAGCATCATACCACAAACTGACATTTGGCGGCACCTTTAATACGCAATGCATGCACGTTTGCATGTTTACATTCAACATTCTGGCGGCTACACCGGTTATTAATGAACCAGTATTTCACATATGCAATGGCTTATCTAGCGCTTACATTAACCTGCGAACTTGCAATATTTATCACTTAAATATGTTACCAAGACAAAGGTGTTCCCAAAATTTCATTATTCAATATTATTTATTTTTTGTGTTGCGATATTTTTTTCGTCAGTGTATTTATTATAGCTGCTACAGACAGCTCTGAATACCAAGACAGCAGAAGTATATTTTGCATTCGGGATGTGACAGGTATAACGTGCGTCAGCGCATTGTCAATGCATGTGCGAACGTTACGGAAGGTGAACTACTCGCTGTTGAGAGGAACGTAGTTACACGTATTGCCAAATGCATAGAGGTTGACGGACATCATTTTGAGCATTTACTGCATTAATGTGGTATTTACAGGTAATCACGCTTTAACAGCATGCGTTCTCAGAAACGATACGTTCAAAAAATGGCTCTGAGCACTATGCGACTTAATTCTCAGGTCATCAGTCGCCTAGAACTTAGAACTAATTAATCCTAACTAACCTAAGGACATCACACACATCCATGCCCGAGGCAGGATTCGAACCTGCGACCGTAGCAGTCGTAAATTATAGCATCCCCATTTAACAGTGTAAGAGGGGTGCTCAGATTGTCTACTGAATCGTATGTGTTTATCAGGAACAGTAGAGAGACTATAATATCTCGATGGGGAACGCCAGATATTACTTCTGACAGGAAATCACGAATCCAGTCGCACAACTGAGACGGTACTCTATAGGCAAGCAATTTAATTAGAAGTCGCTTGAGACGAACACTGAGAAAAGTCTTCTGGATATATTGAAATATGGACTCAGTTTGACATCCCCCGTCGATAGCACTCATTACTTCTGGAGAATAGAGATATTTGAGTTTCACGAGGACGATATTTACCGAACCCATGTCGGTTGTTTGTCAATAAATCGTTTTCTTTGAGGTAACCCATGATGTTCGAACACAGTATATGTTCCAAAATCCTACAGCAAATGGACGTTAGCGATACGGGTCTTTTATTCCGCAGATTACTCCTATTTCCTTTCTTGGGTACTGGTATGACTTGCGCAACTTTCCAGACTTTAGACACGAATCTTCCGACGAGCGAGTGGTTGTATGTGACTGATATGTATGGTGGTATTGTATCAATATTCTCTGAAGGGTTCAAATGGCTCTGAGCACTATGCGACTTAACGTCTGAGGTCATCAGTCGCCTAGAACTTAGGACTAATTAAACCTAACTAACCTAAGTACATCCTGCCCGAGGCAGGATTCGAACCTGCGACCGTAGCGGTCGCTCGGTTCCAGACTGTAGCGCCCAGAACCGCACGGCCACTCTGGCCGGCTTTCTCTGAAAGGAACCTGACCAGTGTACATTCTGTATCGGAGGCTTAGCCTTTATTAAGTGATTTAAGCTGCTTCGCTACACCGAGAATATCTACTTCTAAATTACCCATGTTAGCAGTTATTTTTGACTGGAATTCTGGATATTTACTCCATCTCCTTTTTTGTGGAGAAATTTCGGAAATCTGTGTTTAGTAACTTTGCTTTAGTGGCACTGTATGCGTAACACCATCCTTGTTATTTCATGTTAAAAGCAACAAAAGCAGACAATATAGTCAGGCAATATAGCGGACGAAAGTTTTCTGTGCTGCTGGCGCCAAAACGTAGAGGACGTGAACTTCCCTTGATGGTTCGCTAAAGCACCGACTATCAGAGGAGCACGGGCAAGCACAAATGAATGTGAGCCACACGAGCAAACTCTCTTTCTCTTGTTATTCGTTCGATTGTGTTTGCTTCTGTGTAATGGAGGCTTTAAAGCGGTTCGCCTTAGGGCAGTGCCAAAGCCCGTAGTGTCGCTTCTGTCTTGTGTAGGTTCGTTATTTTCAGAGTTTCGTAACGCCCACGTTGTGTTCCTGTGAACTGCAAAGTTTCATGGAAGTTAAATGATCTGTCGGGCAAGAAAATTACCAGCGGAAACCGTAATTCCGCTACAGCTATGATGACTGCAGTAGGACAGCCTTAATTACCCCGTTGTAAACTCACATCTATACACGTCTCCTATGTACTGCTAAGGCCAACTATTTGTGGGGAACGACAGAAACCTGACGTTTACATCTCACATAAGGTTGTCTTTAATTTTGACTGCCTTTTTTACATTAAGCCTCTGGTAATGCATCGAGGACAGTGGGTCAGCTGCCAGACATGAAGTACTTGTATAATGAAAATTGAAGCTAATAGCTATATTATAATTCAAACATGCTACCAGTTCCAAGGCGAAAAAGGGTCATATTCAGGCTCCAAGCGTAATCTGCCGACAACGTACGAACGACAATGACAAACAGCGATGGAGTGTTCAAATGGAAACGCTACGACTTACTAAGCATGTTACGCCAGCATGTACAACCAACAAAGTTGAGTGCAGTGAGCCCCAAATCAACTGGATTCCGTAATTTCCAGTATCAAGCCCACCGATGGTCAAACAACAGTTGCGATTTGTCGCTGTGGTTCGTACGTTGACGGCAGATTATACTGATGGTCTGAAAATGACGCTTTTTCGCGTCGAAACTCATGGCGTATTTCGAATAAACGGTGTTGGAATTACGATACAGCTGCTGGTTTCAATTTCCATTAATCAGGTACCTATTTTACATTAGATACGCCCACATAGCTCAGTGGTCAGTGCGTCTGACTGCTATACAGAGGACCCGGGTTAGATTCCCGGTATTTCCGGCAGGTTTTCCTTGGTGTGAGGACTGGAACAGGGTTCACGCAGCCTCGTAATGCCAACTGAGGAGGTACTTGATACGGAAGTAATGCCTCTAAGGTCTATAAAGCTGACGATAGCCGGAAGAGCGCGGTGCGGACCAGAGGTGTCCGCTTTTAACCTGCCCACGCTCGCCTGTTAGCCAGGCAGACAACCTGCCGCATGTGTTCCACTCCCATCCAAGCCAGTGCTCAATCCAAGCAGGCTATAAGAGTCTAGTTTGCCTGCCCGTCTTCCCGCTGCGCTAAGCTACGTAGTGGTTTATCATGTACGCTGTCGCTGTACTGATTGCGTAGAGTTCGGAAATATCTGAATATCACGAGACAACGCTCGATTAAAAACATATTCACTTTGGGTCATTGCAGGCCAGAAAATGGTCGATTTCATTTGTCCTTATTTTTCTATTTCGGCGTATTTCGGGCTTATTTATTTATTCGCGACTTCACCCTCTTTCGATTAGTACTGGCTATTCTCACTCCGAACCATCATCATGTCGCCAGCCAGAGTGGCCGAGCGGTTCTAGGCGTCTCAGTCTGGAACCGCGCGACCGCTACAGTCGCAGGTTCGAATCCTGCCTCGGGCATGGATGCGTGTGATGTCCTTAGGTTAGTTAGGTTTAAGTAGTTCTAAGTTCTAGGGGACTGATGACATCCGATGTTAAGTCCCATAGTGCTCAGAGCCATTTGAACCATCATATTGTCGCTTCTAACACGTTTTCTTTAGTAATGAGAACCGTTTCTGAAAGTCTAGATCTTTTGCATCTAAGAACCTGAAGATATCTATTATATTGCAACGTCAGTTAAACTAAGGAAGTATAGTTTTTGTAACTTCAGTGTGTTTCAGCCAAATATCACCCTACTTAGACCAATTTTAATTATTTTTCCAGGACGCGAGTTCGCTGAGTTCATTCTAAGTGGCCAAAATAGTTAATTCTCAATTTCCCAAAGGCGTTTTAGCAATCAAGAACTTAATTTTTCCTGTTATGTTAATCTGTAAAGTACAGGTCTGAAAGAAGCAGTTTTTCCTTTATACAAAGCTTTCTTAGCACTAAGTTGCATAGAACTAGAATGTCTTTTTTTTATATCCACTGAGTCACATTTTTCCTGCTTCAGTCAGTGTTTGCCCTAGATTTAGAAAGCCTACATACTGCTAAATTACCTCAAGTTCGTAGCACACATTTCCACAAACTTGTTAGCCACTAAGGCTTGTCCTTTTTTTTCACTATTTACAACAGTTGCATTGTGAGACAGATACTAATTTTTTGAAGCTGCTACATTAACACACTACAGCTTGCCTTCTGTTTCGTGAGTGGTGTAAACTCCCCAATTCTTAATTTGCACTCAATCTACTTTAAGTTTAGTTTGCTAATTTTGCTGCTCCGACCGATACGACAACTGAGCTGGAGTGAACCTATCTACGCATACACTTGGCAATTCCGTAGCTACAGTAGATTGACAGCGCAACCTGCTGTTAGCTGCAGCAGGCTGAACGGCTCACGGGAAGCTTGAGGAGCTTGTGGAAACCGAAGATAGCTTGCTCTGACAACTGCGATTTAGTACAAATGTACTCTTGTGTCTCCACGACACGCACGCACACACGCACACACACATGCACACACACACCTACACACACACACACACACACACACACACACACACACAGGCCCCCTACACACTCATTCACACGTAAGACAGATGACTGACAGACATCAAAAACACACGGAAAGCTTTAATGGGCGCAGACAAACGGAGCTTTCTTAACCACATCAGTGATGGAATATCAAGAGCGCTACATAAAAACTTTGAACATCAACGACCGTATACATGATCCGACCAGAAACAAACCCTACGATACAGGACGATCCTGAGACAACACAGATCAATCACTGATCAATCACTAATATGCAAACAGATGAACGTACAGACACTGATGATGACATCAACACACCAGTATAACAAGACACAGATACGCATACTCCATAACAGCAGATCACACGACTGCAACAACATTGCAGGTAATATAATATATAAATGGAATTTAGAAATAACGTAGTAATACGCAATAAAACAGCGAATTTTCGTGTTCGTACAAAGCAAAACAAGTAATTCTTTATTTCTTTGGATCAATGTTTTGGCTCAAATGGCTCTGAGCACTATGGGACTTAACATCTGTGGTCATCAGTCCCCTAGAACTTAGAACTACTTAAACCTAACTAACCTAAAGACATCACACACATCCATGCCCGAGGCAGGATTCGAACCTGCGGCCGTAGCGGTCGCGCGGTTCCAGACTGAAACGCCTAGAACCCCTCGGCCACACTGGCAGGCTAACAATGTTTTCAACCGTGTAGAAGTGTAATACGTAAACTATATAAGATGCAAAAGTAAAACATGCAAACATTATATTACTTTGCATAAAAATACGTATGCAGTATAATAAACCTCAACTACACAAACACTAACGCCCAACATAGATAGGAAGTGTCTTTCGGGGAGACGAGGCTCGAGGCCACCATTAGTCAAATAGAGAAGGTATTGGTAGTAACAAATATACTGTCATATATGATAGACAAACCACGTAAAGCTGATCTCATGACATACATATAGTAGTAACCGTAATAGAACGGAATATACTAATTCAGGTGAGATAGGATCCAAAAGCTTACCAAAGCCCTCCCACTTGAAACAGCCGGGTAAATGGACCTCTTTTACTATGTAAATCTTTCGTATCGTCTATTTTTTTCTTAAGAACATAGTAAAATTTGTTTATCTTTTCCAAAATTTACTTTATTTGTCGTGTTTATTTTTTTAACTAACGAGACGTTAAGGAATAACTTCAAAGGTATTGGAGCAGCGGTTCTCAGTTTAAGGGTAATTACCTCCTGAAGGATAAAATCTAATTTTCTGAAGCATTGTAACAGAGGGATTCAGTTGTGATTCGGTCCTGAAATTAATTTTTTTTAAAGCGTCATGAGCATTATCACTATTTCATAAGATTGTAATAACTAACTAACTACTTATTATATAAGTTACCAGTAATTAGATTTTTCAAACACTAGCTTTAACGCACGACTCAATGTGGTGGTTACAGCATTTGATATGGATGTGTGAACAAGATATTTCCCACATGGTGTGTCCACTACACACATACTTTGTACCACACAGTAGTGGCAGTACAACTGCGAGACATACATCGCATACGCCTAATCATCTCCTGAAAATGCCTTATCCAAGTTTTAGGTAATTCCCGCAAGAGATCAGAAATTTCTCATTCTTCATCTGGCAATAATAGAAGACCTAATGTGCAGCGCACCACAATAGCAACCATGTAATAGTTATTATACAGCTGTACGGCTAAATGGCTCTGACCACTATGCGACTTAACTTCTGAGGTCATCAGTCGCCTAGAACTCAGAACTAATTACACCTAACTAACCTAAGGACATCACACACATCCATGCCCGAGGCAGGATTCGAACCTGCAACCGTAGCGGTCACGCGGTTCCAGACTGAAGCGCCTAGAACCGCACGGCCACACCGGCCGGCTAGCTGTACGGCCTACAAATTATTATTATTAGAAGTGCTCACACACTAAGCATTGGCAGCCTGAAGTGTTCCAATTCCCGCCAGTTCAGAGGTAAGAAGTCCACCAATGAAGAAATTTGAAACAGTGGGCCTAAGCATAGTGCACAGGTTTTAATTGGATTCAGTGTAAGTGGGAGTCCCGGCTGTCGGTGAAGAAAATGTTGCTAGCGAGAGGAGTGGTGCAGTGGAAGCGTGTTTTGTAACAAGTATCTACCTTCAATGTGGGTAGTTAGCTCTCCTTGAGGCGGAGTCATAAGTAGCACTCATGCACTAGAAGCGCTTCGTCAGTCTATGTATATATAAAGGTTGCTAGGAGAAGGTAATACCACTTATCTTAAAGACTCACTATATCTTGGTTTAAACTAAGTATTATTTATCTTTCATTTAATCAAAGAGTTGAAAGCAAATTCTTTTTCATTCTAATGTTTATTTAGGTGCTCATGTTGTTGACTGTTGGGGGGGGGGGGGGGGGGGGGACGGTTAAGAGTAAACATCTGACTGCACATGGGGTAATGCGCTCAGAATGGTTGGTAACCACTCTATTAGGGGAGCTATAGAGGGCAAAAACTGAAGGGGAAGACACAGATGAGATTATATTCACAACATAACTGAGGACGTCGATCTAAGTGCCACTCTCAGATGAGATGTTAGCACAGGAGGGGAACTCCTGGTGGGCTGTATCAGGAACAAGCCAGGTTACTAATAACACCGACCCAAATAAAAGGCACCTTCAGTTTTTAGAATAAATTCAAGTAGTCTACTTATCGGCAATATCCTCTCTGTTTACAGGATGCACAACGTTAACCCTCTTGAATAACACAATTTCACGTGCTAAATGATCACAGAGAGGACTGCCCAAAAAATGTAGCAGAGCCTACCAGCATCTAATTTGCTTCTCTGGTAACTACTACTGTTCGTCACGGGTGCGTTCTGCCAGGGTACAATTACGCGTCGCTACTCACGAGGAACAGACGCCGCTCCATCGGAAGCTGTACATAAATTTTAAGTCGCCCGCTACAGACGACTAGGCTGCCGTACTCGATTATTAGTCTCGGTGCCGGCGTAAACGGCCCCCTGCGTATGAATTATTCAGCCAGTCTATAGAGCTGAGGCAATTGTCTGTGCCGAACCGCGTGCCGCCAACTTTCGCAATCGCGCGGCGTCGGCGCCGGAACTCGCCGAGATTCCTGTTGCAGGCTATCCTTTCCGGCACCGCGATTGCAAATCGGCTCATCTGCATACGCGCGGCCCCTTACACTGGAGTTCCTGACTTTGCACAGGCAGCAAGCTCCAATTGTTTCACTGCCGCTGCCGTCTAATTTACTGGTCCATGTTTATATTACCGTTTCGCTGTCGACGTCGGAGCAACTTCCCAGCCGCAACACTCAACGTATCACTTATTACTTCAATGGGTAAAAGTGACCTTACGCTGCCGGCAGCTTTTATGTGATGTAAGAGTGTTGGCAACGCTGCTATGAATCACGGGAAACGAAGACGGCCAATCACGAGTGAGATGCAGACAGACAATCAGATTGTGCTTCTTCATTTGTTTCGCTTCGTAAACAAATTTGCGCTGTGGTCGTGCTTTTCTCAGGTACGGTGCGGTCCGGTATCGTAACTGCACATTCATCTAAGTGCAATGGAACTAAGCGCTAAAGTTCTTTACAATACAACTGGGCCAGCATATTTTACCAGTCGTGAAAACAACAGAATATCCTTTGATGATTATCGATGATAAACTAAGATAGGGTCCTCATGTCCGGCATATCATTACCGGATGGTTGAAAGCTTGCAATCTCATCACAGCTGTGACTGGAGTATCGTTGGGCTGTGATCAAGGCCCAGTGATGTCTTTACACCGGTCCCTACCAAGGATATACTCCGATTCTGGACACCAGTGCAACGGATCAGCATCAGACAGCATGCTCCTAAGACTCAAGACTATGCAATAGAAAATCCTGTGTATTGTTACTGGGGCGTTCGTGGAAATCCCACCCAAAGCATTAATGGTTGAAACGAGCGAACCATTGTTAAATCTGCGACGATTATTCCTCCGCAGCAAATTCAACCTGTGGTTCTGCTTAGACGAATATAAGTCTCTCGACGAAATAATCCAGTAATTAACATCCTATTGTACGTGCAGCAGATAATGAATAAATAAAACTTCCACCCTAGACCGTTGAATGTATGGAGATGGAGGCATGTAGGCACCAGATGTGGAAAAGTCCTTTTGCTATCGCAGTACAACAGGCTATATGAAACGTTGACCCTGCAGATTGATACTAGGATCAGTTTAAAGTTTCAAACCCAGGACCCAGCTAACGCAACATCAATGGTGTCGCTGTCGCACTATCACGATGCGTGAGTATACAGATGGGTCTAAGTCCGGTGAAGGCGCTGGGTAGCGCTTATTGGGTACCCCGAACCAAACAAAAACGCCTGTACAAGCTGGGTCCACATTGCACTATTATGACAGACGAGTTAATTGCCGTTTTGAAAGCCCTATTACTCCACACAAAGGACTACAGGAGACACAATAGCCATCATCACTAATAGTGTGTCAGCCCTAAAACTGATTAGGAACCATCAAAATAGTTGCACCATTATCACAGTTACACCAATTGTCTTCTTGTGTTTCGGGTGCAGAGGAACTGCTGCAACATCTTGATGGTATGGATGGAAGTCCACTTTGGAATACTTGGAAATGAGCAAGTAGATGTCCTAGTAAAGCATGTATTTCTGCATGGAGCTATTAAATATGATAAACTCCCTCTGAAAAATATGATAATCATGCTCAGAAAGCGGTTACCCTCGAACTGGCAAGAGGAATGGTCGCGGACGTCTGGTTTCAAAGGCAATCACTACGCACTAGTTTATCCCACGATTCCAAGAGCGCCATGGTATATTAAAGCACAAATATCAAGGAGTGTCACGACAATTACGGCACGGCTTAAATCTAATTACTGTAAATTCACCAAACACCTCTATCGACTCAAACTAAGCGCCACACCTCTATGTGTTTGCAGAGAGCTGGAAGATCCAAACCAACTACAGTGTTTTCGGAACACGTCTCACATAAACTTCCTCCTAAGTAATATTCGGGCTTTTGGTTATCTGTTCCCACGCAGCCTCCAAATATCGTTAGCACCCAACGATATAGTAACATGTAAGCTACTGTACGAATTCGTCAACAGTGCCAATATCAAGTTATAGCTCCATGCTCTGCTGATCCAATGCTCTTGGTACTTAGAATGCCAGGGCAAGACTGAAAGTTCTGTTAACTGACCATGTCCCCAAGTGCTACTCTGTAAAATATGGAACGCCCAGTCTCTTAACGTACCTCCTATATGTATGTTCTGAGTACTGATGTATCTATATGTGTGGCGCTAATACACAACTCTGGTTCTTCCAAACTGTTCTCCTGCCGTGTCTAAATGCTATTTACAGACGCGCGTAAATCCTGAATTCTCCATCACCAGCTTTTGAAACAATTCTCACAGGAGACACAAAGAACATTTTACTGTCAATTTATGTAGACAGTCATTTGTGTAGACTTAAGGGGACCACACCGTGGTTCAAGTCGAAAAAAAAATCTGTTTTCGGTTTTCATCATATTTCGATAGATTAAGGTTTTATTTAAGTACTCTGAAAAGGATTTTGCTGAAAATTTTCCTACCACGTGTGTTTATTTATGTTCCACCCCCACATTTCTGTCACCCACTTTCTTGCATATATTCTACATCTTTATATCCCCTACATTGCACGTTAGGGCTTTTGTTTTACTCCCGAGTGTGTTGGCTATCCTTGGAATGCAACGGTCGGTATTCTTTGTTTCTGCTTTCAACCATGCGGTTAATGTTGTTCAAGTGTGATTGCAAGTAGTTGTTATACGTACGTTTGCAGTGCTTGTTTACGTGTGATTTGTTGTGTTTATTGAAGATGTCGAAACGTAAATTCATTTTCAAGAAATGGCAATTTAGAGGGAACAAGTTTAGAAAGCTTTCTGTCCAAGAGGTTATGTCGCCTGGTAACGATGTTTCTAATTGTAATTCTTCAACAAGTGCATCATCAAAAAAGCTCTCATCATTTCGATAGAGTTACAACCAATTTACTGTAAGTGACAAGGGGTGCGTTAGCATTATTATAAATATGAGAACACTATGAGATGTAATTTCTGAATTTGTACAATGTAGACAGTGTGGTGAGTCACAGAGTGTGAAAATTTTTGAGAGTGCCAGTGGGAGAAAAGGCCTAGCAATTACTTTGGACTGAATTTGCACTAAATGCTCAGATGTGAATTCATTTATGAGTTCTTCAAAACCAGATGCAAGTGGCCCTTATGAAATCAATACTAGATTAGTTTGTGCCTTACGATCCATTGGCAAGGGCATGGCTGCAGGGAGAACATTTTGTTCAGCGATGAACTTACATCAGCCACGAAATAAATTTGAAAAACTGATTGCAATATTAGAGAAAGCTGTATGTGTGATCAGTGAGGAAAGAATGAAACTGGCTGCTAGGGTAGCAATTGAAGAAAATGATGGATGTTCGGATATTGCAGTTGCACTTGATGGAAGTTGGCAGAAAAGAGGACATACTTCTCGAATGGAGTAGTGACTGTCACGAGTGTAGACACCGGTAAAGTGTTAGATATGGAGATAATGCATAAATATTGCAAACGTTGTAAAGCCAATGAACATAAAGAACATAACTGTGTGGCTAATTTTAGAGGAACAAGAGGTGGTATGGAAGTTCATGGAGTACAACAAATATTTCATCGCTCCGTTGAAACAAGAGGCGCACGGTGCACCAAATATTTGGGCGATGGTGACAGTAAGGCATACAACAATGTGGTGAACTCTAAGCCATATGCAGATACCATTATTACCAAAATATAATGTGTAGGCCATGTTCAAAAACGTTTGGGAACGAGGCTGAGAAAACTAACTGTTGATATGGGAGGAAAAAAATTAGAAGATGGAAAATTGTTGACCGGACAGGGTCGGTTAACTAAAACTGAAATAGAAAACTTGCAGGTATACTATGGGCAGGCAATTAGGAGAAATAAAGAAAATCTGGATCAATGAAGAGAGAGGTTTGGGCCATATTCTTCCATAAGTTCTCTACTGATGATAAGCTATGTTATGGACTGTGTCCATCAGGTGAAAATTCGTGGTGCAAATACAATAGGGCCCAGGCAACTGGAGAACCTTATTCTTACCAGCATTCTCTTTCTGCTGTTGTTATTACAGCAATTAAACCTATTTTCAGAGACTTTGCTCATCCTGACCTTCTAAGGAAATGTCTGCATGGGCAGACACAGAAACCAAATGAATGTTTCAACAGCATAATTTGGAACCGCCTTCCTAAAACTGTATTTGTAGGCATGCATACAATGAAACTAGGGGTTCATGATGCTGTTATTACATTCAGTTGTGGTAATATTGGAAAGTGTTGGATACTGAAAAAGCTGGGAATTAACCCTGGTGAAAATATGATCACTGGGCTGCAACATTGCGATAAAATAAGGATAGCCGATGCAGACAGATCTGCATCTAATATGTCCAAGAAAGCAAGACAAACATCCAGGAAAGACGCCCAGTAGCTCGGTACGGGCTTTTGTTGAAGTTTCGAGAAGATACCTTCACCAAGGAGTCAAGCAGTATATTGCTCCTTCCTACGTATATCTCGCGAAGAGATCATGAGGATAAAAACAGGGAGATTAGAGCCCACACAGAGGCATATCGACGATCCTTCTTCCTACGAACAATACGAGACTGGAATAGAAGGGAGAACCGATAGAGGTACTCAAGGTATCCTCCGCCACACACCGTCAGGTCGCTTGCGGAGTATGGATGTTGATGTAGATGTAGAAGGTGACAAAGAAGCTGGAAGACCTGCTAGAGGCCAAAGAAGGGCCAGGACAGTTTAAATTAACTGTAAGTAACAAATTTCAAAATTTTTTCTTTAAAGTCAATTTTCCGCAAACTAAAATTTTCATTACACATGCCCCATTATATCAGAAACTATCATAGATAAATGAATGAAATTTTCAGAGACTCTGCATAACATAAAAAAATCACGTCTGGGTCTACATTCATTAATATTCCCCCATTAGGAAGTTCACAAAAAAATATTGTCTGCAGAAAAAACTTAATATTTTTTGTTAATAAATTTAAAAAAGTATTTCTTAAAAACTACATAATGGATAAAGTAGATTCTAGTACAGTTGACTCTATTAGCATCCCTGAATTAAATAATTTTTTCAGAAATGGGTCAAATACTTGCCTAAATTAACATGGGTTAGACAGACAGGGTGTGGTCCCCTTAATTGGAAGTATTCTAATTTATCATTCCAAATGTGAACCAAAGGCGATTAATCGTTTTTTATCGTGCTACCAGTAGGGTTTTTGTAGTATACTACTACGGTGTCTCCTGTGTTTCATTTTCGTTTTGTTTACTTGTATTAGCATATTCTGATGCCGAATCAGTCCTTTGTTCATCCCATGTAACATTGTATCAGGGAACGACTTAAAATAACGTCTGCCATGAATTGTCAAAACAGATTGCAATATAACGTTTCCTTTCTTGAGATGGCTGTATGGTCTCGTTCCGAAAACGAGACATATTAGTAAAACAAGCAAGAGTGTAAACACTCATATGGAGCCATTCGAGAACGTTTGTGTGAACGTCCTCCTACTTGGAAAATATCTTTCCCTCCAAACTTTTAGTCAGCTTGCCGATTGCCTGGACGTTGCCGTCTGCGATCGATGTCGATGGCCTTCCTTTCCACGTCTGTGCGTCCTTGGTCAAACTGTTGGTACGATTTCAGACGGCTGGATGCGATGTTGCATTTGTCCACACAGCACCAGAATCTCATGGTGAATTTTGTGCGTAATTTAGACGTTCCGCCCGCAAGAATCGTACCGTGTCATCTACTCCACCTTTGGAGTACGTTTCCAGTTCCTGTGCCATTTCATTCCCACACTGTGATGCAGCTGTTATCCGTAGAGTTTCTGCAGGAAACCGGCACTACGTACTCTCTCCTGACAAGCCGCCATTCTTGTCGCGCATATGCAACTTACATTCTGAAGTCTCCGTGTATATACGGCGAATTCCATTATTGCCCATTTTGCTGTCGGGTATCCTTTGCAAACCTGCATGACTATGATGTTGATGATCTTCATTCTAAATTAAAATTTGTTTCAGGGGTGTAGCTTTTATTAATATATGATTTATACGTTTCCGACTGTCAACCAGCAGAGCAAATGAGGTTTTCTACATTATGGAAATGATATGAAGCACAGAGTTTTGTTAACACAGAGTTTCCTTTGTTTATGACTGTGATAGTATAGCCACAAATGTTTTCGGGTGGCAAGTATAACAATCACAACCTTGTACATTTTAATACCTTGTATGCAGTCCTTTTTGCTTAATCATTTGTTCAAACGCTTAGGCACGCTGTGAACGAGCTTTCGCGTATAATCAGGACTTATTTGTTGCCATTCTTTCAGTATTCGTTGCTTTAAAGCTGTTTTTGATGTCACTGGAGTTTGTCGACCTTTTCGCTTTAGTTCACTCCAAAGATTCCTATTGGGTTCAAGTCTGGACTCTGAGGAGGGGTATCCAAAACCTTAGTGCAATTACACAGCGTCCATAGTCTCACGATATCCGCTTTATGCTTCGGATCATTGTCTTGATACAATCTCAACGATCTCGAAAGCCCGAAGATTGTAGCACTTTGCGGTAAATTCCCTTTTAAGATGTTCAGATACTTATGCTTGTCCATTGTACCTTCAATGAATGCTAATTCACCTACCCCATATGACGACATGGAACGCCAAATCATGACGCATCCACCACAATATTTAGCTGTGGGTTGCAGATGTTTCGACTGAAATTCTTCACGTGGTTTTCTCCAAGTCATAGGTCTTCTGTTTGAGGAGAACATCTGTGTTTGACATTCATCGACAAAAATTACTTCGTCTCACCAATCGACACTTTTATTTACGCGCTGCTTCGCAAAGTCCAGTGGTTTCTTTCTATTCCTCTCATTTATCATACGCTTCTTCCTGCTACTCGACCATTATACCCCTCTCGTCTGATAAATTGTCGGACTGTTTCAGGGTGCACGTCCTTCTCATATTCCAGCAGCATCGCGGCAGAAATTTTGGTTGTCGACAATCTTGGGCTTGTTTCAATTTTTCGTATTACTCCGGTTTCCTCTCTTCTACTTAGCTTCTTTGGTTGCCGTGTTTTTAGTTTATATTCAAATCTATCTTCTCTTTTGAATCTCCGCATAATGTCACCTACAGTAATCTTACTTATTTGTAACAATGCGGCAATCTGTCTTTCGGAATGTTCTTTAGCGTGATGGAAAATAACAAATTGTCTCTTTTCAAATGTATTTTCTCTTTTCCGCCCCATCGTACTGTGTGCACCATGCGTGTTAACAACACGGAAACGCAGTACAGAATGAGCCCGCTCGGTTTACAGCTAGCACCACCACCGCCTATACGACGTGTGCCAGAATAATAAAACGACTGCATGTTGTGGTGGCTTATAATGCAAATATACATTGCACGTAGTTAATTATATTATACAGGGACCTGCTTGTGATACATTGTCAGACAATGTTCACACTACAGAATGGACCAGCAATTGCTTCTCGCAGGCCTTCAAATGTTCGAAGAGAACTTCACATTTCAGGAAGAATGAGGGTGGTCGAATATTTTTGTGATGCACTGTATATAAAAAACACAGTATCAAAAATATAATATCTAAAAAAGGGCTACTCATGCAGGGGTACATGCATGAAGCAACATTATTTATAAATATTATATTTTTATCATTGCCTTTTTATGTAAGTGTGTAATGTAACTGTTAAAAAAATCTGTGCTGGATAATGGTCTTTGACTGACATTGGTCCACAATAAAGAATAAATTGAACAGCAGTTTCAACATATATGGTGGTAAAGAACAGTATTGTTACTTTTCTATCGTTATTGTGATTTTTCAATCTTTGGTCTTCTCATTTAGACTTCCGGAAAATAAAAATTTTCGTCAACAACGTGGGGGCATCATCTTGGTGTCGAGACCTGAGGAGAAAAAAAATGCATCACACTCATGAACTTAAATTACTCTCGATTTCCATACCAGGTATCATCATCAGACAAAACTGTGTCGCACAGGTGTCACAAGTAAGTGACACAAGTTTACACAAGTAAGTGTGTGATATACACACCCTCATGTTTTGCGTAGCCTCCTCTATGATATAGATCTTTCTAAATACTCTTTTGGGCACAAGCAAACGCTACGCACAGGAACGCCGTAAAGGAGCTAAACCTGCACTCTCAGTGCAGTTCGGGCCCCGTTTAGTCGATCAGCGTGCTTCGAAGGGTCATTCCACAGCAAGGAGTTTGTCAGCACAGGGAGCTGCTCACCTAATAGGTGTGCACCACACTGAAGCAACTCTAACGTTTAACCATTATTATAAGACACGGAATACTGAAGATCTGTGTCGGAGAGGTCTGTCCCTGTCAGTAACACCAGCTGATGACCGCTGCCTACAAATTACTGCTCGTAAGTATCCCGAGGAGATTGCAGCAAAGCTGTGCTCTACCTTTTTAGATCCAGTTGGGAGGGCTATTTTCAAGTAGTCAAGACGCACATAGTCAGTTTTGCGTTTAGGCTTACATTACAAAGATAGCACCAATCCCAACCCCCAGTATTAGGTCGTGCTTTACAAGAGGGTGAGCGAACATCTGGAATGGAACATGACTCTCTGGTGTTGGGTTATCTTTGAGGGAACGTCTGGAATGGAACCTCGGTCAGTGGCGTTGGGTTCTGTTTGAAGGGACATCTGGAATGGCACCAGGGCCAGTGGCGTTGGGCTTTTTTCCCTCAAGGAACGTCTGGAATGGAACCTGAATCAATGGCGTTGAGTTCTCTTTGAAGGAAATCTGGAAAGGAACCAAGCTCAGTGGCATTGGTTGTTTTTGAGGGAACATATGGATTGGACCCTGAATCAGTGGTTCTGGAATCTCCTTTAAGGGAAATCTGCAATGGAATCAGACTCAGTGACACTAGGTTCTCTTCATTGACACGTTTGTGTGATGCCTGATGACTGTCGTAGGAGAGAGTGGAGCCACGCCTCAGGCTTGCAGTTTCACGGACTCTCAGTAGAGATGTGGGTCAGTTCAAAATGGTTCAAATGGCTCTGAGCGCCATGGGACTTAACGTCTGAGGTCATCAGTCCCCTAGAACTTAGAACTACTTACACCTAAGTAACCTAAGGACACCACACACATCCATGCCCGAGGCAGGATTCGAATCTTCGACCGTAGCAGTCGCGCGGTTCCGGACTGAAGCGCCTAGAACCTCTCGCCCACTGCGGCTGGCAGGTGGGTCAGTTATGTACCTGACTGTCATAATGTACGTTCACCAGATGACTCCTACTGTCAGGATTTCTGCAAGGGGTTCGCTGTTTGAAGACGAAAGTCCATGAGCACACGGCACTCATCTCATAAACGCCTAATGCCATCCTACAGAGGGCAAGAATCCATCAAATGGAATGGCCGTCGGAACATATTGACATGACCTCGACTATGTAGGCTTGGCACGAGTTGAAACTTTCAGAGCGTCATAGTACAACCAGAGGGTGATTAACTCAGGAGGGTCGTTATCTAAAAATAAGTAGCTACATTTCGACCACCTTGTCTGCAGCTTGCCAACGAGGCTCCAAAAAGGTAACAATGCACTGTGTGGAGCAACTTTTTACCGAACATTACCAAGCATCAATCAGATTTTTGCAGTAGTGCGAAGATGTGCTCTTTCCAAACGACTCTCTTTATTTTGGTCATTGTTTTAATTTATTTCAAGGTAACTTATTTTAGTTTTGTAAAGCTCGTTCTTCATTCTTGACTCCCCTTTAAGCTAAACCCACACATACTCGCTGGTGTTCACGCGGTGCAAAACTTTTTAGAGCAGTGTATACGGCATTTTTAAGCCTGAATGAGTGTACTGCTTCCACTTTCTTTTATTCTGACGAAAATGTGCAACTGTCGTCCGATATTTGCCAATGTGGAAAGAATCTTGATAGCTATATCGCTGAAACTGCAAGCAGCGGAAACAGACCCCCACCCTCACCCCCATCCCCGACTTGCTGTGACGTGGGCAGAGGCGGCAGAAGCCGCACAGACGCGTTCGGATCAGAGGGCTGCGGACGGTGGCCTGTGGGCCGTCCCTTATTCGGACGGCGGCGGGCTGGGGATCGCATCGCAGCTCCGACCACCGCTGGGCAACGGCCAAGCCCGCAGACTTCCGCACGCAATTACACGCACTTCCTGGCTGCGCTTTACGCGCCGCCGCATTCCGCTCGATATTGGCGTCATCAAGTATTTATTGCGGCCATCAAACATTCACTGCCGGCGACACGCCTCTCCGGCTGTGCATTTTCGCCGCAAAATAAATACCCTCCCCTAACGAGGGTGGGTGGCCGTGGAGGTGGGGGGGAGGGGGGGGGGGGGAGGCGAGGCGCTGGCGCTCGGTGGTGCGCGGCCCGCACGATTGTGACTTACACTTCTCTGTGTCCGATGTACACCAAAGCCGCTGCCGGTCTGCACACGTTCCACTGAACACAGGCTGCCGAACTGACAGATTGCTGCTACCATCGCAGTCAGGCAGTCTCGGAAGTGAGGGGATACAAGGATTTCATGGATTTGTTCATGATATTCATTTAACATACAGCAAAGGCGTGTTATCTGAATATCGATGTCGCCATTACTGACATGTGGTTGATGGGTCGTCTCGCACGAGCAACGCAGTTCAGCCAGTGTTGTAACAGACTCTTTGTACGTACCAGTTGATCACCATAATAATTGCGCAAATACTGTTATGCAAAGTGCAAATTCCTTCTCGCACGAGACAAAATTATTTGCATGTAGCGTGACGCAAACCCTTCGGATCAACGTAACACAGATTTTTACGTCCGCACCGGTAAGATCCCGTGATCCATAGGCAAAGCCAAATTCATTGTGCGATGAACACAGAAGGAATGCCAATAGCAGTAACCAGAAAATCAAAGTCCGCAACCAAGTCGGTATATATCAACACCAAGCGGAGCTTTGTAAGAACTCATGCAGCTTACTTCGAGGTGTGTGAGAAAAATAGTGAGATTAATTTTTTTATTTTTTCAAACAACAATATTGTTCCCTTCAAAGTAATTCCCTTCGGCAGATGCACACTGGCTGAGTCGTTCCCAAATGGTTCAAATGGCTCTGAGCACTATGGGACTTAACATCTGTGGTCATCAGTCCCCTAGAACTTAGAACTACTTAAACCTAACTAATCTAAGGACATCACACACATCCATGCCCGAGGCAGGATTCGAACCTACGACCGTAGCGGTCACGCGGTTCCAGACTTAAGCGCCTAGAACCGCACGGCCACACCGGCCGGCAGTCGTTCCCATCCTTGGTAGCAGCGCTGAAAGGCTTCAACTGGTAGGGTCTTACACATGTCACTCAAATACTTTTCAATGTTTTCAAGAGTCCCAAAATGACGTCCTTTTAAGACATTTTTCAATTTCAGGAAAAGGAAAGGGGCACTAGATCTCGGATCAGTTAAACAGGGGGGAGGGGGGGGGGCTTTGGAGCGACGGGAATGCCATTTTAGGTCAAAAATTCCGTGATGGAAGTGGGCGTGTGATGTGGGACGTTGTTATAATGCAGCATCCACTTGTCTGCAATGTCCGGCCTGCTCGATTCAACATTTTCTCAGCCTTTCAAGGACATGTTCGTAAAACTCTTGGATGACAATTTGTCCTGGAGGAACAAATTCTTTATGCACGATACCCCTGTCAGAAAAGCAAATCAGCATTGCTTTGGTCTTTAATTTGTTCATTAGAGCTTTTTTCGGTGGAGGAGAAGTCCCAGGGTGCCACGCCTCACTTTGCCGCTTTGTCTCAGAATCGTAAGCAGAAATCCAGGATTCATCACCCGTCATCACAGGGCTGAACAATTGGTTGTCTTTGGCAGACCTCTCAAGAAGATCGAAGCACACGATTCTTCGATTGTTTTTCCGCTCCGTTGTGAGGTTTTTTGGCACCATTTCGGCGCAAACCTTTCGCATGTGCAAAACTTCGGCCAAAATTTTTTGTACTGTGAAATTGTTTAAGCTTAACAGGTCACCCATTATCCGTATTGTTAAATACCGATCTGATCTTACAAGAGCATCGACAGTTTCGGCGTTTTCGTTGATTATCGAAGCGGAAGGTCTCCCTGAGCGAGATTCGTCTTCAACGTGTTCTCGGCCTTCCAAAAATGATTTTTGCCGGCGAAAACCTTGTGCTCTTTAATAATTGTTGCCATAGGCCTGCTACGACTTTTCACAGGTTACGCTCGTGGATTATCCAAGTTTAACACAAAACATGAGGGCATAATGTTGCTCTAAACTACACTGTTTCATTTTCGTAACAAACAACAAGAACACAACTTCTTTGACGGCGCTCTCAAACATTACGTGATGGCTCTTCGGAGCTGAAACTCGGACTGGACATCTGAAAGGGACGAACACATCGGTCTGTACACGCAGAACAGCCCAAAGTTGCTGCATCGCTCACAGTGTCGTCAGTTTCATTACTTCCCTCACACACCTCATATTTATGACTGACTCGCTGTCATGAAGCTCCGTGCTGCCAGCGGCCGGGCTCACGTCAGACGTGCAGACATCGAAGATCGGTACAACCACAAGCCTTAAACCGTTAGAAATGTAGCGTTTTCTGTCCACATTAGCGGCTATCCGAAAGGTAGGTGATCTTCTTGAGTACCAGGTGAGACCTCATATCATTACTCTAGGCGTTGCGCCCATTTAACATTGAAGACTGCAATCTGGCAGCTTTCGTTCCCTGTGGAGCCTCTACACACGGACACGTTCATCGCGATGTTGTACGCAGAGGATCGTCTGAGATGAAGACGTGGTGCTTCTCCTGTGTCCAATGTTGTCATTAGTCGCACCGCTGTCTCCGCGCTTCTTTCTGACGTCCTAAGGGAACTCACATCAACGATCTCCATGCTGACTGTCCGAGATGCTGCAGATGGGTTGACGTCTTTCTCCAAACAAGGCCCTCCCGCCCAGCGCAATACAGCAACTCGACGTGGAATGGACTCAACAAGTCGTTGGAAGCCCATTGCAGAAATACTGAGCCATGCTGACTATAAAGCCGTCCATAACTGCGAAAGTGTTTACGGTGCTGCAGGATTTTTTGCACGAACTGATCTCTCGATGATGTCCCATAAATGTTCGATAGCATTCGTGTCGGGCGTTATGGCAGGCCAAATATTTCGCTCGAATTATCCAGAATGTTCTTCAAACTAATCGTGAACAATTATGACCCAGTGACAAGGTGCATTGTCGTCCACAAAGGTTTCATCCTGGTTTGGGAACATAAGAACCATGACTGGCTGCAAATGGTCTCCAAGTAACCGAACAGAACCATTTCCAGTCAATTATCGGTTCCATTCCAGCTGCACACAGCCCACACACCATTATGGAGAGACCACCAGCTTGCACAGTGCCTTGTTGAGAACTTGCTTCGTGGGGCCTGCGACATACTCGAACCCCACCATCAGCTATTACCACCTGAAATTGGGACTCACCTGACGAAGTCACGTCTAGGACCCAACCGATATGATCACCAACTCAGGAGAGGCGCTGCAGGCGATGTCGTGCTGTTAGCAAAGGCATCGCGTCAGTCGTCTCCTGCCATAGCCCATTAAGGCCAAATTTCGCCGCACTGTTCTAAGGGATACGTTCGTCGCATGTCCCGCATTTTCTGCGTGTATTTCACACAGTGTTGCTTAACTGTTATCACTGAAAACTCTACTCAAACGCTTCTGCTCTAGGTCGTTAAGTGAAGACAGTCGGCCGTTGCCCGTGGTGAGACGTAAAGCCTGAAATTTGATATTCTGGGCCTGCTCCCGATACAGTGGTTCTCGGAATTTTGAATTCCCTAACGATTTCCCAAGTGGAATGTCCTATGCGTCTAGCTCCAAGTACCATTCCGCGTTCAAAGTCTCTTAATTCCTGTTGTGCGGCCATAACCACATTGGAAATTTTTTCACATGAATCACTTGAGTAAAAATGACGGCTTCGACAGTGAACTGCCCTTCTACAACTGGTGTTCGCGATTTTGCCGTATGTAAATGTGCATATCCCTATCCCATGACTTTTGTCACCTTATTGTATGATTTCTACTGTTATTTTATTTGTGATCTTACTACTACAAAGGATTGACTAAATTGTCGATTAACACGTTTCCGCAGCCCAGTCTTATTTTTAAAATCTTCACACCTTACATTTGCTTGTATAGTTACACATAGGAATGTAAAAGAACAACATTTAATACGAAAATTCCTGGCATCTAAATCATTCTCGTAGCCACCCACTATCACGTATTCACTTTTCTTCGTATTACGTTTGAAACCCACTTGTTATAGTCCTCAGCTTCCTCAATGTATCACTAGGGTTGTCACTTTCTTAGGCAGTTATCACCTGGTCAATAGCTCATAACACAGAGTGGAAGTTATTATATCCCACTGTCATTCCAATCGGGCTTCATTTTCTCCACGTCTTCAATACTTCATACAAATAAATTAAAAAAGAAGAGAGGCGTCACTGGACAACTCTGTCGAGCCCTATCGCTAATTTGTTAATCCTCTAATATGTCATCCAGCGTCACTGCTCTCGTGAATTCACAATACGGAGCTCTAAATGAATTAATGGAGGGTATTAAGAAATCATTATCCCTCATGTTCACCCATAACTTGTTAAATGGTACTGCACGTTTTTTTGCGTCTGCGAATACATACACTGTTCACCCTCTTTCAATACTTTTTTGTTTGTCACTTATGTATGAAAACAGCATCTACACGTACATAACCGACTGAGCGTCTAACTCACCCGTCCTGAAACCGTTATTTTCACTGGCATATTCTATTCATCACAATTCCAGTTTCTTGTTTTTCTTTCTTTTTTAAAACAAATGTAATGTTTGAAACTACAGATCGTGACATACTGTACGAACAGGGTAATTTATTACAGATTCTCTAACAATTTGGCAACACCCACCATGACAGACTATCTTTACTTTTTCGACTATTGTGTATACATTTGTGTGGACATTTAGTACAGTAGGGCAGGCGGAGGTGGGTAGTGGGGGCGTTGATTTGCAGCGCGGTTGTCGTGTTACTATTTGATCAAGTTCCAGACATGTTACATCGCTGAAGTCGCCTTGGAAGGCTTTTTCCAATGATATGTAAGAAATACATATCCATTAAATAATTAAGAAAAGCAACGAAGAAGCTGGCGCAATTCAACATTCATAAACGTTAAAAATGATTTACGAGTATCTGAAGACTCATCGCAATGTCCGCTCTGACTTAGCAAGTACAGCATTTTGATACATTTACTCGTTATGGATATACATGGTTACTATAAAAGCGTCATTCGTTTTCAGAGTGCTATATTTTCTAAAATATTAGAGGTACAAATATTACTGACCCATGAACAGTACCGTAAACTCACCGCGTGTGCATTGTGCCCACCAGTTGGCGTTACGAGTCAGTGCATTGACAAAATAGAGACAAAGAACGAAATAGTTTGTGTTTGTTGGAATACACTAGATGTTTATATGTTACAACAGTGCAGCTTGTATTCAGCAAGAGCTGTGGAAAAGAATCGCCTAGTAAACACTGGTTGTCTACGTTAACAGAAAAGTATCGGTTGACCGAGTTTGCCAGATGCAACTGTGGAGAGGGTGAAGCCACGAAATCGGACTACCACAGCAAAATATGTGGAAAATTACATTTCAAACGGTACCATTTGCAGCTCATGCAACTATTAAAACCCAAAGATTATTGCCGGCGCCTTTAATTTTGCATCACAAAGCAGGAAGCACACGAAGGTGAACATTTCGCTGCCAAACTGGTATTCAGCGACGAAGCTACCTTCCACTTATCTGGTAAGGTTGGCCGCCATAAGGTGATAGTGTGGGACACTAAAAATCTTCCACAGATAGTGGCGCATGAACGAGATTCTCCGAAATTTCGCAGGCGAAACTGTACGGACCGTTTTTCTTCTCGGAGAAAACTGTGACGGATACCTCGTACCTTAGTATGTCGCAGTTGTTACAGGGTGTCTACGTGGACAAGAAAAAAAAATCCCGGATTTTTCCCGGATTTCACGGCTAAAAACACAATTTCTCCCGGATGAAATTAAGTATAAAGCGGGTGAAAATACATCCGTGTTAAGTAACAGTATTCTTTTCCTCGGAGCTGTAAAACCTATCAGTCCTTTGAATCGGAAAGGTCTTACACCGGCGGAGGACGTCCCAGCACTTCAGGAAACGAAACCCAGGAAAAACAATGCGCTTGGAAAGTTGTTTGATGCGAGACAATATGCACAGAGTTTATTTTCGTATTGCGAAAGTATATACACAAATTCCACAAATTACAGCACGGTAGCTTCCGACACTCTAAAATAGAGATTACGTTGAGCGATGTACTTTTGTCAGCCAGTCATAGCTCATGTCACGTGATCTCGATAGCGAATGACGGCAGTTATTCAGAGCACGAGGCCTGCGAGAAAGACAGGCCGCGGCGCGTACGTTACGAAGATAGGCCGAGCTCGCTCAACTCAGCAAAGTGCGTTTCTACACCGGTTAACTCGTAAGTAGAAGTGTATGTACGAACGAGAATTGCATCGTCTATTGGCATCCACTGTTATTAGTCCTACAATGATAGGAAGTCCGTAGGCCTACTATCAGGCTCTAATTTGGCAATAAAAATCGTGCCAAAATGATTATCAGTCGCGTAGAGAAGTCAAAGTTTTCTGGCATGAAGAGATTTGTGACATTGCTCAGTAACACATTATGCACATTTTTTTGAAGGTCAATTACATAATTTTTTATCTGTGAAAGAACAACATTAAATATGAAAACTAACTTTAAGCTCGGTCTTTTTTTAGCGTGTGTTACACGTTAAGTCAAATCAAATACAAATGTGCCGGTAAAATTTTAAATAGTGGGATAAATGACTTATCTTCTGGGCCCGACATTTTTCAAATGGCTGATCCTCAAAGTGTTACGTTTTGAATGAGAGTTATCACGCCCTGTGATTTAAGAAATTCACTGTACCTTCTCACACGTAACATAAATCATGTTGCGTGGAAATTTAATTTGAAAGTAACGCATCTCAAGCCACTATTCGTAATATTTTCTGGTGATCTGTTAGAAATGTAAACAATTGTGACGTCACGCACATCGAATGCATGTTAGTTGTTACGGACGTACTGCATAATCTTCGACCTAAAGCCTTTGACACTTTTCGGTGTCGGCACTCTGGTCTGTGCATTGTGTAAATTACCCATTTTCTATGCAACTAAACTTTTATTTTGGTGTTATTCTCTGATTTATGCAGTATTATTGAGCAGTAGTGGACTGAAGTTCTTTTTCAGCGTATCTAATCTTACACGTCAAACCTACAAAACCTTAACTAAAATCAAAAACAATGAAAAGTCCAGGAATTCAAAAAAATTCCCGGGTTTTTCCCGGATTTGTCCCGGATGAAAAAATTCCCGGGTTTTTCCCGGATCTCCCGGGCCGTATACACCCTGTGTTACCACAACTGACAACTGACTCCGAAATTTTCATTTTCAACTAGACAGGCCACTCCCTAATTAGAGTATCGATGTTTGTCTTTAGCTAAACGAGCAACTTCCACATCGCTGGATTGGACGTAGTGATGAAGATGATGTGGTCGTATTCCCTTGGTCCCCCTAGGTATCATGACCTAACGTCTTGAACCTATTCTTTTGGGGTACATTAAGGACCGTGTTCTAGTACCGCCATTGTCAGGGTGTTGCTGCATAAGGAATGGAACGAACTGGACTACCGATTGAGCACGTGTCTTATGACCAGAGGAGCGCTTATAAAACATTTGCAGAGTGCAAAATATAAACTTTCTGAGTTTACGGTGCAATTCATGCATCAGTCATATTTCGACATGTAATACTTTGGAAAATATGAAGCTTTGAAAACGGAAGTATCATTTATAGTAGTTCTGTTCAAATGGTTCAGATGGCTCTGATCACTATGAGACTTAACATCTAAGGTCATCAGTCCCCTAGAACTTAGAACTACTTAAACCTAACTAACCTAAGCACATCACACACTTCCATGCCCGAGGCAGGATTCGAACCTGCGACCGTAGCGGTCGAGCGGTTCCAGATTGTAGCGCCTAGAACCGCTCGGCCACCGTGGCCGGCAGTAGTTCTGTATTTGGGGTGAACTATCTTAGCTGCCTTACTCTGTATGTTCCTTTCATAAAAACGTGGCTTGCAATATCAACGCGTCTGAAGAAAACTGGCTAAAATTTCGGGGGAGCAAAATTGGCGAAAACACACGTTTTCATGCAAGATGGATTTTCTTCCGTTTTACGGTTTTCTCACGGTTATCTCTCTGCGTCTTGCAGTAATCTATTACTTTATAAATGATGAAAAAAATAATAGCTGCTTGTGCCATACGAAAATAGGAGCTTCAGGAAAAAGTGATAAGCCCTTGCATAATTCAGGACCAACTTTCTCGCTAGTCCACTTCATACACGTAACTGCCTTTCACTGAAACTTTTCCTCTATTCGCTCGACTGTAACATCCTACGAACGCAGACACTGTAAAATGGTCGCATTTTCGAATTAAAAAAACTCCTCACCGTCTGCAATTGACAGCACAAAAATAAAAATAAGAGCGGAGCAATTTTCCCTCGTGTCGGAGAGGGCGAAACTGTTATTACCAACATAAAAATGATCGAGAGACGCTACCGGAGAAACCACAAACCATGTCGTTAGAAAGTTTGTACTATTTTCTTGTGTTACACACAGCTCCACACTGGAAGTAGACAACGGCATTACTAGTACATTTCGTTCTTTTTTAAGTTTCATTCATCTAAATGTTAGTCAAGCCTCTTTTTTATGCACGAGATAATAAATATTTATAAACTTATGGCTGATTCATAGTTTAATCTATATTTATATACTACTATATATAAAGACAAGTCATTGTTTAACGTTGTTGCCAAAAATCTCGAAAAGATCGTGACCGATTAACTTCACATTTTTACACGATACTCTAGTGAACATAGGCTATATCTTTTATATAACAGATAAACACATGTGTGATATGTAAAGCGGTAATGTTGTTACCAAAAATTTCGAACACCTTCTGACAGATTTACTTAAAACATTTATATGTTACACTAATAGCATTAGGATGAACGTGAGATACATGTTTTTTCAAACATATACCGGGTGTCTCTTCTATGGGTCGTTGGTCGTATTCGGCTGACATTTGCAATTTCTTTTTTGCATCGTGCAGCCGGAGTCAGCGCAAACAAATATTGCTCATCACGTCTTCCGTGTGACGCTCAGCGTCGACGGAAAGCGTCGGTTTGTCCCCCGTCACAAACTTAATCATTTGTAAAGTGCAGTATTACGTGACCCTTCGGTAGTGCGGTCCAAAATTAGCCTAGGGCATTATTCGTTTTATGGATACGTATTCACAGGAACAGTAAAAAAGGAAGAATAATCACTTCTCCAGCAGAGACAGTACCGACCTGGCCCACGTTGACTGCTACTGCCGTGCAGAAGCGCTGCTCTGTCTCTGCTGGAGAAGTGATTATTCTTCCTTTTTTACTGTTCCTGTGAATACATATCCATAAAACGAATAATGCCCTAGGCTAATTTGGGACCGCACTACCGAAAGGTCACGTAATACTGTACTTTAGAAATTATTAAATTTATGACGGGGGACAAACCGACGGTTTCCATCGACGCTGGGCGTCACACGGGAGGTGTGGTGGGCAGTATTTGTTTGGGCTGACTTCAGCTGCACACTGCTAAAAGTCAATTGCTAATATCTGCCGAAACACCAGAGAAAATGCGCCTGACTACTCTCTGGAGAAACATTTTGTATAACATAACCCGTAATAGGGAAACGCTATTACCGATTATCTCGAAAAGGTCTTGATTGGTTAACTTCAAATTTTTACTCATTGTGCTAGTAAAAGTTTGCCCGGACAATGGCTATATATTTTAATATATATATGTGTATATAATACATAATAGCCAAGTTCTTGATACTTTGACTTCAAACTTTTGCACGAGACTCTAATAAACGTTCAGGTGTACGTAGACTATATGTTGTTTTAAAGAAGAACCACTGTTTTTCTGTTAAAACTGAATGTTATGCTGCACTCTGCAGTGAAGATGTGCGGTTTGGTTTCTTTTTCACAGTCAGTTCTAACTAGGATAGTGGGGCATTTCAACCATCAGCAGTGATGTAGCACTGCAAAAATATTCAAATTAACGTGTTTATGTCCGCAATGTGTGCTCCCAAGACCGGCAGAAAACAATAAATCTTACAATAATATAGTAAAATAAAACTATAATCAGAAAATCTTTGGACTCCTTACACCACGTCAGTCTTCAGATTATCTCCACTTCACTTTTGCCGTCCTGCTGCTGGGGTTTTGTCCACGAGCATCCTACTTGATTGTTCATTCACTGAAGAAATCGTTTATACGCGGAGAAAAATTATGAAAGCTAAATGCGAAGTAAATGTTTTCTTATTAATGCAGACGAAGGGCATGATATTTGTAACATGACATTACCAGAGACTTACGTTTTCGTAGTTACCAGTCACGTTCCTCCCGCAGGAGGTTCGAGTCCTCCCTCGGGCATGAGTGTGTGTGTTGTTCTTAGCATACGTTAGTTTAAGTAGTGTGTTAGTCTAGGGACCGATGACAGGAGTTTGGTCCCTTAGGAATTCACACACATTTGAACATTTGATTTACCAGTCACAGTGTAAAACCTGTCTACGTTTTTTTTTTTTTAAATGAAATCAAAAAATTTAAATTACACTCTATCAACAACAGCCCGGTCCTATAGAGTATTTTGATACTATCCGTTCGTATGTGAGAGCACGTTGGTTAATGCAAACAACAAAATGACAGTTCTGCTATAGGATTTTACCAGGTTCCCTATAAAGTGAATTTATACTACATGGGTTGTCCTTAAAGAAACAACATTTTTTTTTTGTAAATAAAAACATGGTGCGTAATAGGCTGTAATATTCTTAATAATTTTGCGGTCGGCCGATTACGACGTTTGTCATTTTCAAGCACATGTGGATAAACATTGTCATTTGAATTACGTGCCTTGTCTAATATGATGCATCATGTGATCTTTACCCACGTCTGCTCGAAAATGTGCTTGAAAATGACATAAACGTCTAAATCGGCCGACAGCACAATTATTAGCCTCTTACAGATCATGTTTTCTTTTACAAAATTTGGCCCCACCCCAAGTCAATACTATAAAGAAATAATAGGAAGATCCAGAAATTGCGTTACAATACCCGCTAAAAACATTTAGCCGACATATACAAAACGTTTTGGCGTGTCGAATACCGAGAACTTATGCCGAAATAAAATTCAGCTAATTAAGTTCACAGAACTGTCATTCAAGTAGTTTATCTTCTGAGAGTACGGAGTACCCATAAGGTATGATTAAAGATACAGGAATTGCTCCATTTCGATACCTTTTGACATACATGTATAATTCAACAGTTTTCAGAAAAAGAAGAAAGTGACCATCATGCACCTAAACTTTCTCAAGAAATTCGACTCAATAAGGTCTCTTTTCGTTGAATCTGATTAGCTTTGTCAATGTGTCCTATGTTAGGTGAGTGCATCCGGAAGTATCGTTGGAAAATAAATGTTAACGTCAATCAAAATTCGCAAGACTGGTACTATCGGTATTCTGTACGGCCATTATCAACAAACCATCTAATGTCTCCCTGGCATGCAGGGCCGGCTGATTTGTCACTGTCTGCACGCGTTCGGAATATGTCGGCCATTGACACTACGTAGATATAAGCAGAATGGATGGTGCTGCACCGGATTTTCAGATGCAGAGATAGAAAGCTCTCTGTCTCCCTCCTCTTAAAAGCGTTCCTTGTCTCGCAAACACCTTGGACAGATTGTATCAAATTTATTAGGCTTCTGGAGAAGACATAACGTGACTGAGTAACCAAAGCAGGTGAAGGGTGTTTCAAAGCTGACTTCATTGACCTACCGCTAGAGTGATGAATTCAGGGAATTTGGATGTAAGAGGAAAATGAGGATATTTAATTTAAACATACTGAAGTGGTGATTGATTTTATAAATTTTGTAATGAAATGCATCACTCAAGGAATAAGAATGAGCCAATGGCTGCAAAACCAGATCTAACGGATACTAATCGCTGAACTCCATGGTACGAGTGGTCTCAGCCAGTAAATGCAGTGAAACCAATGTAAGGATTGGACACAAAGGCACTGACAGCAGTTTCCGACTAGATGGAATGTGTTACATCCCGAATAATAAGCGGTGAATATGGGGTAGAGCCGCTCACACCAATTAAGTGCAGGTTAAATAACAAGAAGTAGTGCCATTAAATAGAGCAAACTGCGGATGATTTGAAATTAGTAACGCCATGGGACTGTGACACACAAAACTATTTGTGTCATACAAGTATGCATCTGTAGAGTGTGAACAAGCAAGCTGACTGAATGTAAGTTAGTATGTACGAAACTGTTGATTCATGAACTGTGTTTGTAGAGTTGAGTGAAAATGTATATATACGTTTTTACACACTGAGGCTTCGCTATGTATATGTTTTTACACACTGCTGCTTCACGAGACTAGATTGCCGGATTCTGTAACTGGGATTCCCCGTTCTGTTTGCTTGTATATGTGCACAGAGCCACTGATACCTGCGTGAAGACCCGCTGCAAAGTTCTGCAATCACTCACACCAGAGTTGGTAGCACAGATCATGTAATTTTTGATCGCACTATATGACAGAGGTGAGAAAAACAGAGTTTCATGATACGTAATTAATAATTTTAAGATCTGTTGAGAGCCACTCATATAGTATTTACAAACGTGAAATTTTACGGTTAGTTGTTAGTTCAGTAAAAAACTGCGACCTGAAAACAATTTTTGTGCATCATTAATACTTCAAAAGTAAAGACAATGATTACATTTTTCGGTACACGGTGCGGTAAGTGATTTAATTGTCCTGTCCCAAGGTGGAGCAATACAAAGCAAGAGGTTTCTGGAGCAGAAAATTTTTTACACATTTTCTGAGACGACTCTTTATATTTGTTGCAAAATTATTGATCATCTATTTCTGGACGGTTATGTCTGAATTTCTATGAATCATTGACCAATTATGTTGGCGGGTGGCGTAGAAAACGCACCGTACCGACGTAACTCAGATGTGTTTGTCTGAACTTGAAAGAGCCATACAGCACAAAAGAAGAAAGATCTTTTGCCATGTTCAGTGGCAGATTCTCTATCAAACAAAATAACTTTAGAAAACAGGAAGACTTATTTTGAATTGACTGATTCTTGAACTTTGCCACATGTATCACTTTATTTTAACCATTTAAAACCGACCATAGGGAGATAAAAAGAATACTGAATCGCCTGTACGAATGACACGCACTTGGAATAAATCAACTCTGAGGATTTTTTTCAGATCACCAAGAACATCACATCTCTGTTCAGTCGGAATCATTTAGGTAAAAGTACTACAGAGCGGGCACCTGTACCTCTGCAAGACGCTGATGCTGAGTAAGTATTTAAGGAGATCAAACAGCGAACTTCATCACCCTCCTATTTGGCCCTCAGGACAGAAGCAGTGTACCCAATCTGTCTTGTATATAGAACAAACTCTGTGGGCAAGTTTGAGAAACTGTTCTAAATGTGTTCGTAGCGTGAATTTTAGGCGGAAGATGGGAACCAGTCTCACATTCACCTAATGGGATGCGCGAAACCGCCTAAAAGCCGCATGCAGGCTGCCCGGGACACAAAACCCTTGTCGATCTGGGGCCGGCCACATTCAAATGCAGTTTTTGAATGAGAAAACTGTTGCGTTGTATTTCCTTGCATACATGATATAGACGCCTAATTAGTTTGTACTGCTTCACTCAAATGTCAAATCAATTGCCATATCCAAATATGTAGTACACACTTCATGCCACTTCGGCTTTCTTTTTATGTGATCATGTTGTTGCAACTTTAATAGCCGGCGGTGTAGTTTCGACGAGGCAATGCTTAGTCTAACCCTTAACTGGTACAGTACGATTTTGTAATGTAACTGGTATCATGGTGTCTGTCAGATTCCAGAAGTTTGCTGTCGATTTATGCGATACCAGCTTAGTGCCCGCTGCCTCGTTCGCGTATGATCTGCACATATTTTTTTCCTTTTTCTTCAACGGAATTTTTATATTCACAGATGCAGCACTTTCTAAACTTTTCAAGCTAATTAAGGCCATAGAAACATGGTATTTTCTGAATGTACTTATGACCGAAAAGCGATTCTGGTAGCTGGAATCCGAGATTTTGCGTTCTTTTTGTGATATTTCCTTAACAACTTTGCTCTGTAACACATATTTTTTTATATCTAATCGAGAAGTAAAGTTCCAGTTTTCATTGATTTAGCTTTAAAAAGTTCTTAATATACCGGAAACGAAATATTTTCCTAACAATTTTCATTCCCTATTCCACCCCTTAGGGACTGAATTTTCAAGATCAGTGAAGCACTTTTGTTTCATTTCCAACGGAGAATTCAAACACCAATTTTCAAAGATTTATCTTGCTTTCACAATGAAATATTTACGTAAAATATTTCACCCTCTTATAGGTTGCATTTAGAAAAGAATGAAATGTGTATTGTTTTTAAAATTCCGACAGAGAAGACAAATACAAATACAATTTTTTCAGAATTTAGCTTTAAAAATGCTGCATAATGAAATATTTCCATAAAAGTTTCATGCCCTATTTCACCCCCAAACAGGTCGAATTTTTAAGAAGGTTGAATCACGTATTTCGTAATTCAAACCGAGAAGCCAAATTTAAATTTTCACAGATTTAGCTTTAAAACTGCGTTTATAATGAAATATTTTCATACAATGTTTCGTCCCCTATTTTACCCCCTTAGGGATTGAATTTTCTCAGACAATGAACAACGATTTTTTTAAAATTTGTAACTGAGGAGTCAAATACCAGTTTTCACAGATAGTGCTTTAAAAACACTTTAGTAGTCCTTTCATAGTGATTTATTTCCAATAAAAAAGTTTATCCACTATTTGACTCCCATAAGGATAAATTTACAAAAATGCTAAAACACGTATTTCTTTATTTCAGACCGAGAAACGGAATACCAATTTTCGTGGGTCTATCTGCAAAATTGCCTTAATAGCGACGTACTTTCAAAAAATCTTTCATCCCCGTTTCATCCCTTTGGGAGTGGAATTTCGAAAAATCCTTTCTTAAGCAACACCTACAGTATAAGATCAACACCCTCTCCAAATCTCTGCTTTCTATTCTTAGCGATTTGGGCTGGGCGATGATGGGACAGTGAGTCAGTCAGTCAGCTGGGATATAGCCTTTTATTTATAAAGACTGTCTTAATTATTAACTGTTTATTTACTTCAGCTAGTTGATAAATATGTTTTCAAGCGTGTGAAGGGAAAATATCACAAGAATGAAATGAAATGGTCGTGTGGCATTGATGGCCGGGAGGCCACATCCGGGGAAGTTCGGCCGCCGGGTTGCAAGTCTTCTTTTAGGTGACGTCACATTTGGCGAATTGCGCTTCGGTGACGAGGACAACACAAACCAAGCCCACGTGCGGAGAAAATCTCCAACTCGGTCCGGAATCGAACTCGGGCCCGCTGCATGTTAGGCAAACACGCCACCACTTTGCTAAGCAGGCGACTCAATTTCATTTTTTCCAGTCAAATTGTAATTACTAAGAACCTCTACGAAATAGCCTGTTGCTGACCCCGTTTCGTTTACGTATTTAACGTTTAGATTATAGCCAAGTTTACTCCTAAATCATTTTCCTATTAAGGATTAGAAAGTATAACTGAATTACAGCTTATCAGTTGTCGATGGGAGATCAAAACTGTACATTAATCATGCAAGTAAATTAATGACAGCCGCTGCTTTACAGTTTGAATGTACTGTAGTGAATAGATTTGGGCCTCCTATCGTCGTGGCGAGACATCTGTAGTTACGGCAGACTGATACATACCCCCGCACAGTCAAAGGGCGCGTACGCCGCTATTCAGGCGCTCGTCATCCGTTGATGGACACCACAGACGGACGGATCATTCCCCGGGTGAGCTCCATGTACTGACATGTCTGTTATAACCGTCCCACGGCAATACCTACGCTACTATGATGTTCTGTACAAAGTGTGGACGACTGTACCGAGATATAGGGACTGCAAAAACCGGTTGGCACCAATAGATGTTAGTTAGCCTTATTAACTGCAAAATAAGTGACTGAAAAACCCCAGAAAGAAATACGCTACGGAGTATTTACTGGAAAAGACTGCCCTGTCGTCCAGCCAACGCGAAAAAAATGTTTGCGTTTACACTCACCGAGAACTAGAAATCGTCAACACCATTTGCAAAGAAAAACTCTTTCATTAAAATCCGCGATATTTACCTAAATAAAACAGCATTTCTCTTTAAGCTAGACATAAAAGTAATGTCGCTTTCTTAACTTTATTCTACAAAAGTCAATCATGAGATAAAACTAAAAATTGGTAATCTGATTAGAATGAACTGACAATAGTTGTTTCATACGGGCACAGATATCGTTAGTGCTATTATTTTTCTTCGGTTCACGCAAATCATTATTTCAGTAATCAGTCAAACGTGATGAGGGATAGCCAGCACGTCCAAAATCTGACTCGAAATAAATAACGTGGTGACTCCCATTCTTTGTAAACGTTTTATTTTCAAAATGTTTCTAAGCATATATTTGTATCGTAAAACAGCAATACAGCGACGTGTTCTGTTGTTAACATGTCAATTCAAATTAGTCTTAACTTCTGCTAGCAGAAAGTACTTCAGCAACATGAAATTCTCCTATAGATACTCGGCAGGTAGCCTGCAACAAGTACTTAAATACACACCTTAGTCATCAACAGGCTGTGGAATGAGCGCTCATTATTCATTGCTCTAGTCATGATCAGTTAATTGAAGTTAACTGCGAAGGTTTTTCAATTAAGTTATAATACAAACTGTTAAAGTAAATTTTTGCCCATTGTTCAGTGTGTTGATCTGGTCAATGAAATTCGATGTAACCGATAAGTAAAAGATCTACAGTATGAGGAAGCAACAGTTCAAAATTAGTAAGTTTCTCTCTTAAGATTTGGAGCACTATTCATCAACTTGCCTTTAATAAATTAACGTAACGAAGGTACACACCTCTAATTTTTTGCTTCATCTCCAGGAAGTAATTTTGTGATTGTTGACACTTGTAGTTTTTGTAAAACTTTATGTTCTGCTTATTTGGTCTTTAAACTTAATTTGGTTATTTGTCTTTGGTTTGTAGACTAAAGTAAAGCTACTATGTAGTGAAATATCCCATTAAATTAATTTCGTTCATGTTCTTCACGATTGCAACCAAAACTCCGGAAACAGTTTCCTTCCGGTTGTCGACGAGATGTAGAGCATCATGGCAACGAATTTTCATTGATTTTAAATATCGAAAAAATTGAAGATATCACATTCGTACTACAGAGTGAGAAAAAAATTAAAAAATATTGATCAAATATTTTGTGTAATGATTCCTCTAAAAGTAAGAAATAAAATAGATTACGGAAACACTTGACCAACCTCATTTGCTGTACATGATTTTGAGCATAACTGAAAGGTGCCTGAATGGTTTCCCCAATCTATTTTATTTTTTACTTTTAGGCAAATCATTTCACAAAACATTTGGCATCTCATTCACTTTTTTAACTACAAGTTTTGTTCAGAAAAAGGAGATGTATTTACACCTCATCTACTGTCTAGCGTATCTGTTCTCAAAGTGTTCTGATTTAGTGCCTGATCCGAAGGAAACCATTTTGTCAGCTACATATCATACCTCTGTAACGTTTTATGCGGATTCTAGCTAGGATTTGAGATGAACTTTTGAACACTTCGTTTGCATAGCTGTAGCATCTGTTCGTGAAATACATGTTTTGACTCTAATCAGTAATGAAGTTTCTCTTCATTATCTTTACTATTTTCAAGCAATTAAACATTTTTGTGTAACTAGACATCATTATGTTGAATTTGATACCCCATTTTGTCCATTCCCCATTCTTCGTTTGGCTGCGAAAATTCGGACAAAACCCCACTGTGTAACTTAACCCCACTACGTAATTTAAGTCTTGTTTCCGTTATTTTCAAACATTTGACAAGAGAAAGCTCTCGCTCTTCATTAGTAAATCTGATGGAGTGCTCAATTCCCCACAGTAAAATCTATTTTCGATTATTCCCTTTTAAGAGAGCGATTGAACTTGAGTAGTCATGACTTCTTCTTCTTTCTTCGTTCTTCCCAAATTCTCTTCATACGTTCACTGTATTCTCTCTTGCGTTCTTCCGACCATCATTTTCCCGTTATGTTCTTCGTGTGTTCTTGTTGAAATGTGTGTTTCTGTATGATGTTTCTAAACGGTTCTCTATTGTTTATGTTGTCTTGTGTGATCCCCAGTTCTTTAATGTCTTCTTCTGTTTCAGTGATCCACTTTGTCTTGTTTTTGCTCTTGTTTACTATCTCAAAGATTTGCCTTGTGAACCTGATTTTATTCATTCTGCTGATATATCCATAAAATTTCATCCTACTCTTTCTAATGGTGTCTGTTATTGTTTCTATGTCTTTCTAAATCTCTCTAGTTGGCCTCTTCATCCAAATTCCTTCCCGAAACGCTGCTCCATATATTTTCCTCAGAATTTTTCTTTCCTGCTTTTTCTATCTCTATGATCTTCGTATGACCATGAATCACTGTAGTTTCTGCAGCATAAAGTGCTTCTGGTAGGACTACTGTGTTGTGATGTCTCGGTTTCGCATTGACAGAAATAGATTTCTTATTGTAATGATTCCAAGTGAGCTTATATGCTTTTTGTAATCTGGAGATTCTATCTTTATTGGCTATTGAGTTCAGTCCTGATGGTTGGATTCCCTCTCCCAGATATCTGAAGTGGGCCACTTCTGTCACTTTCCCGTATTGAGTAGTAATGGGGAGATTATCTACAGGTTCGTTTTGCATATACTGTGTTTTCTCGTACGAGATTTGTAGCAATTATTTTCTCAGCATGTAGTAATGAAAAAAAGCAAATACTAATGTTATTCAGGGTGGTTGAAAGCTGTCTGACATCTTGTAAGGGTGTTGCTTGGTAGGCTGTACTGAGAAATAATTATTGAGAAAAAGTACGTTGCGTTGTGCCGTTTCCGAGTTAATTAGCACTGAAGTTAGCCAGTCAGACCGTTGCGCGCGAATTCAAGCGGCCCGCCAGAGACGATGTTGCCAAACGTGTTCTAGTTTCCTAAAACCGAACAAGAGAACGGTACAAACGTGGGAAACGGGACGGTAGTAAGAACCGAACCCGAGCCCAACGCGGAACAGTTTCGTGCGCTACCATCTTCGCTATGGGAACTGTCACTAATTGTATCTGGTGAGCCGCTTGCGTCTGCGTGCACAAGGGCTGGAGTGGATAATTTCAGTGCTAATTAATTCAGAAACGGCGCAACTTATCGAATTTTGTCCCTAACTATTGTTCAACGCAACCTACACTGCAACACCATGGCAAGCTTCTCAGGCAGTTTCTCATTATCCAGTATGTTACACACAGTTTAAGGTACTCTGACATTTATAACCATTTAGTAATACTAAAAAATTTTCTAAATATAAGATTTGAATTTAAAAGCTGTATATTCCAATAAAACAATAATATACATCATTTTCATGAGTATTTGTTCTGATATGTTTCTCGATTTACTAAAGATCTGTTGCAGAGATTTCTGTTTTATTTCATTCTTCTTTAACTGCCATCTGACGTAATATGATCTTTGAGAAGACTGTTAGAATGCACATAAGAGTTGTTTTTAAAGCTGTTAATGAATTTAGGCGACAATACTTAATAGTTTTATTTAAAGAAATTTCTAAAGTTATGGTTAAGATTATTTGATCTGACTGACTTGTGTCCAAGCAACAAATTAGAAAAATCTAGATCGCTAAATTCTATAAAGATGGATCAATATTGCCTAGGACTGATGTCACGACATCCCTTTTATTTGAACGTACTATGTGATGATGCCTGTTATGTAAAGTCTTGGAACTAGGGTACGTAATAGTTTATTTAATCGTCTTCAACCGTTTGACTAGACTGATTCGATTTTACAGCTCCTCCTGCATTAGGCTCATCTTTTATCTCTACATGCTGGCCGCTGTGGCTTCAGCCTGGAACCGCGCTGCTGCTACGGTCGCAGTTTCGAATCCTGCCTCGGGCATGGATGTGTGTGATGTCCTTAGGTTAGTTAGGCTTAGGTAGTTCTAAGTCTAGGGGACTGATGACCTCAGGTGTTAAGTCCCATAGTGCTTAGAGCCATCTGAACCATTCTTTTGTCTCTACATACTTATTGGAACCAACAGCGTAAATAATATGTTTTACATATTTTAATCGTTGTGCGAACGCAGTATCTCTTGCAGTAAACTTTCTTATGTAACGTCTGTACTAAAGGAAGTTTGGAGTGAATGAACAGCAAACCTGTAAGGCCCCCAATTTCTTTATCTAGAAAAGCGAAAGCGGGTGCGATAGCACATCGCACAGTTCATACTGATTGTCAGAATACAGATGAAGATGCTTGCTTTTACTGGCAGGTGAAAGCATAGTGATTATCAGCGAATCACAGGGGAAAGTCCAGGGAGGAAAATGGGGTACTGTTAGCAAAGCGGAAGTTTTAAAAGTTTTTGTAACCAAGAGAAATAAGGAAATAAGCTCCTGCTCTGAGGAGTGCAACATATTATTTTAACTGGAATTTGACTGATTGACGCAGTAAGGTAACTGCGAATGTTGTATTCCTGCAGTTTTGGTATAGACGTCTCCTGCTGCAGCGGCACCTTACCACAATCTCTGCGTGAGATAGGCACAAAGGAGATGACTGCTGTACGTCCGTTTAAACGAAGGAAAGCCACGTATGTTATAGACTTGATTGTAATGTTCTGTTCGCCATTCTCTTATGGAAACTTACCTACTCGGATACACAGTTTCTTTAGAGAATTACTCGAGGATGTCACGAAGTTAAATGTTTTGACGTAAATAGCAACAATGGAAGCGTATGGCCTATGCTCTCACGGCAGGTGGCTGTTACATGGTCCATCAAATGGTTCAAATGGCTCTGAGCACTATGCGACTTAACTTCTGAGGTCATCAGTTGCCTAGAACTTAGAACTACTTAAACCTAACTAACCTAAGGACATCACACACATCCATGCCCGAGGCAGGATTCGAACCTGCGACCGTAGCGGTCGCTCGGTTTCAGACTGTAGCGCCTAGAACCGCACGGCCACTCCGGCCGGCCCATGGTCCATCAACAATACCTTCATGGCACTACGTTCACGGAAACCTGTCACCATAAAGAACTACCTGGTGACAGCTATTGCTGCCACCAATTAGCACACGATAACCTCGTCTACAGGCGGTAATGGTATATCCTGGCACGTTCTAAAACTACGGGTCTCAAACCCAAACAGAATTCAGGTGCTTACGCAAAATGTGACAAATGATTTTAATTCACATTTTATTTTATGTGCGAATTAAATCTTATTTCCTGTTTGATATTGTTAAATGTCGCATTGCGGGTTATTAGTTTTACTTAGATCTGGAAAAACCGAAATGATGCATGATGTATTCTTCACAGTATAAAGAGCCTGATGATGGAAACTTGTTCTTCATATTCCAATTTCCAAGCAGCCAGAGGTTCCAATCACATCAAGGCCGTTGCCACGCCAAACCAGTCAGTGAGTATAGCATAACATCAAAAACGGCGACCAAACTTTGTTATGTACTCACATTCCTACAGTGAAAGAATGACTCAATTAAAACCTGTAACCTGAGATTTTTATAATTGGTATTTATAGTCATGATTGTTTTTATAGCTGTACACCATGTTCAGTTAGTTCAGCAACACGAAAAGGGTTTTTCGTTTCTGGTAAAGAGCTTTCGTTTTACGCGCAAATTCTGGCCGTTGTGATGGTCAAAGGTATCATGCTAACTGTGTGACAGTATGACAAGAGAGAGTTGAACTCAGCATATTCTGTGACTTCGGAGAAGGGAGCTTGTAGACGTTTGAGTCTGTTTCGATTTTATTTCATCTGATAACCGTTCCCACTCACGTGCATTTGAATGATGCCTGTTCATATTATGTTCATATTATTACTATTGCCATACGTACCATTTCTGAATATATATGTGGTTCTTTAAACAAAGCAGCCTTCGTGAGATTTGTTTCCAGCATGAGAATTTCGTCTGTTGTTAAATGCTTTTGTCTTGTCGTGCATTACATACGATGTGTGGTAAACACGCGTGTACTTACCTAAACGCAATCTGAGCCTTAATCCGGAGCATGAAAACAGTTGGCCTAGTTGATCTATATTGGAATACATATCTTGCATTTTTTTATCAGGTGATGTGTTTGTCCACGGTTTGATCCTTCTTTCTAAAACGGAATGAATTTGTTTCTACGTGTAAATGTTGAAGAAGTTAATAATATTACGTGAACGAAGGTGCTTAAGAAACGGCTGGCTGCATTATGCTGCCGGTATCTGAATTTTAATTATGCTCTATTCATCTTAGTTAAAGGTGTTCTTACAATGTTGGAGGAATGACTTTCTCGTGACGCGTCACTGCTGCGGGGTTTCACACGCCACGCCCGACCCACTGGAGCAAAGCTCGCGATCCTGGAGTGGGAGCTGCGATAAATAGTGCGGATCATAACTTGTGGCGAGCTCCACATCCGCTACAATTAGTCAGTAGATCTGAGTAAAGACCCGTCGCGCGCCAAATACTGAAATACGGCGCCACTCCCGAGCGTGTGATGGCGGGCGGCGTATTTCACTCTTAAACTGCAGTAAAATTTATGTCCCACAATTTACTCCGCTACGGGAAAATAGTCCATGCGCTGCGCTCTGTAGAAAGACCAGAACCGAACGCTATCAAGGGTGCACTAGCCATTTGCTGAATTCAGACAGGCAGAGTCATGAGACATTTGACTCGCCACCACTTACCGTTAGGACAATTACTTTATGTACTACATGATCGAGACTGGGTGATATTGCGGAATGAGAATTGAGAGCAACGGGCCAAATGCCAGTGCGAGTGATTTAAAAGAGTGTGTGTGTGTGTGTGTGTGTGTGTGTGTGTGTGTGTGTGTGTGTGTGTCTGTCTTTGACAGTCGCGGCCATTGCTATCCACACACGACTCACGACCCGTACTCACTGTCTTCGCCCTGCCAGTATCTCCCACCTACCGTTCAAAATCCGCTGTGAGTTTGGCACTGACAGGAGTAAACCTGTGAGGGCGGGTCGTGAGTCGTATGTAGGGAACCCTCCCGTTGCTTGTTATTTGTGGAATACATCACAAAACATGTGGAAAAAAATTAGAAGGTATATTAATCGGTAAGGGTTTTGTTTCGAAAGACGATGTTGGAAGTTCCATTCCTGGTCGAGTATGATGTTTTAATCTGCAGTGAAATATTAATTCTGAATGATAAACGATCTCAACATTATGGCGTGTGTCCACTAGAAGTGAACTTCCGCAGAAGTTACTTCTGCCAGTTCTTTAAACGGAAGCACCCTGGTCAAGTTGACTTCCGCATATTTAATAATCTTCCGGATGTGGCTCCAGCTACACTCATTCTCATAAATTAAGGATAATGCTGATACATGGTGAAACAAAGCTCTGGGGGGCGGTTTGCGGGTTTAAATCACCTCGGGGTAAGACCATGCGATGAATTTGACCTGCGGTCGTCGCACTGTGGCGCTGGCAGCAGTCCACAAACGCACAGGTGTGTTGCTGCATGTGCAGCGAGTAAGTGTGCAGACGTTTTCAGACGTGCTAATGGTTACTGTTTGTTGAAAATTGCTCACAGAATACATATTGATGACGTTATGAGGGGTAGAATACTAGGGCGGCTGGAGGCCTTTCAAGCACAGCAGGTCGTAGCACGGGCCCTCCGTGTGCCACAAAGTGTGATCTCAAGATTATGGCAACGAATCCAGGATACAGGAAACTTGTCCAAGCGATACAGTACGGGATGTCCACAGTGTACAACACCACAAGAAGACCGATATCTCACCATCATTGCCCGCAGACGGCCACGGAGTACTGCAGGTAGCCTTTCTCGGGATCTTACCGGAGCCACTGGAACAGTTGTCTCCAGACACACAGTCTACAGACATGGTTTATTCGCCTGGAGACCTCACTCACCCCTGGTCACAGGAGAGCCCTTAAGCCTGGCGTCAAGAACACAGTAAATGGTCATTGAAACAGTGGTCCCAGGTTATGTTCACGGACGAGTCCAGGTATAATCCGAACAGTGTTTCTCGCCGGGTTTTCATCTGGTGTGAACCAGATACCAAACCCTTAATGTACTTGGAAAGGGCCTGTATGAAGGTTGTGGTTTGATGGCGTGGGTAGGATTATGATTGGTGCACGTACACTCCTGCATGTCTTCGACAGAGGAACTGTAACAGGTCAGATGTATCGGGACGTCATTTTTCACCAGTATCCTGATGGATGATAACGCACGGCCTCACCGAGCTGCCATCTTGGAGGAGAACCTTGAAACAGAAGATGTCAGTCGAATGGAGTGGCCTGCCTTTTCTTCAGATCTAAACCCCATCGAGCACGTCTGAGATGCTCTCGGTCTACGTATCGCTGCATGTCTTCAAACCCCTAGGACACTTCAGGAGCTTCGACAGGCACTGGTGCAAGAATGGGAGGCTATACCCCAGCAGCTGCTCGACCACCTGATCCAGAGTATGCCAACCCGTTGTGCAGCCTGTGTACGTGTGCATGGTGATCCTATCCCATATTGATGTCGGGGTACATGCGCAGGAAACAGTGGCATTTTGTAGCACATTTGTTTCGGGACGGTTTTCCCAACTTATCACCAATACCGTGGACTTAGAGATCTGTGTCGTGTGTGTTCCCTATGTGCCTATACTATTAGCGCCAGTTTTGTGTAGTGTCACGTTGTTTGGCATCACATCCTGCAATTATCCTTAATTTATGAGCATGAGTGTAGTTAGTGGAAACAGTTTCAGGCATCTTTCTGCAGGTACTTGTGAAATAGCCAGTTGATGAAGGTTTCTCTTAGACTTGCAGAAGTTTTGCGTGTTCAGTACAGGTAAGAAAATATCAGCCCACCGTCAGCCAGGGAAGTGCGAAAATTTTTTTCATCAGAAGGGAAGGTAGAAAGTATATTCTTTTTTTTACACTAGTGGAAACATAAATGAGTTACGTTTGTAATAAAAATAATAAATACTGTGATGTGTACATGCAGACTGAAGCGACGAATAAAGCATCATCCCGGGTCTCCGGCTCACTAGGCACATGCTTACTAGGCCCAAGCACATGTTCTTTAATCAAATGAAGCTGTATGGTTCAAGCCACGTTTTCATCTCTCAAACATCTATGATGTATACATGCAGACTGAAGCGACGAATGAGAATTTGTACCAAAGTCGGGGTTATAACACGGGTCTCCTCTTCACTACGCAGCTGCGCTTACCAGTACGACACCCTGGCATAGTGGCTTTGCACAACTGCACGGACTGCCGTAGCAAGCTTTTCCTCCTCAGACCAATAAACGGAAGATTAAATAAAAGGCTATCTCTTGGTGATATAGCTTGCTGCATTTTTGTACCTGTTTTCGAATATTTGACTTTACAGTAGATAAGAGACGTTCAGGATAACATTTTCAGAAAGGTTTTAATGCGTACAAAGTCTTCTGCTTTTAGCTCATTTTTTTCTTGATAACTTAGATACTTATGCCTCTACATCCATTGTTTCACATATACATTCCTTTCTTTTCTTGAATTTTTGTTTTCTGTCACGATTTTCCTCCAATAATAATAATGCAACAACGGTAGCAACTGCTCCGGTTTTGCCGGCCGTTGTGACCGAGCAGTTCTAGGCGCTGCTGTCTGGAACCGCGCGACCGCTACGGTCGCAGGTTCGAATCCTGCCTCGGGCATTGGTGTGTGTGTGTGATATCCTTAGGTTAGTTAGGTTTAAGTAGTTCTAAGTTCTAGGGAACTGATGACCTCAGATGTTAAGTCCCATAATGGTCAGAGCCATTCGATCCATTTTTTGCTCTGGTTTTATGTACGACGCTGTAAACTTGTACTTGCCTATCTCACGATGTGACAGTATTGGAAACAATTCTACAAATGTATGCATCAGGTTCCTAGAATTATATTGTCCGAACGACCAGAAGGAGCAAGCTGGTGCAAGTGTTTGTTCGAATGTGAACACCTCACGGTGTACTTGCAAAAGTTACTTGCGAAAGTTACTTACTAGTGAACATACACCTTTACTCTCTTCCACTAGGGTAGCCCCCACTGTCTTCTATACATCAACTGTTCTCTCCTGAAGTAGGCATTCGTACCGCAATATTGTGAGAAATGGCTCAACTCGACCTCCAACGCCTATCGAACAATTACTTTTATTCTGTCAGCGACAGTATTACCGCAGCTAAACCCGTCGAGATAGCCGAGAGCGTTAACGCACCGCATTCGGGATTCGGGGAGGCGAGCCTACCGTGGATCGAATCCGCATCGCGGATTAATGACGAGAGCCAGTAAAACGGCCAACCTGGATGTGCCTTTGAGGCGTTTCTCACATCCAAATAGTCTGGTATTCACGTCCCACCTTTGATACAAGCTACGCAAACATTTTGAAAACGTTCTCACACTTTAAAGTGAGATTTACACTAGGTGCAAATGCGGCATAAAGTTTCCGTCCGGACAGGAGGGTGGGAGGGTGTGGGGAGGAGGAGGGTGTCAGAAAAAGCATCCGGCCAACAACAATGATTAACACTAGCAATCCCCGTATAACGATGCTGATTCCTTAAAAAAGCGGGATTTGGCAACGATAAAGAAAAAGTGTCGTCTCTCCTATTTCTTTAGGAAAAGGTATTATTACAGATGCATAGAGCGTATTAGCTGCCTTTGTTATTGTGTTTGATTTTCGCTCTTCTTCTCAGGGAGCCATATTCTTGTAGAGGAATATTCACCCCATACCACTTTTTCTCACTATGGACAATACCGTGCACATTGATACACAATGAAATAATCACAGAACAATTTATTCAAGACTAAACTCCATCTGAACTCTCCTCGGAAGACCTAACTGTACCGACCGACCGCCATCTCATCCTCAGTTTACAGGCGTCACTGGGTGCGGATGTGGAGTTTGTGTTCAGGACACCGGTCTCTCGGCCGTTGTCAGTTTTCGTGAGCAGAGTCGCTACTTCTCTATCAGGTAGCTCCTGAATTGGCCTCGCAAGAGATGAGAGCACCCTGCTTGCCAACAGCGCTCGGCAGAGTCGGACTGTGACCCATACAAGTGATAGCCAAGCCCGACACCGTTTAACTTTGGTGATCTGACGGAACCGGTGTTACCACTGCGGCATGGCCGTTCACACGGAACAGTTTACAGTGAACGAAGAATAGGAGTTGGGTCGGCGTATTCGAGCAGATTTGACCGTGGAAGAATATACTAGAAAGACGCAAGTAGTCACAAAGTTATCAGCACAGCAATGAACAGTCTTAGAGGAATCCTAAGTCTAGTCTAGTAGCAGGCAGCTAGTTTTCCTCAATGTGTGTCGAGGATTCGAACCTGCGACCGTAGCAGTCGCGCGGTTCCGGACTGAGCGCCTAGAACCGCTAGACCACCGCGGCCGGCAAAGTATCTAGGATTACGGTCAGTAACAATAAGACTATCTTCCATTGGCTATAAAAATGTTTTGCTGAAGGCGCTCCGACTGCCTAAATTTACGTCAGTATTCAAGAATGCATCTGATCTGTTGCGATAGCGGCTGGATTTAGAGACCTGTTAACATTTAAGCCTAATCCATGTCTTGTCGAACTTGGTGGTATAGTGGTAAAGCGCTTGTCTTGACAGCAAGAGGTCGTGGGATCGATTCCCTGTCGGACCACGGAAATTTTCTGTCGCCTTCGATCCAGCCTTCACCTCTCAACGATGTGAGGAGCCGCCAAGGACGACACATCGCTCGCACTGCGCAGTAAACTGTAGGTCCCCTTTCCCCTGTTGAATAAGTGGAGTAAATTGGTGACGCGAGAGTCGCCGAAGTGGCGCCCAATGGAAAGACTTACACCCCGTCGTTGAGCCACAGGTAATTTTGTTATTAATTCATGTACTAAATCATGCAGTCGTTATCATCTGTCATCTGTTACTTTACTGAAACGAAGCGCTGTGGCGACATCTGTTGTTACAATACAATTAGAGCTTCTCCTTAAAACAATTACAGCTTTTTGTTTCTTCAACTATATGTTATACAATAATTTTTGACTACACTTTTATGGAGGATAAAACATCGATCTTAATGGAATATTTCAAAATTAAAATTAAAGCATTCTTGAGCTCAGTAGAACATTTATTAATAAATGGAAACCGGTTTCGGTCAAGTAGTGAAGATCTTCAGACCAATGCACCATGATGGCAGGTGGTGGCGGAGGCAATTGACTTTCGTGGGTCCAAAATACATGCTCTGTTCACCGCCACCACCAGCATCATGGTGCCTGTGGTCTGAAGACGGTCAATATCCGACCGAAATCGGTTGCCATTTTTTGATAAATGTTCCATTGCCATCAAGACTATTTTAATTCTAGTTTCAAAATATAGATTACTGACACGATAATGTCCACATGGTCTCTTACGTCTCTATTTTTTCATAGACACTGCGTGACAGTAACAGGACAGTAACAGAGTTTTGGGGTTTCACTGTTTTTGAGTTCTGACATTGGTTTTGGCCTCTCCCTCTTGTTACGACCTACGACGTTGCTGGTATTTTCCCTTTTCTTTCGTAGGGAGTATGAACACAGAGGAAACTTGTATGTACATGAAACTTCCTGGCAGATTAAAACTATATGATGGACCGAGACTCGAACTCATGGCCTTTGTCTTTCGTGGGCAAGTTCTCTTGTTTGGAAGGTAGGAGATAAGGTACTGGCGAACGTAAAGCTCTGAGGACGGGTCGTGAGTCGCGCTTTGGTACTTCAGTTGGTAGAGCACTTGCCCGAGAAAGTCAAAGGTCCCGAGTTCGAGTCTCGGCCCGGCACAGAGTTTTAATCTGCCAGGAAGTTTCATATCAGTGCACATTCTTGAATGTACGTGATATATGGTTGTCTTAAACTCCGGCCGGCCGATGTAGCCGAGCGGTTCTAGGCGCTTCAGTCTGGAATCACGCGACCGCTACGGTCGCAGGTTCGAATCCTGCCTCGGGCATGGATGTGTGTGCTGTCCTTAGGTTAGGTAGGTTTAAGTAGTTCTATGTTCTAGGGGACTAATGACATCAGATGTTAAGTCCCATAGTGCTCAGAGCCGTTTTTCTTAAACTTCAGCATGAAAGTCACTCGTGTCACTCAGTTTAAATGAACTACTTTTGCTATCTTCATGGATATACACTGAGGTAAATAAAGTCGTGGGACACCTCCTAACTTCGTGTCGGAGCTCTTTTTTCCCGGCGTAATACAGCAACTCGACGTGGCATGCATTAAAAAAGTAGTTGGAATATACCCGAAGAAATATTGAGCCGTGCTTCCCATGATTGCGAAAGTGTTGCCGGTGCAGCATATTGCGCGAACTGATCTCTCGATTATGTCCCATAAATGCTCGGTCAGATTCATGTCGGGCGATCTGGGCCGTATCATTCGCCCGAACTGTCCAGAATGTTCTTCAAACTAATCGCGAACGATTGTGGCCCAGTGACATGGCGAATTGTCATCCATAAAAATTGCAGAATAATGAAAGAAGGTTGTATACCTGGAAGAATCCTGGAGATACTAAAAGGTATCAGATAGATTATATAATGGTAAGACAGAGATTTAGGAACCAGGTTTTAAATTGTAAGACATTTCCAGGGGCAGATGTGGACTCTGACCACAATCTACTGGTTATGAACTGCAGATTGAAACTGAAGAAACTGCAAAACGGTGGGAATTTAAGGAGATGGGACCTGGATAAAATGAAAGAACCAGAGGTTGTAGAGAGTTTCAGGGAGAGCATAAGGGAACAATTGACAGGAATTGGGGGAAAGAAATACAGTAGAAGAAGAATGGGCAGTTTTGAGGGATGAAGTAGTGTACGCAGCAGAGGATCAAGTAGGTAAAAAGACGAGGGCTAATAGAAATCCTTGGGTAACAGAAGAAATATTGAATTTAATTGATGAAAGGAGAAAATATAAAAATGCAGTAAATGAAGCAGGCAAAAAGGAATACAAACGTCTCAAAAATGAGATCGACAGGAAGTGCAAAATGGCTAAGCAGGGATGACTAGAGGACAAATGTAAGGATGTAGAGGCTTGTCTCACTAGGGGTAAGATAGATACTGCCTACAGGAAAATTAAAGAGACCTTTGGAGAGAAGAGAACCACTTGTATGAATATCAAGAGCTCAGATGGCAACCCAGTTCTAAGCAAAGAAGGGAAGGCAGAAAGGTGGAAGGAGTATATAGAGGGTTTATACAAGGGCGATGTACTTGAGGACAATATTATGGAAATGGAAGAGGATGTATATGAAGATGAAATGGGAGATAAGATACTGCGTGAAGAGTTTGACAGAGCACTGAAAGACCTGAGTCGAAACAAGGTCCCGGGAGTAGACAACATTCCATTAGAATTACTGATGGCCTTGGGAGAGCCAGTGATGACAAAACTCTACCATCTGGTGAGCAAGATGTATGAGACAGGTGAAATACCCACAGACTTCAAGAAGAATATAATAATTCCAATCCCAAAGAAAGCAGGTGTTGACAGATGTGAAAATTACCGAACTATCAGTTTAATAAGTCACAGCTGCAAAATACTAACGCGAATTCTTTACAGACGAATGGAAAAACTGGTAGAAGGCGACCTCGGGGAAGATCAGTTTGGATTTCGTAGAAATGTTGGAACACGTGAGGCAATACTAACCTTACGACTTATCTTAGAAGAAAGATTAAGAAAAGGCAAACCTACGTTTCTAGCATTTGTAGACTCAGAGAAAGCTTTTGACAACGTTAACTGGAATACTCTCTTTCAAATTCTGAAGGTGGCAGGGGTAAAATACAGGGAGCGAAAGGCTATGTACAATTTGTACAGAAACCAGATGGCAGTTATAAGAGTCGAGGGACATGAAAGGGAAGCAGTGGTTGGGAAAGGAGTGAGACAGGGTTGTAGCCTCTTCCCGATGTTATTCAATCTGTATATTGAGCAAGCAGTAAAGGAAACAAAAGAAAAATTCGGAGTAGGTATTAAAATTCATGGAGAAGAAGTAAAAACTTTGAGGTTCGCCGATGACATTGTAATTCTGTCAGAGACAGCAAAGGACTTGCAAGAGCAGTTGAACGGAATGGACAGTGTCTTGAAAGGGGGATATAAGATGAACATCAACAAAAGCAAAACGAGGATGATGGAATGTAGTCAAATTAAATCGGGTGATGCTGAGGGGATTAGATTAGGAAATGAGACACTTAAAGTAGTAAAGGAGTTTTGTTATTTAGGGAGTAAAATAACTGATGATGGTCGAAGTAGAGAGGATATAAAATGTAGACTGGCAATGGCAAGGAAATCGTTTCTGAAGAAGAGAAATTTGTTAACATCGAGAATAGATTTAAGTGTCAGTAAGTCGTTTCTGAAAGTATTTGTATGGAGTGTAGCCATGTATGGAAGTGAAACATGGACGATAACCAGTTTGGACAAGAAGAGAATAGAAGCTTTCGAAATGTGGTGCTACAGAAGAATGCTGAAGATAAGGTGGGTAGATCACGTAACTAATGAGGAGGTATTGAATAGGATTGGGGAGAAGAGAAGTTTGTGGCACAACTTGACTAGAAGAAGGGATCGGTTGGTAGGACATGTTTTGAGGCATCAAGGGATCACAAATTTAGCATTGGAGGGCAGCGTGGAGGGTAAAAATCGTAGAGGGAGACCGAGAGATGAATACACTAAGCAGATTCAGAACGATGTAGGTTTCAGTAGGTACTGGGAGATGAAGAAGCTTGCACAGGATAGAGTAGCATGGAGAGCTGCATCAAACCAGTCTCAGGACTGAAGACCACAACAACAACAACAACAACAACAAAAATTGCAGCGTCGTTTGGAGACATTAAGTCCATGAATGGCTGCAAATGGTCTCCAGGTATCCTAACATAAAGATTTACAATCGATCATCCATATAAACACAGCCTACACCATTACGGAGCCGCCAGCAGCTTGCACAGTACCTTGTTGACAACTTCGGTCCATGGCTTCGTTGGGTCTGCGCCATACTCGAACCTACTAACTGAAATCGGGACTCATCTGAGCAGGTCATCTAGGGTCCAACCGACACGGTAATGAGCCCGGGAGAGGCTTGCAGGCGATGGAGTGCTGTTAGTAAAGGCAGTCGTGTCGGTTGTCTGCTGCCATAGCCCGTTAACACCAAGTTTCGCCGCACTGCCTTGACGGATATGTTAGTCGTACATCACACATTGATTTCTGTGGTTATAGTAAGCAGTGTTGCTTGCCCGCTAGTACTGACAACTTTACGCAAACGCCGCTGCTCTCGGTCGTTAATTGAGGGCCGTTGGCTATTGCGTTGTCCGTGGTGAGACGTAATGTCTGAAACTTGGTATTGGAATTCCCAAATGATTTGCGAAATGGAATGTACCAAGCGTCTAGCGCCAACTATCATTCCGCTTTGGAAGTCTGTTAATTCCCGTCGGGCGGTTATAACCAAGTCGGAAACTTTTTCACGTGTATAGAGTACAAATGGTAGCGCCGCTAATATAGCCGTTTTACACCTTCTGTACACGATACTATCGCCATGTTTATATGCACATATCGCTGTCCAACGACTTTCGGCACCTCAGTGTATTGAGTTCAAATGGCTCCGAGCACTATGCGACTTAACTTCTGAGGTCATCAGTCGCATAGAACTTAGAACTAATTAAACCTAACTAACCTAAGGACATCACACACATCCATGCCCGAGGCAGGATTCGAACCTGCGACCGTAGCGGTCGCTCGGCTCCAGACTGTAGTGCCTAGAACCGCACGGCCACTCCGCCCGGCAGTGTATTGAGTGTTTACACCAATAACGAGCCTGTAATCTAAAATCGAAAAATATTTGACCTTTCTATCTGACGGCGACTACGCGGTACAGTTGGGCCTTCACGGTGTGTTCTGACGGCGTTTTATCTGACTGCTGACTAGATTGAACTCCAATATCCCACTGCTTGAGTTATTTTTCATGCCGAGTAGCTGCCACTGTCGTGGTGTTACCTACCGCTATGACGCCTCTGGCTCGGGGACTTGATCGCGTCTCGGCCGGCTCTCGCCCGTGTAATTATTCCCGTGCCTCGCGGCGCTTTCTTGCCGTGTGGCGTGGAATGACACGTTTCAGCGCTCTTTTGTCAGATCAGATGCCGCTATAATTTGCCACCAGTTTCAAGCTTTTGGCACCAGCAGTGTGTGTTACGAATATAACCAAATTACTTTTGATCTATCATGGTAGTGTCAGGAAGTGTGTTAATCGAGGGGCTAATGCATGCACAGTTTTTTCTACATTTTTTGGATGCTAACTTCAAAATCACATATTGCACACAGTCCATAAAATTTTCCTGGGTACGTGACCGTATTGTAAATGAATAAAATTCTGCGACGTTTCCGCCACTTTTGCAAGCAGGATTGATAAGGGTGTTTGTTGGCAAAAGCACCATGAGGATGGCCATTTGCAACGGTGGCCGAAAAAAAAAATTAATTCCAGTTTTGGCCTCAAGGTGAAAATCTGGCGCTGTACGCTGTTTGACGGTACGATATCCAGGCTATCATTTGGCCAGTCATAAAGGTTAATAATAAAATCAACATTAAGCCTTTGTCACTTGCTTGACCTTCCTTCTCATGTCCCCTTCCTTATATATTACATAAGCAAACATTTTTGTACGTTTTTCTTGCATTCACGGCTCCAGATTTGCACCTGTCGTCCACAATTGGAACTTTTTTTTTTCAGCGGAAATCGGTTACGCACGATAATTACAGTCCACACCGCACCTCTGTGAGTAGCTGCATTTTAATTATAGCCACTACTACTCTAAACACGTTTCTAGAGTCTTCCAAATGTTGTCACATGCGGGCATAGAGCAGGCAGCTCAGCTACGACAGACGGCGCGAACGCAGCGCCGCAATATATAGCTAGCGCAGTTCGTTCACTAGGGCACGGTCGATGGGTGATTTCGGCACGGAGATGTGTGAGCAGTGCTGACTTCCCTGCGTCGCTTCTTCAGCACCGACTGCAGCAGGAGTAACGCGGGTGAGGTGTGACTGCGCCACGGGCAGCGGCCTCTGATGCCGGTGAGTGTGGGAGGACAATACTGCGGCGGCAATCAATAACCGGACACAGAACCAGCGACGACCTGGAGCGCGGCTGTGGCGACAGAGGGACTGTCCAAGTGCACGCCGGGATCAGCGACGTGGCGGTCAGGCCCCTTACAGGTTTCAAAATAGAAGGAACGAACTTCGAAATGCCACGATCGCTTTAGTAGAGAATTTATTCAGATTACCGATTTCGGAAAACTGTGTTGCCATCTTCGGATTGGTAAAGCACAGACAGAGCAAACACAAACCTGGATGGAGATATCTACTTAACATTCTCAAGACAATATGGGTCCATAATGTACCTTATGCGCTACACTACATAGAATCTCGTCTATGTGTACAATAATTTGTGTCAGATGATACAAAGACAGTCCAAGAATATCGGTGGTATCGTATATCGGAGTGTCAAATGTAAAGCAATCACTATACAAAATATCGTACATAGTGCACCGAATATACATGCTCATGTTCCCTGAAAAGCCGCACACAGACTAAGATTGGGCGGTAAACGTGACAGATATTACAATCAACCATCAGGTGGTACCACAGTGGTGACAAAGTGAATTACAGCGTTTAGGATAAAGCCTAAGCACAAATATCAATCCATTTACATGTTTACAACGTAACTATACAGAGAATGATTCAAATCAGAATAAACTTTTTCATTTTATTTATTTTTTATTTAAAAAGAAACTTCTTACAATTTTTAAAAATTATTTAACGCTATAATTATTTGTTAACCACAAAAGAAAGTGCTGCTTATCCATAATTATCATTCAATGTGTGTAAGAAGCAAAATATTTGGTATGTTCAAACGAAATACGTCGTCAAACAAAACGATAAAGCACCATCTCAGATGTAGAGAACAAGATAAATATGTGGATAGTTCGTATTAAAACTTTTGCAAAATTTTTATTATATTTGTAGAAGAGCAACATAAAAAGGTTTTACAATTGTAATCTTAATTTCCTATTACAAATAACCTTTACTATACAATACCATCAGAATAGTATAAATTCTAAGTAAACGAGAACTATCGCTCGATGTCTAGGCGTATTTAATCAAACTGTAGACACCGAAAAAAACATAAAAAAACTTTGTTACATATTAAAATAATGTAGTAATCAGTTTTCAAACTGAGATCCTACAAAATTACACATACCTCACAACACCGAGCTTGTAAGTTACAGCTCGAAAGTTGAAATTAAGTTTTTCTGAGTATCGTACCACGTTGTAATGTAAAAAACTACACTGGGGAAACCAACGTTTCTGCCAAGGTTGCAGTGGCCTTCTTCTGGGGCTAATGACTCAGAAAATTTTTATGTCAACTCACTCTGGAAACCTATGTAATTACATTATAGCTCGAGGTTTAGGTACTAGTTGGTGCACAGGGTCTAAGTATAATGGACGGATACAACGTGGTAAATATAAACCAAACACCTCGGACAAAATATTAGTCAAGCTCGTACAAGAACTCACTCTTCACTTTGGAGTGGTGAAGATATATGTACAGCTGGTGCGAGGCTGTCATATTAGATCTCTACCGATGACGTAAATCATGGCAGTGACGTGGTGTGTATGTCGCCATCCGCTCTGTAGAACCCACGAAGTAAGATGGTTCCTCTTGAAAACTTGACAGGATGGCAGAAAGGAGTTATTGTACACTGAATCGCCAAAGAAAGTGGTATAGGCATGCGTATTCAAATACAGATATATGTAAACAGGCACAATACGCCGCTGCGGTCGGCAACGGCTGTATAAAACAAGTGTCTGGCGCAGTTGTTAGATAGGTTACTGCTGTTACAATCAATGGCAGATTATCAAGATTTAAGTGAGTTTGAACGTGGTGTTACAGTCGGCGCACGAGCGATAGGACACAGCATCTCCGAGATAGCGATGAAGTGGGGATTTTCTAGTACAACCCTTTCAGGAGTGCACTCTGAATATCAGAAACCCCCTAAAACATAAAATCTCCGACATTGCTAGGGCCGCATTCGTTGGCCGCCGACTACCTAGACATGAACATTATCGAGCATATATGGGATGCCTTGCAACATGCTGTTCAGAAGAGACTTCCACCATCTCGTACTCTTACGGATTTACTGACAGCCCTGCAGGATTCATGGTGTAAGTTCCCTCCAGCACTACTTCAGACATTAATCGAGTCCTTGCCACGTCGTGTAGCGACACTTCTGCATGTCCACGGGGGCCCTACACGGTATTAGGCAGGTGTACCATTTTCTTTGGCTCTTCAGTGTATTTTAGGCATGCTCGTGAATATCGTGAATGACTATTAACGCGGACTGCCCAATCTGCGTGCGATGAATGGCGGAGCACTCGCCACTCCCTGATCATCGGATACTGGTCAACACGGAATCCTTATTCCATTAATGAGGAACCTTTTCACGGTGAAAAATCGCAGGTGTGTCATGTCAGCAAGATGAATTTTATGTCCCACCTTTCTTTTTTTTTTCTTTGAAACAGAAGTAAACATTGCTGTGTGTATGCGAATCTTTGAGGAATTTTATGCACAACTGACCCGCCAACCCCCCCCCCCCCCCCCTTTCGCCAAGAACGTACGTATGCCGTCTTTCAGCTGGATAGGGGACTTGTCACACGAGTGAATCTCACGGATTCATGAAACATTTACAAAAGGGAAGACTGTTAGCAAAGGATTGTGGATGCCGCGTTTGCGGGGCCTAACCACTTGTGATTCTTGTCTGTGCTGCATTCTAAAGGAAGAAGTGTACGCAAGAAACTCAATAAGGTTAGAAGACTTGAGGAACCATATTCGCAAAGAAATTTTGAGAACTGATGCGGCCAAGTATGCGTGAAGTCTATGTTAACATGTTGGGACGCGCGAAAGTGCATTGACACACAAAGAAGTCATTTTCAGCACCCAATGTAATGTAAAAGACAAGATCAGTTCAGTAAATATAGGCCTTTGCATTAGTTTTTTGTTACGTGTTTATTTTCTGACTATTACATCTTTATCTATCTGTTGGCGTATATGCTCCTGGCGGGCAGCAATTCGTGCGTAATTGGCGAGCAGTCTGTACTCAGGGCCGCCTTTTCATACGGCACCCCATACGTTATTCGTAAACCCAACTACCACCTTACAACACGCAGGCACCGGGCGATGTGTTCCGCTCAGGGCTTCGAACGTAAAAAATTCCATGACGCCAAGACTGCTTTCTGCAATCACGAGGACACGGCAGCGGGTAGGGACGTAGGTCAGACTAATATAAAAATTGCTTGCCGTTCACTTTTGGGCGGCGGTGAACCGCACCTAACGTGCTCACCCAGTGTGAAGCACGTGCCGACCTGCGGGCGAATGCGCGCTGACCCAGTTCCCTAGCAAACGCTAGGCCGGTCACGTCACGCAGCCACGGTCGCGCTCCCAGACGGGTCCCGTGTTGCAGTTTATTTGTCCGGTCCACCGCTGTAACAGCGGGCGAATGCGAAAAGTTGCTCACCGTGGGCTAGGCGTATCATTACTTCACTGAAATGCACGAGTAAAAGCACACGGTGAAAGTTAGGTGGTTTGACTGCCGAGCGCACATAACTTTCTACTTCGTTCGTGCCTCAGACTACGGAACTTGGTGCAGGACGCTCCCAAACAAATAAAACATCACTCCACGCAGTTCAAGACTGATGTCGATCGCCATACAATTTTATATCGATTTTTCATAAGCTTTATAAATTAATGGTAACACTTTTAGTATTTTTAGTTTTTGAAGTAGGACGCCCAATTCTTTTTGTTTTCATTCCTAAGAACTTATATATAATTATTAGACTTTATTCACGAGTCCGTTCCACCCCCCCCCCCCCCTCAACTTCCTGCATTTAATACCTAATATTTTATGCTTTATTTCTGTTCAAGAACATACAAGTTACAACACTAATGTACTAATGGCAGACTTCCGTAATTTTGTGTACCGTGTTTACGTATGAGACATACCCCCACTTTATAATAAGATTCAACAAATGGTTGTGTTCTGTCACGGTTATAATTGGTCTACACTGCACTAGCCAATGGGTGTTTATCATTTAAACCAGTATATGATGCACGGTGCCCTTTTCGGAATGATGTCATATTTTCGTGCTATAACGGTATTGTTTCGTCTTGTATTCACAGACAACTCTGGTTTTCCGAAGATTCATTCACAGATGTATTCACTGATAACATTGTTCTTCCAAAGATGTATAAATATGTTTCAATTTTATGTACTTATGATCTTTCCGTAATCATGGAATATGCAACATACACTTAACAATGTATGCTATTGATTTTGACCACTAGCCAACCACTAACTTAGACACTATATTTTCAGATAATGTCCACTGGACATATCACGACTGTATAGATGTTTATTCCGAGGCTCACTTGTTTTGTGGACGGAAAACACTTTTGCTACCTGTTTGCCATATATTTTTCTGAGTTTGTACTTTATCTACATACTGGTACACCCAGTTTAATAGATCATGACGATGACTTCACCTAACGAAGTCTAATTATGCCCAACTTATAAGTAGTAATATTTCGATAATGTTTAATCTCACGTCAGACCAGCATAATGATGTTAAATTTTTGTCCTTCTCATTTTCTATATATTTATGCAAATAGTGTTTTACTTGATAATGGCTTAAGGCCGAAATCATGATAGGAACAGGTATAAAATAATGAAGTTTTTACAGTCAAACGGCGGAAATATCATTCAAATCATGACTGTGGCCCATAAATATGAGAAGATTACTTATTATTGCAGAATGAAATTTTCAGTCTGCAGCGGAGTGTGCGCTGGTATGAAACTTCCTGGCAGATTAAAACTGTGTGCCTTACCGAGACTCGAACTCGGGACCTTTATCTTTCGCGGGCAAGTGCTTTAGCGCTTGGTAGACCACTTGCCCGCGAAAGGCAAAGGTCCCGAGTTCGAGTCTCGGTAAGGCACACAGTTTTAATCTGCCAGGAAGTTTCATTACTTATTATTCTTTTTCTTATCCTGATAGTTAATCCCTTCTAGTACGGTGTCTGCTGTACTTAAGATCTGAGAATTTTATTTTATTTAACTTAATGGCCCGAAGCCCTTTCTGACGCCGCAGCCGTCGGTTACCTAAAGGAGCGAATTCATGTGCACCACCCGTCTGTCAACTGTGTAAACCTCGCTCTGTGTGAGATCGTATTATAACTGTCAGTGTATCGTATTTTCTGAAGCGGAAATCAGGGAGCAGCCCAGAATTTGCCTAAACTAACAAGAGAAACCACCTATAACAACACTCCGGCTGGTCGACGCAACAGCCACGGTCGTCAATCGCTGCACGGGTTTTTCATCCTCATCATCATCATCATCATCATCATCAATATTCGTGACAGTCGCCTGATTGGACTGCGTAAATGAAATTGGACTGTGAAAAAACTGGGACTTTGTATGGGCGCTGATGACCGCGCAGTTGAGGGCCCCAAGACCAAATCATCATCATCGCTGCGCGGGTTCACTCCTAGCCGCGGTCACCTTCCTGCCTTGGCGACTAGCGCGCTGCGCTTTACTCTAGACGACCAGGTTGTTCAGAACTTAGTATAATACACATAAAATTATTTTAATCACATACTCAGTAAACTGAAAAAATTGGAGTACAAATTGCTTGGACAATAAATAAGCTTAAAATGATTGGTTATTGGTTGCAGTTTACAGTGATGGAAGGTATACATTGAGATGACAAAAGTCCTGGGATTCCTCCTGATATCGTGTCGGACCTCCTTTTGCCCGGCTTAGCGTAGGAACTCGAAGTGGCACGGACTCAACAAGTCGTTGATAGTTCCCTGTTGAAGTACCGAGTCATGCTGCCTCTATAGCCATCCATAACTCCCGAAGTGTTGCTGGTGTAGAATTATGTGCAGGAACTGACCTCTCGATTAGGTCCCATGTCGGGCATCTGAGTGCCCGAATCACTCTTTCGAACTGTCCAGAATGTTCTTCAAACCAACAGAGAACAATTGCGTCCCGGTGACATGGCAAATTGTCATCCACAAAATTCCATCGTTATTTGAGAAGATGAAGTCCATGATGGTTTTCCAGTAGCCGAAAATAATCATTCCCATTCAATGATCGATTCAGTTGGACCAGAGGACCCAGTCCATTCCATGTAAATAAAGCCCACACAATTATGGAGCCATCGCCAACTTCAATAGTGCCTTGTTGACAGCTTGGGTCCATGGCTTCGTGAGGTCTGCGCCACACTCTAACGCTACCATCAGCTCTAACCAACTGAAACTGTGACTTATCTGACCAGGTCACGGTTTTCCAGTCGTCGATGGTCCAGAACATATGGCCATGAGACCTGGAGAGGCGCTCCAGGCGACATCGTGCTGTTAGCAAAAGGCAGTCGCGTCTGTCGTCTGCTGACATGGCCCATTAACGCCATACTTCGCCGCATTCTCCTAACAGATACGTTCATTGTACATCCCACATTGATTTCTGCTGTTATTTCACGCACCGTTGCTTGGCTGTCAGCACTGACAACTCCACGCAAACACCACTGTTTTCGGCCGTCCAAACCACGTCACATGAGGATTCTACAAATGCAATACATGTTACAAAACAGAATTAAATCCACCTGATGAAGATGACGTAACTTCTGAAACTCGTAAGGGACGTACAGCAAATAATGAAGGAGTAAAACAAGAAAACCGGTATTATTTGTCTACTAGCAAAATAATTTGGTATTTGTGGCAATCTAATACTGTAGGACTTTCAGAGAAATACTGCGACGAAAAGCAAATCTGCGAACCCTCTTCGAATGAATAATTGAACAAATAAAAATAAACAGTTTCTATGAACACCAATGAAGATGCACTTCGGAAATATTAATTATAAAACACAGGAAAATTGGAATGGGAAAACAATTTGCCATTGTAACAAGGTTATAAACACGAAATAACGGACGTTAAAAATCATTCTAAACGTACAAAAAATTGTTCTAATTGATAATTTACCCACAATTCACACACTTTTAGGAGCAATGAAAGAAAATGAAGCCATCAGGAAGCGAACAATCACTAGGCTGGGAGCAAATGTTTAGTCAACTGAACGACAGAGGGAAGTTTTGAATGATAAAGCTTCACGTACGTGTACGAACATGCAGGAATAATTGCAAAGTTAACAGGAGAAAATTACTTGTTTACGGGAAGATTCATGGTAAGTGTCAAAAGCAGGCTAACAAGAAATGTTGTACAAATGTAAAAACTGAAAGGTAAACCAGATTGGTAACTAAAGTTCTGGTGCAGACTGATGAATGGAAAAAAGAAGAGAGAAGATTAAATTTGAAGAAGACGTTGAATATTAGATTGCTTAAACAACAAATTGAAGAAGACAAGGAAGAAAATGGACAGCAGAAGAGCCGAAAGAAAGAGATAACAGTGAAAAGAGTACTGAAGAAAAGACGGCCGGGGTGGCCGAGCGGTTCTAGACGCTACAGTCTGGAACCGCGCGACCGCTACGGTCGCAGGTTCGAATCCTGCCTCGGGCATGGATGTGTGTGATGTCCTTAGGTTTGTTAGGTTTAAGTAGGTCTAAGTTCTAGGGGACTGATGACCTCAGAAGTGAAGCCCCATACTGCTCAGCTCCATTTGAACTGAAGAAAACCTTAAGCTGCTTCATGTTGTCCTTAGCTCGCTTGTAACAGTAAACAACAGGACGGAGGACGGAAGAGGTCTAGTAAGTATAGCGAATTGAATGAACACAATAAGTACTATTTCCGCAAATAGTGATATACTGAATTTTCTACATCTAATGCGTTTGGTATACATATTTGTGATAGAGTGTCGAATATTATCACGTCGGTTGCCGAAAAAAATATCAAAGAGACTACAGTGTCTGAAGACACAAACCGATTTTAAATTTCATCAGCAGCTTGTCGCTACGCACACTAAAATTTGCCTATAGAAATGGAAGCCGTTTTTGCTAAATACCTGATACTCAAAACAACCATGCCATAAAAATGAAACGCATTTACGTTTATAAGCACAATATGAAATAATCGATTGCAGTGGCGTGCAGAAAACATCTTCCATTATTACTCAAAATCATACTGCAGGCAAGACTGTCTCGCGATCGATTGTTCGAAAACCGTATGGCCAAGGAGCACTATACTATAGGTCATTTCGCATTAGTAGAATCTATACAAAGTTATACAATCGTATACAGCGCAAATTTTTATAACAGAATTTTATAATATTTTACTAGTTCAAACATTATACACCACTTAGAACAAAACAAACATTCTGATGGAAGTTGAAGTGGGTTCGTTAAACAGCGATCTTACGTCACTTTCTGCATGCGAGATATCCTCAGTGCCAAGGATAAAGAAAACAAGGTTATTCGAAGTTTCTGGACTTTTGAAAAGTTTTTGGATGTAATATTACATCAATGTCCTAATATAGAAAACTCTTTCCTGTGAGATTACTAGTCACGTTTTCAAGTGAGTCGAATTTTTTTGATGTACAGGACGGAGCACGTTACCCTGGATGCACAGTCGTGTACAAACAAAGGAGTGACACCTAGCGTGCCCCAAGGAATGACAGTGGATTCGTTGCTGTTCCTGTTGTATATTACTAGTTTAGGAGACAGCATCAGTCACCGACCTTTGCAGATGACGCAGTTGCCGGTCAGAAAATTATAACCGCTATAATTTTAAGTAAATTCATGTTATATCTGGACAAAATAACAGCTTCATACAAATATTCGCTTTGAGAAATACGATGTTGCGCACTTCATGAAACGTTAAAGTGTCGTACCGATTGAAATAGGATTAATGAGTCATATCTACAGTTGGTCATACGATACTGATATTTAGGTGTAAAAAGTCTAGAGATATGAATTGGAAAGGCTCAGTTACTGGCAAAGCCGATTCGTAGAATTTGAAAAACAGTGATCTGTCTAAAAAAGAGATTGCACACAAAACGCTCGTTCTTCCCAAGCTTGAGGACTGCTCGAGCGATGGGACGCCTTTCAGTCAGACTAAGAGCGGCCATGGAGCGTGAACAAACAAGAACGCTACGAATAGTCCGATGCTTCTTTGACTGGTGACATTGTAAAGCCCATGTTTGAAAATCTCAGCTGTCACACACACTAAGATATATTCTTAGAGACGTTCGTGAAAAATTCAAGGATCGTATTTGAGGACAGAAAATTGGAATGTTCTTCGCCTCCTACGTATCTCTGCCGTAGAGCCGAACATAAGAAGTTAGGCACTTAGGAGGTCGAATTGAGAGGTAAAAAGGATTTTTCGCACTTCACAGTAATTTACTGTGTACTGAAATGCAATGTCTGATCCATCCTTTGCCTTTATGACGACTCCCCATGAGTTCTCGAAATATCTGTGTGGGAGTGACAGCCTATTCTTTCTCAACAGCCGAGACCAGAAGATAGTGATGTTGGCCGCTGGGGTCAGAAGCGAAGTCGACGTTGTAACTCACCCGAAAGACGTTCCATTTGGATTCAGCTCAAGGTTCTCGGCAGGTCAGTCCATTTCAGGAATGCCATTACCAAGAAACAATTGCCACACCGATGTTTCTTTATAACAGGGTGCAGGGTAATGCTGATAGTCACTGTCTCTCAGCTGTTCCTCTACTGTGCACAGTACACAATGTTGTAAAGTGTGGTCTATTCCTTCCGCATTTAGCTATGTCTCAAGCGCAGTAAGGGAACACACCCTAATCACTAAAAACTCGCCCGTACCGTAACACCACGTGCTCCGTACTTCACTGTTGATAATGCACATGAGAGCAGGTAACGTTCTCCACACATTCTGACTGGCACAGGGTATAGCACGATTCATCACTCCAAATCACTCATTTTCAGTCAGGCACTGTTCAGTGTCGTCTCTCTTGACACCACCTAAAGCGTCGCTTACTATTGACTGCAGCAGTGTGTAGGTTATGAAGAATCGCTCGACCGTTGCACTCCTTTCCTTTTAACGTCCTATGGACAGTCACTGTGCTAGGTAGATTTTTGGTAACACTTTGGAACTCACGAGTGACTCCTTCCGCAGATTTCGTGCGGTTTCTTACAACGACCCTCCGCAATGCTTCATGGTCCCTGTCCGTCAGTAGAAGAGACTGCCCAGTCTTTGTTTAGCTCAGCTCTGACTGTTCCTTCGCGCTTCCGATTCACGGTCACATCACCAACAACCGACTTGGCCAGCATTAGAGCGGCTGAGACGTCTCTCATGAATACGATGTCTGGTGACACAAAATGACAAGACCACGTTAGAAGTCACTGAGCACTCCTGAGCGAACCATTCCGCTGTCACCGCTTCGCTACTGACAACACAATACTCCCCGCCTCCTTTTATATTGGCGCGTCCGTCTGTCGTCACATGTAGTGGTCATTTTCGCATTACGTAGTGGTGTGTGAATACTTCTGATCTTACACAGTAGATGTTACTGAACAGCAAAGTACAACGCAAACAGAAATATGAAAAATATATCAGTATATGTGCCCATTAAGTCTTGATGAAGTCGTAGATTCTGTCTCTCTCTCTCATTAGCAGAGAACAGTAATTCTAAACTGAATTGATAAAACTAACAAAGAATTCTTTGCCAGATTATATCAGTCACACCATTATGCGCAGCAAATGTAATGTTTAGTTATATCTTTATGATATTTCCTGTAATGTTGCCCACTTAGTAACTGAGACGAGTAGAGAAAATATTACATACAGAGATCAGTTGTCCTTTGTCACTTATTGACTAAGGCTACGCTAATTACAGCGTATTAGTTTTTTAACGGCTATTTATTCCTGCGATTCTTCACATTTGTCGCAGAAGTCATTGGAATATTTCCACTGTTGTGAAACATAATTATAAAAACATATACACCGAAGAATCAAAGAAACTGGTACACCTGCCTAATATGGTGTAGGGCCCCCGTGAATACGCAGAACTGCAGCAACACGACGTGGCATGAACTCGACTAATGTCTGAAGTAGTGCTGCAGGGAACTGACATCATGAATTCTGCAGGGCTTCCCATGAATCCTACGGGGCTGTCCAAAAATCCGCGAGAGTACAAGGGGGTAGAGATGTCTTCTGAACAGCACGTTCCGAGGCATCCCAGATATGTTCAATAATGCTCGTTTCTGGGCAGTCTGGTGGCCAGCGGAAGTGTTTAAACTCAGAAGAGTGTTCCTGGAGCCGTTGTGTAATAATTCTACGCGTGTGGCGTGTCGCATTTTCCTGATGTAATCGCCCAAGTTCGTCGGAATGCACAATGGACATAAATAGATGCAAGTGGTCATACAGGACGCTTACATATCAGGAGTCCCGTAGCACTCCAACTGCACACGCACCAAACCATTACGAAGCCCCCACCAGCTTGAACAGTCCCCTACTAACAAGCATGTCTCCATACCTGTACACGTCCATCCGCTAGATACAATTCGAAACGAGACTCGACAGATCAGGCGACATGTTTCCAGCCATCAACAGCGCAATGTCGATGTTGACAGGCCCAGGCAAAGTGTAAAGCTTTGTGTCGTGCAGTCATCAAGGGTACACGATTGGGTCTTCGGCTCCGAAAGCCCATATCGATGATGCTTCGTTGACACTTGTTGATGGCCCAGCACTGAAATCTGCAGTAATCCGCAGAAGAATTGCATTTCTGTCACATTCAAAGGCTCTCTTCACTCATCGTTTGCCCCGTTCTTGCAAGATCTTTTTCCGGCCGCAGTGATCGGAGATTTGATGTTTTACCGGGTTGCTGCCATTCACGGTACACTCGTGAAATGGTCGTACGGGGAAATCCCCATTTCGTCGCTACCTCGGAGATGTTGTGTCCCATCGCTCGTGCGCCGACTATAACACCACGTTCAAACTAACTTAAATCTTGGTAACTTGCCACCGTAGTAGCTGTAACCGGTCTAACAACTGCGCCAGACACTTGCTGTCTTATAAAGGCGTTGCCAACCGCAGCGCCGTATTCTGCCTGTTTACATACCTCTGTATTTGAATACGCATGCCTATACCAGTTTCATTGGCGTTTCAGTGTTTTATTAAGCTATGTTGCACAGTAGAATCTAATTTAACCTCAGAACCTGAGTTGTGATATCTGAATAAGACTAAATAAGAATGGTTCCATAGCGGGAGGCTACTGTTTTGATGGACGTTGGATGGATTTTGTTCCAAGAGCGTCGCGATTGGAGTGCGGAAACTGAGTTTTGACCCTCGATGCGTCAGGCAGTTTTAACTTGTGACGCACGTTCACTACCACTGAAGCCCTTATAAAATCGGGCAGTCCACCTTTTAAGAACACTGCGTGTACGGATAAAAATGCACGTTTATGCGGCTGCCTCGCTTTTCGCTCATCGCTGGCGTGGACCGCCGACGGTTGCAAAAAGCCCACTTAGTTCTACCGGCGCATCTGGTTTGCGGTTAAGCAAGGACCATTGCCCGGTATCCTGAAACTGTTATCGTCTGCCTCAGGGTAACTCTAGGCGTGCTGTTGTTGAATGGGCTAGTCCACGTTGTCCTGGATCTCTGACACCAAACACAGACATTAATGTCCCTTCTGACGTTCCGAGATAATTACGGACCAGAGGCATACAGATCACAAAAACCGCTTCATGCTGGATGATATTTTGTCTAATACTTCTTTTAACTTGTAACAGTGTTTTACTCAAATTATCATTTTCGTTTGATATAATATCAAAACGAAAATCGATATGTGGAAGCGCATTACATGAAGTAGACAGAAGTTGTCTTTATGTTGCCCACAGTGCGCTCCATAGAAATTTCATTAAGAATGTTGCGCCGAAACTTCATCTGTTTAACTATCTAAGATTAAACAATGCATAAAATGTTACCCTTGTTGTAACTGTCTTGAAAAGCCGTCTGGATAAATAATTTAGCTATTGACAGATCGGGTAAGAGTTTTCGAAATGTGAATATTCTATGTTCAAAGGTTCACCCCTACTACCTCTTCTTTCGCTATGCCAACAACCAAATTTTTGTCGCTAACGAGTGCCTGTCACTGCCACAGACACTGCAGAAAGCTACCGCTGCATGGTAAATGCTCCCAGCAAGCAGCGATGTGCCAGCGGAAAGGCTGTAGTGTATTCTTTCCCTTCAGCTTTCTGTCCATTAAGTCGTTCCTACATCTGCAGTTTTACCAGAAGAGCGTTCGGGGAACCTGGAAGAGAGAGCTAAGAGCAATGGCAAAATATACCTTCCAGAGACGAGTCTGACATACTCAGATGGAACAGTATAGACTAAGTAACCCAAGCCTATGTAATAAAGTGCATTCAGATGTTAAGTTATACCTTGTAATGAAATTTACAGAGTAATTAATTCTGGAAAAATGCTAACGAAATGTTCCGATAACAGTACGTATGATCAGAAACCGGCATATCTCGTAGAAGATTTCTGCTTGATCTTGAAAGTTCGAAGCAAAAAGAAGTCAGTAGTGGTTGGACTACGTTTCGAATTTTTCCTTCTTGCAACATAAAAAGGACAAACCCACGTATTTCTACAGATAGATCCTATAATACAACGTTTGTATAGAAAGCGTTTGCTGCCGTCTCAAAGATACACTAATGGCCATTAAAATTGCTACACCAAGAAGAAATGCAGATGATAAACGGGTATTCATTGGACAAATATATTACACTAGAACTGACATGTGATTACATTTTCACACAATTTGGGTGCATAGGTCCTGAGAAATCAGTACCCAGAACAATCACCTCTGGCCGTAATAACGGCCTTGATACGCCTGAGCATTGAGTCACACAGAACTTAGATGGCGTGTACAGGTACAGCTGACCATGCAGCTTCAACACGGTACCACAGGTCATCAAGAGTAGTGACTGGCGTATTGTGACGAGCCAGCCAGTTGCTCGGCCACCATTGAGGAGACGTTTTCAATTGGTGGGAGATCTGTAGAATGTCCTGGCCAGGGCAGCAGTCGAACATTTTCTCTATCCAGAGAGGCCCGTACAGGACCTGCAACATGCGGTCGTGCATTATCCTGCTGAAATACAGTGTTTCGCAGGGATCGAATGAAGGGTAGAGCCATTGGTCGTAACACATCTGAAATGTAACGTCCACTGTTCAAAGTGCCGTCAATGCGAACAAAAGGTGACCGAGACGTGTAACCAATGGCACCCCATACCATCACGCTGGTGATACGCCAGTATGGCGATGACGAATACACGCTTCCATTGATCGTTCACGGCGATGTCGCCAAACACGGATACGACCATCACGATGCTGTAAACAGAATCTGGATTCATCCGAAAAATTGACGTTTTGTTATTCGTGCACCCAGGTTCGTCGTTGAGTACACCATCGCAGGTGCTCCTGTCTGTGATGCAGTGTCTAGAATAACCGCAGCCATGGTCTCCGAGCTGGTAGTCCATGTTGCTACCAACGTCGTCGAACTGTTCGTGCAGATTGTTCTTGTCTTGCAAACGTCCCCATCTGTTGACTCAGGGGTCGAGACGTGGCTGCACGATCCGTTACAGCCATGCGGATAAGATGCCTGTCATCTCGACTGCTAGTGATACGAGGCCGTTGGGATCCAGCACGGCGTTCCGTATTACCCTCCTGAACCCACCGATTTCATATTTTGCTAACAGTCATTGGATCTCGACGAACGCGACAGCAATGTGGCGATACGATAAACCCCAATCGCGATAGGCTACAATCCGACCTTTATCAAAGTCGGAAACGTTATGGTACGCATTTCTCCTCCTTGCACGAGGTAGCACAACAACGTTTCACCAGGCAACGCCGGTCAACTGCTGTTTGTGTATGAGAAATCGGTTGGAAACTTTCCTCATGTCAGCACGTTGTAGCTGTCACCACCGGCGCCAACCTTGTGTGAATACTCTGAAAAGCTAATCATTTGCATATCACAGCATCTTCTTATTGTCGGTTAAATTTCGCGTCTGTAGCACGTCATCTTCGTGGTGTAGCAATTTTAACGGCCAGTAGTGTAAGTGATGTATGCCGAAAGAATCAATGCCTTTAAAGCCAGTGAGTTGCGGGGGCTTAGCCATCAGCCCCTCTAGATATAAACTTAGACATTTTCGGCAATACTGCAGTGACTTCACCATGTCCGCCCCAGTATTTGCTGTAAACGGTTGTTCGTAATGAAAATGCAGCAATCTTACTGTTCTCGACTCTCTGAGTTCGTGTGTCAAAATGAAGCCACAGTTCTGTTGGTCTTGTCCAAACGATACCGCAGAATTATGGCTGGCAGTTTCAATAGACGACGTCCATCCGCAGTGCGGCTGCAGTGGGACTGCATTTCTTTTTTTTCTTTTTCTTTTTATTTGTCACAACGCCGCCACTCTGAAATATGAGTTCTGTGTGGAGAGGGAACTCCCTCTCGTACGCTGGTGAAAGGCGTCACTTGTCTTGGACGGACACACGATACTGCCAGTCATTTTTAATAGAATACTACAGCGCCACTCTTGAGAAAATGTCGCCGTTCACCGACTTATAGTTGTAATATAACACAAATACTGTTTGTAGCGTATCTCTTATTATTAAGAATTTGAATTTAGAAAACCATGTAAAGTAATGCTAATTTGATTTTTAGAAAACCTCAGCATTCTGCAGAACTCAGTGGTTCTCATTGTTAATGTCTTCCCAATCCACACATCCTTCGACATTTGTATGTCATCAGCTGTGGATGTTGTTATTTATTTTTCTAAAATATTAAACAACATTTTTGTGTAATATTTTACGTCAATAAATGGTGGGACCCACGAAAGATGGTATACAGGTGCCGAAACATTCGTGGGTTAAAAATGTACTAAAAAGACAAACAACAAGCTCCTGTTGGAGTTTTTTTACCGTATTTGCGAGCTAAATTTGGTTTTTCTTTCTAAAAACCAAATTTTGCTCGCAAATACGGTAAAAAACTCCAACAGGAGCTTCTAATCTCAGCAAGGTGATTAGCCTACAACGCAAATTTTGTCACCAACTATTCTCTATCAGCGTACCAAATTTGTCGTCGTAGTCGATTCGGGAGTCATGTACGCTGCTACTATTGATAGACAGCCTTCTGCGGTTATGGTCACTCATTTATCAACGTCTAATGTAATATCAGTAGTGAAGACAGGAGATAAAAAAATGCACGAAACATACACTCACAGAGGTACATGTTAACATTACACAGGATGTTTCAAATTGATGTTGAAAGTATCGAGGTGTTAGACACAGTGGCTGGACTGAGGATACGAACCCATGTCGACAAACGTCATTCACTGATGCTGCAGATCACACAAAATATGAAGTATAATTCTTGCTACTTCATCCATCAAGCAACACTTAGCGTCTCCTCTGAGCTCTTCAGTAATGAGTAATGATGTCCAAGCACCAATACGAGAGACGAAGATTCTTTAACGTGAGGAAAAGGAAGCATAAATATGATGTTAAACTACTGAACAAATGCGGAAAGCGTTAGGAGTCACCTCCACAGTCGAATAAATTCCTGTTAGAGGAGTGGAATAATTTTATATTTAAACATAGTGTATTTCTGTAAAAACATTACCTTGAACGGAGCTAGTAAAGAGACCACAGGTATATTTTGCTTGCTCTGACATTCAGTCGTTCCGAGCTGGCCTTTAGTGAGTAAGTGAGTAAGACAGCACATCCGACACGCGGAAATTTAAGAATATCTCGCGATTTACGGTCCGATTGGGGCTGCAGTAGAACTTGAGTAGCAATATAATTTGCAACCTACGTTAATGTGACATTCTAAATTAATGTGACACTCTAAATTAATGCTAAAGATGCAAAAAATACGTAGGGTATGGGAGTCAGCCCTTTTCCGAGCGTAAATGTAACTATCGAGTTCTTCAGTGAGGCATTCAGTTTTCGATGAAAGACACTTGTGTTGGTCATAATCTGGTAATGTTGAAGCAGTAAGAAGAGGTTGATGCCTTCCTAAGAATTTGCAGTGGAAGCATTGATAGGGTGATAGCTTACTACCAAACTCATCATCGCTCACTACCTCTGCAATACTTCCTAGTATGTTGTAGTACTGAGCAACGTAAACATGACAAGTATGGACATTATAGATTAGTGTCTTTACCCGAACAACCTTGGGTCATCACGGAGTAAGAGCGCGCATCTGCATGTACGTCGGCTTCTCTACTCTACAAACCATTCTGAAGGGCATACAGAGGGTACTTCATATTTCACTACGTATTTAGGGTGCCTAATAATTCCATTCGCGTGAGGAGCACAGAAAGGATGACTGTTCACGGTACTCGTTCTACTTTTGTCTCGCATTCGCCCAGGGGGGCAGTAGCATATTTCCCAATTCCTCAGCACTGGTTCCTGAAACTTAATACGGAGGTTGTCGCGTGATAATTGGCGCTAATCTTGGAGCACCTGCCAGTCCATGTTTTTCAGCATTTCCGTGACGTTCTGTCTTGAGTAAATAAAAATCTGTCAACTTAGCAAAGGCAGCCATCGCCGGGAACACAGCCACAGGTCACACATTATGCTATTAATTTTGACCGGTTTCGCTCATCAGGCGCAAGCAACCTCAGATTTAAGCGTTGGGAACAACCGAATGGAAATAATCATTTCAGTCGGGTGTTGTTCTACGTATTGATTGGATTCCTCATTTAATTCTTTCGGGTGAAAGTAGTCCTTGGAAGCAACCCGATGAAAACAGTCGACAGGGTATGATGTACTTTTGCAAATTGGCTAAATTATTCTTTCTTTCTCTTCAAGTGCAACCAGTCCGTAGTATTTCTGTCGGTTAAACAATATGTTCGTTCATTCAACCAGTGCTTAGCGTATTAGTTGACTAAGATAATCATTCATTCTTTGGAGCGAAATCAGTCTTTGGCACTTTGGTTACTTGAATTAAAGCGGTGGTATACAGCCAGGGTACACACATTCCCAGAGAGTAGCCAAAACCGCAGGATACGTTAAGAGAGTTCAGTGGGTACGCCAAAGTGATAGTAGCCATTATGAATATTCATTTAATATGCGCAGCGTAGACTATACCTGCTTTTCATCATTTGAAACTGATTAATGTATTGCTAGGGATTAAATTGTTCCAGATGTAATAACCACACAGCTAATTAAGCTGATGTATCGCTGGAAGTAGAAAGTTGAACAGAAAACTTTCCTTAGGTACACGTGAGGAGGAAAGGAACACTGACAAATTTTAGCGACTGTTTGCATTCCGTTTTACTGAAAAGATTTTATGATGTCGATTAATTAAAATTCATTTGAATGTAGCTCTTAAACAATTATTCAGCTATTTATTACGGTCGAAAGTAAATAATTCGTGCTGAAAATTGCTTTACCGGCTACGCACGGACAAATCGGACACGGCACACATACCTGCTCACATTTTACAGCCTTTGGAATGTCGCAGTTAGAGTATTTCACGAATAGGGGAAGTACGATTCGCATTAAAACACTGGTACTTCACTTTCACAGTTGAACCTCTCTCCAGCCATCAACGTTAACGGTCTGAAACAACGTTTGCACCCCTCTGGACCGTTGGTAGCGACAGTCTAATTCGCGTGATCCACAGTGAGTTTAGTTCTGAACGGAAACATTCGATCGTTTTGGCATCGTGAGATACATGTAGTTGACTCCACTCTATTATCGTCTGTCGTCACTATTATTATCGTTCCGATAACTGCTTTTTATTGAGTGACAGTAAGTCGCTTTCAGTTCATTTTTCGTTCATGTTTGTGGGTGGGCGTTTGCGTAACGTGAACTTTGTGGCAGAATTAAAATGCTGAAACACTCGGTGGCATGGTAGTGGAAGAAATCATATAACTGGATAAAAAGTGATCATCAAAATAGTACAGTGCTAAATACAGATCTTGCAAGGATAACCGACATTATGAAGCTGTGTTTGTTAAATAAATTCTAATAAAATTAATGGTTGGTGACAAATATTTTTCGTGAAGAATATGTTTTCGACAGGTGACAGTATATGCTTAAAAATCAAGTGATTAAGTCACCAAACAATTAAAAATATTAGAAGGTGATTGTTCATTTATAAAAAAAATTTACAATGTAGCATCAGTTATTAGTCTTTCAAAACCAACTAAATTCACTTTCAATGGCAAAAGAGCGAAAAATTCGAATTTAAGTAAATAAGTACACAAATTTTGAAAATACCTCGTTTTTAGAAATATACTTCTCACTTGTGTAGCCTTGAGATAACATACGTTGTTTGTATCAAAAAAGTTGGCAGCCCTTGTCATGGTACGTTAATAATCGGAAAGGTTGAAGAAGTGCGTAATTAAAGTTACTCAAACCCGGAGACCGACCGAAAACATTCATATACGTAGCTGACGTGACCACAGAGCCTGGTTTGATTCGAATGAGAAAACCTACTAAACGAAAAACGATGACTGGTCAACTGCTTGCTAGAGGCAGTCGGTTCTCGAATCGCTATCAAATACTCCTCATCCTGATGGAAATACGTTAGAGACTTCATGCACCGCACAGTATTATGAAGTTGGTATGGAGCGATTCTTTTTTTAATCTCAGATTTTCGAATAAAGAGTTACCAATTTTATACTATTATACAGTACATTAGCGGCTCTGCAGTCCTGCTGCATTTTTTTCCATCATGAACAGACCGTCTGATGACGACTTACTAAGAAGTTGAAACCCGTCATGCTCTTAACAGATGCAGTCATAAAGTTTTAATTATCATATCGGCGGAAAGAAGGCTGCGACCATAAAATTTCGGGATGACGTCAGCCCTTTTCAACAGACTCTTCCTTAAATGCGACAAAATTTTTTCCCCAACGATGGCTAACTTGGCGGAGACCTAGGTTCTGACAGCCCGAAAAACTACTCAGAATAACATTGCCCGATAATGGTTGGGTCTTTTTATGCGGTGCTGAAGCCACATGGTTACACTGCTTGCTTTGCTTCTGACACAGCTGGAACGTTTCCGCTGACGCTTCGGTGAGGCGGGCTTTTTGAATGAGTGAGCTCAGTCGCAGACCTCGATCGTGTTCGCAATGTCGTGCTAGAACACTGAAAATTCATCCGTGACTGATTTTCAAGTTTTCGACTAGCACCTCGACTTTGATACGACTGTCTTCGAGCACTAGCGTTTCCTGTTACTATTCCCAGCTCTTCACTGTATCTGCGCCAGCTAACCACTGCGTCATACGGTGGTGTATTCTTGCCGTACAGTTCCACCAAACCGGCACATTTTGCTGTAGCGATGGTTTTCTTCAAATCCAGAAAATGAATTACCGTGCGATACTGCACTTTATTAACGGGCTGAGTTGCAAGTCAGTACTGTTTCCAGTTTCAATAAATACGACTGCCGACATGTGCCTAAAGAGAAAAAGATTAATAACTAATTATTCTTTCGATATGCTAGCTAACCCAAGACGACTATTCCTCGTATTTATGTACTCTAAGTCTGAGAAATGCAATAAAGAATTTTGCTGTGTCTGTTGTCTGATGGAGTATACAGAAATGTTGACAGCGGGCGCTAAACGCTTGGCAGTCTCCAGACTGACGCCACTGGGTTATCATCAGTTGGCACGTACGACGCGCATAGTAGCAACGCATTGTGCTTCCGCGACACGACTTACAAATAGTTGGATTCATCCGCCCTTAATTAGTCTGACGTCACAGACGGCGCTGACAGCAGGAACTATTCCTTCATCCTTCTAGTAGTTCGCATATGAACATTGTTTTACCAACCGCAGATTTAAGCGGCCGCACGCCATCACTCGGTCAGTTCCAGTCGCGGTTAATGACGCGTCATCAGCATCCTCAAGTTGCCACAGTCAACGCCGAGTGTCACAGTGTATATCTTTTGGCTTCCTGGACTTAGAACCCGGCCGTTGTGACCGAGCGGTTCTAGGCGCTTCAGTCTGGATCCGCGTGACTGCTACGGTCGCAGGTTCGAATCCTGCCCCGGGCATGGATGTGTGTGATGTCCTTACGTTACTTAGGTTTAAGTAGTTCTAAGTTCTAGGGAACTGATGACCTCAGATGTTAAGTCCCATAGTACTCACAGCCATTTGAACCATTTCGAACTTAGAAACTATCACAAACATCATAACAGACTGACCAACTATTAGATCAGTTAGGCATCGTTCACTGACCTAGTGTTCGTAACTTTTACTTCAGTGGTACGGCTTCTCATCAAAATATAGTTGAATATTTATTATCTACATTCTTGTAATAAACGATTGTTAATTGTTTCTCATGATCTTCCTAATACTGCTTTTGTTTTATTTGATACCATAAACACCTGATATTTTAAAGAATCGAACTTACATACATATAAGAACGTCAACCTTATGATTACTTTACAAATAAGTTAATGTTTTAAAGGATCCAACATTAAGCATATAACCGAGAAGTGTACCAAAGGTTTGAAATTATGTTCAAATTTTATTGGAAATCGCTAGGTGCTCTCATTATCAAACACTGGATGAATAAAGCATGTGAAATTTAAGTTCCGTTATAAGTGAAAGCTAATTTTTCAAGAATCACAATAGTTATGACGATATATCTCCTGGACCATGTATCGTATAATATCATAATTACGCAAGAACATTCATGGTGTACGTGGACTTCGTCTACAAAATGCGTTGCGAGTAGCGTTAGCAGTAACGCAACACTACAATGACGTGACAGAGTTCATGAGATGCCTCCTAATATCGTGTTGGACCTCCTTTTGGCCCGAGTAGTGCAGAAACTCGACGAGTCACTGATTCCGCGAAGTTCACTACAGAAATACTGGGACATGCTGCCTCTATAGTCTTCCATAATTGCAAAAATGTTGCCAGTGCAGGATTTTCTTCACGAACTGACCTCTCGATTATGTCCCATAAATGTTCAGTGGGATTCATGTTGGGTGGCCTGGCTGGCCAAGTAATTCACTCCAATTGCCCAGAATGTTCTTCAAACCAATCGCGAACAGTTGTGATCCGGTGACATGGCACACTGTCATCCACAAAAATTCCATCGTTATTTGGGAACATAAAATCCATGAATGACTGGAAATAAAAGAAATGTGTGTGAATTCCTAAGGGACTAATAGACTTAGACACTACTTAAACTAACTTATACTAAGAACAACACACACACCCATGCCCGACGGAGGACTCTAACATCCGGCGGGAGGGGCCGCGCAATCCGTGACATAGCGCCTCAAACCGCGTGGCTACTCCGCCCGGCTGCCTGGAAATAGACACGAAGTAGACGAACATAACCATACGTAGTCAACGATTTGTTCAGTGGGACCAGAGGACCCAGTCCATCCGATGTAAACACAGCCCACACCATTATGGAGCCACTGCCACCTTTCACGATGTCTTGTTGAGAACTTGGAATCATGATGAAACAGCCCCGTTTAAATTCCTTTATTGGGTTTAGTGTAATTTGTCGAAGCCACCAAACAATTATTATGATTATATGGCCGTGTGCTTAATGAATGAAAGGCTATTGGTTTTTCTGCTGTGGTTCCGGGGGTATTTCAACCGAGTGCGGCTGTTCTGAGACTGAATAGTGGAATGATTGAAAGTTTGTCTATTATTAAGGGCCACAAAGGTTGCGATGTAGAAACTGTATTGTATTTTCTACGAACACACAAATTCTGAGGCATTTGCTACCTTCGCCTTACACGTTTAGTTACGGTTATATCTTTTATTGGTTGCTGATTTTAAGTACTTCGTCAAACGCAATGATGATGGTTAATATTCACAACAATCCTCATTGCAATCGTTGGTTGTTGGTGGCAGACGCTGTTGACGTGAAACACGTAATTCGGCACTTGTCACATTTGGTTTCACATCACACTGGCGAATCGGTATCGATGAGGGTCCACCCCACGACGATCAGGGGGACGCGCTCACTCGTCATACTCCAGTGAATTTGCCGTTTACTAGTCACTCGACCACCATTCTTAACCGTCTCTCTAACACTACTGCTCACTCGACCCTAGTCTCACTGCCTCCTGCAGCGCTCGACAATCGGCTGCTCTGTGTGCTATCGACCTGGGTGTTGGATACTAATATCTATGTTCGTGGGATCACGGATCCCTTACAATGAGTTCGTTGATCTGCTCCACATTCGAAACCTACAATCAGCTCTTACCAATTGAAATCGGGACTCATCTGACCAGGCCACGGTTACCCAGTCGTCTATGGCCTAGCCGATATGTTCATGAGATCAGCAGAGAGGCTGCACGTGATGTCGTGCTTTCAACAAAGGCAGTCGCGTCGATCGTCTGCTACCGTAGCCCATTAACGCCAAATTTCGCCACACTGACCTAACAGATATGTTCGTCGAGCATCCCGTATTGATTTCCAAGGTTTTGTCAGGCACTGTTGCTTGTCTGTTAGCACTGACAACTCTTCGCAAACGCCGCTGCTCTAGGTCGTTAATCGAAAGCCGTCGGACATGGCATTGTCCGTGGTGGGAGGTAATGGCTGAAATTTGGTATTCGCACACTCTTGACACTGTGCATCTCGCAGTATTGAATTCCCTGATGATTTCCGAAATGGAGTGTCCCATACTAGCTCCAGCCACAGTCACGCCGGACACCGTCTTACATGGATCACCTGAGAACGAATGTCAGCTCCGCCAATGCTCTGCCCTTTTAGACCTTGTGTGGGTGATACTACCATCATCTGCAAATGTGCATATCGACTTTTCTCACCTGAGTGTGAGTTAAAACGTCATGGCTGATCTGGCAGTTTTACTGCACGAACAGCGAAAATGTAGTAAGCGATATACTTTTTTCCTACATCATTCTGTTGGGGTGAAAGCGACAAAAAAATCCGTAAAAGTTGAAGTAATGTGTAACGATTGTTGCAAAGAACTATGTGCTCTTATTCTCAAATATTGGATAAACATATTCTGGGCATTTGCGCGCCGTGAGTTAACGCGGCCTCAAGACGTGTACGCAATTTGTAATGTTAATATTAGTCTCACAGAGTTAAATCCGTACAACGAAAAAATGCATCTTAATAAGCTAATTTGGCAACGGCCTTGCCGCAGTGGATACACCGGTTCTCGTGAGATCACCGAAGTTAAGCGCTGTCGGGCGTGGTCGGATGCGCTGTTGCAATTTTTCGGGGTGCACTCAGCCTCGTGATGCCAATTGAGGAGCTACTCGACCGAATAGTAGCGGCTTCTGTCCAGAATATCATCATAACGACCGGGAGAGTGGTCTGCTCACCCCATGCCCCATCTATCCGCATCCTCCTCGGAGGATGACACGGCGGTCGGTTGGTCCCGGAGGGCCACTTGTGGCCTGTATACGGAGTGTTTTCTTTTTAATAAGCTAATTACGACAGCAATTTAATTTCTTAGATTCGCTTAAAAATATGTAAAATATCGGAAATAAAATTTTTGTTGCCCTTGGAGCCGTTAGGTAGGCAACCTGCACCTGCTTTTACGGTCCATGAAACATGAAACGGGTCAGCCGTTTAGTAATACAAATTGCTCTGTGACGCACACTATCTCAATACTGCAACTACTTTTCGTGAGGTACGCGTCCTGCTGCCTGTATGATGGATGGCAAACTTAATAAATCTCCATGGAATTTTGTAGTCCGACAGTAATTTCGAAACACGCAAGCTTCCTCCGCCGATCCACTGGAGAGACACATGGGTCTGCATAGGAAAAGAAGTGGGTGCGAGATAGCGAGCGGCGGGACACCGGCGTCTTGAAACGTGTATATCTCACGAACAAGAGTTATCACCGGCGCCGTTCGAGCAACACGCGCTGCTGCCGCCGCTGCCGGCTCGCCTGGTGCTCTCGCAATTAAGTGGCGTTTGCCACGCGAGTCGCCCTCCAGATCCCCCCCCCCCCCCCCCCACACACACACCCCGCCTTTCTTCTGCTAATACCCTTACTTATGTGACATGAATAAACAACGGCCGGCACCCGCGCGCCCACACGTATCTGTACGCCAGCCGCCCGTGATTGTTTCCCGCCGGTAGGGCCGCAAACAATTACTGCAATCTGTGGAGTCGCCGTCCCCGCCCGATACTGATAACGACATCCATCCGCGCGCGACGTGACGTGAGTAAACAACGGCCTGCGTTTACTCATACCGCATCTGTTCGCCCACGTTCCGACGTGATTGTTTCTTGCCGGCAGCGATGCAAACCGTTATTGCAGGTCACGCGCTCGGCGTCTCACAGGTTAGCAAGAAGCGCATGCGATCCGAACGTCACTTTGGCTTTGTAGGTGGGCTGGTGGCTATCAGGCCCAATGCCGCGAGGTGGGGTGTGCTTGACAATGTACCACATCCGTCAGCTACTAATGAAAGAGCTTCTCGCCCCACAGAAAATACCCGTGTGCGTGAATGCAGCACACAGTCGCTATGGGCTTGCTCTGGAGTAGTAACGGGTATTTTATTTTCGAAGACGTCGTGTAAACTAATGCCCCCGAATTTTCATGTTAAAACTCTTACAACTTTTAAAATAAAACAAACTCTACTAATATTCTATATCTTATTTTATTCTATATCTACGTATTTATTTCTCAACCATGTCACGCTGGCGACGAAAGAATTTCTCACATTGAGAGACCAGTTTATTGATAGCATCACTGGCAATGGTGACGTTTTTGACGGAGCCACTACGTCACTTCTGCTTACACCGATTCATTACTATCAAAGCGAAGTCGTTGAAGGTGTTCATTAAGTTTTGGAAACAAGTGAAAAGCGGATGGGACCAAGTCGGGACTGTATGGAGGATGATCCATGACAGTGAACCGAAGGCGTCTCGAGTGTTTTCTGACACTATCATGCTGAAGAGTGTGCTCTATATGTGGACGAAAGCAACGAATTCGAAACTCGATTATGGCACGCCATTTCTCCTGCACCGACATAGTTACTTTACACTCCCATGTTACAAGCTACAATTAGGAGCCCTTTCGCGGCAAAAAGCTGCAGTTACGTAGATATGAAGCATAATATTAATAACGTTTGTTTTATTTAAAAGGCGTTAAGGGTTTTCACAGAAAAAAATCGGAGGCATTACTTTTTAGCACGCTCTCGTATATTCTCGTCACATTATCTCCAATTTTTGCACTTTTTACTTTCTTTGTGTAGGTTATTGATTTTCGGAGATCTGGTTGTCGTTTCTAATTTCGTTATGTATCAAACAACTGATTATCCGCTGTTACCTGATTTACACTTATTAATACATTGAGTGAGCGTAAAGATTTTCTCTGGTTAAAAAATATTACTTCTAAGGAACAGTGCTAGATACACCTATGCTGTTTGTTGAAAATTGTATCTGAATTAAAAAGTTTTTTTATTTTTTTTATAAATAAACTTCTACATATATTTCGTTTGTTACTCGTAGAACATATAGACGATACTCAATTTGTGTATATGTCTTTGCCACCATCTCTTCTGTCACAGCTTCTACAGTCTCCTGGCTATTGTATTTTCGTCGACTGAATATCTTGGAGAAACCCAAAATCTAGTTCCCATCAGCGGAGAACATCTTCAAGGGAGAAAGGAGGAAGGGATGCGTTCTAGCTTCTATGAAGGTACGATTCGTACAGCAGATGGTTATTACCTGAATTAGAATTACGTTTCCGCATGTTCATACACACAGTTATGTGATGTCACATTGTTTCAGATGCCGAGAGCAATTGGCCGTTGTCGGTTGTTGTCGCCCGCTATTGCTTTCGCCCCACTAGTAAACCAATTCTTCAGCACGGAAATCCATTTATATCTCAGTTACACACCTTCGTCCTTCTGATTAAAATTATGGCGTCTTTTACAACATTTGTCGCCCCATTGTAAAGCATATTGTTTATAGCATCCTCTGGAAGTCAGAACATGTGTCTTATCAAATTGAATCTGATTATCCCTTGGTTGCAGTACGTGTTCCGCAACAGTTGCACCGCCTTCTTTTCCCCTTCCACTATGCTCGATTACGTATTTATCTCAGACTTATATCAATTTTTAAATGTCACCTCCTTCCCAGAGGCAGTTTTACCAACAGTGATGCTTGGAGGCGTCTTAACGCCTTCAATATTTTTTTCTGGATATTGAGCCGTGTCTACTCAATTTACTTCAATTCATCCTTGGCGTTCCTTTATCGCCACCTGCATTGCTCCGATTGTTCTAGAACTATGTTTTGGGTGTCAGCCCATACTACCGTTTCCCTCGTCACTAGAGACTAAATTTCAACGGGACTGTAATCAAGGATAAAGTAATACCGAAAATTACGGTTCGAAAATAATATCGTTCGGTTTCGATTGTTTTATAAAACATATCATTCGCAAAGTAACCTGCTCCAAAGTACGCTAAGGATGTTGCACCACAAAACTATACTTCTTATGGGCGGTGAGTCACATATCTACTGCGTATGCTTCAAATTGCTCCAGGAATTACATTGTCATGTTCACAGGGCCTTCCCTTCCGGCCTACTCTCACGGATAGGCTTGCCAAAGGTGTCTTATCCCACAGTAATGACCTCCTATCACTAACTGATATGTGCACACCACAAGCGTATAGATATATTATAGACGAGTAGACGAGTGTGTGTGTGGGGGGGGGGGGGGGGCGAGAGAGAGAGAGAGAGAGAGAGAGAGAGAGAGAGAGAGAGAGGGAGGGAGGGAGGGAGAGGGAACGCATTAGCGGAGTTCCGAGTTCCGAGTGTTGGTAGCTGTGATAGCGGACATATACGCAGAGGTAAGACGGGCATAAACTTGGTGGATTAATTACAGATGGAAATGGGTCTCAGACAACACAGGAGTTGCTGCGAACTGATCTCGAAACTAGGAAGAGGGTAAATTTCAGTGGGAATGTTTCTGCTGTATAGTTCGCGAAAAGCTACAGTTATCATAGACAAATACTGTTTCTTGGAAATACTTGCCGTCATAGTTATAAAGGAGTTTAAATTTGTTATTTAGCAAAAACCTTAACGTTTCGCTATGAACAATGAGACTGTATACATTGAGATTTATGGAGCAAGCTTTAAACTAATGGTTCAATAATACCGTGTAAGACTCGCCGCCCTGAGGAATTTAGTACGGGCGTCGTAAACACACGTGCATTCCCCCACATATAAAATATTAAAAATTAGTGGCTGAGGTAATTTCATTCATGAATGAAGAATGGGTGGAGTATTTAGTTGTGTTGCTTTTTTCAAGCTGTTTTTAGTGTATACTTATCTTCGTGGTTTCAGTGAGAGAAGTATTTTGGTTGAAGCAGGTTCGTCGGTTCCACCCTCAAAAATTATCGCAATAAAACAAAAAGATTCTCGGTCGCTGAGTATTTTTGTTATCGTATCATCAGTTTTAAATACCTCATGTACCATTATCAAATATAAAATGCTTGGCCTACGAGTAGCACGTCACTGTGAAGATCAGTACGATATGCAACATATATGGTCTGCTGTTTATGATACTGCCTTTCCCTCTGACATACTACTCGTAGCCAACTATTTTAGATCTGAATGATTGTGCATAAGGCATCGAATCCTATCATATGTTAATAAAAATACTTTGTGATTGGGACAGATTTTTTATTTTTTATTTTACTAACAGTATGTTGGTTGGTTGGCTCGTTGGGGGAGGGGACCAAACAGCGAAGTCATCGGTCCCATTGGATTAGGTAAGAATGGGGGAGGAAGATGGCAGTTTCCTTTCAGAGCAAACATCACGGTATTTGCCTGAAGTGATTTACGGAACGTGATGACTGGGTGTTGTGTGATGTCCTTAGGTTAGTTAGGTTTAAGTAGTTCTAAGTTCTAGGGGACTGATGACCATAGATGTTAAGTCCCATAGTGCTCAAAGCCATTTTGATTTACGGAAATCAAGGACAACCTAAATCGGGATGGCCAGACGGGGTTTTGAACTGCCGTCCTCCCGAATGCGAGTCCAGTGTGCTAACCACTGCGCCATCTCGCTTAGTGACAGTGTGTTCCCGGTGACGGTGTCACAATTTCAGTTAAAAATAATATTTAGAATTTTTTTAGTAGGCCTTTGTTATGCGTTAGGTGAGTTTAAATATCTGTGTATCTCACTTAGACTTTAAAGCTTCTGACCTTTCTTCTCATAGTCTTATCGAATGCAACGTGCTTCGACAGTAATGCAGCGTATTCCGTGGAAGTATTTCCAAGAATGAACTGGACTTGTCAGTATTCTAAAAATAAAATGAAGCCTTCAGTTTGCTTTACCTACATATGAAGCCTGTGTGATCGTTTTATTACATACACAGATTCACAGACACTATGATTCCCGTCTTTTGAGTGGTCATCAGTCCCCAAGAACCTAACGAACCTAAGGACAGCACACACATCCATGCCCGAGGCAGGATTCGAACCGGCGACCGTAACAGTCGCGCGGTTCCGGACTGAGCGCTTAGAACCGCGAGACCACCGCGGTCGGCTCCGTCTTTTGAGTGAAATAGCGTCCCAGTACAGTGGAACATTACTTTCAGTTGTGCACCAGAACGCCAGAATATCACTGTCAGACGCATCAACAAACAGAGAGAAAGCTCCTTATATAGTTTTCTTTCTTTAGCCTGCAATGTAACTTTCGCCAAACTGTTTACAGACTTAGGGAGGTGAAACTTAAGACAATGCAAAACCAAGTAATAGAAAAATATCGACGATATTTCCGTATTTTATTCTACTCGTCCTGGCAGCCGTAGGGCGAAACAGCCGAACAGTCAGGCGATTAATACACGCAAATTCATCTGCTTACCTTAAAAAACTAAATTAGGTTTATTAAATTCATCAATAAGCGGAAGGCAAGTACAAAACTAGACTGGAGTTCATATGTTAATAGCCGTCTATCACTGGAATTAAATCATCCAAGCCTCACCCAATGAAGTATCAGGTTCCTTTTGGCTCCTGTCTGATCCTCCTATATTGCAACTGTTCCGCGTGATAAAATCAACAATTTTTGGTCAAGAGTAAAGCTAATTTCACCCCATATGGGACCCAGATTTAAGAAATACTTAGGTCATCTCTTATCTTGTGGCCTAAGCACACACTCCGAGCACGTTAGGATCTTTTCAGATAGATGTATGCAGTTATCTTTCCTCCACGACTTAAACTTAAAATTACTTCTATATGACTACTCTGCAATTCACAATCAAGTGCTGGCAGAGTGTTTGCAGAACCACCTTCAAGCTGTTTCTCTACTGTTTCAGTTTTGAACACTGCTCGGAATGGTGATCATTTCTCCTTATAAGGTAGGCGCCAAAACCATATTTTCGCATTCGACGGAGAATGCCTGAGAGACCCTGACAAAACGCAAAACGCCTTTGTTTTATTAATTGCCACCCCAGGTACGTCTCTCATCCGTGACATTATCTTTCTTATTTCGCGATACTACAAGACAAACTTCCCTACTTTGTGCTTTTTCAGTGTCCTCTATCAATCCCATCTGATGCCGATCACACACCGCTCATCAATATTCCAGAAAAGGACGGACAATCGTAGGGTAGATAGTCTCTTTAGCAGACCTGTTGCATTTTCTAAGTGTTCTGCCAATAAATCGCAGTTTTTGTTTCGCTTTCCCCACAACAGTGTCTATGTGATCGTTCCAATTAAAGTTATTCGCAGTTGTAATCCATAAGTATTTAACTCAGTTGATAGCCTTTAGATTTGTGTGATTTGTCGTGTAACTGAAATTTAACGAATTACTTTTAGTACTCATGTGGATGATCTCACACTTTTCGTTATTTAAAGTCACTTTTCGCACTATACAGATATCTTGTCTGAATCATTTTGTAGTTGGTTTTGATCATCTGATGATTTTACAAGACGATAAATGCAAACAGTCTAAGGGGGCTGCACAGCTTGTCTGCTAAATCGATCATGTTGATCAGGAACAGCATACGGCCTATAACACTTCTTCAGCGAACGCCAGATATTACTTCTGTTTTGTTCGATAACTTCCCGTAAGTTAATATGAGTGAATCTGAGATCCCTTACCAATAGCAGTCATTACTTCGTGAGAATAAAGAGCTAGTTGTGTTTACTGAGTATGTGTTGGCTGTTTGTCAATGATCGTATGGAAGTGATGGCGGTTGAGTCCCTACATGGAGAAGTTCGACTGGCGAGAAGGTGTAAGTCTTTTCAACTGACGCCGCGATAGGTGACTTGCGTGTCGATGATGATAAGGTGATCACGAGCACAACACAATACCTTATCCGCGAGCGGAGAAAACCTTCGACCCGGCCAGGAATCGAACCCGGGCCTTCTGTATGCAATTAGACGCGCTGACCACTTAGTTATGGGGCGTTTTCCTCGAAGTATATCATAATGTTTGAGCACAGTATGAGATTTAAAATCCTACTGCAAATCCATGTTAGTGGTTTGGGTCTGTAGTTCAGCAGATTATTCCTATTTCCTGTCTTGGATATTGATGTGACCTGTGCTATTTTCCAGTCATTAGGTACGGATCTTTCGACGAGCGAGCGATTGTGTATGACTTCTGAAGATGACGACGTGGTGATATAAACCGGTCACTTTTGAATACCTGTGCTTTGCAACCTAGACCGTCATAATAATTTTCAAAGGAATTGCAAGTTTTCTGCTGACGTCAATAGCGGTCGCAGGGAATCTTGTGGACCCAATGGTTGCGCCCACTGAGGCATGCGTCCAAAGGCACTGGACTATGAGCGTCTTCTGCCACCAAGCTACAGGACGGCCGGTGGCTGTCACACGGCCCACTTGCAGCTGGAGCCTCATCGCTACATCACCATCGTTCGTGTTTAGAACAGCGAGCCTCATCTTTGTTGCTACAGTACGAGGTGGACTCTGATTCTTGCTGTGTTATTTGTAACGAGTCTTCGTACATTTAGAGAAATATAACCTAAGTAAATCTTCTGCTTGCTGTGTTATCTTGTTTTTAATCATTTATGTTCCTGTCCAGCTTTCCTACGACCGCAGTTGCCGCATCACTCTTTAGCTTACCTCTCCTTACCTTACATGAAGTCGAACAGAACAGTATCATTATTGTTACTGTCGCGCAGTGAGGGTATTGATTGCGTCTTGCTACTGGTGTACTTTACTTACGACGACAATCTCTTTGGGTTTTCTGCCAAATATCGAGACAGAGTTGCATTATGGAGATCTGATTTCACATGCAGTAACCTACGCTTGTTTTATAACAAAAAAGTTGTATTTTGACAACCACATAAATCGTAGTGTCATTTTTAAGAAATTTTATTTGTATGTCACAGATAAGGACAGCAGCAAATCTCTCGGTTATGTGTGCTATACATCCAAATTCTTTTTACTGTCACAGTTTTGCCGAGAACAATAGCTACATCTAATATAAATTATTGCTCGTTTCGTTTAAGGACGAGGGTAACACAATTACATTTCTTACTTTACGTGTTTCCTTTTCATTTAAGCAGTTATTTTTCCTGCTTTCCTCATTTTCTCTTTTATTCATTCATACTTTCCTATCCATATCTTTGAAGCATTATCATAATATCTTTTCGTAACCGTAGTGCAAATTCGACAAGTTTGACTCGATCAGGATTCAGGAATGCTGTGTAAAATGATAAATTTCATTCGAAGATGAGCTCATTTTTGTGGCTCTGAGCACTATGGGACTTAACAGCTGTGGTCATCAGTCCCCTAGAACTTAGAACTACTTAAACCTAACTAACCTAAGGACATCACACACATCCATGCCCGAGGCAGGATTCGAACCTGCGACCGTAGCAGTCGCGCGGTTCCGGACTGAGCGCCTAGAACCGCTAGACCACCGCGGCCGGCTCATTTTTGTCTGTAATGTATTGCCCAATGTAATAAAAGAGCTTATTTGTGACAAAATACTTTATTATGAATGCACTGTATGGTTGTATTGCTGTCAGGTTCACACTTGCTAAAGTACAACATACACGTAAAATAAAATAAGATAGCAGGATGTGATTCTCGAAAATGTGCCGTTCGTATGTTGCAGATAACGATGAACATTTCATGTTATACCGCTGGAAAGGGGTTGCTTACTTCGCGTGCCGGTAGATCCCTTCTGTTGCAATCTACGTCTATGTTTATGTGCTCCAACATATCTATTTGTGTGCGCGGAAGACTCTGTATTTGCGTGAGTGTATATGAATCAGTTTGCGTGTTCGAGATACATAAGGTTCGTGCGGCTGGAAGCATCTGGTTTTCTGTCTACGCATTGTTCTGCACTCTGCGAATGTGCGAGAGGCGTAAATACGGGAAACAAGAACTCGCTATAAATTCAAAGGCAGCAACACCGATTTGTTTCCGTGCATTTCGTGGCATCTCCTTCTGGCATATTTATTGACCTCTAATGACCGCCACTGACGTCTCTATTTTGCACGTCTTCATACGCATAAACGAACTGATGGAAGGATGCAACACCAGAAGGCTACAGCGCAAATTACTTAGTTAATTTGTTAGTTGCATTTTCCATAGATCATCTGAATGATTAGTTTATAAAAATGACATGGAACTGCCCGCATCTCGCTTCCCACGCCCGGGTTCCCGGGTTCGATTCCCGGCGGGGTCAGGGATTTTCTCTGCCTCGTGATGGCTGGGTGTTGTGTGCTGTCCTTAGGTTAGTTAGGTTTAATTAGTTCTAAGTTCTAGGCGACTGATGACCTCAGCAGTTGAGTCGCATAGTGCTCAGAGCCATTTGACATGGAACAAGTCAATTTACAGGAAATGTACACTTGATTACATGACAAATGTTAACATTAATGAACACACAATTATCTTTAGTTCTACTCATGAAACCTCACTTAATATTTCACTGTTTTTACTGACTACCAGTTTTTAAGTAGAAATACATCAGTGGAAAAATTGTCCAGGAGAAATGACTTTAAATTTGATTTAAAACTTGCTTCGTTACTTGTCAGACATTTAATGTTATTGGGAAAATTATCAAAAATGTTTGTTGGAGCACATTTAATTCCTTTCTGAGCCACAGAGCTTTAACAATGGATTATAAACGTCATTTTCCTTTTAGTGTTGTAGGTATGGACATCATTGTTCTTCTTAAACTGTGACGGATTATTTGGGAAGGATTTCGTTAGCGAATATATGTATTGTGACGGTGCAGTTGGAGTACCTAGCTCCTTAAAGAGGCTCCTACGTGACATGCGTGGTTGAACATCATATATTATTCCTACTGTTCTCTTTTGTACAATCAATACTTCCTTTCTAAGTGACGAGTCACCTCAGAAAATTATTGCGTAAGACATTCCTGAGTGGAAATATGCAAAATATGGCAGGAGGCTGATACGTTTGTTTCCAAGATTAGCAATTATAAGAAGAGCAAAAGTAGCCTAACTTAATTGTCTGAGAATCTCAGTAACATGCTTTTTCTAGTTAATATTATTATCAATTATCAATATGTACACCCAAAAATTCAGAGCATCCTACCCTTTTTACTGACTCCTGCTAATGTGATGCATCAGTTGTTAGTAAGACTATTTGTTGCACAGAACTGAATGTAGTGAGGGTGCTTCTTTCAAAATTTAGGGTGAGCCAATTTTCAGAGAACCACTTAATAATTCTTTAAAAAATATCATTTACCATTTCTTCTGTTTCTTTCTCTCTAATGTGATTTATTGTAACCTCAGTATCGTCTACATAACGTACCAATTTTGCTTGTTCAGTGTTAAGTGGAGAATCATTCACATATATAAAGAATAGAAGTGGACAAAAAATTGAACCCTATGGAACTCTCTTTCTGATTTTGAAATGCAGGAAGACCTGCAGAGAACCGAAGGCCTCTGCAGGAGCTGACAGTTGACCCTTAACATAAATGAACGTACGGTATTGTGTATAATTAGGTGAAGAGATCCATTACTTTCCAGTTAAACTACTGGAGATAAATGACTGGACAGTGGTAATTACCCTAATAAACCTAGCACCAACCAACTGGAGTGACCGTAACTGCGATGATCACATAAAAGTGGGTCTAAGAAAGCAGACGCCATGTTTATATTCATTGGACGTATCTGAAGGAAATTTAAGTCGTGCCGAAACAAGTGCCTTAAATGGCGCTCGTTCAAACGTTTCTTGCGTATTTCTGATCAGTCATGGACCTTTATCTAGTAGGAATGATAGAAGAGATAGAGAAGATCCAACGAAAAGTGGGTGTGAAGGCGTTTGAGATATCCTCAATAAACTACAGTGGTAGAGGCTAAAACAGACGCTTTGTGCACCACGGAGAGGCTCACTATGAAATTCCAGCAGGGTACATTCCAGGAAGAGTCAGGCAATAAACTGCTTCATCCCATATGTGCCTCGTGAAACGACGACGACGAGGAAACGAAATAAATTACAAATTAAAGATATGGGGGCACTAACTGTCAATCTTATTTCCAAGCCCATCGTGAGTCGTGGATAAATAGGTCAGTTGGTAATAGCTTTTCCTGCGAAAAGCAATAAGCCGAGATCGTGTCCCGGTCCGAAACAAGGTCAGTTTTCCAGGAAGCTCCCCAACGAAGTAAAACCGCCTGGAAAGTGATATTTTATTTTATTTTACCTGTTTCCCTAACATATCGGTTTCCGTCGCACACCTCTACAATTACTCTCCTCCTTATTATAGTAATAAAGTAGTTTGTTGATTTCTTTAATAGTTAACGTTTAAAACTGCTTGTAGTCTCAGTTTATCTTTTCTGCGGAACTTGGGCTCGTAACTTCGGATAAATTCCGATTCCTATGAGCTAGTAGAACGTTACGTAGTTGATTCATGTCAGTCCAGGACTTAGTATTTCACTTTTTCGAGAAAACGCTTGTAAGTGTTTCTACTTACGTCAACTTATCCTTCCAAAAAGGAATCCACCTACCGAATCCTTGTAAAAACCAATATGAACAGACTGAATATTTACTTGTACCTAATAATTCGGAAAAAATTGTCGCATCATTATTTCCTCGTGTGACTAGTAATTGCATTCTTTTGTTATTTCCTTCGAACAGGTCTTTATAAAAGATCCGATAACCTATTTTTCTTATGTAGTCTTTGTTTACATGCTGGCTAACAAATAATTTTCTGGCTCGAAGAATGAAGTAACTAAAAACTGGTTTATATTTATATCCGATTTTAATGTAAAATTAAAGGAGACTGTACGAACTATTTGCTAGTCACTTACATGGAAGAAGATCGTATAACAATGGTATGTACGAAAAATGAAATAACGTTTTGGCATACGCAATAGAATATGCAACAAGGGGCCCTTGTTGTCAATTGTGTCATGGAATAAGCAGTACCAGACTAGCAACCTAGCAGAAATTTTTCAGAAGCAGGAATGGAACCTTTTTAAAAAATAGAAGCGAGTATAAAAGATCAGAAAAAAAACTACAAAACCGCTGCACCTTTACCTAACAGGCTAGGAGAAATAATATACACTACTGGCCATTAAAATTGCTACACCAAGAAGAAAATGGGTATTCATTGGACAAATATATTATACTAGAACTGACAAGTGATTACATTTTCAAGCAATTTGGGTGCATAGATCCTGAGAAATCAGTACCCAGAATAACCACCTCTGGCCGTAATAACGGCCTTGATACGCCTCGGCATTGAGTCAACCAGAGCTTGGATGGCGAGTATAGGTACAGCTGCCCAATGCAGCTTCAACACGATACCACAGTTCATCAAGAGTAGTGACTGGCGTATTGTGAACATCCAAGATCTCGGCCACCATTGACCAGACGTTTTCAGTTGGTGAGAGATCTGGAGAATGTGCTGGCCAGGGCAGCAGTCGAGTATTTTCTATATCCAGAAAGGCCCGTACAGGGCTTGCAACATGCGGTCGTGCATTATCCTGCTGAAATGTAGGGCTTCACAGGGATCGGACGAAGGGTAGAGCCACGGATCGTAACACATCTGAAATGTAACGCCCACTGTTCAAAGTGCTGTCAATGCGAACAAGAGGTGACCGAGACCATACCATCACGCCGGGTGATATACGCCAGTACAGCGATGAAGAATACACGCTTCCAATGTGCGTTCACCGCGATGTCACCAAACACGGATGCGACCATCATGATGCTGTAAACAGAACCTGGATTCGTCCGAAAAAATGACTTTTTGCCATTCGTGCACCCAGGTTCGTCGTTGAATACACCATCGCAGGCGGCCTTGTCTGTGATGCAGAGTCAGGGGTAACCGCAGCCACGGTCTCCGAGCTGATAGTCCATGCTGCTGCAAACGTCGTCGAACTGTTCGTGCAGATGGTTGTTGTCTTGCAAACGTCCCCATCTGTTGACTCAGGGATCGAGGCGTGGCTGCACGATCCATTACAGCCATGCGGATAAAATGCCTGTCATCTCGACTGCTAGTAATACGAGGCCGTTGGGATCCAGCAAGGCGTTCCGTATTACCCTCCTGAACCCACCGATTCCATATTCTGCTAACAGTCATTGGATCTCGACCAACGCGGGCAGCAATGTCGCGATATGATTAACCACAATCGTGACAGGCTACAATCTGACCTTTATCAAAGTCGGAAACGTGATGGTACGCATTTGTCCTCCTTACACGAGGCATCACAACAACGTTTCACCAGGCTGCGCCGGTCAACTGCTGTTTGTGTATGAGAAATCGGTTGGAAACTTTCCTCATGTCAGCACGTTGTAGGTGTCGCCACCGGCGCCAACCTTGTGTGAATTCTCTGAAAAGCTAATCATTTGCATATCACAGCATCTTCTTATTGTCGGTTAAATTTCGCGTCTGTAGCACATCTTCGTGGTGTAGCACTTTTAATGGCCAGTAATGTACTTGATGTACAAACAAGCAGTGTTACACAGTAATCGTCCCTAGCAGTCAAAGCAATACTTCAGTGTTGCAAATATGGATGTTAGTTATTTGCAGAGCCGAAAATAATTGAAAACTATGGTATAATTCTAAAACTGAACACTACTCAAATTAATCGTTTGCCGTGAACTACTGATAATAACTGACGGAGAAAACCTATGAATTGGCAACAGTATTTTGTACTAAGAGCCTCGGGTAGTGGATTAAAATTGCTAAATTTTTTAACTACCAGCATGCATTGTGCCAAAAATTTATAAGAGTGCAAACAAAATCGAATAAATAACACTTTACGTCTGTGGTGAGGCTATTCTAAAAGAATTTCTAAGAATAGGTTCAGAGAGTTCCAAGGAGGTTATTTTAGACGACAGTCTTCCCCGAGACGATGTTTCTAAGTTCCTATTAGAAACTTGTGTAGTTTGTGCACACAGATCTATGTAAAGCATGTAAAATATGTTTAAGGCACGTGACCACCTGTAAGGTCTTCCGCGACCGGGAGACAACCTCGCGATCATGCCACCGCCTGCGAGGGAGCCGAGTAGCGCGGGATCGATACCAGGCCGCGTCATCCGTCACTGTCGCCGCTCCTATTGACGTCCCGTGCCATCACTGTCGCCGCAAATCCATAACAGAGCACATCCAACAAGGACCTACAGTTCTCTCGACTTCCGCTCGGATGCACACGTCACCATCTAGTCGCACTGTGATGGATTCTAAAGGAGATGGATGCAATTCGTGAAGTCCATTAGAGTGACAGAGGTACGGACAGAGAGAGAGAACTTAAAGTAAAAGTGAAGGTAATGGTAGAAATGAAAAGCATAACTGGAGTATGTTTGATTCCATCCAAGCATATCATTTCCTTATAAGAAAGTAAGATATGGTCAGGTAGGTAGCAATGTACCTCTGTACACGAGTAACCTACTGTTAAAAAGCGTCGTGCAAACATGACGTCATTTCGACGCTATATGAAGACGAAAAGTGTTTCCGGAATGAGATTTTTCACTCTGCAGCGGAATAAGCGCTGATATGAAACTAACTGGCAGATTAAAACTGTGTGCCGGACCGAGAATCGACTCGAGTTCGAGTCTCGGTCCGGCACACAATTTTAATCTGCCAGGAAGTTTCACGAATTAGTTGGCTATTGACTTTCGTGATCGTTCGGTTCACAGCACGTGAAGCGTACAGACATTTAAAACAATAACATTCACAAATAGAGAGAACTGCAGTTTACACTTCTTCGTTACTTCAGGGAACGTTAACCACGAAGTAACGTTATTTAGAAATGTGTCAATTTATGCATTCACGTGGATTGGGCTACGGACAATTCTTACAAGAACTAACACCGAAACTCACTGAAAAAGTTGTGATAACTGTATTTCCTAATACGTAATACGCCTTCATGAACACCGGAAAAAAAATAAAGCTGAAGTCAAGCATCAGTGAATACGGTAACTGCTGTTTCAGATCATGAAAGCACTGAGGAACTCCCGAAAACGCTACGGTGTTGGTAAAATTTATTGCAACAAAATGAGGTACAACGTAACACTGGTGGTCAAAGAAATAGTTTAATTCGAGACGCATTCTGGGAAAAGAAGTATCCTACAAGAGCTAACTCGTAAATTGCCTTTTATATTGTACTTTATATATGACTCAGGCTAAGTTGTCTTTTAATTCTTTTGCAAATGTGTCAGTCTGTTCTATGCTTTATATTCTGATTGATAGTTTTACTAGATGATCGTGTTTTTTGTATTTATTTGCATTTATGTGTTTCATGCTTAAATGGTAAGTTGTTAACAAAACAACTCATTCCTGAGAGAGAGAGAGAGAGAGAGAGAGAGAGAGAGAGAGAAAGCACACACTACACAGCTACATTACATATCGTCTCCCCACTTATAAGCACTAAACCACGATAAACTATCGAAAGTTGGCCTTTTGTATTATAACTTCCACCACATGGAGACTTTAACTTCCCATGTCATAATGCGACGTGTGATTATAACAAATTGTACCAACCACGACGTGCTTTTATACATCTTCAATGTTCCGTTGCCTTTAAACGGCGAATTTTTATAATACGCAACTTACAACACAAATTCAGTACGGTGTCTCTCAAGCACCCTGCATCGAGTGCTAACGGAAGTCGATAGCAGTTAGTGCAGTCTTCGATACCTGCGTGTGACGTCAAAATGCCGTTTTTTGTTTATTACCATCACGAAAGGTTTGCGGCTGTTGAATCCCATTTGGTTCGAAACACAAGCGTTGGCGCATAACACGCCAGACGGATGTGTAAGGAATGGTCGAGTCTCGCCATGGGACGAGAAGTAGACTTCTGTGCATCACCTCTAGAACACTGCTGAACATTTTCTACGTTTTGAACCAGCCCAGGAGTTGAGATTTCAGTTGTACAGGTGTATTTCTTCTTAGAGTCTCTGATGTTTCGGCAGATATTTGCAATTCCATTTTTTCAGTGTCAAAACTAATACAGTTCATCACGTCTTTCATACGAAGCCCAGTGTCGACTGAAAATGTCGGTTAGTTTCCTGTTGCAAACAAAAGGAATTTTAAAGCGTAATTTTAAGTGCCCATTCGATATAGCAGTCCCAAATTAGCCCAGTGCGATATTCTTTTTATCGATACGTATTTAAAGGGACAGTAAAGCACGAAGAATAACCAGTGCATTATTCGTTATTTATATATATATATATATATATATATATATATATATATATATATATATATATATATATAACGAATAATGCACTACACTAATTTAGGACCGCTATAACGAATGGAAGCATAAAGTTACGCTTCAAAACTGATTTTGTCAGTAACGGGAAACAAATCGACCCTTTCCGCCGACATTGGCCGTCGCATGAAAGAATATAAATTGCAAATGTCTACCAAAACATCAGAGACAATGCGCCAGACGACTCTTAGGAGAAACATCCCGTGAAGCAATCACTGTTTTGAAATTACCGGTCCCAACACATAGAGGAAGGAAATATGTTATATGGACACTGGGCCGGGAAACTTTATTTCCGTGTAAGAGCTAATTTCCTAAAACACTTAAACATTAATCAAGGGAAACACACAAAAAAGAACGTATCAGCTCAGTATGGAACACTTTCCCAAATGAAGTGTTCAAGATTTCCGCCGTTAGCAAGGATACGTACATTAACCTGCATCGCAGTGAATCCCTGATGTGCTGATGTATCCTTGGAGAATTGTGTATTGTTTCACAGAATTCCCCAACACGTATGCGAAGCCTCTGTTTATCCTGCACCGGAATTCCGCATACAAGAACTTTCAAATGTCCCCATATATAAAAGTCTAGTGAGGTTAGGTCCGGAGAGCGTGGAGACTAACGAATTGGTTCAACTCTACCTATCAGTTTGTCACGAAATCTGTAATTTAGAAGCCTATTAACATCATCACTGAAATGAGGAGGGGATCCATCGCACAAGAACTACATGTTTTGTTGAACTCGTAAAGGCTTGGTAAATTTCCCGTTGGGCCTGGGTCTAAGAAAATAAGTTGTTAACAAGCAGTGTCCATCTAAACGTTGACAGAAAATCTTTGTTGATAATGTGATTACACAATTTAGAGAAGATTCTCGACACCCCATAAGTAATGAATGTGAAAACTTTGCATCTGATAATGTAGAAAGGACGCGTCACCAGTGAACAGCGAATTTGCACTATATGGAGGGTTTATACATTTTTGAATGAGTCATTCACAGAAGTGTACCCGTGCAGAAATGTCAGCTGCTGATGGTGCCCGGTACACGCTATACCTGGTAAGGATACGGCAAGTCCTCATGTAGCACTCTCCAGACAGTTATGTCTCAACATTAATTATTGCATTTAATTGTCACACGTAGGCACTAGGGTAGTTATCAACTACACGAAGAAGTTCACTCTCTAACTCAGGTATCCTCGTCCTTCTAGGCCTCATAGGGCTGCGCGGGATTAGCCGAGCGGTCTAGGGCGCTGCAGTCATGGACTGTGCGGCTGGTCCCGGCGGAGGTTCGAGTCCTCCCTCGAGCATGGGTGCGTGTGTTTGTCCTTAGGATAATTTAGGTTAAGTAGTGTGTAAGCTTAGGGACTGATGACCTTAGCAGTTAAGTCTCACAAGATTTCACACACATTTGAACATTTTTTTCTAGGCCTCCCCCAGTCGCGAGTAGTAGGCTTAAGTGTCCCATGTTCCCTAATACCACGATCAATTGCTTCAACGTCCTTCTATCGGTGCACCGTCGTTCTGGAAAACCCTTCTGATACAAGCGTTGAGCGCCGTGACCATTACCATTTACTAGTCATTACTACAAATGGAAATCTAACTTCACATTGAACTGTACCGGAAACCCAGTCCGCAATGAACACTGAACAGTTGATGCCACGTGCATGATGATAGTAGAGCAAAGATGTTAATCGTATGGCAATACAAGCTGTGAAGTGAGTCACATGTCAACAGTAGCTCCGTTCCATTGGTAAACAAACACTGTTGGCGAACCTAAGAATTACTTACTGTATATTCTGACGGAACGTGACCAGGAGATTATTTCGAACATACCATGTAAGAAAACTTTTAATGTACTGCTGGTACGTTTTGTATCTGTGCGATTATGAAGAGAAGTACGGGTAGCTATAATTAAAGACAAGCTACTCACGGAGGTCCAGTGAGGGCTATATGTATCATATGGCAGCGAAACTTGGCAGAAATGCTAACGCGTTAGTGCAGAACCAATTAACACTTGAAAAAAAAATGTCCAGTTTTGGCCACCAGGTTCAAATCTGGCGTTACATGCTATTTGTATGACGGTATGACATGAACATTGTCAAATGTCACTCATAACATGAGTGAACGGTGTGGCTGTCGAGAATGCAGACCAGGCACTGTTAGTGAAACTGTATTATATGAACGGCAGTAATTACAGTGCTGAACTGAGAGAGTATCGCCAACTGGCAGGTCTCACAATAGGTCCAATGCCATTAAATCATTTAAAGAAGCTGATAATGAAATTCGAGAATCTCGGGTGGGCCTGGTCTGGCACCTGGAAGAAGAAAGCATTCTATTCCGGTGGAAGTTATAAACGAGGCTGCTTATGCTGTAACTGATCATGCAGCACGTCCCATGTGTAGTGCTACTGCTCGTGCAGTGTCACGATAATTGTATGTCCCATGGTCAACAGTAATGAAAATTTTGCGGTCTATTTTACACTGGCACCCATCCAAGATCCAGACGATGCAGCAACTGAACCTCGTGACCCGCAGCAAGGATCTAAATTTGTTCCTCGGTTTCTGGCACGGACTGATGTTAATGACGTGTGAGCGGGTAGTATTCTATGCAGTGATGAGGCAAATTTTACACTACAGGATGCGGTGATACACAAAACTGCCGACTTTGAGGTACTGTTGAACCAGTGTTGTGCAGGAAGACCCATTGCATTCGCTGTATATGAGAGTCCGTTCTTCTTTGAGAGAAACACCCAAAGGGCCTCTCAGGTGTACCCTGACGTCGGAAAGTTATCAAGACCTCCAAGCACAGCACGTGATTCCTGCTTTGAAAAAGCGCAGCTGTTTGGAAATCACTGCTTTCATGCAAGATAGGGCAGCACCTCATGTCGCTCGCCCAGTGAAAGACCTGCTTAATGCAACCTTCCGCAAACGTGTTATCTCCAGACGTTTCCCTGATGCGTACCCTGTAAGATCATATGATCTGAATCCATGTGACTTTCGGCCCTGGGGATATCTAAGAGAAGACGTTTACGAGGGACCCGTTCGGTCTCTATCTGATTTGAAGGGTATTATAAATGAGTGCGTTGTTCAGATTGCATCAGGACTGCTGCGAGGAGCTGTTGATCACGTCAATTTACGAATGTTCATGTAGAAAAAATTGTGTAAGGAGCGGTTAATGATAAAATCATTATGCCTTTCTCACTTGTTTGACCTTTTCTGTCGCTATCTCGTTGATAACCTATTAGATGGGGAAACATTTCCACACGTCTGTGTCGCACATTCACAGCGCCAGATTTGCACCTGGTAGACAAAATGGGAACAAATTTTTTCATCGCAAGTCAGCTCTGTATTAACGCAATAGCTTATCTACCAAGTTTAGCTCTCATACGATAATTGAAGCCCACTCTCGACCTCTGTAAGTGTCTGGAAGTGATTATAATCACTCTAGAAAATGAGTTCTAATATAGAAATAACGCGTTTCTGGATCCGTGTCCATATAACGTATTTCATTCGTCTATGTCTGTGGAGTGCTTCTTAAAAGTCTGGCCGTACCTTTTCGTTACAGCCTGTGCATCTTTCACCGAAGACTTTATAGAACCTTGTGGAATACTGATGTAGATATAAGGTATGAACCTAACGTCAGACATGTTCATCAGGAGAGGAAACGAACCCTGCTTCTACTCGTGTGTGTGTGTGTGTGTGTGTGTGTGTGTGTGTGTGTGTGTGTGTGTCTCGGATCTCGTGGGCTCTTCTTCTCCGGAACGCGCGGCGAGCCAGTCGCTTTGTCCAGGCCTCCTCCCTGCAGCAGGTGCCCCGGCCCGGCGCAGTAAGTCTTCTTCGGGCCAGATCTCCGAGTAATTACTGCGCTCCGGCCTCCGGGAGCAATCACGTGCCGCTGCTGGCGCTGTGCTTCCCCCAGACGGACTTCTAATTAGAAAGATTCCTCCCGCGGCTGCGGCTACGGCTGCCCGGCTAAACACCGACTGCGAGGCCGGATTCTTCTCGTGGTTTATTGGCTCAGAGAGACGCAACAGGCGGAATAAAAGTTAGTGAGTCTGTCACTAAACAGAAGCTAGTAGGTAGTTATGGTAGCATGACTGAGAATGTACAGTCTCGCGGCGAAAATCCCGGATATATGTTTCTCGGTTTTCTTTACGGGTATGATTTGAGGGTATGCTCAAGCTTTCAACGATTTCATTAATTAAAACTTCCGGGCTAAGAGGCAGTGGTCGAACAGTAGAAATTCTTCTTCCTGGCGTTTCGTTGCCAACTGCGGGGAACATTTTCTGAGGTGAGTCAACGACTGGCTACTGGGCCGTGGAGATCCCGCTTATATAGAGCGCAAAGAGGGCGCCTTCACTCGTCACAGCCGGCCGTGGTGGCCGAGCGGTTCTAGGCGCTACAGTCTGGAACCGCACGACCGCTACGGTGCAGGTTCTAATCCTGCCTCGGGCATTGATGTGTGTGATGTGCTAGGCTTGCACACTACTTAATCTAACTTAAAGTAACTTACTCTATGGACAACATACACACCCATGCCCGAGGTAGGACTAGAACCTCCGAAGGGGGGAGTCGTGCAAACCGTGGCAAGACGCCTATGACCGCGCGGCTACCCCGCGCGGCGAGGTAGCATTTTCATGTTTGGATATTATCAGATACAGTTTTCTAATAGTTATCGGTTTTATTTTGTAGGGAACCGTGCTTCATTTCCTCTACACCTCCCCATTTCACTAAAGTGATATGAGTTGCCCTTTCCTGACTCAGATCACAGGTGTACTCCTGGTGACGTTTCTGCGTTTCTGTCAGCAGCGACGTTTACGTCTTCTTCAGGGACATAGATGGTCTGAGGCAACCGGGGCCAAGCACCGGGACTTCCGACGACAAGGGAGTCCCTGGCACCGGTAAGAAAGAAGGGAAGAAATAAAGAACGCTAAAAAATAAAGAAACATTAAAATGGAAATGATTGGCTTTAGGAAATGTAAGAAAATTGCGGCAAACCTACGTCTGGATGGCCGGAGGAGAAATAAACCACTGGTTTCCCAAATAGGAGTCCAGAGGGTTGTCAGTATAGGTATTTTCAAAAATATGAAAGAAAAAGCCTTTCAGCTATGAGATAGGAACTGTTTGGAACATAGTACATATGAGGTAGGAAAAAGAAATCACAACAATGAGGAAAATTCTTTAAACCTAAATAGCGAACTGATCAAAAATAAACTAAAAAAATTTTAGGCATTTTCAAAGAAAATTATTAAGAAAGTCTAAGCACTTCCTTGTCCGACTCAGTAACTCACTGTTGTATTTGTAATGTGTATGTAAAACAAGGACTGTAGATCTTCATGGATTTTTTTTTTGTTTATCTGCAATATACTCCCTAACAATTTTTGTAATACTGCATGTATTATGTGTGTCTGGAGTGCAGTGCAATGTTTTTGTTGTACGATGATAACGATGATGATGAGAGAAGGGAGAAGGTGAAACCCGGTGCCGGCACATAGTCTACTCCACGTGAAAAGCACCAAGTTTAACGTCGCCATCCGACGGACGGATCACCACCAACAGTGTCACATAACCCTCACTTCATGAGAGTCTGCTGAGAGGTTTGGTATTTATACCAGGACACTGGTGCAACGACTGGTGATCAGAAACTTTACGCCAATACCTATTCTCTACTTGTCGACCAGATACTGGCAAGTGAAAATTTTTCCCACCACCAGGATTTGAGCAGCCTTACCAGCGGGTCGAGGGCCATCGCACAAGCGTGGGTTAGCGATGTCGGTCACGAAGACGGGTTGATGTTCATGGACTGTAATGCCAAAGATTTTTGCCAATCAAGTTATTAAAAATATGTGGTCAGTGTGCTATGCCGAGGAACGGGGTTCGATTTCCGATACTGTCAGGGATTTTACCTTGGTGGGAAGAATGGACTGGGGTGCACTCAGCCTCGTGATGCCAACTGAGAAGCTATTTCAGTGAGAAGTGGCGGCTCCAGGGCTAAGAAAGTCGACAACGGCCAAGAGAGCAGTGGTGCTGACCTCACACCTCTCTATGCCGCATCCAAAGACGCCACTGGCACACGATGACACGGCCTTCGGTCCGTCCCGGTAGGCAAATTAGGACCAGAACATGGAGCTGTACTTTTTGCTTTATTGCTTTGTACACTTTCCCAGTAGGTACATAATCGTTTCCTAGAAAATTGTTCCGAAACACTGCTGCTTAACACAACAGTAAATCTTCCATAGCAGAACTTCCCGATACAGTGGTTTACGTTTCGTGCTAAATAGGTCATGCGTGGCGGTATTGACGGGAGAGTGACGGACTGTTGGCGATGTTGCTGTCGAGATTGACAGCGGCGTATCGTTCGTGAGCCCCTACGAAGGGAGTATTTGAGGCGTCAGGCCAGGAACACAAGGTCATGTACAAGTGATACTTGCTGTTGTAAATTATTTATTACCGAAATGAATAACACCGTTAAGCAATAATGAAAGAATTGTCAGGTCTACTGCGGAAATTATCATATGATCACGAACGTCGGCAGCGAAATGAAACAAAATACTAGCGTCCCAAATTCGAGCGGTCTCTGCTGATTCAGTACCAGGAAGACGAAAAGCCAAGTACATACGGGTACACTGCACTTGGATTGAGGATACGAACTGCAGAGGCACACACCCGAAAAGAGCATCCACCTTGTATGATTATACCTCAGCAAGCACAACAATTTCAAATCACATTTCATTCCGTTAATATCCACAGTTTTTAAGGCTCCTATAGTTTAACTAAATTTCATGATACGAAAGAAACATTTTATATATGAATTTCGTCTACAATACTTTACAAATTATTATAAAAATATAGTGTTTGTTATGGTAAAAGTGTGCTTCAAGACATCATGCTGAGACAGTCAATCTGCTCTATCAGCGAAGCAGAAGGTCCCTCTAACACTGAAACGTTGTGACATAATAGGAGAATCTATTATTTGCAGTATTTCGATTTTCCTGTTAGTACAAGATTTGTAACATAACTTCTCCCACACAAACTGCTTTAGCAAGCCGAGATATACACTCTGGATGGCTGGTACGCAGAATGAGATTACTCTGAATATGACTGCCGTGTCGAAGACCTTCATGTTGATTGAACATACACTCCTGGAAATGGAAAAAAGAACACATTGACACCGGTGTGTCAGACCCACCATACTTGCTCCGGACACTGCGAGAGGGCTGTACAAGCAATGATCACACGCATGGCACAGCGGACACACCAGGAACCGCGGTGTTGGCCGTCGAATGGCGCTAGCTGCGCAGCATTTGTGCACCGCCGCCGTCAGTGTCAGCCAGTTTGCCGTGCCATACGGAGCTCCATCGCAGTCTTTAACACTGGTAGCATGCCGCGACAGCGTGGACGTGAACCGTATGTGCAGTTGACGGACTTTGAGCGAGGGCGTATAGTGGGCATGCGGGGGGCCGGGTGGACATACCGCCGAATTGCTCAACACGTGGGGCGTGAGGTCTCCACAGTACATCGATGTTGTCGCCAGTGGTCGGCGGAAGGTGCACGTGCCCGTCGACCTGGGACCGGACCGCAGCGACGCACGGATGCACGCCAAGACCGTAGGATCCTACGCAGTGCCGTAGGGGACCGCACCGCCACTTCCCAGCAAATTAGGGACACTGTTGCTCCTGGGGTATCGGCGAGGACCATTCGCAACCGTCTCCATGAAGCTGGGCTACGGTCCCGCACACCGTTAGGCCGACTTCCGCTCACGCCCCAACATCGTGCAGCCCGCCTCCAGTGGTGTCGCGACAGGCGTGAATGGAGGGACGAATGGAGACGTGTCGTCTTCAGCGATGAGAGTCGCTTCTGCCTTGGTGCCAATGATGGTCGTATGCGTGTTTGGCGCCGTGCAGGTGAGCGCCACAATCAGGACTGCATACGACCGAAGCACACAGGGCCAACACCCGGCATCATGGTGTGGGGAGCGATCTCCTACACTGGCCGTACACCACTGGTGATCGTCGAGGGGACACTGAATAGTGCACGGTACATCCAAACCGTCATCGAACCCATCGTTCTACCATTCCTAGACCGGCAAGGGAACTTGCTGTTCCAACAGGACAGTGCACGTCCGCATGTATCCCGTGCCACCCAACGTGCTCTAGAAGGTGTAAGTCAACTACCCTGGCCAGCAAGATCTCCGGATCTGTCCCCCATTGAGCATGTTTGGGACTGGATGAAGCGTCGTCTCACGCGGTCTGCACGTCCAGCACGAACGCTGGTCCAACTGAGGCGCCAGGTGGAAATGGCATGGCAAGCCGTTCCACAGGACTACATCCAGCATCTCTACGATCGTCTCCATGGGAGAATAGCAGCCTGCATTGCTGCGAAAGGTGGATATACACTGTACTAGTGCCGACATTGTGCATGCTCTGTTGCCTGTGTCTATGTGCCTGTGGTTCTGTCAGTGTGATCATGTGATGTATCTGACCCCAGGAATGTGTCAATAAAGTTTCCCCTTCCTGGGACAATGAATTCACGGTGTTCTTATTTCAATTTCCAGGTGTGTATATGCCACTCAGAATTTATGTTCTGCGTCCGAAGAAAGATGCAGTCGATTTAACTCCTGTGTTTTGGGTGCCACACAGACTGGCAGCTCAGATGTTTGTTGTTGGCTTACCTTTTCACTGCTCTTGTTGTTACGCACTCTTACTGCATTATACGGGAGTCGGATGCATTTACGCTGTTCGCCAATCTTCTCGTCTCAAACTGTTGCTAAGAAGCGTTATGGGTCGCTGCAGGACCCCCGTATTGTTGAGAACTGCAGCCTATCGCGATTCCTCTGTTTACCCTAAAGGGCTCGTAGAAAATAATCATTCCACAATTACCGTCAACAACAGAAAATGAGAACGAAGGAAAGAAAATTAAAATTAAAAGGAAAAGAAGAACGTTAGTAAAATCTAGCAATCAACTGAACTCTATTACTATGTTCAGATAATCGAAAATGGTTCTGGAAATCCTTCAGACGTAAAGGTGCGCGGCGAATCATTTACCTCCTTCACATAGGTCAAAAAACAATCTGCTGTAGGAATAGAACATCGATTAAGTGACACTATAGAACATAAGTGTGAGAAATGTTGCCTCCAAGGCTGCGGCAGGGCATCCGCCTGTTAAGAAAAGAATCAGGCCAGTTTAAATTTAATCCTAAACGGGTCTAAAGAGGCCAAGAGCGTTAGCAACAGTCACGTATTTCGAAACAATTAAGAATATCTAGAAATCTTTTGGCCTCGCATTGTCACGGTTGTAGGATTTAAAAGCTTGTTCCGCGAGATTCTACGTTCAACATGTTGTACTGGCGTATACGACGCCATCTATGCACTTAAAGGAGATATTCATGGGGATAATTTTTGTCAGTACGAACGAAATGTAGCAATAGGTCCTAAAAACGTCATTTATAGGAAAGTATTACAGCAAATAAGCCGTATTGCTCTTTGGAAGGTCTGAAAATGAAACAAAAGCGACCTCCTTTGGGTACACCATGAAAAGTCTTCATTCGCTGGAAAAGACCGTATTGTTGGGTAAAATCGGAGAAGAGAAGATACGGTAAAGTATGAGATGGATTGATGGCATCAGAGAAGTAATGGATTTTAACCTGGAAAGTCTTCGGGAGATAGTGTAAGACAGAAGAAATTAGCGTCCTGTAGTTCATAGCGTCACGGAGAATAGGAATCGACTTAACGACTAGAGAGACTACAAAGAATCAATTTAGTACCTAAGACCTTGAAATCTGAGAGTATGGGTGCTGCTACCGCATATGATGTTTTAGGAGCAGTGCTGCCAGAAAGGGTCATTCGACAAACCACTTGGTGAAACTTTCAACATCTGTGAAAGACGAAACATTGAGAGTAAATTCTCTAATAAACGAATAACAATAATAAATGGTTCAAATGGCTCTGAGCAGTATGGGACTTAACAACTGAGGTCATCAGTTCCCTAGAACTTAGAACTACTTAAACCTAACCAACCTAAGGACATCACACACGTCCATGCCCGAGGCAGGATTCGGACCTGCGACCGTAGCGGTCGCACGGTTCCGGACTGAAGCGCCTAGAACCGCTTGGCCACACCGGCCGGCCAACGATAATAAAAGAAAGGATGACATAGCCCGTAACTAAACTTAGAATGAGGCTTTATTTACCATAAGATTGACAACCTTTATTCGCAACTAAATACCTAGTTATATGTAATGAAGTTGGTTACAGACGCAGATGTTGCGGCGGACTTGGTAAGAAATTGATCAAAACTGTTGGGCGTACAAGACCGAGCAGAACTGATATCGAATTACCCCAACGTACGCGCAACCGTACTGATGTATCCGACAGACTCTGTGGCTGATGAAAAACTTGAGCGTTCTTTCTCCTCGCTAAAAATATTTAAAAAAATATTTATATCACACTCTGACTCAGGAACGGTTATTTTTGTGGTTTGGCAATACTGTCGATAGCTGAAGGCCGGTGTTCACGGTCATAATATTGTTTGACTGACAAGGGATGTATCACACATACTGAAAAAATGTTAACTGTCAGAACTCAAAGTGAGACCCCGTACGTCTCGCAAGAGGACGCTGGGAAAATTTGAAGACCCGACTTTCAGCGTAGAAACTGCAAATATTCTTCAGTTACTGACAAATCCATCCCGCAGAGATCGTGCAAGTTGTATATTATGTACACAGCACCTCTCCCACAGGCGTACAAGCGGTCATTCACCCCCCGCTCCATCTGTCCATTGAACAGGAACAGACTTTAACGCCGCGCGGGATTAGCCCAGCGGTTTAGGGCACTGCAGTCATGGACTGTGCGGCTGGTCACGGCGGAGGTTCGAGTCCTCCCTCGGGCATGGGTGTGTGTGTTTGTCCTTAGGATAGTTTAGGTTAAGTAGTGTGTAAGCTTAGGGACTGATGACCTTGGCAGTTAAGTCCCATAAAAATTCACACACACACAGACTAACGTGTGGTTGAGTGCAACGTATTCCCTGCCAAGATGACTCCTTGGGACACGCAGTTTATCGGAAAACGACTGGTAAGGAATAGTATTTACATGCAAATAGCTACCACCACCCTTCCCAGACGATGGGTGTTCTCAGGACTTCGTTTCACAGAGCACAGAGAATCGCTGACGAGAGCAGTCTGCAGGGTGAGCTATACCCAAAAACAAATTTTTGAGGCAAATGGGTACTCTCCACTACAGATTTCTGACGCGCTACAGAGAAAACCCAAGCTGCACTCAAGAACTGAGGAAGATGACAGAGAGAATCAAATCCACGTACTTCCAATCATATATGTGAAGTCAGTCATCAAAAATAGGTCGGATCCTTACAAAGCTCATAGTGACAGTATTTTTTTGCACTCCACCGAAGACAGCAGACGTTTCGAGTTTGATCAAAAACGACATGATGCACCGTAAAGATGGAGCTTACAGGAATCTCTGCGAATGTGGTCATTCATGCACTGGGCATACGACACGTATGGTCCATGTGAGGTACACCGGGCTCTTACAGTCCAATATATCAGGTACGGCGAAGCACTGTATGGGCACGTCACTCTATGCGGTGTGACAAGTCGCATCATGTAGGTTGGTTCGTTGTGCTAACCTCTGCGCCACCTCCTTCGGTATGCGATGTGACAATATCGAAATTCTAGAACAGGCTTCTGGACTCGGTGGTGTAGGAAGCAGCAGAAATTCGTTTGGCGGAGAATTTTATCAACGGGAAGAGCGGTTTCAACCTGGACAAAACATGGAATACGATATTCCTGTATTAATAATAAAACTATAAAACCGTCGTGTGCGTCTGTTTGAACACGCCTATGTCCAAAACTACTATCAAATTTTATTCGAGATTCCATGAGCAGTTTGAGCATAGCTTGGGGCAACGTATACGTTTTATGTTGATGATGTTTGGTTTGTGGGGCACTCAACTGTGCGGTCATCATCGCCCTTACAATGTCCCAATTTTTACGCAGTCCAATCGAGCCACTGTCACGAATTATGATGATGATGATGATGATGGAATGATAAGGACGAAACGAACACCAAATACCCGGGCAGAGAAACTCCCCAACGCGGCTGGGAATCGAACCCGGGGCCCCGTGATCCAGAGGCAGCAACGCAAGCCACTGGGGACGTATAGGCTTTATTTCATCGAAGTCGGATCGCGAAAAGATGATATCGTAATTTCAAGTTTCATCTAAAATCCAATATACGGCGCTTTTTTTTTTTAAGTCAGTGACAGATGTATTTCGGAAGTTCCAGTCAATGGCAGAATTAAATGTCGCAGTCTTATTTTTATGAATGTATACTAACACTCAATTTACTTGAGTAGGATATACGGATTTAGTTTTTTCGCGTTGTGTATTAAAACCTTAACGACATTGCCTTGATTCCTGCGACAGATTTTATTCACATCCTTTGTTAGGGAAAAAACGAATGTATTAAGTTTGATTTGTGATTTTGGTGCCTACTTATTACATTCTGATTTCGCCTTGTTTACAAATAAAAACGCCGAGAAAACGATCGAGTCTTTCTGAATACATCAGAGTGGCTAAAAGACTGAGGACTTGCCTTGGCTCGAGAACATCGGTCTTTGGGAGCTCCTCCAGAAAGTGAGTCGCTACATAACTCTAATCGCGCCCTTCATGCATTATCTCGTTCCTCGGAAGACCTCACTCGCAGAGGCTCCAAGTTATTTCTCTCCAACGTAACATCACAGAAGAGGAAATTGGACGGGAAGTGACGCAGGCGAGCGATTTTTATACCCCGAATCTCATTAATTCCAAAGACTTTATCACTTCACTTTAAACGAGTACGATTCCCTGTGAGCTCATTTTATACCACGACCGTAAACTAAAACAAGGCCAGACAGTGCGCGTCGCGGGTGTGGACCTTAGTGTCAGTTGAGTTTCGCACAACTACCGCTATGTAGTTTCTACCGTGTTAATGAAGCAAACAAGCTCTTTGTCCACGTCCCCAATCACCCTACTTCAAACGTTGTATACTTATAATATACTTATAATGAAAAATTGAATTCAACATATACTTAATCTCAGGAAAAGTTATACCGGGGCAATTCCGGATTTCTCAACTAGTTTTTAATCAGCTGTCAAAGATGTCACTACAATGCAGCAACCAATTAAACATCTACATCCCAAATGGATGCCAAAAATAGAAATTCCATCTCAAATATTTCCTGTGTCCTTCTCCGAACCTACTGGAACATTTGGATGAAAAGAACTGAGCCACTGTAGTAAGCCAGGTCTCAAACAAACGACTGTATTCCTTGGTGTAGAGAATGAAAACTGCATGTAAACGAACAACTAAATGCACAAAAATAAACGAAATAATGAAACAATATTTTTAGCCCGTAAGCTCATTCGGAAGATGAGCGAAATATCAGGTGAAGAAAGAGGTTTTCAGCAGCTGCGCACCCAAAATCTAATGGGTCAAAGAAATTTATTAATATCTGGTTGCCACGTTTTTAGACAATGTACCGAATATGAGGTCCTGGTGTGACAGTAGTTTACTGAGTGCCCAAACGAGAGTGGAACTTCAATGTAGAAGCTGTTCCGCCATTCTTTTAGTAGGAACAGGGAATTTCCAAACAACCGGAGGCCATGGTACTTGAAAACATTCTCATTTGTGTCGAACCATTATCAGAGAAGAACACAATCATGCTTCTGTATTTCCCCTCCCGATAGGATGGGCACTTACTTACAACTGAACAAAGGAGGGTATGAAATGTACTGCCAGTCTACCTATTGGAGCTTTGCCTATATTGGAGCCTGACCCCCATGAACGAATATTCAGTGAGCTTCCGACGAGACCAAGGAAGAGGAAAGGCGATATTTCATCTACGAGGGATGCCCAGAAAGTAATGCACCTCATCTTTTTTCTTAGCCGAAAACAATGCTACGAATGCGATACGTTACGTATGTATTATTTGAAATTTCCTGAGAGAGCGCTCCAAGTTTCCGTTACTTGCGACAGACAGCGTAGCTGCAGGACAATTCCAAATTGGTGTTATGTAGGTGATGTACGTTACAAGCAACGTGTCGTCACTGAATTTCTCACTGCAGAGAAAGGAACTGTGGGGAACATTCACAAACGCTTGTGAAAAGTCTATGGAGCATCTGTTGTCGGCAGAAGCATAGTTAGTCGCTGGGCACGGGGGATGAGGTCGTCAGAAGGCGCTTCGGTGGAGCTCACAAATGGTTCAAATGGCTCTAAGCACTATGGGACTTAACATCTGAGGTCATCAGTCAAATGGTTCAAATGGCTCTGAGCACTATGGGAGTTAACTTCTGAGGTCGTCAGTCCCCTAGAACTTATAACTACTTAAACCTAACTAACCTAAGGACATCACACACATCCATGCCCGAGGCAGGATTCGAGTCTGCGACCGTATCGGTCGGGCGGTCCTTGACTGTAGCGCCTAGAACCGCTCGGCCACTCCGGCTGGCGGTCATCAGTCCCCTGGACTTAGAACTACTTAAACCTAACTAACCTAAGGACATCACACACATCCATGCCCGAAGCGGGATTCGAACCTGGGACAGTAGCAGCAGTGCGGTTCTGGACTGAAGCGCCTAGAACCGCTCGGCCACAACGGCCTGCTTCGGCGGAGATCGACGACTTGCAGTGGTCGGGGAGACCATCCACGGCTGCCACACCTGACATGTTGCAGCGAGGTATGTTGTCTTTCGCGAGGACAGACAAATTACGTCTCAGCAGTTGGCAGACGTTTTGAGGACGATGAGAAGGTGATTCACATAGGGAAGCATTGGTTCCGCCATCAGGAGAAGGACTGGTACCGACAGGGCATACACGCCCTAGTTTCGCGCTGGAGGAAGGACACAGAACGGAATTGAGATTACATGGAAAAATAGGTTGAGTAGGTAAAACACAACTTTCGTGTGTGTAATTCTCATTATGTTCCATAAAGAATTGTTGAAGAAAAACATGTGGTGATTACTTTCCGGGCAACCCTGTTTTGAGCCTTCAGTCACATCGAATCGACAACGTTGTAGAGAAATGTTCCAGTAGAATGCCAAAGAGTATGGGAGGGAGAGGAGGCGGAGGGTTGGTCAGGACCAGGCCGACGATATACAAGGTGTCCCATTTATCTTGACGACCCTAAATAACTGTTTATCCAGATGCAAATTACAAAATGTTTCAAGCAAATGTTCTTTAGCCCTCAGGGAGACATCAATCAGCATGATTGCCTTCGTTGTAGCTTTGTTTTTTTACAAAGATATGAACAGCGATATGACTTTTTTAAATGGCACCCTGTTTTTTTTCTATTCGGTAATTCATTTTCTCTCCTAAAGACCTATTCAAAAATGGATCACAGTGTACCATTCACTGAAACACAAAGTTATTAATTACATAACACAACATTGACGTTGACGCTCCCAGCGCTTAGTGCAGGTACTCGGGGTAATGGAAACACATCCACGTGCTGACGTTGACAGAGGACAAATGAAAACATAAGTAGAATGCACACCCTTCATTCCGTCAACTACCGTCAACTGAAGAGTTGTGTGAGCGGAATGTACACCAACGAAGAGAAGGTAGAAATGTTACTCATCTATGGGGAATGTAAGTTAGCTGAACAGTAATTGCAATACTGTTTCCTTATGTACTGGTACATTTAGTACAGCAATTTAGTCCTTTTAAGTACTGTTCTGTAGAGCGGGCACACAGTAAAGGCTGTCCTTCCTACAAACTGCATCGACATAACGTTCCTTTTATTGTTGTTGTTGAAGGTAGGCGAAATGCTATGCAAGCAGCGGAACTGTACAGAGAGCGATATCCTGACAAGAATCAACCTTCCCGAAGGATGTTTTAACGTCTTGCTGCGACGCTTCAGGAAACGGGATGTTTCAACCCACGACAAAGCAATCGTTGTAGCACTCGCACAGACGAAGTTGCCGAAGTTACAGTTCTCGCTTCCGTTGCTAAGAATCTACATGTGAGCACACAACAGCGTGAACACGAGATTGGCATTCCTAAAACCAGTGTACATCGTTTTCTTACACGTCGCCGGTTCCATCTTTATCATGTACACCTACGCCAAGAATTGCATGGGAATGATTTCCGGAATCGTGTACAGTTCTGTCAGTGGGCACAGCAGCAAAGCCTCGCCAACCCGAACTTCTTCTCCAATGTTCTATTTACCGATGAATGTTCCTTAAGAAACAAAGGACAAATAAGACAGGGAACATGCATTATTGGTCCACCGACAAACCACGATGGCTTAGACAGGTGGAACATCAGCGTCAATGGAGAGTTAACGTCTGGTGTGGAATGCTTGGTAGTAAAATTATTGGCCCTTATTTCATCAATGGTAGTCTAAACGGCACAGCGTATGCCAACTTCCTCAGACGAATTCTTCCTCCTCTTCTGGATGAAGTGCCGCTAACAACCAGAATGCTTATGTGGTATCAACACGATGGATGTCCAGCACATAATGCCTTGCGTGCACGTCGTATTCTGAACCGAAGGTATCCTTACAGATGGATCGGTCGAGGATGAACAGTTAGTTGGCCTGCTGTGTTTCCTGATTTAAATCCTCTGGACTTTTTTCTTTGGGGCTGCATTAAAGACGTTGTCTGTCGCTATATTCCAACATCTCCAGAGAACATGCATGAACATATCGTGCTTGCTTGTAATTCTCTTCAGCAGGCAACAGTGGAAGCAGTAAATAATTCTTTCATTCAACGAGTGCTCTAGTGAATCGGTGTCCAGGGCCACCACTTTGAGCACCTTTGAATGTTCTACTCCTGGTCAATGGCACAAGAGAATCAAAGTCAAATTTGTGTAATGTTTTTACTTGGTTGTCATTTGTTTTCTGACAACTCCAGCATGTGAACGAGTTTGTGATCCCAGACTCATACACAACGTTGTGTTATGTAATTAATAACGTTGTGTTTCAGTGAATGGTACACTGTGATACATTTTTGAATAGGTCTTTAGTAGAGAAAATGAATTATCGAATAAAAAATACAGGGTGACATTTAAAAAAGTCATACCGCTATTCATATCTTCGTAAAAAGCAAAGCTACAACGAAGGCAATCATGCTGTTTGATTTCCCCCTGACGGCTAAAGAACATTTGCTTGAAACATTTTGTAATTGACACCTGGACAATCAGTTATTTAGAGTGGTCAAGATAAATGGGACACCCTGCGTATGTCCACATCACTATTTGATAGCCGACCGGGGTGGCCAAGCGGTTCTAGGCGCTACAGTATGGAACCGCGCGACCAATACGGTCGCAGGTTCGAATCCTGCCTTGGGCATGGATGTGTGTGATGTCCTTAGGTTTAAGTAGTTCTCAGTTCTAGGGGCTGATGACCTCGGAAGTTAAGTCCCATAGTGCTCAGAGCCATTTGAACCATTTGAACTATTTGATAGCGCTGATGAACTTCTTAAAATGCAATTTTATTCGTTGTAAATGTAACTGGTAAGTATTTAGGGTAAACTTTTTGTATTCTTGTAAAACATTTGAATGTATGTAAATCGTCTTTTTCTTTACGACTGATGTATTTCGTGAACAAATACATAAAAGCGACCGGCAAAGCTCCTCCAGTCTGGCCCAGAAGGACAAATCTTCACCGACCAACCACCGCGCCATCCTCAGCCTGTAGCTGCATAAGGATGCGGTATGGAGGGGCGTGACATCAGCACATCGCTCTCCCGGCCGTTTCCGGATTTCTTGACGTTGGAGCCTCTACGTCTGACTCAAGTAGCCCCTCAACTGGCCTCACGAGACTGACTGCGCCCCGCTCCAGTCCTCATACAAAGGAAAAATCCCTGGCAGCTCTAAAAATTGAGCCCTAGTCCTTCACATCGCTGTCAGCCTCGCTGACTACTCAGCTACGGAAGTCTACGAACAAGTACATACTCATGGATTCTTGGGGTGCCATAACAACTCCGAAAGTAAAAAGAAGTGCATACAAAGGAAACAGCACTGCCTCCGCCAGCAGAGGCTACGTTGCGACGGCGAGTCGCCAGTGCATTCATCACAGCAAACAGAGATGTAAGCGTCTGCTTCGGAATGAAAATCTGTTCCGTGCTCCAGACCTGTCCTAGCTGGCACCCAATTACTCAATGATGCTAGCTGTTTCATGTTGAGACGTTTACATTAGAGATCGATAATAAGGTGACAAGAGAGTTAGAACACTTCTTCACTGACCAAGTGAGGAGTTCTCACATCTGTTATTGCGACAGAGACAAATGTATTGAAGAAATTCAGAAACACACTATACCGTCTATGATAGTCACTTTACAGATACTGAGTGGAATGGCTATACTAGTTAACGATTCACGTCCTCTCCACAACAGCCAATGTTCAGAATTGAAATGCACAAAGGTTCCAGGTATCCACCTTATCGGACCACTATACAGAAGCCAAGTCGTCATTGTCGATAATCTGTCAGTACGACTACTCGTGCTGGTATCCGTGGAGCGAGTTGAACTGGAGGTACACACGAGGGGATGTGCTCCCTGTACGTAGGAGCTGAAGAGGTATAGTGTTACCATTTGCGCAGTCCCTGAATGTGTTTAAGTCCATAGAGTGTCACGTGAGGGTCACCACTGAGTTTTCGCAATGCGAATTTGTGGTTCTTGGCATTATGAATCTCGAAATTAAAAGGTGAAAAATTTGTTTTTGTATTACATTTAATCGATCATATCGGAATGATTTGGTAGATTCAATCTTGCTCTAAGTGTTGCCTGACTTGAGTTTTGAGAGTGCCTTTGTTACAACTCGAAGCACCTTGTTTTGAAGAGTTCGCAGTCGTTTTAGACGAGTGTCGGCGACCGTTGCTCACATTTCTGAACCATAAAGGTGTCTGCGACAGTGCAGTTTTACGATTATGTATCTCTGGCCCCGAAAACGTCGACGCTGTAGTCACATTGTTTGATAATATGCTATGTGGAATTAAGTCCTCGACAGGGGCTCTTTTTTGTGGTAATAATGACAACTTCACGACTATCCGTCGTAGGCATATTTACGTACAGTAGAAGACGGCGCGGCTTTCTGTAATTATCCGTACGGCGGTCCTTTTTCCAGCGCGATGTTAGTATTGCAGGGGGCACGCGGTGCGTGTTCTGCCGACATCAGAACGCGCGCTAAGCAGCGAGGAGGAACAGAGCGGTAAGGGTGGGTCGTAACGCGTAATGGCGGAGGCTTACACGGGAGATCCTGCCGCAGGATCAACAGGCGCTGCTGGAGCCGCGCTCCGCCCTACGTGCCGGCCATTTCTTGCTGGCGCCCCCACGCCACACCCACGCTACACTTGCTCCTCTTTCCGGACGTCTCGCGTCTTCCGTCGTTCCTCCTCAAATAACATTCCGGGAGTTTTTTGCTGGCTAAATGTTGCCATCTACCGATGAGATCTCCGCCTAGGGCGGAGTGGCCTCAGAAGAGGAGGAACTTTTTTTTCCGCTAGAGAGCTGTCGTAGAAGAGGGCGAGGGGTGTTTACCAGCCAACATGTGAATGTAATTGGGAGGCCTCCGAACCGCTTAGCATGAGAGCTGGCTGGAGCTGCGGTGTTTCGGATAATGTTATTCAATAGAGCACCAGCGAGCGAGGAATGCATTCGGGAAAGTGTGATGCAGGGCAGAGGCGTGGGGCCTACTACTACAGCATTCAGAGGAACGTCTGCGAATAGCATAAAGCTCGGGATATGTGTAAATCAGTAGTTGGTAGTCCGTCCCCCGTAGCTGAATGCTCAGAGTGACGGATTGTCAATCCTCTGGGCCCGGGTTCGATTTCCAACTGGGTTGGGGAATTTTCCCCGCCCATGGACTGGGTGTTGTGCTGTCATCATCATCATCCTATCATCCTCATCGACTGCGGGTCGCCGAAGTGGCGTCAAATTGAAAGACCGGCACCCGGCGAACGGCCTGCCCGGCGGGGGGCCCTAGCCATACGATTAAATAAAAAGTGGTTGGTACAGATTTCGGTAGCTAACTTCAAGCAGATAAGTAGGACAATAGTACCTCTATTTCTTTCCGACAGCCAATTTCAGTGATTTTGTGTAGCCATTTACACCTTTTGAAATTAATTTTAAAACAGTCTAGGTCTCAAAAGCACGTCTGTTTCAAGGCGACCGGTTTTGATCTTCAAGTGATCATTTTCAGACCTTCAGAACTATATTGATAGACAGTGGCTGAGCACGAAGCAGGAACCGCTAAATGCAGATAGTCAAATTTTTCATATTTTTCATCTTAATTTATTTATCAAGTCTCTCCCCCGCCCTCTTTTTTTCAGGCGAATACCCTCTTCCAATTTTAACAATTTCATTCCGTTTAAAATCTGCTTTGGTCATCGGTGGCCGCCAAAATAATTCCCATGACGAGCTATATATACCTTAGTTTCTTCGTTGCTCTACAGCTATTCTTCATTCTTGTTTCAACACATGAAATTATCTATCCGCATCTTACACCACTTTATTTCCCCGAGATTCCCAGTCTTCGTCCACTTTTCATTAATTCAGGTAGTAATTTACCTCATGCTATTGATAGATACTTTTTTGTAGTGTGTTTAGATGTTAGTTTAGTGTTACAAAAAGGAACTTATGACTTGATTTGTTCGTTTCTTTTTCTGACATTCGTTTGTTCGTCATCAGTTATAAATAGCGTGAGACATTTGGTGAACATGAAGATAATAATACCACATGCTGAGTGAAGTGTTTCGCTCCAAGACTTCTGGCTTGTTCCTCTTCCCGAGGCGTACCTCTTTCCGTATCGTAACGATAAATAATGGTTTATTATTCTGTGGCAGATTTTCTGTAGAGTACAGAGGTTGTAAGACAGTATACTCAGTCTGCACTGAAATACTACATCAGCAGTGTGTGTGCCTCGGACGACGCCCAAGCGTTTTCTGGAGGATATTTTGTGTTGACCAACGTCAATGTCACTAGCAGCTGTAGCGATGTCGCTTCACTGCAGCTACAAGTAAGTTCACGACGGTGCAAAACCACAACCAGTTACGAAGTAACATTACAATGTGATCTGAGGCGTTTAATATTAGTAGCTCCGCTATGATATCGACATTTGTTCTAAGTTTCTTCTTCTGCATCTAGTGCGTTTTCACCGCACACTAGGAAACGTTATTAAGATACAATACTGCAGATTTCAATTTCTCCTGTGCCTCTTGTTACGGATTCTCAACATAAAGCGGACTGGGCATTTTCTTCATAATTATAAATGTTAACACTCAATTCTCAGATAGTTCATTTCTGCTTATGTCTTACTCAGCTGCCTTTGCGTTAAGAAGTACACATGCTAAGTACACTGTTCGGTTACGATTCGTAAGGTGTGTCAGATGCAGCTTATGTACTCATTCACGTTAATGTTTCAGCAAGCATGCTTCATGGACGATTTTTCCAAATCTTTCTCAAAATTCCTACACTAATTTCAACCTGAACAACTGACCTCGGGCACCTAGTGAGATAGTGCAGTCATGTATTCTGCAGCTTCCTAGTCATATAACCTCCCCCTATTCCCGCCACCAGTGGGCTCTCCTAATTTACGATTTCCACCGTTTCCCTAAACCGCTTGTGGCGAGAGTCTCCCAATACGTGTTCCACTGTATCTGTGCTCCGTCTATAAACATCTTGATATCACCAGATTTTAAAGATATCTGTCATTATTTTCCCGTGGATTATAGTGCACAGCGACGATAACACGAAGCTCTGCACCTGGATGTCTACAAGGTCTTCCTGCAGTAAAAACTGAACGAAACAAAGGGCACGTTGTTGAGCAAAGGGCAGTAGTGCTGAGAAGTGAGTAAGTCAGGATTGTAGCCTCACACAGATATTATGCATTGAATAACCAGTCAAGGAATTCAAGGAGAAATTTGGGGAGTGAATTAAAGTTCGGTGAAGAGAAATAAAAGCTTTGGGGCTTACCGATGACTCTGTAATGCTGTCATAGAAAGCAAAGGTCTTGGAACAGCAGTTGAACGGACTGGATAGCGTCTTGATAATGGGTTTAAGAAGAATATTAGCTCAAGTAAAACAAGGGAAGTGGAATGTAGTCGAACTAAATAGGCCATGAGAGGGAATTAAATCAGGAAACGACAAAGCTGAGGTAATAAATGCGTATTTTTTTGTATTGGCAGGAAAAAATTGATGATTACAGAGGATATGAAACGAAGACTGGCAATAATAATAAGAAAAGATTTTAAGAAAAATAATTTGTTATCGTGGAGATAAACCTAAGTGATCGTAAGGCATTTCTGAAGGTATTTACCAAGCGTATTGCCTTGTACGGAAGTAAAACGTGGACGATAAGTAGTTCAGAAAAGAGGTTTTGAAATGTGGTGCTGAAGATGAGATGGGTACATAGAGTAACTAATGAGGAGGTACTGAGCCGAATTGCGGAAAAGATAAATTTACGGCACAACTTGATTAACAGAAGGGCTCGGTTGACACATCCTGAGGCATTTAGGAACTTTCAGTTTGGTAATGGAAGGAATTGCACGCGGAGTGTGGGAGGGAGAGGTCAAAATTATAGAGGGAGACATAGGCATGAATAAAGTAAGCAGATTCAAATAAATGTAGGCAGCATGAGTTATTTGGAGTTGCACAGACTTGCGAAAGATAGAGTAGTGTGGGGAGCTGCATCAGCCCGTCTTCGAACTGGAGATCACAACAACATAGTTCTGTCATAGAGGAAGACAAAATAAGAGTTCACTAAGGCACAGAGAGGAAGAGTGTTTAGAATCCACACGTGTAGTCATAATTATTTTCACTGTCGTATCACGCCAAAAATGAAACAAATTTCTGCTGGAGAACATTAAGGTCCCCAACTGTCATAAAACAAACAGTGCTGCTTCAGAAAAGTTAGAACGTATCTTTCCATTCTGTGCACAAAACCTGTCTGCCAGTTCTGTAATCGACGTATCAAGGTTCACTGTGAAAACTGTGCCATTGTCTAATACATTAGTTTACTTACGTTTGTGAATGAAATATACATTACTGAACTGGATACTTAATTGTAATTATGCATTTCACACAAGATGATGCTCTTAAATAGGTGTTCGGGTAGTTACTGTACACAGTATTCCTTTTACAGTACGTATATTATTACAATATGGATCACCGCCCTAACACACAACGCGACACTGTTCTGTTGAATCGTAAATGGCTTTTCTGCATCAGATGTTTTAAAAATTTTATTTGTGTTTCAGTACAGTTCCACTAATATGAAAACTGCATTACGACATTTGCAGCCAGTTATTTTTATGCTTTTGTAACGATGGGTCGATACCGACAGCACAGTGTAATTCTGGAGTAACTACACGAAAGAAAGGGTAATAAAAGCCGGCCGCTGTGGTAATGCGGTTCTAGGCGCTTCAGTCCGGCGCCGCGCGGCTCCTACCGTCGCAGGTTCGAATCCTGCCTCGGGCATGGATGTATGTGATGTCCTTAGGTGAGTTAGGTTTAAGTAGTTCTAAGTCTAGCGGACTGATGACCTCAGATGTTAAGTCCCATAGTGCTTAGAGCCATTTGAACCTTTTGAAGATAATAAAATTTAGGAAATATTAAATAATTTCTTGATGGAAAGGTTTCTTAAACATTCATTGATATTTAGAATGGTTACTACCGTCCTTCTTGGCTTTATGTTATGTACGCGCCTTTTCATCTCTACATAGCACGTCGCTTGTCACTGGTGGCAGTCTCGATAACTTCTGCTTCCTAGTTCCTATGTATGCTGGTAGGAAAAGGAGGTAGTGAGTGTGGTTGGGACAAGACATTGACCAATGATATATCGCAGTATATATGTATCACCTGAAGCAATTTCTACCAAACTTGGCGCACATACTAACTAATAGAATGACTGTAAAACGTCCCTGACATCCCGATGGCTGCGGCTGTGGGTAGTAACGGGTGGCATAGAAGCAAAGCTCAGGAAAGCCTGGAGCAATTTCAATCAAATTTTTATACACTTGAGTCATTTCCTACGAAAAAATACCTTACAGAGTAAATGCAGTCACGCTTCTCCAGAAGACGAAGACGATTTCAGGGTCAGCCTAGCCACTACGCACAAACAACAATAGCCAGTTACAGTACTGACGTCGATAAAGAGTACCTGATCTGTTCATTCGATGTATTACCGTTACTTTGTAAGGTTTCAGTCTGAGTTTCTGCACAGCGCTACGAGCAGATCCATGGTTAAAGAAATTGTTCTATTCTGCTGCGTCAATACTCTCTATAGGTGTCGAACACTGAAACATTGAATAAGTTAATCATTTCTGTGACTGTGTTTTCAGATTAATCACAATGGTTATCGTCTCAAATAAGCCTGACCTTGAAACTTCCTGGCAGATTAAAGCTGGGTGGCGGACCGAGACTCGACCCCAGGTTTTAAGTTTCATATCAGCGCACATTCCGCTGCACAGTGAAAATTTAATTCTGGCAGCCTGACCTTGTTGACAGTGTCAGTAACTTTTTTTTTTTTTTTTTTTTGGTCATCAGTCTACTGACTGGTTTGATGCGGCCCGCCACGAATTCCTTTCCTGTGCTACCCTCTTCATCTCAGAGTAGCACTTGCAACCTACGTCCTCAATTATTTGCTTGACGTATTCCAATCTCTGTCTTCCTCTACAGTTTTTGCCCTCTACAGCTCCCTCTAGTACCATGGAAGTCATTCCCTCATGTCTTAGCAGATGTCCTATCATCCTGTCCCTTCTCCTTATCAGTGTTACCCACATATTCCTTTCCTCTTCGATTCTGCGTAGAACCTCCTCATTCCTTACCTTATCAGTCCACCTAATTTTCAACATTCGTCTATAGCACCACATCTCAAATGCTTCGATTCTCTTCTGTTCCGGTTTTCCCACAGTCCATGTTTCACTACCATACAATGCTGTACACCAGACGTTCATCCTCAGAAATTTCTTCCTCAAATTAAGGCCGGTATTTGATATTAGTAGACTTCTCTTGGCCAGAAATGCCTTTTTTGCCATAGCGAGTCTGCTTTTGATGTCCTCCTTGCTCCGTCCGTCATTGGTTATTTTACTGCCTAGGTAGCAGAATTCCTTAACTTCACTGACTTCGTGACCATCAATCCTGATGTTAAGTTTCTCGCTGTTCTCATTTCTACTACTTCTCATTACCTTCGTCTTTCTCCGATTTACTCTCAAACCACGCTGTGTACTCATTAGACTGTTCATTCCGTTCAGCAGATCATTTAATTCTTCTTCACTTTCACTCAGGATAGCAATGCCATCAGCGAATCGTATCATTGATATCCTTTCACCTTGTTTTTTAATTCCACTGCTGAACCTTTCTTTTATTTCCATCATTGCTTCCTCGATGTACAGATTGAAGAGTAGGGGCGAAAGGCTACAGCCTCGTCTTACACCCTTCTTAATACGAGCATTTCGTTCTTGATCGTCCACTCTCATTATTCCCTCTTGGTTGTTGTACATATTGTATATGACCCGTCTCTCCCTATAGCTTACCCCTACTTTTTTCAGAATCTCGAACAGCTTGCACCATTTTATATTGCCGAACGCTTTTTCCAGGTCGACAAATCCTATGAAAGTGTCTTGATTTTTCTTTAGCCTTGATTCCATTATTAGCCGTAACGTCAGAATTGCCTCTCTCGTCCCTTCACTTTTCCTAAAGCCAAACTGATCGTCACCTAGCGCATTCTCAATTTTCTTTTCCATTCTTCTGTATGTTATTCTTCTAAGCAGCTTCGATGCATGAGCTGTTAAGCTGATTGTGCGATAATTCTCGCACTTGTCAGCTCTTGCCGTCTTCGGAATTGTGTGGATGATGCATTTCCGAAAGTCAGATGGTATGTCGCCAGACTCATATATTCTACACACCAACGTGAATAGTCGTTTTGTTGCCACTTCCCTCAATGATTTTAGAAGTTCTGATGGAATGTAATCTATCTCTTCTGCCTTATTTGACCGTAAGTCCTCCAAAGCTCTTTTAAATTCCGCTTCTAATACTGGATCCCCTATCTCTTCTAAATCGACTCCTGTTTCTTCTTCTATCACATGAGACAAATCTTCACCCTCATAGAGGCTTTCAATGTATTCTTCCCACCTATCTGCTCTCTCCTCTGCATTTAACAGTGGAATTCCCGTTGCACTCTTAATGTTACCACCGTTGCTTTTAATGTCACCAAAGGTTATTTTGTCTTTCCTGTATGCTGAGTCTGTCCTTCCGACAATCATATCTTTTTCGATGTCTTCACATATTTCCTGCAGCCATTTCGTCTTAGCTTCCCTGCACTTCCTATTTATTTCATTCCTCAGCGACTTGTATTTCTGTATTCCTGATTTTTCCGGAACGTGTTTGTACTTCCTCCTTTCATCAATCAACTGAAGTATTTCTTCTGTTACCCATGGTTTCTTTGCAGCTACCTTCTTTGTACCTATGTTTTCCTTCCCAACTTCTGTGATGGCCCTTTTTAGAGATGTCCATTCCTCTTCAACTGTACTGCCTACTGCGCTATTCCTTATTGCTGTATCTATAGCGTTAGAGAACTTAGTACTTCCGTATCCCAGTTCTTTGCGTATTGATTCTTCCTGACTGTCTTGAACTTCAGCCTACTCTTCATCACTACTATATTGTGATCTGAGTCTATATCTGCTCCTGAGTACGCCTTACAATCCAGTATCTGATCTCGGAATCTCTGTCTGACCATGATGTAATCTAGTTGAAATCTTCCCGTATCTCCTGACCTTTTCCAAGTATACCTCCTCCTCTTGTGATTCTTGAACAGGGTATTCGCTATTACTAGCTGAAACTTGTTACAGAACTCAATTAGTCTTTCTCGTCTTTCATTCCTCGTCCCAAGCCTATATTCTCCTACCTTTTCTTCTACTCCTTCCCCTACAACTGCATTCCAGTCGCCCATGACTATTAGATTTTCGTCCCCTTTTACATACTGCATTACCTTTTCAATATCCTCATACACTTTCTCTATCTGTTCATCTTCAGCTTGCGACGTCGGCATGTATACCTGAACTATCGTTGTCGGTGTTGGTCTGCTGTCGATTCTGATTAGAACAACCCGGTCACTGAACTGTTCACAGTAACACACCCTCTGCCCTACCTTCCTATTCATAACGAATCCTACACCTGTTGTACCATTTTCTGCTGCTGTTGATATTACCCGATACTCATCTGACCAGAAATCCTTGTCTTCCTTCCACTTCACTTCACTGATCCCTACTATATCTAGATTGAGCCTTTGCATTTCCCTTTTCAGTATACATACAGGGATTAGTGAACAGGGTGTCATTATAGCGACGGTGATTACCAAAGGTAATAAATCCATAAAGAAGTCTAAGACATTATTTTTACTACAAAAAACAGATAAGAAATTTTTAACATCCCACTTAGCAAATGAAAGGACAACACTTGCCTCCAGTATGATGGACGTAGAGGAATTACGGGCAAAATTTAAAAGGATTGTAAATCGGCCCTGGAGAAGTACGTGCCACGTAAGTAGATTAAAGACAGAAGAGACCCACCGTGATTTAATAACAAAATTCAAAAAAATGTTGAGAGAGCAAAGACTGTTGCATTATCGGTTCAAACGAGAACACACAAATGACAAAAGAAAAAAGTTAAGAGATTCGTGTGTCTGTAACAGGGTAGAGGCGCGAAGCACACAACCACCGCCGTCATACCTTACTCAAACATCTTTCCGAGAACCCCAGAAAATTCTAGTCCTACGTAAAATCGCTAAGTGGGTCTAAAGCTTATATCCCGATACCCACTGACCGGTCTATCGTGTCAATAGAAGGCACGAAAACCTAAGTAGAAGTTTTAAATCTCACATTTAAGAGATCATTCATACTGGAGGACCGTTAAATGTGACCGTACTAATATACCGTTTATCCACCGTTGTGCAGACTCCCGTATGGAGGACATAGTAGTAAGCATACCTGGTGTAGAGGAACAACTGAAAAAGATTACATCAAATGTTCGCCACATCCGGACGGAATCCCACCTCGGTCTTATAGAGAATACTCTACGGCACTGGCCCTTTACTTAGCTTATATAAGAAGGGGCAAAAGAACGGTCCTGCAAAATTGCATACCAATATCCTTAATATCGGCCTCCTGCAAAATTCTTGAACGTATTCTCAATTCGAATATAACAAATTCCCTTGAGGCGGTAGAGTTTCTGTCCACAGACAATCACGGATTTAGAAAGCATCCGTCGTGCGAAGCTCAGCTTGCCCCTTTCTCACACAATATCCTGCGAAGCATGGATGGAGGTCAACATACAGATTCCATATTCCTACATTTCCGTAAGGCGTTTCACACAGTGTCCCACTGCAGACTGTTAACGAAGGTACGGTCGTGTGGAATAGATTCTCAGTTATGTGAGGGGTTCGAAGACATCTTAAGTAATAGAAAACAGTGCTCTGTCTTCAACGGCAAGTGCTAATCAGAAACAAGGATATTGTCAGGAGTGTCCCAGAAAATTGTGGCATGACCGCCCTTATTCTCTATATACGTAAATAATCTGAAAGACAGGGTCAGCAGCCATTTGCAAATGTTTGCTGATGGTGCTGTGGTAAGGGAAGGTAATCCTGTAATGTTCGAATAAAGCATTAGTAGTGTACTACTTGATGCAGTCACGTCGATTAAGTATGAAAAGCGATGAGAACTGGAACGAGTACGTATGGACTGTAGTAGGGAAGGCGAATGGTCTACTCTGGTTTATTAGAATTTTAGGAAAGTGTGTTGCATTAAAAAAAAACCTCATACAGAACACTAGTGCGAACCATTCTTGAGTTTGATAGAGTGTTTGGGATCTCCACCAGGTCGGATTAAAGGAAGACAGCGAAGCAGTTTAGAGGCTGTGTGCTAGATTTGTTACCGGTAGGTTCAAACAACACGCGAGTGTTACGGGAGATGCGTCGTCAACTCTAGTGGAAATCTTTGGAGGGAAGACGACGTTCTTTTCGCAGAACACTAGTGAGAAAATTTTGAGCACCGCAGCTGAAGCTGACTGTGGAACGATTCTGCTGATGCCAACGTACATTTCGCGTAAGGATCGCGAAGATAGTAGCAATTAGTGCTCGTACGGAGGGATATAGGTGGTCGCTTTTCCCTTGTTCTATTTGCGAGTGGGACAGGAAAGGAAATATTAGTGGCACAAGGTACTCTCCGCCACGCACCATACTGTGGCTTTCGGGGTATATATTTAGACGTAGATTTGGACAAAATGGTATTTAGAGTTTCAGCTATTGCATGTTAATTAACATGTAATAGATGGAAGTCTAAATAAACTGAAATGATTGCAAGTAAGTTTAATGTCAGGTACAAAGATCATACAAGGGCATCGAAGAGTAAACGAACTCACTACACGTATGAAAAAAAAATTAATAAAGAAAGAGATCTGCCACCATACTGGAATAAAACAGACATGACAGTCATAACAACAATGAAAACAGAGTTCTCACTCTATAGCACGAATATTTCGGGCAGAAGATCATAAACAAAAATAAGGATACGCTAAATGACAAAAAAGAATAGCAGGACACTGTTTTATCTAATTTATAATCTGCCATTGAAAAAACCATTCACATCAATCTCCTCCCACCCATACATACAGACCCATCAGTAAGCCCTCCATTCATCTTCATCTACGTGATTACTCTGCTATGCAAAATAAAGTGCCTGGCAGAGGATTCAATGAACAACCTTCAAGCTGTCTCTCTAACGTTCCAATCTCGAACGGCGCGCAGGAAAAACGAGTCCCGATTTCTCTTTTTTATCGTAATGATGATCATTTCTCCTTATGTAGGTGGATGCCAACAGAATTTTTTCGCAATAGGAGGAGAAAACGTGATTGAAATTTCATGAGAATATCCTGTCACAACAAAAAAAGAGTTTGTTTTAGTGGTTCCCACTCTAACACCCCACTCCATTCCCACACTCTACAGCTTCCACGACCCCTCAGTTAAACCTACAGCGTTTGAGGACGGTCATGTTCGGAGTGAAAGAGGTTAGGCTATGAGCAGTGAAATACTTCGACGTTTAAATGTGACTTTTCAACTGAAAATCATGTTATGTGTATCCACTTTGTATTACAAGCCTAGGCTGATACATGACGATAACGTCATTGGTCTTGATTTCTCGTTGTCTCATTCTCCCTCTTACGGGAATTCAAGTAATGTTGTGAGCATTAGCTGATAAATTTAGTGGACTACAATGTAGGGAAGACTGTGACATATGGAAGTTTGGGTCGGTCCAGCCGGGCAACCGAATTGCTTAAGGCGACCGCTCGCGACATACGGGAAATCTGGGTTCAAATCCTGCTCCGGCACAAATTTTCATTTGTCAATATTGGATAGTGGATCAGTGCCTAATATGTTAAGGGCTTTGGAGTCAGTGAATTAATTTCGACGTTACATAGACGATGACGCACGAACTAATTCGTGTCTCCTTAATATATCAGTTGCTTATATAAAATTAACTTTAAAATAATAGTCTAAATTTGTACAATACTGAGAGGCTCTTTAGTCTGCCTTCGTCTGCAGAGTAGTGCGAACGGGACCGTTTACGCCCTCGCCGCGGCGCGCGCTTTCGAGGTGTTTACTTGCTACAGCAGCTTTCGTACGAGTGAGTTTCATTTGAACTAAATGGCTAATTCATATCGAAAATCGACGCTGAAATTCTGTTACTCTGATGAATATGCACGTCCCAAAGTGCTTGAAATAGAATGATTTCTTCGAGATGATTTGAAGATCTCTTGTACCGATCTTGTTGGAATCCACCTCTCAATTGTGAGCAGCTTTGTTTACATTAAATTAGTAACTAATACTCCATGTGACGCGATTTTAGAGAGGACGAGATATGGACTCAACTTCCGACGTTCAGAGGGTAATTTTGGTCCACTGACAGCGGATCATGCGGATCTCGCACAATCCGCGTGTTCCAATTCCTGTTCGAAGTGCTGGCGGACGATGTGGTCGCTGAACTCAGGCCCTATGGAAAGATTCACAACAACGTCCTGGAGAAGTGGGCACAATTTACCACCTGCCCTGTATTGAATGAAGTGCGGCAAGTACGCGTTGAGCTCTGTAAGCATGTTTCGTCTTACCTCTACATCGGGGGTGCAGGGCTATCATCATATATGACGGCCAGCCAAATACCTGTTCGGGTTGCTCAAAAAGAGCCACGTACGCGCATAGAGTTTGCAGCGACGGAATGTCCAGCTCAGACGAGTATGACTGATGCCTTCCATCACTCCAACATCTTTACCTCTCACGTATGTAGCAGCACTCCGGACCGATCCTAGTCGGAGGCACGGGCCCGACCACTTACAGGATCTTTCGCAACTGGCGATGTCAAGACGGAAGGCCTTGAGGAAACCGACGCCTAATACAGCCCCCCCCCCCTCACGTCCTGACGGCTCTATGAGGAGGTGAATAGATGCCCCATGGAGGTCTGGAACTCGATACAATGATTGTGTCCAAGGCCGTCTTTATGCCTGGACGTCGGGACTTATTCCGGCCCTCTGACACAAAGACGCACTATCGGAAACATCGGTCCGCAAAGAGGTATAAGAATATGAAGATGACCTCAACCGGTGAGCCCACGACACAGTCGCGAACCGATGCGATTCCTCATCACCACGATGAACTTCTGATGGACGCCTCCACGCCGGATTCTGACGCGTGTCCTTCCACCGGGCCGGCCGTCGATCCGCTCATGTCGAACGTGCAGCTGTTGATTGCCGACCAACGCGACGAACGACGCCCTGTGTCATGTGAAGTATCATTGCAGCCACTACGTCCCATCGGGGAAGCCTCCGAAGACCTTACCACTCACCCGATAGCATGGGCGGATGATACTACCCTCGAATCTTCGGCCAGGGATGTACAGGCGACTTTTTCCTCGACGGCACAGGAATGATAGAATATATTGTACGGTGAAGGGACGGCTCGACGTGGTTGATCTGGTACTGCAATTATACCTTCTGCTCCTGTTGTTATGAACTTCCCACCACCCGCAGACCAGCTGCATGCTTACAAGATTGCCTCCATCAATCACAACATGATCGGTAGACCTATCAAACTTCAACAGCCCCGCAATATGCTCAAGGTGGCATGGTGTGGATGTTACACTACTGCAGGAAATTCGATTGCAGACATTTCTAGTCTTCTATAAGTTTACTGTGTACGAATTCCTGCTGCTGTGGGAGGCAGTGTAATGGCTGTGCTTATGCGAGATGGAACAGAGGTAACCAATGTGCCATCAGCACGGGGAGTGGTGTTCGATATACTGGGTATTCGAGTTGTTAAATATACGTCCGTTCTGAGACAGATAAAAGACGAGACCGGTCTTGGTTTTATACCTTTCATCTTGGGCCTCTATAGCGTCATCATTATTGGTGGGAACTTTAACAGTGTGCTGTCTCAAAAAGACCGACAACCAAACCACACTCCATAGCGTGAACTGCATCTCTTGGTACAACACCTGCATCTTGCTGATACTTGGGAGATACTTCATGCTGATCGTCCTGGCTTTAATTATGTGACTAGTCACTCTGCCAGTGGATTCGACCGCATCTACGTCTCCTCTGACCTTGTGATGGGGACTCTAGCAGCAGAACGCTGGCCCACCCTCGGCAGACAGTGTGGAGAGGTTGGGGATTATGGAAACTGAATGTGCTACTCGTACTCCTACAGGGTCAGAAATCTAGGCTACTCATAGAAATTACGTGGGCCTCAAAGCAATTGCTGTGGTATCTATCATGGCTTCAGTGGTGGCTCGAATGTGTCAGACTGGTTTCACGATGTGTACTTGTTACGGTAGGGAACGATTGCTCTGGCACTAACATACGATGGGGTTCTACTATGTACTTCTTCGAGAACTGAAAGCGCTCCCACCATTCTCCGATCGCCAGACGAAGATCCATCGCACCAAAGCGAAGATTCTCACCCTTAACAGCCATAGTCTTTAAGGTGTTGTGATACGAACGAGATGCCAGGACAGGATCGGCAAAGAACCTCCATTCATGTTCCACATAATCTCCGAACGACGACAAAGACGACCAAAATTAGTATACGCTCTGGATCTCCCGGATGGTAGCAGGGTGATGACCCAGGCGGATATCGCCCATGTGTTCGTCGATAACTATTACCAACTGTATCAGGTGGTGTGCCACGATGGTGGGGCTTTGGCAGCAGTCCCCCAGAACTTTACTGGTACATTTGACGATAAGGTGTCGCTATCTGTCTTGGAAGAGATCGCCAGCGACGATGTTGCGTACGCCCTCGCCAAGAGGGTAGTTAACAAGTCACCAGCACTAGATTATTTTCCATTGTAATACTACCGGACTTTTAAGTATCTGACGGTCCCATGATGGAAGGAGTTGTACCAAGAATTTCTGTCATTGGCAATCCCCATTCCTTCGGCTTTCGTTATAGGTCTGGTTATTGTAGTCGCCAAACTAGTTGGAGGCACACCGATTGAACGTTACCGCCCAATCATCTCCTCAATGTGATTTCAAGATCTTAATCAAATTTTAGCGATGCGTCTTAAGCGAATATTGCGTCAAGTTATTTCCTATGAATAAAAGTCTTTGGGGGGGGGGGAGGAAGAGGGGGGGGGAGGGGAACAGTAATACCTAGGGAGCGCTTAGCGACTATCGAGATGTGATCGTCATTGCATCGGCCTTTAGGTTGCACGGTGCCCTGGTCTGTGTGGACTTTGTTCATGCATTTGATAAAGTGAGTCTTTCTTTCCTGGCTGCTGTGATGGACCGCATGGCCTTCCCAGCTGCCTTTACCCGCTTGGTCATGCACATTTTCCACGGTGCCTCGTCGAGAGAGTTGATTCATCGTAGGGTGGAAGGACACATACCCATCTTACGTTTGGTCTAACAGGTCTGTCCTCTCTCAATGATCATCTATGCAATAGCGAGAGAAGCGTTTGTGTGTGGCCTGAAACATCTTTTGACGATCTTGCTGAGGAGACACGCTTATGCATGTGATCTATTCTTTTTTGCTTGCTCTGAGGAAGAGATCCAGATGACACTGAGATAGATCAAGTAATATGAGAATGTGGCAGGCAGCAACATGAATATGGTCAAGCCTTGTACGATGGAAACCGGTAGACCGCTCTGGGATGGAATTGTGGCACCACTGCGGACGATGGACACTCTTCGATATTTCGGCATCACATTAACGAAAGATGTGCGCCGTACGTCGGCGCTGAATTATAAACGCCTTTTACAAGCTCTCCGCATGGGCGTCCGAGGCCACCTCCTCCAAGCTTTAGATATGGATCAACGGATGGCCTTCATTAACACCCACATGATGTCCCAGATACCTCATTTGGCGCAGATCCTACAGATGACTCCAGTGATGACACAACAGATCCAGGCGGCTTTTGGCTACTTTGTTAGTCGTGGACTTCTCTTCAAGATACGACACAATGTCCTCACCCTACCCCTCGAAGTGGTACTGGGACTTATCAGCGTTTGAACACGTGCGACAGCCATTTACGTCAACGCCATGATCAAGATGTGGTCTCGTCGTTGACACAGTTTCACCATTTTGTTCAATGATGAAGTGGCGCCTCCGTCCTACCTGCTCCCTATTTTACTCCCTCTTATCAGGCCTGCGCTCTCCCGCGTCAAAATATTCTTCCTCGACTAGAGCTATGTGCATGTGAATTTCCCCTGTACCAGGACTCCCACGGCACCTGATGTGTACGGCCAGCTGATGACGAATGGTTCAAATGGCTCTGAGCACTATGGGACTTAACATCTGAGGTCATCAGTCGCCTAGAACTTAGAACTAATTAAACCTAACTAACCTAAGGACATCACACACATCCATGCCCGAGGCAGGATTCGAAACTGCGACCGTAGCGGTCGCGAGGTTCCAGACGGAAGCTCCTAGAACCGCTGGGCCACTCCGGCCGGCTTGATGATGAATCATCCTCAAAATATGGCCAGAAATGTGGCGAGCGATCCATAAACGGTATTTTACAACGGTGATTCGCACCACTTGGTACCTCGTCGTTAACGAAAAGTTTCCAACAGCACAAAGACTGCACAACATTACTGTAGCCGACTCACCAATGTGCATGCAGTGTCACATGAAAGACACAGATGAACATCACATGGAATGTGGACCTTCTGCGTACGTGTGGCTTCTAATTCAGAAGATGCTTGCCATCTATCTCCCTGTGTCGCTCTACATGATCGAGCCCAGAATGCTCCTTAGCCAGGTTAAGACCTACTTTCTCCATTCAAAGGCACATGTCATTAACTGGACTTTGTGGCATTACCTTTCTCGGGACGGTCTAGAAGAGGTGCTTGACTTCACGACTTTCTTACAGGAACAACACTTTCAATTGCAATACATTTCCAGATATAGTCGACCTTTGATTAAACAATGGATTGAAGGATTCGCCCCCTCCTCTCCCCACGCACTTGGGTAGTACTGGGTAAGAGAAGTTGATTCTGGTGGAAACTGATTTGAATCTCGACATGGGCGCTTGTACAAGACTGTATTCCATGAAGACTTATCCGAGTCCCCAATGTGGAGAGTTGGCACTGGACAGTGTTTATTTTCTAATGTTTCAAAATGGTTCAAATAGCTCTAAGCACTATGCGACTTAACTTCTGAGGTCATCAGTCGCCTAGAACTTAGAACTACTTAAACCTAACTAACCTAAGGACATCACACACATCCATGCCCGAGGCAGGATTCGAACCTGCGACCGTAGCGGCCGCTCGGCTCCAGACTGTAGCGCCTAGAACCGCACAGCCACTACGGCCGGCTTCTAATGTTTATGAGCGGTCGTGATTCTTATATTGTGCTAACGGAAGGCGAGCCTCAGTTTGATTGTATTCTGTTTCGTATTGCCTGATAGAAAAATACACTGCAGCCCGCCCGGCTAGCCGTTCGATGTAATGCGCTGCTTCCCGAGCGGGAAGGCGTGCTGGTCCCCGGCACGACTCCGCTCGGCGGATCAGCGCCGAGGTCCGGTGTGCCGGCCAGCCTGTGGATGGTTTTTAAGGCGGTTTTCCATCTGCCACGGTGAATGCGGTCTGGTTCCCTTTATTCCGCCTCAGTTACATTATGTCGGCGATTGCTGAGCAAACACTATCTCCAAGTACGCATATACTATAATTAACACTCGTCTGGAATGAGACGTTCCAGGGAGGGGGGAGGGGGGGTTCACTGGGGCCGAACTGCACAATAACCCTGGGTTCGGTGTGGGATGGCGGTGGGGTGAGTGGACTACTGTAGCCTGTTGTGGGGTTGGGTACCACTGAGGGCTACGGCGGGGACGAAGCCTCCCCGTCATTTCTAGGTCCTCGGTTCAATAGATACGTACGTACAAAACACACTGCTCTCACAGAAAACAAAAACAATGCAAAACGCCATAGTTTGGTAATTCGAGAGTCTTTGGTTCGAATCTTCTTAACAAACAATTTTTTTTCTTTTTGCCCTTTTTACTTTCATTTACACCGTATATTTTTGTCAAATGGAAATTGGAACTGACTCGTTTCTCCTTAGTATATCATTTGCTCATGTAAAATTAACTGTAAAACAATGGCTTAAATATGTGCAATACTGAGGGGCTTTCCCATTCCGCTTAAGAGTACTTCAGAACATTGACGGAGCTGCTTTTACCGGACTAGTTTTGGGCGTTACCCATCAGCAGCGTATCTGCGTTACACAACAGACACATATTTCTTACATGTAGTAAGCTACTTACGTGTATGTTGTAGAGTTTTATGTGTCTGTGATTTTTCAGTTCCCTGCTATCCGACTTGCCTTATATGTAATGTTGTCTAGCGTATCCCAATGGCAGTACTTCGTAATGTTCATGTAATAATGTGATTACGTGATTTATGTATACATATACGTAATCATCGTAAAATGGTTCAAATGGCTCTGAGCACTATGGGACTTAACATCTGTGGTCATCAGTCCCCTAGAACTTAGAACTACTTAAACCTAACTAACCTAAGGACATCACACATATCCATGCCCGAGGCAGGATTCGAACCTGCGACCGCAGCAGTCGCGCGGTTCCGGACTGCGCGCCTAGAACCGCTAGCCCACCGCGGAAGGCAATCATCGTAAGGACATTTTACGAAATACGTGCAGTTGTCATTGGTAATTGCTGAAAATGTCAAGATTATATTTAACAATGGAAAATCCAGGCTAGATTGTAATAATACTATCAAAAGGATAGTTGCTACGCACCATATAGCGGAGATGTTGAGTCGCAAATGGGCAGAACAAAAGGACTGTCAGAAAGTGAGCTCTCGACCAACCAGGCATTCGTCGGAAACAGACGACATACAAACATACACAAGCAAGCAAGCAAACACGCCATGCATACACGCGCGCACGCACGCACACACACACACACACATACACACACACACACACACACACACACACACACACACACACACACACGCACACACACAAACGCATGTTGTCTATTTCCGACGAAGGCCGATTGACCGAAAGCTCACTTTCTGACAATCTTTTTGTTGTGCCTATCTGTTGTTGTTGTTGTTGTGGTCTTCAGTCCTGAGACTGGTTTGTTGCAGCTCTCCATGCTACTCTATCCTGTGCAAGTTTCTTCATCTCCCAGTACCTACTGCAGCCTACATCCTTCTGAATCTGCTTAGTGTATTCATCTCTTGGTCTCCCTCTACGATTTTTACCCTCCACGCTGCCCTCCAGTATCAAATTGGTGATCCCTTGATGCCTCAGAACATGTCCTACCAACCGATTCCTTCTTCTAGTCAAGCTGTGCCACAAACTCCTCCTCTCCCCAATTCTGTTCAATACCTCCTCATTAGTTATGTGATCTACCCATCTAATCTTCAGCATTCTTCTGTAGCACCACATTTCGAAAGCTTCTATTCTCTTCTTGTCTAAACTATTTATAGTCCATGCTTCATTTCCATTCATGGCTTGTCTAAACTATTTATCGTTCATGCTTCACTTCCATACATGGCTACACTCCATACAAATACTTTCAGAAACGACTTCCTGACACTTAAATCTATACTCGATGTTAACAAATTTCCCTTCTTCAGAAACACTTTCCTTGCCATTGCCAGTCTACATTTTATATCCTCTATCCACGACTCAGCATCTCCGCTATTTAGTGAGTAGCAACTATCCTTCCCAAGCAAATTTTTGGTATTCGTCTAGATTATATATAATGATACTTCTAACTTGAATTATCTTTGTTAGCTAGTTACGTTTGAGTAAATGTAAATCATGTAATCGTATTATTATATGAACTCTACAAAATATTGTCACTGGGATACGCTAGACAACATCACACATAATGCAAGTGAAATTATAATGAACTGAAAAACCACAGATATATAAATCTCTACTATATAAACTGCACTTGTAAAAAATATGTCTTTTGTGTAATACAGATACTGATGATGATGGACAACGCCCGAAACTAGTCATTTGAACAAGAAAGCAGCTTTTGTCGAACAATTAATTAACAAGATGACATATTTACACTTTCTACAAGATGCAGAGCACCGAATGTACAAGATATTCCTCAAACAAAATGAATATCTAAATAAAACTTTAAATTCTAGGGCTGGATCAACTACTAAACTTAACTTCGATGTAGGCTTAGTGTGTGTGAGGTGAGGAGGGGGGGGGGGGGGCGGCAACGTAGTCCCAGTACCTAGAGGACGCATCGGCTGGTGTTAGGTATTTGACTGTAAAAGGTGGTAAACATATCACCCAAGACCCCTACAACCCCTCGACAATAAGTAGTGATAGATGGAAGTTTGTCGTGTTTGTCATTAGATCAACAGACACTTAAGCATGTAGAGGGACGCGCAAGTGCCGTAACGCGGGTTGCCGACTAACTGACTGTTTCATGGCCCGCACCAGGCGGGCATTGAGCGTGCTGAGCCGCAGTACCCGGATAATTCCGCGCAGGACAATACACGGCAGCAGCGGCCAGTGCTGAGTGTGTGTGTGTGTGTGTGTGTGTGTGTGTGTGTGTGTGTGCGTGTGTGTGTGCCGCGCCGTGCCGCGATGCGATGCGATTTGATGCGATGTGAAGGCAAACAGCGCGTGCGGGCCCCCGCCTCCGTGTCCTCCCACTTCGGGCTGTGCTCGGCTGTTGTGCCGGCGCCGGCTCAGGTGCGCACGGCTGATTATCGCGGGCTCAGCTGCCGTCTGACAGGCACCTCCCGCAACAATGCAGCGCATATCGCGCCCATTACTGCACCGTAGTCTGTAGTAACTCCGCTCTGCCCAAGAGTCTAATGAAGATCCCGCGCTGTCCTGTTGGGAACTACTGTAAGCAGTTCAATGCCAGCCATCCTCATTGCCGCTACGCATGCGCACTGTTTCTGTTTATACGCCGCTACTTTTCTCACACAGTTACAGACAAGAAAAACATTTATAACTGTGCTATAGAGCGTCCAATAAGTAATCCAACACATTTTTCCTCGTTCAGTTTCGTTTGCAAAAAAAAATGGAGAATTTGTTGTGGGACGTCGTGAAATACTCCCACTTCAGTCCCTATAGTTTCGTGAAGTTGCAGTACACGGCAGCGCTATTCCTGGCCTTCAAAACGGCGTGTATAGCGGAAGCGCGTTCCAACCAGCTAACATTGTTTCTTGCGGCAGAAAACTAGAGCACCACAGATATTCGTAGCCACTTTCACAATGTCTACGGAGATCTGGCAGTGAACGAAAGTACGGTGAGTCGTTCGGTGAGGCTCCTGTTATCGTCGCAACAACGTCGCGCAAACCCGTCAGACCTCCTGCGTGCAGGGTGGCCGCACCCAGTTATGACTCCTTCAGTGGAGGAACATGCGGACACTCACATTCGAGGCGATCGACGGATCACAAACAAACTCACTGCACAACTGGTACGTCTCTGCTGGTACTGCTCACACACCAGTGGTCGGCCGGCCGGAGTGGCCGTGCGGTTCTAGGCGCTACAGTCTGGAGCCGCGTGACCGCTACGGTTCGAATCCTTCCTCGGGCATGGATGTGTGTGATGTCCTTAGGTTAGTTAGGTTTAAGTAGTTCTAAGTTCTAGGGGACTGATGACCACAGCAGTTAAGTCCCATAGTGCTCAGAGCCATTTGAACCATTTTCTGAACCAATGGTCCACCAGTTGGGGTACTCAGAGGTGTGTTGCCGTTCGATTCCTACCCGCCTAACAGAAGACTATGAAGACCAACGAAGGACCATATATTAAGATTTGCTTGCGCGTGACGAGACTGATCGTGACAAATTTTTAGTGAACATCGTCACAGGCGATGAAACACGTGTCGATCACTTCGAACCGGAAACAAAACGGCAATCCATGAAGTGGCGTCACACCACCTCTACTCTGTAGAAAAAGTTCACAGCTGCATCCTCAGTCGCTAAAGTCATAGCAACGGTCTTCTGGGACTCTGAAGGTGTTTTTTCTTTTGATGTCCTCCCTCGCGAGTCAACGGCCAACTCTGAAGTGTTTTGTGCTACCCTCAGGAAACTGAACTAACGACTTCAGAAGACTATGAAGACCAACGAAGGACCATATATTAAGATTTGCTTGCGCGTGACGAGACTGATCGTGACAAATTTTTAGTGAACATCGTCACAGGCGATGAAACACGTGTCGATCACTTCGAACCGGAAACAAAACGGCAATCCATGAAGTGGCGTCACACCACCTCTACTCTGTAGAAAAAGTTCACAGCTGCATCCTCAGTCGCTAAAGTCATAGCAACGGTCTTCTGGGACTCTGAAGGTGTTTTTTCTTTTGATGTCCTCCCTCGCGAGTCAACGGCCAACTCTGAAGTGTTTTGTGCTACCCTCAGGAAACTGAACTAACGACTTCAGTGTGTTCGTCGCCACAAAAATACAAGTCGAACTCCTCTTTCTCCATGACAACGCAAGATCTCATACAAGTCTGTGTACCCGAGAGGAGCACACAAAACTTCAATGGAATGTTCTTCTTCATCCATCCACCAGTCCGGGCCTCGCAACTTTCGACTTCCATCTGTCTGTGGGAAACAGTACGTGAATGATGGGGACGTTATTGATGCAGCAAGACGTTGGCTCCGACGGTGACAAGTGATACCGTGCGGGCATACAGGTCCTCCCAGTAAGGCGTAGCAATGAATGGAGATCATGTTTAAAAATAGGATTTGGTAGCCAAAAGAGTGAGGAATAGCACTCTGAGGTGACGAAAGTCATGGGATACCTCATAATACCGTGTCCGATCTCCGTTTCCCTGGCTTAGTGCAACAACTCGTCTTGCGGGGGGAAGCCCTTTGCATATATAGAGCCATGTTGTCGTTATAGCCGTCCAAAATTGTGGAAGTGTTGCCGATGCAGGTCCTTGTGCACAAACAGACCTCTCGGTTACGTCCCATAAGTGTTCGACGGAATTCATGTCGGGCGATCATTCGCTCGCATTATCCAGAATGTTCTTCTGGGCATGTCAAGATTGTAGCAGGTGGGTATCCGGGTTGTTTTTCCTACACATAAAATGATAAATGACAGGATTCAGCGAAAAAAATGGGTTTTATTCCCAAGAACTACCAGTGTGGGATACAATATTCATGAAAACTGGCTACTGCCGCGGAGCGAACCGCACATGGTACGGAAAGAGCATTTCGCCCTCAATAGGAAGGACTGGTGGACACGTCCAGAGGGTGAGGAGGCTGGCAGGCAAGAGAGCGACCCGCTGTTGCAGCTACTACTTCGCCGACCCTTTTGAGTACCTTACGTGACGGCACCAGGTCCTCCCATTGGCGGGTTCGTGGCAGAACGTTGGCGTCTCTCACGCAGCGGTACCGTGGTGGCGTCCCCAGCTCAGCGTAATAGCGTGGGAGCCAGCCACAAGTGCTGCAGTGTAGTTTATGTGGCTGCTCACGCCACTACCTGAGGCTCACTTAAAACGATGGAAGTAGAGTAGGCCGACCGGAGCGGCCAAGCGGTTCTAGGTGCTTCAGTCTGGAACCGCGTGACCACTAAGGTCGCAGGTTCGAATCCTGCCTCGGGCATCGATGTGTGTAATGTCCTTAGGTTGGTTAGGTTTAAGTATTTCTAAGTTCCAGGGGACTGATGACCTCAGATGTTAAGTTTCATAGTGCTCAGAGCCATTTGAACCATTTTTGAAGTAGAGTACAACAAAATTTTTTACTATTTTTTCCCGTTACCATGTACCCTTCAAACCAGTCGCAAACAACTGGCGGCCGCTGACATGACATCGTTGTCACGAAGTCCATGAATGGCTGAAAATGGACTGCAAGCAGCTGAACATAACCACTTACAGTCAGTGGCAGGAGCAGTTGGAGCAGAGAACCAAGTCCATTCCATGTAAACACAGACCACACTATCACGGAACCACCACCAGCTTGCACAGTACCTTATTGACAACTTGAGTCAATAGCTTTGTTGGTTATGGGCCACACTCGAACCCTACCACCAGCTCTTACAAACCGTCATCGGGATTCATCTGACCAGGCCACGGTTTTACAGTCGTATAGGTCCAGCCGATAGGGTCACGATATCAGGAGAAGCGTTGCAGACGATGCTGTAATGTTGGAAAATTCGGTCGTCTGCCCATTAATGCCAAATTGCCTCGCGCTGTCTTAACAGGTATACTAATAGTACGTCCATTTCTGCGGTAGTTTCATGCGGTGTTGTTTGTCTCTTAATACTGAGAGCTCTACGCAAATGCCGCTGCTTTCGGTCGTTAAGTCAAGGCCATCCACCTCTGCGTTGTCCGTGGTGGGAGGTAATGCCTGAAATTTGATATTTACGGCACACTCTTGACACTGTGGCTCTCAGAATATTGAATTCTCTAACAACATCCGAAACGGAATGTCCCACGCGTCAAGCTGAAACTATCATCCAGCGTACGAAATCTGTTGATTCAAGCTAGGCGGCCATAATCATATCGGAAACCTTTTCACTGATTGTGAGTACAAATGACAGCTCCGCCTACGCACTGCCCTTTTATACCTCACGTACACGATACTACGGCCATCCTATGTATGTGCATATCGCTATACGATGACTAGCGTCACCTCAGTGTACCATGTATTGGAATCTTGAATAAAACTAACCTGCTTTAATGAAAAAAATGTGTTGCATTACTTAATGAACGCCCCTTGTGTATTTATGCCACAAGCATGTCAGTAAATACAAACACGGAAAAACGTGCATTACTGATTTGATGATGTTCCCCTACTTTGTGCTAGTATTTTTATGTCTACATAAGTACTACAATGCGCATCTTGTACAGTTTTGTAGTTCGTCCACACCTACTCTAGGCCTAACCTCTTCTTATAGATGTCTTTCGCGAACATCATTCGCCCCCGCCCATTCATTTTAGTGGTTTTTCATTTCTTACTACGTCTCTGCACTTAATGTTTAACATTACTCGACAGTACCAAATTTCAAAAACTTTCAGTTACTTCTCATACGGATTTCCAGACAGAGATTCAAGTCGGATTTTCAGACAGAAATGGTACTTATATATAGCAGTCTGTAACAGCTGAGAACATTATAGCAAATCACTCTACAATTCAGTGTTAGACAGGCACGAGTCCACACGAAGCGGGAGGTGGAAGTGTAGAGTCGTGGAAATCACGCCCTTTCCCCCGCCCCCCCCCCCCCCCACCCAAAAAAATAAACCCTTCAGGAGAAGCATTTATATTTTTACACACATCAATTTCCAAATCTGACAGATAAATTCAGGCGAATAAAGTATCATGGAAAATTAGAGCCTGGAAAATGACAAGGAATTCTATCAATTTTATGCTACGATTGACACAGGATGCTTCCTGGTTCTTTCCTTGAGGACTTGTCTCTGTGGATAAGATGTCGGTTTCACAGGTAACATTTCCTGCAGTTGAAGGCACATATTCAGAGGCTGAACCTACCTGCTGTCAACAACAAATCCTACACAGTTCGAGAGTCCTCAGGTAAACCAGCACAACTACCAGACACTCAGTAAGGAAAGACATACACGGTGAAAATTATTTAAACTGACAAACTCTGGGAGTTTGCATGGGACATTAAAACAAATATATTTTTTTAATGTTATACTTTTCTATGAGAATTTTTTAAACCGGTAGAGGGAGTATTCTCCAGGTAAAAATACATTAAACCAAGAAACTCTGAGAGGTTACATGGGACATCGAAAACCCTTTTCTAACGTATCTTCTGTGAGCCACCATTTTATGAGGACATCAAGTCTTACTTACAGTAGACAAAAGTAACGCAAAAATTTTTTGAGTCTTTATTACCAAGAGATAGCAACATTAACACAACACGATTACTTCAATTACAATAGAGGTTCAAAAATCCCTCCACTGACTTATAAACAAAGATTACACTAGCGCTTCATGTTGTGTCTAACACGGAAAAAAGACAGCAAGAGTGTCCTTAATTTCTCTTGATGCTGCTACTGCCGGGCAACCGCACCCTCTTCTGTTTGAAGAGCAGTTTTATAAACAAGGCTGCGCAACTCTCCCCACACAAAGGAGTGCAGAGGGGTCAAAGCAAGAAATCCAGTAGCCATGGTACAGGACCACCACTACCAATCCACGTTTCTGGAAACTGTCGGTTCAAGAATCGACCCTCAACACGACTGAAATACGCCGGCGCGGCGCCCCGTCATGCTGAAACCACATGCACTGTCCTGTAGCGAGTCGCACGTCACCCAGAAATTCTGCCAATACTCTGACGAGGAAATTGTAATAATGACTGCCATTCAACGGGTTAGGCAGTAGATATGGCCCACTGACACAGGCGCTAACAACACTTACCCACAAATTCACGTAGAGCCACACTTGATGATCACGTGTAAATGTGGCACGTGATTAAACTCACTCCAGACATGTGATCTGAGGATGTAGAAGACCCCATCGCTATGTAGTAAACACCAACCACATCAGCGTACTTACTCCAGCTGTATCACTCCATTAGTAAACAAATATTGTGCTAGGTCAAGAATTATAGCTAAATGTGAATGTGAAACACCTATTACGGCTGAAGAGTCAAGTGTCGCCTCTACCGGTGTAACAGGAACCATTACAGCGCCGAATCAGTAGTTATAACTGAAGAGTGAATACACCTTGTATCGGACTGAATATTGCTCACAGGACATTATGACATTAAAGAAAAATATTTGTTTTGGTCCCCTTAAGCTTCCCAGAGTTCGTCGGCTTGCATAATTTTCACCCTGTATAGCCGAAGACCCTTCGCTGCTATAAATACAACATAAAAACTGGATTTCCGAATGTAGGAGGAAACGACTGAAAGAAACACCTTTAGCCTCTTCTACGCACTGACATAGGCATAGTCTGCAGATCAGAGTTCACAGTCGTAATCGCTATGTGGCATACTGATAAAGACGAATGCACATTTCGATTTTATATTGCCTAAACTATAACGCTGTGAAATTTGTTGGAGTGTGCCGTTATTACAGTTCTTAAATTAACTGCGTGACACATGTGCCTCTCAAATTGTTGTACGAATGCTTTTCTTCTGCTGCGGTTCTTGGAATTCCAGTTTATTAGCTAAAGCAATGTACTAATCAACGAGATAAACAAATTATTATGTTAAAATATGTTATATATTTCATTTTTATTATTAAATCGTAAATCGCAGATATAGTAGCAATATTAAACTGTATGTGACGGCAAGGTATGTTTTGCGGATGAAGGTGGGTGGGGAGAAGGAGTACCAGACAGTGAATCCTCAAACCACTGGTGTTTGACGACGAAAGAAACCAGTAAGTTATCGTGGCATATAGTGCTATGACACCCAAAAACCACCACCCCATCGTGTCTCTCAGTGAAAACAGATTTGTAGGACCTCCGTCACTGAACGCCGTAAACATGGAAACATGGCGCCTGAACTGTTGGGTCGTTATACATTTAACTACACGCCAGTGGATGGATAAAGAGTTGTGCCAAAAAACACGCGTTGGCGTTATATTAAGCTTGCCAAAATGGTGCCGTTGTGGTAGGGTGAGGAATGTTCATGTGAAATATCATGAGTCTGCCATTGTCTCCCACAAGTGAGCGATACTGGAGCCTGGATGGATACCCCAACACATCTTGTCTGCTCTCCACTTTCTCTAACACGTGGAATCCAAAGAAACTGATGTCGTTCCGTGCCAATTTGAAAGCATCTGATACGACCCCAGTTACAGCCATGAATCAAGCAGTCGTTGTGAACATCAATTAATCAAAGCTTATCATGGAGATGTAGATGTAGAAGAGCAACGTGGGCTACACCACAATAATAACGATGGGAAAAGCCCAATTTTGACACATTTATTGAAATTTATTCTGCATTAAACATTTACGCTCAAAGAAACTAGTACTGAGGTCTTAAATTGGGAAAGCAGTGGACTAGTATCCAATATTAGGTTTGACATTTGACAAAGCATCAATTAAGATAAAAGTTACAAAGTGGTATCAACTAAGCCATTACAGCCATTATTCGCTGACTGTGAACTTCTTCACATCATTTTATTGACTACAGATTTACTACCCAGTAGCCGTCCGCGGTGGCCGAGCGGTTCTAGGCGCTTCAGTCCGGAACCGCTCGGCTGCTACGGTCGCAGATTCGAATGCTGCCACGGGCATGGATGTGTGTGATGTCCTTAGGTTAGTTAGGTTTAAGTAGGTCTACGTTCTAGGGGACTGAACCCCTTATGTGTTAAGACCCACAGTGCTCAGAGCCATTTGAACTACCCAATAATGACGTATGAAAATATGTGCGGGGCCGAGAATCGAATCCGGATTTCCCGCTTATCGTGAGCAGTTGCCTTAACCACTTTGGCTATCCGTGCACGCTTCCCGGCCCTATCCAAACCTCCATATGTCACTGTCCACATCCTCATGTGGTAGTCTTATGTATTTCTCCTTTCAGTTCGCAACATAATACGGTACAAGGATATGGACAGCAACATATCGATGGTAGGCGATGTAATTCCATTTGCCTCTGAAAACCTCGTGGTTCCAGTAATCAGTAACTCCATTATCAAAGCAAGATATGAAAGTGCACGGATTTCTCTAATATGGCAATAAGCAGGCTTCTATTATATAGTTACACATGTAGCAACATTATCTGTATCACGTTATATATGTTTTAGGAAATCGTTTGTATTTCTCCTGTAACATTTAACAAAATGAAGTTTTGAGGTTTCATTGCCTACCATCGATATGGAAGTTTGGATCTGGCCGGAAACAGTGTATGGATAGCTGAAGTTGTTAAGTCGACCGCTGTCGATAAGCGGTAAATCCAGGTTCGATTCTCAGTCCTGCACAAATTTTCACATGTCAGTTGGGTAACACATCTATACCCACTGCAGCTGATGTCATGAAATTTGCATTCAGCGATTAATTTGGAGTAATATTTCATACACCTGCTGATCGTCAAATCACATGCAAGTAATCCACTACAGGATTGAGACGAGAGAAAAACTGCAAGCGAGGAGCAACAGTGGAGCATAGTGGCGTGTTACGAGCCTGTAGAACGTAGTATATCCCAGTGGTGTGCAGCCGCCAGCCGACATGCGTTATTCTGTTAGCGAGGATCACGTACATCATGTAAGAGTAGCGCTTAGTAAGCCCTGTGATCCTAAAGAGTGTGGGGCGTAAATGCTAGATGTTCACCAAAGTGGCGCCTACCAAGAGGTCCTCTGTAATTAACACTGACTACGTCGACTGTACATGCTGCTTACTCCAGGACGTGGTTTACAAAACTGAAGCTAAGTGTTTCTGTTGAATCCTATTCAAAAACTCGGTTCCAGAAAGAAAATAGTTCAAATGGTTCAAATGGCTCTGAGCACTATGGGACTTAACATCTGAGGTCATCAGTCCCCAAGAACTTAGAACTACTTAAACCTAACCAACCTAAGGACATCACACACATCCATGCTCGAGGCAGGATTCGAACCTGCAACCGTAGCAGTCGCACGGTTCTGGACTGAAGCGCCTAGAACCCCTCGGCCACCGCGGCCGGCACTAAAATTAACCTCGGCATAAATCACTCCTATGAAGAGGGTATGATGTACAGTTCCAGTGTCACTTTCGTCCTTGAAAGAAATAGACATAGTATCACAAACCTTGTGCCAGATCACATACATCCATTTGTTCCGCTATAGCACCTCGCAGGCAACATGTTGTACAATCAGCAAGACAATGAGCAACCTAATCGCTCCGGGATGGTGTCGGTATGGTTCCATAATCAGTCAATGAATATGATGCTGCGTGTAGCCTCTGCGCAGTTTGGCTCATCCACCCCAAGTGAGATCGTTCACTCTCACCGAGAAACATGAGACAGTGGAAATACACTGAAAAAGAGTTCGGGAAAAACAGAACGTAGTTCCCGGTCGGCCGTCAGTATCCAGATTGTCCGCCATTTGCATAATTGGCTACGGCGAAGAATATTTTCTTTGGAAAAGACCAGGCTATTTCGTTTTTGTTTCTTAGTTCGATTTTGTGCTGCGTCCCTAACGACCTCATCGTCGACGAAACGCTGAACTCTCATGTTTCGCCTTCCCTCCTTGGACCCAGCAGTTAGTGCGGGCTGAGGTACATGTGTCCCAGCGTCTTTGTTCTATCGCGGGGTGCAGTCCACAACGTGTCGCTGCCTTCACCACCGCTAGTTATGAGAACACATAGAAGATTTCATTTTAGAACAATATGGATCACCGCGGCACTGATATCTGCACGCAGGAACATTTCTTAACAGTGAGCTGTCTCAACGGGCCCCCCAAGGTCACCTGATCCCGCAGCATGTGTTCGTGATAGGATCTATGTATGTACCAGATGTTTGCCGTGCGTTCGACAGAGGACATTTTGAACATTTGAGAAAGGATATTAAAGACAGATCCTAAATATAACCGCTAAAAATGTTTCTTGGTGGTATCTGCATATATTTGGAAGATATGCCCTTGTAGTATTGGATGTTATTTTGAGAGTCAAAGCTTTGTAAGTTTATGTGTAAGTCAAAATTCACCCCTAGTTTCTGACATCTTTCATATAGAAGGTATAGCCTCGAGATATCGGATGAATCAGTTTTTAAACGTCCCGTAGTTAAGAATCTGAATCCGAATAATATTTTTAGTATCCAGGGCCCTGCATTTTTAATGTAACATAACTGCAAGTGGAAGTTTAATAGAACGACGTTGGGTGACTTGGTTCTGTGATAAACACAGACGAATTGTTAATAATACTAACTACGTACAGTTTCTACGAGACTGGCAGTTTATACTGAGTAGTGCAACAGAATTTCTATGAGCCTACGTATAAAATACTGACATTTCTTCGGCACCCCGAATACGTCTTAAATCGGAAAGTCTATATATAACCTGAGTTACAATATACAGATAATACAAGTATTCAAAATTTAAGCACAATGCAATACTGTAACAACTCGGTTTTATATGGGTCTTCAGTATGTAGAAATCCTCCCCTTGCAAAAAACTGTCGATAGGAATGGGCAAGGCCAGGCGAGCAGTAAACGGGACGGAATGTGTCTGGGTCGTTTTATGACGAGGCGGGGACAGCTGCGGAGGACATGACACACGTCTGGTAGCCGCTCTGGACAGAACCAGCAGCCGGATGCGGTCTCTCAGAATTCAGCTGGCACTGAGTGGGGCTGTATGTTCTACTTTCCTCGTAGCTTCGCAGGCTTTGGTTAATTCCAGTGCCTGTATAATCACGCGGGAGACATCGCGTAAATACCGTCTAACACTACCTGAACCTTTTATATTCTCATTTTCGCGAAGAAGACAGTCCACAAGTTTATTCAACTATACCATATCCTGTTGAAGCCATTCGTTTATGACAGAATCCGATACAGCCTCCACAGTGTGGGGATATTGGTTCAGATGACTCTGAGCACTATGGGACTTAACTTCTAAGGTCATCAGTCCCCTAGAACTTAGAACTACTTAAACCTAACTAACCTAAGGACATCACACACATCCATGCCCGAGGCAGGATTCGAACCTGCGACCGTAGCGGCCGCGCGGTTCCAGACTGTGGCGTATTGATTCATACGAGAGGCGTTCAATAAGTAATGCAACACATTTTATTTTCTCGACCAATTTCGGCTGAAAAAACTCGGAATTTAGCCTCTATAGGGTTAGGAAGCTCCGATAGCTGGCCTTAAAAATAGCATCTGCAACGGAGTTACGTTCCAAGCATAGAGCTGCCATTGTGTTTCTTTTGGCGGAAAATGATAGCGTGGTAAATACTGACAGGGATTTCTACGGAGCCCTGGCAGTGAACAAAAGCATGTGAGTCGGGAGAGGCGTCTGTTATCATCGCAACTAGATCGCGCAAACCTGTCCGATCTCCGGCGTGCCGGCCGGTCGCACACAGCTGTGAAATTGAAGAAACGAATTTAGCGTCTTCGTCTCCTCAAAAATGCAAACGAACTTTTCCCACTCCATGAGACTGCAAGATCTCACCAAAGTCTCCGTACGGGAAAGAAGCGCGCCAAACTCCACTGGTCTCTTCTTCTTCATCCACCCTACAGCTCGGGTTCGAAATTTCCGGCTTACATCTGTTTGGGCATGAGAAGCAGCACGTACATGAACGGAGATTATGTTGAAAAATAGGGTTTCGTAGATAAAAGAGTGCGGCATAATATGTTGCATAGAAATCCTGAATGTAACCAAGCTGCTTTCAGAAAATAATGTGTTGCATTACGCACTGAACGTCCATCGTACGATTCTCACCCGCTGTTTCTTTAAGATGGTCAGATGAATTAGGGGAACAGTTCAAACAAGCCATCTGCGTATTCGTCAACAGCCTAGAGAACAGGGATTTTGTCATTTAGAAGACGGTTAGTGTCTACAGGATACTCATCATGAATATGTAAAAGAATGAGCAACGTTTGATTAATGTGAATCTTGAATACAGATCCTGATTCATGTTCATCGCAACATGAATTCGAGAGTACGCATCCAAAACATTACAGATCCGCCTCCTTCCTGAGTACACCCTCCACACCCTGCGCGTTAAATGAGTTATTGTCGTGTTGGCGTAATCATCGCCTTGCATTATCTGAGAAGAGGTAAAATTGCGAATCGTCGGACCACATTACACGCCTACATTTAGCGACTGTCCATGATCTGCGTTGTTCGACCCCTGAAGACGTGCAGCTTTGTTTACGATTCTGAGGAATGGCCTTCTATGTGGTACCCAATGTTAAATGTTCACAGCATGCGATCCATTCCGCTATGTTCGCTCGGGAACTCCTTGAGATGGACCTAAACTCACCGACAGCAAAATTTAGCTTCGGGCCTGAAACCAACTGACATTTACAAGGCGTAACACTCGTGTCTGGTCATTTTACGACGAATGACCTTACACTGTGTTACATGACGGTGAATGGTACACCTTTCCTTATTGAGACATCAGATGGTCCGCATTTGTACACCTGCAAAGCTGGCAACTTCATACATGGTGTGGCCAGTGTCATATATGAACTCGAGGCTTCCATTCTGCCACGCTTCCAAGTCGACCCACGTTATTGCTCTTATTCCATAAAGCCAGCTGTCACATGACACATCACTGCCATCACTTACGTCAGCGGGGAAGTATCACATGACCATGTGTTCCAGTTTTAATGCGCTCGAACATCATTCCAAAGCAACCAGTGTGTTCATTTTAGCTGATGATTAAAAATGTTCCCGGTGAAAGTATTGCTACACGGTGACTCTATTCATAGTTCAGAATAGAGGCGTTATCTAAGAACCTTACGACCTTAGTGAATAGACTGTTTTAGACATACTTAGTGATAGTAAAACTACGTTTGTAATACTGATTCTTGCGCTGAGGATGCAGGGCGTTTCGTCTGATGCAGCCGCTAAAGCTTTCGGGTAATTGAATAGTGAATTTTCTCTCTACCTTCAGGCTAAGCTCTTGACTGACTGCGGAGGGTCCCAGTCAAATACTAATTATCTTAAAAAACTATGTGATGTGCGAGTCAAATCTCTTCCGCACTAACCCTAGCAGCGCGTTGTGGGGAAAGACGAAGAAGTTGTACCCTAGCGTGGGATACCGAACTTTCAATAGATTTATTACGTTAAAAAAGGTTTAAACCCCACTTACTGGTCTTCATAAAATTTCTATCATCATTTAAAGAGTGCACAAGAAATTTTGAGATTCATTCTTGAAACAATACTTCAGCAGAAAGACGTGGAGATCCTAATTCTCGGGATTTTACGCCTAGCCAAGGAACAAAAAGAAATGTGCTTCGCTGAGAGTTTATTGTACATATAAATTTCTTCAGTATAGTTTTTACTTGGTAGTAATGACGACAAATGTAACAAGAAATTTGAGTTCGTACATGTATCAACAGCTCCCAATTCCTTTAAGCGCTGTCACAATCAGGACTGGAAACGAGGTTGCTAATCACGTTTGTGCGACGACTCCCGGCTCCGAATAAACTGGGACAAAGCCTGCCACATATCTGACAGACGAGTGACACTCGTGTGGAGTTGGCTGCCCTCTGGCACAGAGTTACATATCTCCTTTCTCTCATCAACATGAACGTCACAAACACGACACTTCACTCTATGCACAGTGACAGTTAGCAGGAAGTCACGCATTTGACACGTCCGACAAGGTAGTCACCGAAAGTCTTGCACCAGACTACGTGACTTGTGGAAGGTGTGTAACCTCATTCATTAGCCGATTAAGCCCTCACAATGTGTTGCAAATTCGCAGAAGCTCCGATTGACAAACTTTACTCAAAAAGAAACTTCCTGGCGGATGAAATCTGTGTGTTGGATCAGAACTATAACCATGCCTTTCGCACGTAATGCTCCTACGGGCTGAGGTGTTCAGGCACAACTTATGACCCGTCCTCACAGCATTTGTTTCACAGAGGCCCTTCTGCGTAGCTTGTGGAACTAACACATCAGGAATCAAGGATACAGCGGAAAAATTGCTTTCTCTCAGACAAGCAGACTGTTTCCAGAATGAGGACGTGTATTGATTTGTACCGTGATAGCTCAGTCGGTAGGCTGCCAAACAAAAATAAAGCTCAGGGTTCGTGTCCCGGATCTGCAAACAGTGTTAATCTTCCAGGACATTTCAAATCAGCACTCACCCCGTTACTAAGTGGAAGATTCATTAAGAGAATTTATTTCAAACATTTTGCCGTAGGAACCACGTGGCTTACTAATATGATGGAAAGAATGGCATTACTGTGTAATGGAGAGAAGTCTGTGGTTATTTATTGTTTATTTATTTATTTTCCACAATTGCAGCCTATTATCTGGGAAGCTAACATAGGTCACACAACTCAGATTACTACAGATGATAAAAAAAATTATAAATTATTTATTGCTAGTACTTATAAATATTATGAAAAAATAAAAAATGAAATACTAAAAAAATGCTAATATTACAACTACTTTCTGCCACTATAAAACTACAATAAACCCCTTAACCAATTACCCAACTACTAATACTACTGTTGGTGCTATAGATACCGTTCTGTGTATGTTAGTTTGTTGGGATGCATTTAAACTGTAGATGGCTGTTTTCGCTGCTGCATCCGTCCTCATACTGCCCAAGGCAACAGCCACTGTCTGCTTGATCCCTTGCGTATAGGTCAGCATTTCATCAGAGTTTGCTCTGTAACAAGTGTTTCCATGATTCATAGTAATGTCTTAGACTCCACAGTTCCGTCATCATTTGCACCAGTGCGATAGAAAGTCTTGATAAACATTTCATTCAGGTGGCCCGCTTCAAAAGAAAAAAAAGCTCTGAGCACTATGGGACTTAACATCTGAAGTCATCAGTCCCATAAACTGGACATCACACATCACACACATCCATGCCCGAGCCTGCGACCGTAGCGGTCGCGTGGTTCCAGACTGAAGCGCCTAGAACCGCTCTGCCACAACGGCCGGCGGCCCGCTTTCAGTTGCTTTCTCTTCACGTGCAGAGTACACCGTCTAACCGGGCTGGCAGCCTGCTGACGTGTAGTTGGACACTTCGCGAAGTCGTCTTTAGCTTTTCTGATGCTGCAGCTGCAGTATAGTCCAAGAAACGCCAGATTGACTCGTTCCTCAGCGCTGTTTTGTGGTCCAGCATCCTTAATGCAAGCAGGGAGGACGTAAAAAGCAGACAGCACAGGCGAAATTTGGCATTCCTGACCAAGGGAAGTGTACTAGTTAAAACAGTTCCAAACGTAGGCCTCAATTTAAGGAAGAAATATCTGAGAACGTACATTTGGAGTACAGATTTGTATGGCTGTTAATCATGGACTGTGGCAAAACAGGAACAGAAGAGAATAGAAGCATTTTAGATGCGGTGCTACAGGAGAACGTTGAAAATTAGGTGGACTGATAAAGTAAGGAATGAGGAGGTTCGCAGGAGAATCGGCGAGGAAGCGGATATATGGGAAACACTGACAAGAAGAAGGAACAGGATGTTAAAATACCTGTTAAGACGCTACGGAATAACTTCTACGGTACTAGAGAGCTGTAGAGGGTAGAAACTGTACGGGAAAACGGCGATTGAAATACATCCAGCAAATAATTCAGGAAGTAAGTTGCAAGCGCTACTCTCACATGAAAAGACTGGTATAAAAGAGGAATTCGAGGCGGGCCGCATCGAACCAGTCAGAATTTTTTTTTTTTAAAAAAAAAGGTCGTTAATGTCTGACGACCATTACCCGCTGCGTCTTCGCAGATTGCACAATCCTACATCGTATGCTTTGGAGTGCCCACATTCAGATGTAACTACCATCCATCCCATTCATCTGTATTCTAATGTTTTACAGACAGGTAGCAAATGGGCCACGATCGCTCAGGTAATGTTTCAATCCGCTTGTCCGCAGCTCGTGGTCGTGCGGTAGCGTTCTCGCTTCCCGCGCCCGGGTTCCCGGGTTCGATTCCCGGCGGGGTCAGAGATTTTCTCTGCCTCGTGATGACTGGGTGTCGTGTGATGTCCTTAGGTCAGTCAGGTTTAAGTAGTTCTAAGTTCTAGGGGACTGATGACCATAGATGTTAAGTCCCATAGTGCTCAGAGCCATTTGTACCATTTTTCAATCCGCTTAGTGGTTGAAAAACTGTTATTTGTAATCTCTGTCTGCTTGTAGAGAGAAATTGATTTGTTATCTTGTCTGTGCCTTAAGTGTCCCACTCATTTTACAATAATATACGATCTTACATCAGTTTTTTCATATTGGGCTCAGTTCAAACTTGTTGTTGTTGTTGTTGTTGTTGTTGATGTGGTCTTCATTCCCGAGACTGGTTTGATGCTGCTCTCCATGCTACTCTATCCTGTGCAAGCTTCTTCATCTCCCAGTACATACTGCAACCTAGTTCAAAGTACCTTTCCTTAACTCTTAAAGGGCTCTTTTTTTCCTGATTTCCAACAAGTAAATTATCCCCTACAGTTGCTTATTCCACAGCACAATCACAAAAAAAATTCAGTTCAAGTTATTGGTTTATGCCAATAACGGCCACATAAAGATCTTACAGAAACAGGACCAGATGAATCACGGAAACACTGCTAGAACATCATTTTCAACCATACGTGTGGTATCGTCCTTTCTATTAACACTGTTGTGCATACCCGTCAATTTTTGACATTCAAAAAATAGAAATTAGAGAATTTTGTTTAAGATTAATTGGAAACACGTGTTTATGTCTGTGGTAAGAACTGCAGCAAGCTGATTATTTGACGAGGACGATTTTCTGACCGCGAACAACTAATGGCGAGACCTTAACGGAGGGCATAATGAGACCACCCTCTGTGGCCGGCGTCTTGCAGAGGGCACTTTGAGCTGCATTTAGTGGGGCGCGCTGCTGGTAACCGCGAGAAGAGGTAGTTTGGGGGCCGAGTTGGCGCAACGTAGGCTAGTCGGGCCGGGCAGGGCCGGTGTACCAAGTTCGTAAGCCGCTCAATTATCGGCCATCCGGGCAGCAGTAGCGGCGGCGGCGGCAGGGGAGGTTTGGCCGCGCTTGCAGCACGGCGCCGCGCGGGACGCTGCTGCCCTCTGACGGCCCTGCCCCGAGAACTCGCGCGGCGTTGCCACTTCTCGCCAGTTACAGCTCGAAAGGGGAGGCTCTACCAATCTCCGTGCTGCGGACGAGGAAGTTAAAAGTGGCAACTAAGCTGCTCAAAAAGGAAGCTTTCCCCGGCCTGCATATCGGTGAACTTGTGCGAGTTTGGATTAAAGTGGAGAAGGGAGTAAAGCAACAAGATTACACATATATATATATATATATATATATATATATATATATATATATATATATATATAATAAAAATTGTAACTGACCTATGTCTGTACAAAAATTTTTGATGATTTGTTTGTCTGTCTGCCTATCTGTCCTTCAGTTTGTATACGCATCACCCGAAACTATTGCACAAAATTGGATGCGGTTTTCACAGTTGTGTTGTTGGTGGTCTAACTTAAACTCTGGTGCATGTTTCATCTTGATACGTTGCCTAAAAGCAGAGTTATCTAGGCACACAGAGTGTTTCCTGAGTCAGCACACGGAAATCAGATTCCACAGGAGATATAGCAAAAATGTCTTAGCAACCTTTAGGCACTTTTTGAGAAAATAATTTAGCCATAATCAAATTTTTTTTCAAATACGAGTTGTCTATGAAAACGAGTAAAATGGACAAATTTTTGTTTTTATGTGTATCGACTCAGTTTAATGTAAGGATCATTTCATTATATTGGAAGAAGAAAAATCGGGATAAACTAAACGAAACAAATGAGAGTAGAAATGATACAATCTGTAAAAAGTAGTATTTCGGAATGTTTTATGATCATAATAATAACATTAACACTTTAATCTCATTATCCACAGACATTCTTGAATTCATTCTTCAATCAATGGAGATCAAAAAAGGAAGAGAGGTGGCATTACGTCATAAACTTGAAGCCCATGTCCGCCATCTTGTTGTTGTTGTTCTGGTCTTCGGTCCTGAGACTGGTCTGATGCAGCTCTCCATGCTACTCTATTTTGTGCAAGCTTCTTCATCTCCCAGTACCTACTGCAGCCTACATCCTTCTGAATCTGCTTAGTGTATTCATCTCTTGGTCTCCCTCTACGATTTTTACCCTCCACGCTGCCCTACAATACTAAATTGGTGGTCCCTTGATGCCTCAGAACATGTCCTACCAACTGATCCCTTCTTCTAGTCAAGTTGTGCCACAGACTCCTCTTCTCCCCAATCCTATTCAGTACCTCCTCATTAGTTATGTGATCTACCCATCTAATCTTCAGCATTCTTCTGTAGCACCACATTTCGAAAGCTGCTATTCTCTTCTTGTCTAAACTATTTATCGTCCATGTTTCACTTCCATACATGGCTACACTCCATACAAATACTTTCAGAAACGACTTCCTGACACTTAAATCTGTACTCAATGTTAACAAGTTTCTCTTCTTCAGAAACGATTTCCTTGCCATTGCCAGTCTACATTTTGTATCCTCTCTACTTCGACCATCATCAGTTATTTGCTCCCCGAATAGCAAAACTCCTTTGCTACTTTAAGTGTCTCATTTCCTAGTCCAATGCCCCCAGCATCGCCCGACTTAAAGCGACTACATTCCATTATCCTCGTTTTGCTTTTGTTGATGTTCATCTTATATCCTCCTTTCAAGACACTGTCCATTCCCTTCAACTGCTCTTCCAAGTCCTTTGCTGTCTGTGACGGAATTACAACTAGTCCAAAACATTAGGTTCATCGCATTCATACATCCTTAAATCACCGCGGTAACACTTCTCCATGACGTCAACCTGACTGTGTCGTATTACTGGAGCAAATACCCACTTAAGAACACAAAAAAGGCCGAAACTTCCTTCCTGACACACTGTCACTCATGAAAGGTCTATATTTTTTACTATTTAAAACAGCTGTTGCACGCACACGACAGAAATAATGAACAAAAAGCAGTCGTAAACAGTAATTTGCTAATGTTTCTGGCTTCAAAATAACCTTCAGCATAAGTCTGCAGTGACGCCTCCCTTCTTTTTTTTATCCCCATACTTGAATCAGTGTAACTATTACGATTGATATGTTTGTCGAGTTGACGCTACTATTATCATTGATAAGTTTGTCGAGCTGACAATAAAAATCACTTTCGTACATTTCTTCAGAGATATAAATGAAATGTTACAATTGCTGTGAATTCGTATTAGTGTCTTCATTCGTTAGACTACTTTCATTCTTGAACTGATTCTTTAATTAGTCTAACTATTATCGTTGGTTAGTTTGTCGAGTAGTAATAATGCCTTGTCTACGATTTCCTCCGCGTGGATCACGAACCCGCATTAATTTTGAAAATCCTGAAGCTTATTATTGCTGAGAAAAACAGATACAAAAAACTGAAGGTGAAACTGTCAAAAGGGCGCAGCGGCAAAGAATTGATGAATTCTTAAGCACACTTTATTTAATTTTCGTAATTTCTTTAAATACGACACTAGGCTGTTCCCCCTATCTTTCCAAGTCTATTGGTATGTCATATTTCAATAATCTGTATTTCTTCTCACGGTTATGCAATGATGTGCTTTTTCGAGCAGAGTGACGTAATTTTGATGCACAACCGTCAAATCACTATATATATATATATATATATATATATATATATATATATATATATATATATATATATATATATATATAGGGTGTCCCAGCTATCTTGTCCACCCAAAATATCTCTGGAACAATAACAGCTATTGGAAAACGACTTTCACCGGTATCAATGTAGGGCTGGGTCCCATGAATGTACATATTTGGAAACATTCTAAAACGAAAGCATATGTGTTTAAATGGACCTCCTATATTTTTTCTTCCGCAATCCATAGCATGACAAAGCACATACACAATGGCGTTGATTGCATCGCAATATTCCCATTACATCCCGAGATATTGAGACGCGAAGTTGACGCTTGAAACACCCGACATGCGCTGCTAGCGCACGTCCTGAGGCTCAGGCGTGAACCCCATGCTGCCCGTAATCGCGATGTGATTGACATGCGTAATCACACTTCCATACTTATCAAGAGGTCCGAAACGAATAATACGGTCTGCTACCATCCTACATTAACGTCGTACATTCCAGCAGGTATTTATCCCATAGGCTAGGGGTGATGCGGTTCTGTAACATATCTGTGTACCGCAACGTTAGTCACAAAGTTAACTTCGCTTATCGTTAATCCGTTACTAAAAAGGTAATGCCGTTCAACGTTAAAACTTTACTTTACTGTAGATCTAGCGCAAGTGACAGTTAATCATTCACTCGTAATAGTAAAATTCATGTTGATGGTTTTAGTGAAACGAGCAAGTGGACTAAAAGTTTTACCGTTGTTTAGGTAAAAATGTTTTGATTTGGGAAGTTCAGGTAAGACATAGAAGATGAATGTAAACATGTTTAACCAATTAGTTTTATTATCACATAATTATCAATGTTATGTTTATCTAATGCGTTAAATGACAAATTGTTGCAAACAAATGTTTCTTAACATCACTGGGTAAAATGGCCCTTTGTAGAAACTTCCACTGTGATACCAGCACTACATACTAAACACAGCGTTCAGATCTCATGCTCAAAGTGATGGCCATTGGCTTGCATACATAGGGTCACTCTGCGGATGAAAGATGCCCTACTTCGTGCTACTGTTCCCTCTTTGGTGGCTGCACAAGCATCAATAATGCGTTGCTTCATGTCCTCTGGTGTTGTTGGTTCATGTTGGTAAACAGCATCCTTCACTGATCCCCAAAGAAAATAATCCAGCAGTATAAGGTCCGGAGATCGGGCAGGTCATCTAACTGGGCCACCTCGTCCAATCCACCTACCAGGGAACTTACGGTTTAGAAGTCGTCGTGCTCGTAAGGCGTTATGGGCAGGGCATCCGTCATGCTGATACCACATGACCATTCTCCGGTTCAGAGGTACGGTGTCCAAGTGAACAGGAAGATTGTGTCGTGTAAATCTGGAGTATTGTCTGCCATTTTGGATGCCATTTATAAAGAAAGGTCCGATAATGGTATCTCCAATAATTCCACACCAAACATTAACTTTCCACGGACGTTGATGCTCTACCTGACGGAGCCATTTTGGATTGTCTGTGGACCAATAATGCATATTCCTCATATTGACAATTCCTTTGTTGGAGAATGATGCCTCGTCGGTAAAGAGAACATCTATAAAAAATTTGGATTAGTCAGATGTTTTTGCTGAGCCCACCGACAAAATGTTACCCTATTGCGGAAGTCATTTCCATGAAGATCCTGGTGTAAATGAACATGGTAAGGATGAAATTCATGACGTTTAAGAATACGCTGTGCACTTGATTTCGATGCACCAATTTCACGTTCAATTTGACGTGTGCTGATTTGACGATTCACAGCTATGGTAGCGAGCACAGCAACTTCAGCACGTTCATGTGTTCTAGAACGATGTCGAGGTCTTGGATTTAAGCTTCCCGTTTCACGTAGACGAGATGTGAGACAACCAAACATCCGGCGCGAAGGCGGTGGCTTGTCAGGAAATCGTCTTCTGTACAGTCGTTCTGCCTGAACAGCATTTCGTCCACCTACAACGGGGTACAGTACAGGTATGTAGAGTAGGGTAGAAAACAGACATATTAACTTAATAATCATAATGTTCGCTAACAGTACTATCAACAAACAAGCAATCTCATAACGTATTTCCCGTCAACGTACTTTCTCCATAGATCAGTAGCATTTCTACCATATCTTCATGTGTGTGCATTATACTGTACAGTATAAGTTCCACAACACAACGTTTATTCACAATGTGTACTACCTCCGTGCCGTCACTAGATTACTCTGATGCACGACTACACTGTCAAGCGGTGTACTGCACGCCAAAGCAACAACAAATGGGATGCTCGGAGGGTGGTGGAGTACAGGAGTTTGCATGGGTCGCAAATCATAAACAAGGCGAAGTGGTAACTGTGGCAGTAGTGGGAACTACGTTGGACACTTGACTAGGTAGAGCCAGGCCCTGCGCGACAGGCACAATGGGTCATATAACGCATTAGATAAACCTTATTTTGGGTGTGCAGGATAAATAAGACAACCTGACGGGTGTACACCGATCGGTACTGGTTCATATTGTGTACGTAGATACGTAAAACGTGCAAGAGGGAAACCATTATGTGCTTATGAGAGTTGACGGCAGCAGACCGTATTATTTGTTTCGGACCTCTTGATAAGTATGTAGTTGTGATTACACATGCCAGTCACATCGCGATTACGGCCAGCATGGGGTTCACGCCTGAGCCTCAGGACGTGCGCTAGCAGCGCATGTCGGGTGTTTCAAGCGTCAACTTCGCGTCTCAATATCTCGGGATGTAATGGGAATATTGCGAAGCAATCAACGCCATTGTGTATGTGCTTTGTCATGCTACGGATTGCTGAAGAAAAAATATAGGAGGTCCCTTTAAAATAAACATAAGTTTGTGTTAAAAAAACACATATGCTTTCATTTTAGAATGTTTCCAAATATGTACATTCATGGGCCCCAGCCCTACACTGATACCGGTGAAAGTCGTTTTCCAATAGCTGTTATTGTTCCAGAGATATTTTGGGTGGACAAGATAGCTGGGACACCCTTGAAATATGAAATACCAATACACTCGAAAATGTACATCATTGCACCACCGCGAAATCAAAATTCAGTACCATGTTGACCCATCCCACTGATTACAACATTTTTGTGTACTTTTTGATGTTCTATCAACAACGTGTTGCTGAGGTCTGCATTCGCTTCGACGGTCGCTCAGCCGAGGTCATATACCGACGACGGGCTAAAATTTTCAACTGCCCCCCATCATTCTCAGTGGGGTTCATGTCAGCAGATTAGACATCCTATTCCATTCAGATGCTTCGTGCCCCCTCAAGGAAGATGTCCATGCAATGGGCCTGGTGTGCTAATGCATTATCGGTGAAATGATTACTGCAGTGCTGCTCAACAGACTGGAGGATCCTACTCCGATACCGCACAGTCCTCAGATTTCCCTCATTAGTGACCGTACATGGCATCAGACCAAAATGTGACTGCCCCACCTGTCTACTGAGTCTGTGGGGCTGTCTGGCCGGGACGCGCGCCTCCAGTCTCTTCTGCGATGGTCGGGAAAATCACACACTCCTTACTGCAGACGTCCTGACGCCTCTACATCCATACATCCACACACACACACACACACACACACACACACACACACACACACATATATATATATATATATATATATATATATATATATATATATATATATATATATATATATATCCTTCGCATGCTACCGTACGTTGCGTAGCGGAGTTTACCCTGTACCACTGCTAGTCGTTACCGTCCTTGTCCCGCTCGATAACAGAGCGAGGGAAAAACGACTGTCTATATGCCTCCGTATGAACCCAAATTTCTCGTATCTGATCTTAGTGGTTCTCTCACAAAATGTGTGTTGGTGGCAGTAGGTCGTTCTGCTGTCGGTTTCAAATGCCGTTTCTTTAAATTTTCCCAATAGCGTTCCTCGAAAGAACGTTGCCGTCCCTCCAGGGATTCCATTTGAGTTCCTGAAGCATCTCCATAATACTTGTATGCTTGTTCGAAACTACGATAACAAACTCTTTCAGAAAATCTACATGAAATCCCCACAAACAATAATTAACTTCCCTTTGTCCGACAGCTAGCACAACAAAGAATCCACGTTTTTCAGAGGTGACTGAAAATTTCCCAGTGGTGACTAATGCACAGCTATAACTATAAAAGTACCATTATTTAGTTTAAAGAACAGGCGCATGCTTATATGTTGCTCTACACAAAATTTTTTAGTTTCTGAATTTTTCAAACTATGATAAATTCTAACATATATGTAACTCTTCCTCTCTCTGTAGTGTCTCTACTTACATGTGCTAAAGTTTATATTCTCCTACATTTACCTTTTTCATATCAGTGACTATATGATGTTCAGACAGGTGTAGTACATCTATTCGACCCCAATTTCTAAGTCTTCTAAACAAACAATAAGTTCATCTACTTTGTTTTTGTGATCCCAATACTCTGACGCAACCTACTAACATTATTTTTCATTGTAGTTTTATGAGAATATTGTGATATACCAACATTATTTTTCACTGTACTTCATATTTTATCATCTGTAGTACCTGACTGTCGAAGCTTCTCAATAACTTTTATTTCATTCAATGTTGAATCATTGGACACTGTTCTTAGAGTAAAAACGACGTACTCTCATGAGTTTCAGGCTCCACCCATCCTTAAATATTTTGCTATCACCCCAGCCAATTTACCCTTTCCTTTCCTACTGAGATGCAGGCCATACCTTGTGATGTCCCACCTACCAATAATATCAAGAGGAACCAAACCCCTGCCTAACCAAGCAGCCGCCTGAAGCAGCTGATCTAACTCCATATTGACCCTCCTGACAGTGTGTTCAATTGGGGCCGATCATACCGCATGAAAGTAGGAACTGATCCAACATTTGTATGGTTCGTTGCAGATATCATTTTCATCAGATCACACTCAACATTGTAGCACTGATCCCTATTAATACTGTTTGCTACTCAGCCCACAATCACAACACGATCCTGTTTTGTAAAAACCTTGCACAATGATCCTACAACTTCTATCGCTTGCCTAAGACGTGCACTGGGCTTGAAAAAACCTTGTGATCTGGTACTTATCACCCAGTTTTTTCTGTGGGGTCTGGCCCACTCCTCTCCTATAGCTACTACCTAACAACAGAACTTTCCTCCTACTTTCTATTTTTATTGAAACAGTTGGTTTCCTGGTGAGAATCTATTGAGTATTAACTACACTTATATCTACTCGATCCTCTTCCTTAGTTAACTGAAGTAGCAAGGCAAATGTGTTGTTTGCATCAATGATGAAACTGTCAGGTTATGTTCTCTTGTGGTACCTGATGCTTGCCACCGCTTCCCAACAGTTTTCACTCTGAGGATTGCGTATAGAACGTACTGTCGTCAAAAACTCTTCCAAATATCCGAACGACGGAAGACGACGCCAATGTGTTACACACATGATGAACTGTGTCACGTGTGCAGCGATTAGGATCATGGGCTTATTGGAAATGAACCAGCTGTCGGCATCTAGATTGGCTGATTTACTGCACGACATACGAGACGGTCTTCGTTAGTAGAATTTAGTTGAACCTGAATAATTGGAGAGAAATGATAAAGGGAATAGTCTGTGCAATACCAACAGACTATGCTACGATGGAGTTATACCCAAAGGAAGAGGCGTCTGGCGACTCACCTCAGTGGTGCACAAAGTACTCGTATTATAAACACTTATTAAGCCACTGCAGCGAGAGCACAACGGCATGGAAGAGATAAAAACTGCAAGTTGCAAAGTTAGGTCGTCATAAGCTCATGGGGAGCTGTATCGTCGTTCCCTCGTGTCTTCGCCTTTGTCGCTCCGCTAAAGAAAGAGTCAAGGACAACTCGGCAGCTATATAGCCCGTAATGTACCGATACTGCTCCGTATAAAAAACCGAGTCGGCTTTTACACGCTATGTCATTTAGTTTATCGTCGCAGCCTGTTCATAAACATGTCGCAGAGGCGTGAAACCGCCACATTTCTATCAAGGGGCGTATGGGGAGAAAGAAAATAGCTTTCACCGTCCAGCGAAGATAGCGAGGAGTCTGTGGAGAGATCGACAACATGAAAGTGGCATGCTTTTAACAAATTCTGCACGTTGCTTGCGATTAATGAGTACTTCAGCGTATCATGCCATTAATGTCAAGAATACGTGAGCTATGTGAGCGCCACTTTTTTCTGATTTCAAAGCCCGGTTGCAAGTTTGGGACGCATGTATTAAAATTTCGTTTAGTATCCGTCATATTCAGATGTTGCATGCATTCTTACAGATCGCACTGCGAAATTCACACTTACTGGACAAGCTTAGAGCCACGACACGGAAACCAGTCACGACAGTAATGTATAGTGAGTTGTGGTCTCACTCTTGATAAATAAATTTCAGCACTTCGCATGCAGACGACAGAGGGCAAACATGGCTCTTTCCCACACACACAAGGGGTGGTGTCACCTATAGAACAATAAGTGGCGACAAAAAAAAATGCCGTATGACTGAAAAAATACACCGATTGCGGATTTAAAAAAAAATACCCTTTGTGACCAAAAGTATCCGGACACCTGGCTGAAAATGACTTACAAGTTTATGGCACCCTCTATCGGTAATGTTGGAATTCAGTATGGTGTTGGCACTCCCTTAGCCTTGATGTGAGCTTCCACTCCCACAGGCATATTTACAGTCAGGTGCTGGAAGGTTTCTTGGAGAATGGCAGCTCATTCTTCACGGAGTGCTGCACTGAGGAGAGGTATCGACGTCGGTCGGCGGGGCCTGGCGCGAAGTCGGCGTTCAAAAACACCCCATAGGTATTATATAGGATTCACGTCACGACTCTGTGCAGACCAGTTCATTACAGCGATGTTATTGTCGTGTAACCACTCCGTCCGTGTATCATGAACAGGTGCTCGATTGTGTTAAAGATGCAATCACCATTCCCGAATTGCTCTTCACCAGTAGGAAGCAAGAAGGTGCTTAAAACATCAGTGTAGGCCTGTACTGTGATAGTGCAACACAAAACAACAGGGGGTGCAAGCCCCCTCCATGAAATACACGACCACACCATAACACCACCACCTCCGAATTTTACTGTTGGCACTACAAACGCTCGCAGATGACATTCACCGGGCATTCGCCATACCCACACCCTGTGACTCGTTGTTCACCGTGATTCGTCACTCCAAACAACGTTTTCCTACTGTTCAATCGTTCAATGTTTACGCTCCTTACACCAAGCGAGGCGTTGTTTGTCATTTACAGGAGTGATGTGTGGCTTATGAGCAGCAGCTCGACCATAAAATCCAAGTTTGCTCAGTTCCCGCCCAAGTGTCATAGTACTTGCAGTGGATCCTGAGGCAGTTTGGAATTTCTGTGTGATGGTCTGGATAGGTGTCTGCCTATTACACATTACAACCCTCTTCAACTGTCGACGCTCTCTGTCAATGAACAGACGAGTTCGGCCTGTACGCTTTTGTGCTGTACGCGTCCTTCACGTTTCCACTTTATCACATCGGAAACTGTGGACCTAGGCATTTTTAGGACTGTGTAAATCTCGCGTGCAGACGTATGATACAAGTGACACACGTTCGAAGTCCGCGAGATCCGCGGGGCGCCCCATTCTGCTCTCTCACGGTGTCTAACGATTACTGAGGTCGCTGATATAGAGTACATGGCAATAGGTGGCAGCACAATGGACCTAATACGAAAAACGTATGTTTTTTGTTGGTGTCCGGATATTTCGATCACACAGTGTAGGAGATGATATTACGTAATCATTTATTGAGACCATTACGTCAATGAAGCTTTGATGAAAACTATTATCCCAACAATTAGTAATTATCTCACATTACATGTCACATGAATCTTTGTCGGAAACAGTGTACGTACTCTACATGAAGGGCGCAAAAGGATGATCTTGTACAGGGCTATTACAAATGATTGAAGCGATTTCATAAATTCGCTGTAGCTCCATTCATTGACATATGGTCACGACACACTACAGATACGTAGAAAAACTCATAAAGTTTTGTTCGGCTGAAGCCGCACTTCAGGTTTCTGCCGCCAGGGCGCTCGAGAGCACAGTGAGACAAAATTGCGACAGGAGCCGAGAAAGCGTATGTCGTGCTTGAAATGCATTCACATCAGTCAGTCATAACAGTGCAACGACACTTCAGGACGAAGTTCACCAAAGATCCACCAACTGCTAACTCCATTCGGCGATGGTATGCGCAGTTTAAAGCTTCTGGATGCCTCTGTAAGGGGAAATCAACGGGTCGGCCTGCAGTGAGCAAAGAAACGGTTGAACGCGTGCGGGCAAGTTTCACGCGTAGCCCGCGGAAGTCGTCGAATAAAGCAAGCAGGGAGCTAAACGTACCAAAGCCGACGGTTTGGAAAATCTTACGGAAGAGTCTAAAGCAGAAGCCTTACCGTTTACAATTGCTACAAGCCCTGACACACGATGACAAAGTCAAACGCTTTGAATTTTCGGCGCGGTTGCAACAGCTCATTGAAGAGGATGCGTTCTGTGCGAAACTTGTTTTCAGTGATGAAGCAACATTTTTTCTTAATGGTGAAGTGAACAGACACAATGTGCGGATCTGGGCGGTAGAGAATCCTCACGCATTCGTGCAGCAAATTCGCAATTCACCAAAAGTTAACGTGTTTTGTGCAATCTCACGGTTTAAAGTTTACGGCCCCTTTTTCTTCTGCGAAGAAAAATGTTACAGGACACGTGTATCTGGACATGCTGGAAAATTGGCTCATGCCACAACTGGAGACCGACAGCGCCGACTTCATCTTTCAACAGGATGGTGCTCCACCGCACTTCCATCATGACGTTCGGCATTTCTTAAACAGGGGATTGGAAAACCGATGGATCGGTCGTGGTCGAGATCATGATCAGCAATTCATGTCATGGCCTCCACGCGCTCCCGACTTAACCCCATGCGATTTCTTTCTGTGGGGTTATGTGAAAGATTCAGTGTTTAAACCTCCTCTACCAAGAAACGTGCCAGAACTGCGTGCTCGTATCAACGATGCTTTCGAACTCATTGATGGGGATATGCTGCGCCGAGTGTGGGAGGAGATTATCGGCTTGATGTCTGCCGAATCACTAAAGTGGCACATATCGAACATTTGTGAATGCCTAAAAAACTTTTTGAGTTTTTGTATGTGTGTGCAAAGCATTGAGAAAATATCTCAAATAATAAAGTTATTGTAGAGCTGTGAAATCGCTTCAATCATTTGTAATAACCCTGTATAATTCTCTCAGTAGAACTAAAATTTAACGAAATGCTAGGAGAAAGAAAATTGATCTGTCCAGCTATTTCTACGTTCCTTTTCCTGTCAAGTTGCGCAGAACGAATTGGTGCAGAACATTTGTTTCTGTTCAAACAAATCCTAGATAGCAGAAAATTCTACCAAACACTTGGCCTGAACAAGGAGGGTGGGACTTCCGCTTATATTGTCTCTAAATATGCAGCCTAGTGTGTTACATGGTATAGCGCCCAGCTTTTCCATAATTTTGGTATGGAAAATCTCGTTAAAGATATTTCCAACTAGACTACTAGTGAATTACGGGCTCATGATACAAAGTCTACTGCTTTTTAACAAGTTCATTAACCACCGTGATAAAGGCGTTAACTTGCTTTTCGATGGAACTAGGATAGCTTTTCACATTTTTGCAGTTAACAGCAGATTTTTACGCGTTAAATTCCATGCTGCAAGTCTTTTGCATGTCTGACTAGAAATTATGGAGTGAAAACACATCGAAAATGAACGTAGTTTAGCTGTTGCTGAAGTCGTTTGAATGATTGCCCGGATGTTTACGCCACACTCCCTGGAACCTACTACCTGCAGGTGGTGGCAACAAGGAAGTCAGAAAAATCAGAACTCACACAGAGGCTTGCTTTCGACAGTCCTTCTCACCAGCCGGCATTCGCCAATGGAACATGGGAAGGAGAAAATACAGTACTCTCAGAAGTACCTCCTGTCCACACGCGGTCAGGTGGTCTGTGGAGTAAAGGTGGAGATCTATGATGTTGTGTGCTCGTATGAGACAGCGTTATCTGCTTTGAAAGGCACGGCAGTGCTGTTCCTGAGGATATGGCGTGGGGAAGCGTCGGGTACGACTACAGGTCAAGCCTGGTAGTGGTTTAAGGAACTGTGACGGCACAATGGTAGGACGCGACATCCTGCGTCCTCATGTGTTACCTCTCATGTGACAGTATCATGGCGTCATTTTTGAACAGGACAATGCTCGTCGACACATAGTACGCGTCTCTATGAAGTGCCTGCGTGATGTAGAGGTACTCATGTGGCCACTTAGATCCCCAAGTCGGTCGCAGATAGAACATATGTAGGACCAACTTTGACGTCAACTCCGTCGCAGTGCGAGTATCCACGATACCAAGGACCACTGAACGCTTAGTACATAAGCAACAGAATAGGTGAAATTGAAGCCACATAATATAGGAACTGAAGGTTAATTAATATCCCCAAGAAATAATATACTTTACACTCACACACCACTGCGCTTTCCACAATGTACATAATAATTATAGCGTTTCGTAAGTAGTGGTTAGAAATGTTAATCCGTAAATTAAAACTTTAGCGAACGGGGAATGCAAGGCTCGAAGTAATTCAGATGCCTTCAGACCGGCCTGGCTCAGACAGGGTAACATTTCTCTCTCTCTTTCTATGCAAGTCTTTCCTGCCATCTACCATCATATCTCCTTAAAATCTGAAAATTATTTGTGTTATTTTCTGTTTCAATTTCTAATGTATTTGTAATTTAATATTACTTCCATTGTAATTGTTGAAAACAGTAACTGCTGTTTGTAATACGGAATATGTTTTGCAATCTACGTGAAAAGTTGTAAATTTACGACCTGCTATAAAGTAAGGCAACGGGTCTCTAAATCAAATCAAACCAAATCACGACAAGTTGCTTCGTCCAGCAAGTCCTTTGTAAATTCGACACTATTTTGAAACCACTAAAATAACATCACATTCCCCACCCAGTACTTCTGGGTGCTTAACTCTTTTTGTCAGACGGTCAGCTACACCATGGTCAACCACAAAAAAATTTGTGATAAATCTCAAGCCTGTCAACGCGTTTTGAGAGTATGTTCTCAACCTGAGGTAAAATACTCAGGACCCTTTCAAAAAGTTAAATATTTCATGTTTTACAAAGACTTTTGTATATTTTACATTGGAATGAGAGCACGCCCTTGGACGTGTGACTTTGATCTTGTCACGAATTTTATGCAGATATAAGTTTCCGTTGTTCTAAAACATAGTTCAGTCCAAAACTGGGATGATTACTTTAAATAGTCTGACTTGAACGTTATAATCTACAAATGACTGAACATTTTCGTACTGAACAGAAAGCTGTATTGGTTAAACGCGTGCAGCCTTAATCCTAGCCACATGAGGTAACCACCGTTGACGGCGCAGGTTTCTGTCGATAATAGCATGAACGTTACATATCGCTTGCGACTGTGGCAATAGTTTCCACGTACTTTTTGTCTAGCTTAAAAGAGATTATCAGTGTCTTTACCGCTTCAAAGCGTCATTTGCTGTGGAGGAGATAGCCGCCTCAACCTGTTGTGCGCTGAGGTGACAACAGTCATGGGATACCTCCTAATTTCATGTCGGACGTCCTTTTGCCTAGCGTAGTGCATCATCTCGTCGTGGCATGGACTCAAGTCGTTGGAAGTCCCCTCCAGAAATAATGAGCCACGCCGCCTGTATAGCCGTCCATAACTACGAATGTGTTGCAGGTACAGGATTTTGTAGTCGGTTATGTCCCATAAACGTTCAATTTGGGTGATTTGGAGAGCCAAATCATTTACAGGAAATGTCCAGAATCATACTCAAACCAATCGCGAACAACTGTGGCCCGTTGACATGGCGGACTGTCATCCAGAAAAATTCCGTCCTTATTTGGGAACATGAAGTCCATGAATGGCTGCAAATGATCTGCAAGAAGGCAAACATAACCATTTCCAGTCAATGAACGGCTCAGTTGGATCAGAGGGACCATTCCATTTCATGCAAATAATGTCCGCATCGTTACGGAGCGCCAGCCGTAGTGGCCGTGCGGTTCTAGGCGCTACAGTCTGGAACCGAGCGACCGCTACGGTCGCAGGTTCGAATCCTGCCTCGGGCATGGATGTGTGTGATGTCCTTAGGATAGTTGGGTTTAATTAGTTCTAAGTTCTAGGCGACTGATGACCTCAGAAGTTAAGTCGCATAGTGCTCAGAGCCATTTCGTTACGGACCGACCACCAGGTTGTACAGTGCCTTGTTGACAAATTGGGTTCATTGCTTCATGGGGTCTGCGCCACACTCGAACCCTACTATCAGTTCTTACTATCTGAGATCGGGACTCATTTGACCAGACTACGGTTTACCAGTCGTCTAGAATCCAAACGATATGGTCACGACGCACGAAGAGGTGCTACAGACGATGACGTGCTGTCAGCAAAATCACTCACGTCGGTTCGTTTATGCCATAGCACATTAACGCAAAATTCCGGCGTACTTTCCTAACGGATACGTTGGTAGTACGTCCCACACTGATTTTTGCGGTTATTTTACGCGTGTTGCCTGTCTGTTAGCACTAAAAACTCTACGCAAAAGCCGCTGCTCTCTGTGAATGTAGTCGGCCCTTGCGTTATCTGTGGTGACAGATAATACCTGAAATTTGGTATTCTCGGCACGGCCGGCCGGAGTGGCCGAGCGGTTAAAGCCGCTACAGTCTGGAACCGCACGACCGCTACGGTCGCAGGTTCGAATCCTGCCTTGGGCATGGATGTGTGTGATGTCCTTAGGTTAGTTAGGTTTAAGTAGTTCTAAGTTCTAGGGGACTTATGACCACAGCAGTTGAGTCCCATAGTGCTCAGAGCCATTTGAACCCTTTTTTATTCTCGGCACACTCTTGATACTGTGGATCCCTGAATACTAAATTTCCTAACGATTTCCGAAATGGGATATCCCTTGCGTCTAGTTTCAACTACCATTCCGCGCTCAAAGTCTCTTAATTCCCGTCGTGCGGTCATAATCAAGTCGGAAACCTTTTCACATGAATTACCTAAATGCGAATGAGACATCCGCCAAGGCACTGCCCTTTTATAACTGCGCACGCGGTAATACCACCTTCTGTATATCCGCATGTCGCTATTCTATGAAGTTTGTCACTTCAGTCTATGTCATTATTTCCGCGAATGCAGTCTTCGACCTACTGACGTTAAGCTAAAGGTGTAGCAGAATGAACAGGATGTAGCAGCGATATCTAGGTCACGAGATTCAGAGCACCGTATAGATGGAGCAGTGAATAACATATCATTTAGATATCCGTTGCTGTAAACACCACTGACGCTCCTTTGTTTGTGAGCGTCCAAACAGGGGCGTGTATTGAAAATATCGCCGTCATCAGAGGGTCGTTTGATGAGCGGCTACAGTGCGGCAAACGCATTTCGAGGCTCAAAAGAAGGAGGGCGGCCGCAGGCGTAGTGGAAGCGGGGCGCGCTTCACAGCGACAAATCCCCGGGCCGGGGCAGCGCAGCGCCAGATTACAGGCGCTCTTCATTACACGCTTTATTACTGGCCGGCCTCGCCTCGCCTCGCCTCGCCTCGCCTGCCCTGGCCTGGCCTGATCTGGGCGGGTATTCACGTCCGCGGTTTGGGCCGACAGACGACAGAGGCCGCAGGAACGCTAACCGGCGGCCCGGCTGTCGCTCTCGCGCCAGTATGTACCGCGCTCTGCCAACCACGCGGCCGGCTCGGTTACGGTGCGCGAATTCCATTACACAGACCACAAAAATCCACACGTAAAATTAGGACTGACGAGGGCAACGAGGAGGTTATCGGTTCGGGAAAGCAGCAATTCGCTCTGTGCAGAACTGCTCCTAGCATCTGCGTCGACACGGTCTAGCCACTTTCATGTGCTCGCAGCCTATGTTCGACGTCAACGTCCAACATCTCTCACAGACGCAGTCGTTGTAGTAATGCAATAATGGACTAATTTATCTAACGTCCAAAAGGCCATCATCACTGGCTTTGCGGCTTAGGAGGGAAACATTTCAGAAACAGCTGGAGTTTGCAACTCTTTGCGTGCTGCTGTGGTTAAAGTAACGTGCACCGCAAAATGGCGATTCTAAAACCGGGGTCTATACAAGGGCGATGTTCTTGAGGACAATATTATGGAAATGGAAGAGGATGTAGATGAAGATGAAATGGGAGATATGATACTGCGTGAAGAGTTCCACTGAAAGACCTAAATCGAAACAAGGCCCCAGGAGTAGACAGCATTCCTTTAGAACTACTGATAGCCTTGGGAGAGCCAGCCCTGACAAAACTCTCCCATCTGGTGAGCAAGATGTATAAGAGAGCTGAAATACCCTCAGACTTCAAAGAGAATATAATAATTCCAATCCCAAAGAAAGCAGGTGTTGACAGATGTGAAAATTACCGAACTATCAGTTTAATATGTCACGGCTGCAAAATACTAACGCGATGCCTTTACAGACGAATGGAAAAACTGGTAGAAGCCGACCTCGGGGAAGATCAGCTTGGATTCCGTAGAAATGTAGGAACACGTGAGGCAATACTAACCCTACGACTTATCTTAGAAAATAGTTTAAGGAAAGGCAAACATATGTTTCTTGTATTTGTAGACTTAGACAAAGCTTTTGACAATGTTGACTGGAATACTCTGTTTCAAATTCTGAAGGTGGCAGGGGTAAAATACAGGGAGCGAAAGGCTATTTACACTTTGTACAGAACCAGAAGTCAGTTATAAGAGTCGTGGGACACGAAAGGGAAGCAGTGGTTGGGAAGGGAGTGAGACAGGGTTGTAGCCTCTCCCCGATGTTATTCAATCTGTATATTGAGCAAGCAGCAAAGGAAACAAAAGAAAAATTCGGAGTAGGAATTAAAGTCCATGGAGAAGAAATAAAAACTTTTGAGGTTCGCCGATGACATTGTAATTCTGTCAGAGACAGCAAAGGACTAGGAAGAGCAGTTGAACGGAATGGACAGTGTCTTGAAAGGAGGATATAAGATGAACAGCAAGAAAAGCAAAACGAGGATAATGGATTGTAGTCGAATTAAGTCGGGTGATGCTGTGGAAATGAGACACTTAGAGTAGTAGATGAGCTTTGCTGTTTGGGGAGCAACATACCTGATGATGGTCGAAGTAGAGAAGATATAAAATGTAGACTGGCAATGGCAAGGAAAGCGTTTGTGAAGAACAGAAACTTGTTAACATCGAGTACAGATTCAAGTGTCAGGAAGTCGTTTCAGAAAGTATTTGTATGGAGTGTAGCCATGTATGGAAGTGAAACGTGGACGATAAATAGTTTGGACAAAAAGAGAATAGAAGCTTTCGAAATGTGGTGCTACAGAAGAATGCTGAAGGTTAGATGGGTAGATCACATAACTAATGAGGAGGTATTGAATAGAATTGGGGAGAAGAGAAATTTGTGGCACAACTTGACTAGAAGAAGGGATCGCTTGGTAGGACATATTCTGAGGCATCAAGGGATCACCAATTTAGTATTGTAGAAAACCGTGGAGGGTAAAATTCGTAGAGGAAGACCAAGAGGTGAATACAACAAGCAGATTCAGAAGGATGTAGGCTGCAGTAACTACTGGGAGATAAAGAAGCTTGCGCAGGGTAGATTAGCATCGAGAGCTGCAACAAACCAGTCTCTGGACTGAAGAGCACCACAACAACAACAAAACCAGCCCCAAGGGCCATAGGTGATAGGGGTGAACGACGGCTGGGGAGAAGTGCGCGGGCGAATAGAAGTGTTGCTGTTGAGCAACTGACCGCTCGGGCGAACCAAAGGGCTACAAACAGTGACTCATCAACGACCATTCAGCGAACGTTGCTGCACATCAGGCGCCTCGGTCATGCAGCTATGCTGACTGCTGCTCATCGGCGACATATGCTGGGCTTTGAACGCCAATACTGGAGCTGAGTGCCAACGGGTGGTCTTTTGACACGAATCACGTTTTATGCTCCATCTGAAAATGACCACTGGCGTGTGCGGCGTGAAATTTCTGAAAGCAAACAAAGATCGACCCTTACGGTCTGGGCCGCCAAACTCCTCGATTTCAAACCCAGTCGAGAATCTGTGGATCCACCTAGATTGCGCTCATCGGGCCGTAGATCTTCAGCCGAGAAAGCTAGCGCATCTGGCTACGGCACTAGAGTCAGGCACGGCGGCTGCACATGCCTGTGGCTACCTCCCTGACTCTCCTACTGCATGTCACACACTGGTCTGCGGTGCCGAAGGTGGTTATTCAGGCTACTGACAGGTGATCACATTAATGTGACTGAACCGTAGATATTTCCATCCATAATCCGCAACCGATTGCGAAGTGCGTTTCACAGGATACTTTCCACTGTATCAGGTATTAGAGCTTCCTGTTCATTCACATGTGGAGCGTGTGAAGAATGATTGTTTTAATGCCTCTGTGGGCGCTGTAATTACACTACTGGCCATTAAAATTGCTGTACCACGAAGATGACGTGCTACAGACGCAAAATTTAACCGACAGGAAGTAGATGCTGTGATATGCAAGTGATTAGCTTTTCAGAGCATTCACACAAGGTTGAACCCGGTGGCGACACCTACAACGTGCTGACATGAGGAAAGTTTCCAACCGATTTCTCATGCACAAACAACAGTTGACCGGCGTTGCCTGGTGGAACGTTGTTGTGATGCCTCGTGTAAGGACGAAAAATGCGTACCATGACGTTTCCGACTTTGATAAAAGTCGGATTGTAGCCTATCGCAATTGCGGTTTATCGTATCGCGACTTTGCCGCTCTCGTTGGTCGAGATCTAATGACTGTTCGTAGAATATGGAATCGGTGGGTTCAGGAGGGTAATACGGAATGCCGTGCTGGAACCCAACGACCTCGTATCACTAGCAGTCGAGATGACAGGCATCTTATCGGCATGGCTGTAAAGGATCGTGCAGCCACGTCTCGATCCCCGAGTCAACAGATGGGGACGTTTGCAAGACAACAACCATCTGCATGAACAGTTCGACGACGTTTGCAGCAGCATGGACTATCAGCTCGGAGACCATGGCTGCAGTTACACTTGACGCTGCATCACAGACAGGAGTGCCTGCGATGGTGTACTCAACGACGAACCTGGGTGCACGAATGGCAAAACGTCATTTTGTCGGATGAATCCAGGTTCTGTGTACAGCGTCATGATGGTCACATCCGGTTTTGGCGACATCGCGGTGAACGCACATTGGAAGCGTGTATTCGTCATCGCCGCACTGGCGTACCACACGGAGTGACGGTATGGGGTGCCATTGGTTACACGTCTCGGTCACCTCTTGTTCGCATTGACGGCACTTTGAACAGTGGACGTTACATTTCAGATGTGTTATGACCCGTGGCTGTATCCTTCATTTGATCCCTGCGAAACCCTACATTTCAGCAGGATAATGCAAGACTGCATGTTGCAGGTCCTGTACGGGCCTTTCTGGATACAGAAAATGTTCTACTGCTGCCCTGGCCAGCATATTCTCCAGATCTCTCACCAACTGAAAACGTCTTGTCAATGGTGGCCGAGCAGCTGGCTCGTCACAATACGCCAGTCACTATCCTTGACGAACTGTGGTATCGTGTTGTAACTGCATGGGCAGCTGTATCTGTACATGGCATCCACGCTCTGTTTGACTCAATGCCCAGGCGTATCAAGGTCGTTATTACGGCCAGATTTGGTTGTTTTGGGTACTGATTTCTCAGGATCTATACACCCAAATTGTGTGAAAATGTAATCACATGTCAGTTCTAGTATAATATATTTCTCCAACGAATACCCGATTATCATCTGCATTTGTTCTTGGTGTAGCAATTTTAATGGCCAGTAGTGTACAAGGGCGTACTGAAAAGTGATGCCTCGGATTTTTTTAAATGTGAAAAATAAAACAAACGTTACCAACATTCTACATCTTTATTCCTCACGTCTACATACTTGCAGGCTTCCGCCGCCAGAGGGCTCAGAGCTGTAACGTGTAACGTAGCGGTGTGTAACCGAACTATGTCAGCGCCTGTGAAACAGCGTTTTATGATCGAATTTCGGATGCGAAGAGTTCGTCCTCGCATGGAGCACTCTCTACATCGGCATGACAGTGTCAGACCATACACGAGCGCTGCCACATTTGCAACGGTCAGACACCCTCGCTTCCTGTCATCGACTATCAGTCACACAGTTCCCGACTTGATTCCATCCGATTTTCATCTGTTTCCGAAACGCCATCGTGAACATCACTTTGATAGTGATGAAGCGATACGAGCTGGGGTGAACTTGTGACTCCGTCAACAAAGCCAAACATTCTACAGTAACGTTATCAACAAACTGGTCTCTTCTTGGGAGAAATGCAATCGTCGCCAGGATGACTACATTGAAATACAAATATATAGACATGAAGAATAAAAACGTAGAATTTTAATAACGTTTGTTTTATTTAACTTTAAGAAGTTCCACATATTGTCATGTAGTCTCATCATTGCTGCGGGAGTGACACGTGGGAGATTGTAGTACGTTCCTACATACGAGGGTTGACTGAAAAGTAACACCTCCATCTTCGTAACTCTTCAACAGTTGGCATCATTGATATGCGGCAGGTATTGGCTTGTTCCGTAGCCTCTTCTGTACAGCTCCAGATGGCGGGAAGCCTTAGCATTGAACGGTTGTGTTGTTACAGTATAAAGTATGGAACCCTGCGCAGACGGTCGGTCAATGCGATTCAAGCAACGTGCAGCCACTGAATTCTTGACAACAGAAAGTGACACCCCAAAGGAGATTCATCAGAGAATGAAAACAGTTTATGGTGATTGTGTTGATGTGAGTACTGTGCGTCATTGGGCGAGTAAGTTGAAAGATGTTGAGGTGGGAACATCTGACGTGCGTGACAAAAAAAGGGTTGCGCGTCCTGTGACAGCAACCACCGAGATTAACAAGCAAAATGTTGACAGATTGATTCAGGACGATCGTCGTATCACTCAGAGAGAAACTGCAAGCACAATCGGCATTTCACAAGAACGTGTGGGTCACATCATTGCTTTGCTTGGCTATCGGAAGATCTGTACACCACAGCAGAACTTCAGAGACTGAATCTCACCACCGTACAGCATCCTCCATACAGTCCAGATTTAGCACCGTCTTATTTTCCTCTGCTACCGATAATGAAAGACGATCTGCGGGGACATCATTATGCTTTTGATGAAGATGTTGAGAGAACTTTGAGACCGTGGTTGCGGAAACAGCGTGTCGACTTCTTCTGTTACGGCTTCAGAAAACTTGTTCATCGTTGGCAGAAATATATCCAATTGCCTTGTGATTAAGTGGAAAAGTTAATACTGGTAATTAAAGATCACATTCTAAGGATTATTTCTGCGTTTGATTTATTAAAATATTCCCATCCAAACCCAACTAACGTAGGTGGAGGCATTACTTTTCATTCAACCCTCGTACATCACGTAAGGCTGTCTCTTGAAACAGTAGGCTTTATCGAGGTAGCAGGAGAAGGTGGTTTTGGTTGCGGGAGAAGAAGATGGACAGAGAGGGAAGGAGCAGGTGGACAAAGGAGATAGGAGCAGATGGCCATAGGGGGAAGGAGCAGATGGCCGGAAGATGGACAGAGAGAGGGGAGATGGGCAAATAAGCAGACGTAGGGGCTGGAGGAGATGGACTAATAGTAGTGGAATAAATACATGCTCTAGTAACTCCGGATTTTGAGTTAGTTTAGCATGAAATCGTTGTACCACGAAAAGAAGTAATGTCTGATATTAACAAAATTCTGTCCAAAGGAAAATAGCGATTAAGAGTATTTTCACTATAACGTGGCCTCTAGATTCTGTCTTTAACTGAATATTTATCTACGTTTATCATACACTATACACCAAGTGATTCAAAGTACCCGGACACCACCAAAAACATACATTTTTCATATTAGATGCATTGTGCTGCTACCAACTGCCAGGTAGGCGACCTCAGTAATCGTTTTCTGCTGATGTTGATATTACCCTATAGTCATCTGACCAGAAATCCTTGTCTTCTCTCCATTTCACATCACTCGTCCCTACTATATCTAGACCGGTCGTTAGCATTTCTGTTTTCAGATTTACTAGCTTCCGTATCAAGTCAAATTTGATGATATTACATGCCCCTCTTCATAAAACGTTATATTTTTGTTGTTGGTAATGCAAACTTCTTCTGATCATCACCTCTTGGCAGTCCCTCCCGGAGATATGAATGGAGGACTAGTCCATAATCTTTTGCCAATGGAGAGATCATCATGACACTGTTTCAATTACAGGCCACATTACCTGTGGATACACATTTTGTGTTTTTATATAGTGGTTTCCCTTGCCTTCTGCGTTCTCATGCCGTTGATCACTGCTGATCTTCCGCCTTTAGGAGCAGTTTCCCAGCCAGTGGCAAGAGGATGCCCTGAGCCTCTATTCGCTCCTCCACCCTGTTAGACAAGGTCATTGGCTGAATGACGTTGACTTTTTAGGCCGGAAGTCTTAGGCCGCCAATGCTTCTGATTTTTATTCAAAATTTAAGCGGGTCTATGTTCGAACCCAAGACCGAGGACGTTCGGATATCTTGATTACTAATCACGTAACGTGTATCCACAGGAAATGTGGCCTGTAATTGAAGAAGTGTCATGATGATCTCTCCATTGGCAAAATATTCCGGAATTGTCCCCCATTCGGATCTCCGGGAGGGGACTGCCAAGGGGGAGGTTACCATGAGAAAAAGATTGAATGATCTACGAAAGGATAACGTTCTACGAGTCGGGGCGTGAAATGTCAGAAGCTTGAACGTGGTAGGGAAACTAGAAAATCTGAAAAGGGAAATGCAAAGGCTCAATCTAGATATAGTAGGGGTCAGTGAAGTGAAGTGGATGGAAGACAAGGATTTCTGGTCAAATGAGTATCGGGTAATATCAACAGCAGCAGAAAATTGTATAACAGGTGTAGGATTCGTTATGAATAGGAAGGTAGGGCAGAGGGTGTGTTACTGTGAACAGTTCAGTGATCGGGTTGTTCTAATCAGAATCGACAGCAGATCAACACCGACAACGATAGTTCAGGTATACATGCCGACGTCGCAAGCTGAAGATGAACAGATAGAGATAGTGTATGAGGATATTGAAAGGGTAATGCAGTGTGTAAAGGGGGACGAAAATCTTATAGTCATGGGCGACTGGAATGCAGTTGTAGGGGAAGGAGTAGAAGAAAGGGTTACAGGAGAATATGGGCTTGGGACGAGGAATGAAAGAGGAGAAAGACTAATTGAGTTCTGTAACAAGTTTCAGCTAGTAATAGCGAATACCCTGTTCAAGAATCACAAGAGGAGGAGGTATACTTGGAAAAGGCCGGGAGATACGGGAAGATTTCAATTAGATTGCATCATGGTCAGACAGAGATTCCGAAATCAGATACTGGATTGTAAGGCGTACCCAGGAGCAGATATAGACTCAGATCACAATATAGCAGTGATGAAGAGTAGGCTGAAGTTCAAGACATTAGTCAGGAAGAATCAATACGCAAAGAAGTGGGATACGGAAGTACTAAGGAATGACGAGATACGTTTGAAGTTCTCTAACGCTATAGATACAGCAATAAGGAATAGCGCAGTAGGCAGTACAGTTGAAGAGGAATGGACATCTCTAAAAAGGGCCATCACAGAAGTTGGGAAGGAAAACATAGGTACAAAGAAGGTAGCTGCGAAGAAACCATGCGTAACAGAAGAAATACTTCAGTTGATTGATGAAAGGAGGAAGTACAAACATGTTCCGGGAAAATCAGGAATACAGAAATACAAGTCGCTGAGGAATGAAATAAATAGGAAGTGCAGGGAAGCTAAGACGAAATGGCTGCAGGAAAAATGTGAAGACATCGAAAAAGATATGATTGTCGGAAGGACAGACTCAGCATACAGGAAAGTCAAAACAACCTTTGGTGACATTAAAAGCAACGGTGGTAACATTAAGATTGCAACGGGAATTCCACTGTTAAATGCAGAGGAGAGAGCAGATAGACGGAAAGAATACATTGAAAGCCTCTATGGGGGTGAAGATTTGTCTCATGTGATAGAAGAAGAAACAGGAGTCGATTTAGAAGAGATAGGGGATCCAGTATTAGAAGCGGAATTTAAAAGAGCTTTGGAGGACTTACGGTCAAATAAGGCAGAAGAGATAGATTACATTCCATCAGAATTTCTAAAATCATTGGGGGAAGTGGCAACAAAACGACTATTCACGTTGGTGTGTAGAGTATATGAGTCTGGCGATATACCATCTGACTTTCGGAAAAGCATCATCCACACAATTCCGAAGACGGCAAGAGCTGACAAGTGCGAGAATTATCGCACAATCAGCTTAACAGCTCATGCTTCGAAGCTGCTTTCAAGAATAATATATAGAAGAATGGAAAAGAAAATTGAGAATGCGCTAGGTGACGATCAGTTTGGCTTTAGGAAAAGTAAAGGGACGAGAGAGGCAATTCTGACGTTACGGCTAATAATGGAAGCAAGGCTAAAGAAAAATCAAGACACTTTCATAGGATTTGTCGACCTGGAAAAAGCGTTCGACAATATAAAATGGTGCAAGCTGATCGAGATTCTGAAAAAAAGTAGGGGTAAGTTATAGGGAGAGATGGGTCATATACAATATATACAACAACCAAGAGGGAATAATAAGAGTGGACGATCAAGAACGAAGTGCTCGTATTAAGAAGGGTGTAAGACAAGGCTGTAGCCTTTCGCCTCTACTCTTCAATATGTACATCGAGGAAGCACTGATGGAAATAAAAGAATGGTTCAGGAGTGGAATTAAAATACAAGGTGAAAGGATATCAATGATACGATTCGCTGGTGACATTGCTATCCTGAGTGAAAGTGAAGAAGAATTAAATGATCTGCTGAACGGAATGAACAGTCTAATGAGTACACAGTATGGTTTAAGAGTAAATCAGAGAAAGACGAAGGTAATGAGAAGTAGTAGAAATGAGAACAGCGAGAAACTTAACTTCAGGATTGATGGTCACGAAGTCAATGAAGTTAAGGAATTCTGCTACCTAGGCAGTAAAATAACCAATGACGGACGGAGCAAGGAGGATTTCAAAAGCAGACTCGCTATGGCAAAAAAGGCATTTCTGGCCAAGAGAAGTCTACTAATATCAAATACCGGCCTTAATTTGAGGAAGAAATTTCTGAGGATGTACGTCTGGAGTACAGCATTGTATGGTAGTGAAACATGGACTGTGGGAAAACCGGAACAGAAGAGAATCGAAGCGTTTGAGATGTGGTGCTATAGACGAATGTTGAAAATTAGGTGGTCCGATAAGGTAAGGAATGAGGAGGTTATACGCACAATCGGGGAGGAAAGGAATATGTGGAAAACACTGATAAGGAGAAGGGACAGAATGATAGGACATCTGCTAAGACATGAGGGAATGACTTCCATGGTACTAGAGGGATCTGTAGAAGGCAAAAACTGTAGAGGAAGACAGAGATTGGAATACAAGCAAATAATTGAGGATGTAGGTTGCAAGTGCTACTCTGAGACGAAGAGGTTAGCACAGGAAAGGAATTTGCGGCGGGCCGCATCAAACCAGTCAGTAGACTGATGACCAAAAAAAATTCAAAGTCTGCACTACCCCCCCCTCTCCCCCCTCCCCCCTCTCCCACCAGTTTTTTTTTTCTTTTGAGTTGCATTTGGTTGTAGCGTGTCGGGCGTCGAAGTCCATTGTTGATCCCTTCACTGAGTTTTTTTTATGTATAGAGAGCAGGTAATTCTAATAGTCGACACCCTGAGCTACCGTGCCGGCGCCTCTAGACTACGTATCTGTACAGGTTGCAAATAGTGTTTCGCTCCATATATTCTACTCCTGATATCTTTAGAATTTCGAAGAGAGTATTCCAGTCGACACGATCAAAAGCTTTCTCTAAGTCTACAGACGCTATAAACGTAGATTTGCCTTCCCTTAATAAATTTTCTAAGATAACTCATAGATTTATTGTTGCCCTGCGTGTTCCTGCATCCTCCGGAATCCCAATTGATATTCCCTGACTTCGGCTCCTATCAGTTCTCCCATTCTTCTGTTAAGAACTCGTGTTAGTATTTGCAACTATGAATTATTAAATTGAAAATTCGTTAATATTCACACCCGTCAGCACGTGCTTTCTTTGGAAAAGGAATTACTTCATTCTTTTTGAAGTCGGAGGGTATTTCGCCTGTCTCACAAATCTTGCGCACAACGTGGAATAGTATTGTCATGGCTAGCTCCACGAAGAGCATCAGTAGTGCTGGCGAATACTGTCGACTCCGGGTGCCTTATTTCGACTTGCGTCTTTCAGTGCTCTATCAAATTCTTCTCACACTATCCTATCTCCTAGTCCATCTATATCCACAAGTCCTATAATATTGCATTCTAGCGCATCTCCTTTGCATAGCCCTTCTATACACTCCTTTCTCCTTTCCGCTTTCCCGCCTTTGCCTGGTAATGATTTTCCATCTCAGCCTTTGATATTCATACAGCTGCTTTTCTTTTCTCCAAATACATCTTTCATTTTCCTGTAGGTAGTCTCTACATTTCTCCTGTAGGCCCTATCTATCTTTCGTTTATTTAGCACCGAGGCCTCGTCAACAACTTTATTATTTACACAGGGAATTTTGCTCGATGGACATCTCTCAGACAACCTTCCTTCGCCTGAATCAAATCACGTCGACTGCCCTCCAGTGAATCCCTCGCTACTTTCTTTCTTCACGACTGTCAGTACAATCTTTGTTCTACGAAGTTATTATGATCATTTTACATTTATCATTTATATCTCTGCCACTGTTACAAGTGACCGTTACAATTTCATTTCACAACAGAAACAGACTTCAAAAGAAAAACAGATTTTATTTCCAGAGCGTAGGGCAGCAGAGACAAGGGACGCAACACCATTAGATGTAGGATGACCATCTGAACAAGTGACAGGTTTCACTGCGAATTTGGAATTTTACCTACGATATCTGTGAACAACGTTATGGTAAGAACCATTCGTCACCGGCCTCCCTCCTCACCAAGTGATGGTAAAAATGTTGATTACCAGAGGGCAACAACAGCTATCGCCCCAGTTGGATCATTTATTGTATGATTATATGATAGCGGAACAAACACTGGTAGCAGTTACTTCTGTAAAATATCTGGGAGTATGCGTGCGGAACGATCTGAAGTGGAATTATCATATAAAATTAATTGTTGGTGAGGCGGGTCCACGTTGAGATTCATTGGGAGAATCCTTAGAAAACGTAGTCCATCAACCAAGGGGGTGGCTTACAAAACACTTGTTCGACCTATACTTGAGTATTGTTCATCAGTGTGGGATCCGTATCAGGTCGGGTTGACAGAAGAGATAGAGAAGATCCAAAGAAGAGCTGCGCGTTTCGTCACAGGGTTATTTGGTAAGCGTGATAGCGTTACGGAGATGTTTAGCAAACTCAAGTGGCAGAATCTGCAAGAGAGGCGGCCGGCCAGTGTGGCCGTGCGGTTCTAGGCACTTCAGTCAGGAACCGCGTGACCGCTACGGTCGCAGGTTCGAATCTTGCCTCGGGCATGGATGTGTGTGATGTCCTTAGGTTAGATAGGTTTAATTAGTACTAAGTTCTAGGCGACTGATGACCTCAGAAGGGAAGTCGCATAGTGCTCAGAGCCAATTGAACCATTTTTTGCAAGAGAGGCGCTGTGCATTGCGGTGTAGCTTGCTGTCCAGGTTTCGAGAGGGTGTGTTTCTGGATGAGGTATCAAATATTTTGCTTCCCCCTACTTATACCTCCCGAGGAGATCACGAATGTAAAATTAGAGAGATTCGAGCGCGCACGGAGTTTTTCCGGCAGTCGTTCTTCCCGCGAACCATACGCGATTGGAACATCGTTGGGTGGCTTGCGGAGTATAAATGTAGATGTAGATGTAGCGTGAACTGGAGAATTCGGCTCGTGAAGCGAACTCAACTTTTGTCGCAGGAACAGCGTGATAGCCGCCAATACATATTATTGCAGTATCTATATTCACGGAGCCACCATTCTACGTTTTTCTATAGCGCGGCAATTCTCGGAAGTGCATCTGGAAACAGTACAGTTCGTATACGAGGTCTGTTTCACAGCACTTTGGAATGAGCTGTCCTCGTGTATAATTTACGGAATGAAACGTAATGCACTCAAAGACGGGTGTTGTTTGCAGTTGCGTTGTTTTTTGCGGGAGCAGTTTCTTGCGTGGCAGCCACGAGTGGGTGGACCCGGCGAGGCGTTAAAAATGCAGATTAACGAGCGCGGCGCAGTCCGCACCTGGACCCCCTGGGGCTGCGCCGAGAGAAAAATTGGCTCTCCCTAAAATATTGTCGCACGCGCAGTGATTTATGGGTTTCGCGGATTCTACGTGTACGAAATTACGCGGCCACCCCGGGGAGCTCCTACTGCTTACCGCCGTGACGTCACCGTCCGCCGTCCTATTAAAGGCCTCTCCCCCCGAACTGGCGATGCAGTCGTGTGTCATTGTGTGGACGTCACAGGAAGCTCCCACGGGACCCGACTCCCGCTTTGCAGGTTTTTCAATCACGCTAATCGCTTGTTCGTAATTAGATTCCATCCGGGGCATTTCCTAGCCACGAGGGTACGATACGGTATTAACTTGCCTGTTAGTGAGAAACGCCTCGCATATGACAGGGCATCTTTCTCACTACCAGTCTACACCTTTCCACAGCTACCCCGTGGTTATTCTGCTTGGGGATAGTCGCAACTTACTAGTACACAAAAATATTTACAATCCTGAAATAGTTTGTAGAGCATCATTAGAGAATCGAAGAAAAGTTGTAAAAAGAAACTGGAAAGCCAATAGGGCAAGACTAACGTCGGTATTGTTAAACTTACTTGCTGGAAAAAATTTTATGAGGGAAGTGAAAAGTACTGATCACGGCGAATCTGTGTTGGGAACAAGGTAGTGCTCCGAGGAGACTTCAAGCATTTCAGTATTACACTACTGGCCATTAAAATTGCTACACCAAGAAGAAATGCAGATGATAAACGTGTATTCATTGGACAAATATATTATACTACAACTGACATGTGATTACATTTTCACGCAATTTGGGTGCATAGATCCTGAGAAACCAGTGCCCAGAACAACCACTGGCCGTAATAACGGCCTTAATACGCCTGGGCATTGAATCAGAAAGAGCTTGGATGTCGTGTACAGGTACAGCTGCCCATGTAGCTTCAATACGACACCACAGTTCACCAAGAGTAGTGACTGGCGTATTGTGACGAGCCATCATTGACTAGACGTTTTCAATTGGTGAGAGACCTGGAGAATGTGCTGGCCATGGCACAGTGGAACATTTTCTGTATCCAGAAAGGCCCGTACTGGACCTGCAACATGCGGCCGTGCATTATCCTGCTGAAATGTAGGGTTTCAAGGGGTCGAATGAAGGGTACAGCCACAGGTCGTAATAACACATCTGAAATGTAACGTCCACTGTTCAAAGTGCCGTCAATGGGAACAAGAGGTGGCCGAGATGTGTAACCAATGGCAACCCATACCATCACGGCGGGTGATACGCCAGTATGGCGATGACGAATACACGCTTCCAATGTGCGTTCACCGCGATGTCGCCAAACACGGATGCGACCATCATGATGCTGTCAACAGAACCTGGATTCATCCGAAAAAATGACGTTTTGCCATTCGTGCACCCAGGTTCGTCGTTGAGTACACCATCGCAGGCGTTCCTGTGTGTGATGCAGCGCAAGGGTAACCGCAGCCATGGTCTCCGAGCTGATAGTCCATGTTGCTGCAAACGTCGTCGAACTGTTCGTGCAGATGGTTGTTGTCTTGGAAACGTCGCCATCTATTGACTCAGGGATCGAGACGTGGCTGCACAATCCGTTCCAGCCATGCGGATAAGATGCCTGTCATCTCGACTGCTAGTGATACGAGGCCGTTGGGATCCAGCACGGCGTTCCGTATTACCCTCCTGAACCCACCGACTCCATATTCTGCTAACAGTCATTGGATATCGACCAACGAGAGCAGCAATGTCGCGATACGATAAACCTCAATCGCGATAGGCTACAATCCGATATTTATCATCGGTTTGAAACTCTCCTCATGTCAGCACGTTGTAGGTGTCGCCACCGGCGCCAACCTTGTGTGAATACTCTGAAAAGCTAATCATTCGCATATCACAGCATCTACTTCCTGTGGGTTAAATTTCGCGTATGTGGGACGTCATCTTCGTGGTGTAGCAATTTTAATAGCAGGTAAAGCAACTTTCATTGAATGCTGCACTACACACCAAAATGACATATAAACGACACTATGTTTCAACATAGTCACCGTATTTCCCCCAAACAAGGGTCGGAGCATTCTACCAAACCTTTAGTTCCTTGACGAAGGTCACAGATCCATCGGAAAACCGCTGTTTTAACGTCCTTATCGTTGGATAATCTCTCCTCCCCCCCTCCCCCCATCTCCCTGATGTTCTTCCAGCTAGCTGAAGAGATGGAAATCGCATGGTACAAGATCTGGAGTTACGGATCAGCTTCACCCACGCCTGTGCGGCATTGGTCAAATTGTTCCAACCACTTTAAATGACTGAACACGAATTGCATTTGGTCTATAATGCGCAAGAATTAGACGTTTCCAGTTGCCGTGCGACTTCAATCGCACAGTGAGTCGCACCTGTCTCTGCAGGAAATCGACAACGCATACTTTCTTCTGACGATGCGGCACTGATACAGCACAACTGTTTTAAAGTGGGGCAATAAGTGTAACTTACTTCCTCTTATTTTCTCAGGTACGTAATTGTTGAATCGAATGGACAGTCAATTTAGCAGAAAATCTGGGTTGAAGATAAATAAATAACAGTTGCAATTGATTAAGAGCAGTAGACAAGAGAACAATACCTATTCAACAACTAAATTGTTAACGCAACGGTGGAGAAATGAAGGATTTCTTGTCTGTGGCAGGCAAGATTGCACAACGTGTCTGAAGACAGGGAGACGTTAGAAGTGAATTGGCTTAGGGAAAATAAGCTTTCTACACCTATCAAATACTGATGAGAATCAATTTCCCCAAAATGTACGTCTACAGCTCAGAGTCGAATGCGAATGAACCGTGGACGAAGTGATAATCGAAGAAAAACTGGCAGGACTGAGATCTTTTGGTAGCCTTCTGGAACAATGTGATCCATCTGTAAAGAAAATCGCATACAAGACGTTGGTGCGGCCTATTCTGGAGTACTTTCCCAGGGTTTGTTTGGCAGTCCTTGTCGAGTAGACTTGACGACATACGTAGGAAGATCTAACAGACCCGCTGCTAGCATCGCAACAGGTATAGGCATAAGTGTAACATAATTTCTAGGTGAGCTTAATGTGAATTCTTGGAAGAAAAATGACGCAGTTATTGTGAAACACTTTTAGGTAAATTTAGAGAACGTGGAATCGAAGAAGTTTAACCATTACGCTGACTTCATAGAATTAATATCGAATAGGAGTCATCAGAATAAGGTAAGAGAGCTTAGGGAGCTTACAGAAAAAGACAGTTATTCTTCTCTCTTAGTACGTGGGAGTAACTGGACACAGGACCAATATTTGTACAGCGTTTCCTCCTCTTGTTGACTTGCGGAGTTGCAGGGTGAACCAGAACGCCACTGAAAAACTTTTGTACGAGATAGTGTGGGACAAAACAAGAAGAAAACTAGAGTAATCGTGGTCTCTACGATGCATACGTTGAGAGCTACGACCAGCTGTTCAGTAGAAGTGATGTGTTTCACAGTAGCAAAGCCGAACAACCTCTCGAGGCATGCATTTTAGAGCCCACATTTACTAGACGATGGTTCAAGTGCAAGGCCGTCCGTCAGATTTCAGTTTGCCGTGATTTCCCTCAATCACTCCACACAAATTCCGGGATGGTTCCCTTGAAAGCCGGCCGCGGTGGTCTAACGGTTCTAGGCGCTCAGTCCGGAACCGCGCGACTGCTACGGTCGCAGGTTCGAATCCCGCCTCGGGCATGGATGTGTGTGATGTCCTTAAGTTAGTTAGGTTTAAGTAGTTCTAAGTTCTAGGGGACTGATGACCACAGATGTTAAGTCCCATAGGGCTCAGAGCCATTTGAACCATTTTTTTCCCTTGAAAAGGAGGTAATTTTTTTCCTTAATAGAATGATACAATTTTTTGTTGCACTCGAAGTTTCCTGAAAGCATGAGTATAATGATAAAACTCTCGTTAACACTAACGTTGAAACTTTTTGGGAACGTAGGCGAGGAACAAGTAGAGAGACACAGTGGCCGGAATAAGCTTAACTCCATAACGTAATGCTCTCGTTGGAATCTCCGTCGTTATTTACAAGAAGACAGGCTTTCACTACATAGGTGAAACGTATTTGATCTTGGCCCCGCTTCATGGTCACGATCGTTGTAAATGAAAGTGTATGCTAACATCTAGTGTGTCAGAAGGTGCTTAGGAAAATTATTTCAGACGTATGTACGTACTCATGCTAAGAGAACAGATTTTGGGAAAGAAGTAAACTGTCCAGATGCTGTGTACAGCAACGGAGCCTGGAGTTGGGCTTCCACTTAGCCGTGTTTACACCACAGACGATTCTGGCAGCCTCGCCATTCAATTTTAGCTCATTTCTCGGATGTTTCTACGGAAATGTTCAACGTCAGCGTTAAATTACGTTACGTCATTGTACGCTAGTCCAGAAGAGCATTAGAATGAAGTCAAAAAAAGTACAATGTTCCATTAAAAAAGGCAAATCTGGTTCAATATCTCGTTTTATGTAGCAATTAAAAGTATTACTCATAGGACTACTGTAAAATTACGTGCCCCATGTCCACCAATATTTCCCGAAAACCTCGTTTCGATATCTCGAACTATTCAGGGCAAGTTTTGGGTTGCTACTGCTGTTGCTGGTTCAAATGGCTCTGAGCACTATGGGACTTAGCAGCTGAGGTCATCAGTCCCCTAGAACTTAGAACTACTTAAACCTAACTAACCTAAGGGCATGACACACATCCATGCCCGAGGCAGCATTCGAACCTGCGACCGTAGTGGTCGCGCCGTTCCAGTCTGAAGCGCCTATAACCGCTCGGCCACTTCGGCCGGCGCACACAGACTGGCAGCCCAGACGTTTGTTGTTGGCTTACCTTTTCACTGCTCTTGTTGTTACGTACTCTTTACTGCATTATACGGGAGACGGATGCATTCACGTTGTTCGCCAATCTTCTCATCTCAAACTGATGCTAATAAATGTTACGGGCAGCTGCAGGACCCTTGTATTGTTGAGAACTACAGCCTGTCACGATTCGCTGTTAAAGGACGCGCAGAAAATAATCATTCCACAATTAACGTCAACAGCGGAAAATGAGAACGAAGGCAAGAAACGTAAAACTGAAATGAAAAAGATAATTAAAATTAAAAGGAAAAAAAGGAACGTAAGTAAAATCTATCCATCAACTGAACTCTTTCACTATGTTCAGATAATAGAAAGTGGTTCTGGAAATCCTTCAGGCGTAAAGGAGCGCGGCGAATCATTTGCCTCCTTCACATAGGTCAAAAAACAATCTGCTGTAGGAACCGAACATCGATTAAGTGACACTATAGAACGTGTGAGAAATGTTGCGTCCAAGGCTGCGGCCGGGCATCCGCCTGTTAAGAAAAGAATCACGTCAGTTTAAATTTAATACTAAAAGGGGCTAAAGAGGCCAGCAGGGTTAGCAACAGTCAGACTGACGCGCCTAGAACCGCTCGGCCACTCCGGCCGGCTGCTGTTGTTGATGAAGGGTTCAAGAACACTAAGCATCTAACGTCGTCATTTCTCCATACACCCCCTGCGCCCCCCTCCGCCCCCCCCTCCCCCCCCCCCACACACACACACTGGACGAAAGCAGTGTACCCCACCTGCCTGTGTCTAGATCAAATTATATGGCTAAGAAAGCTTTCTAAATGTTTGGCAGTATTGGGTACCACCTTGGTATTCATCTAGTGGAATGCCATAAACCACATACAGGTTGGCCTTCGTCCATCATTCACCTGGCAAATTCGATCTAGGCAGGTGCGCCTTCTCATCCCCGAAGCGGGTGCAGTAACGCGCCCTCCTATTCTGTCGGGTAATGTTATAAGTGATTCACCGAATCGTGTGTGTGTATGTGTGTGTGTGTTGGTTTACATGCTAATCCCTGTGCATCTGATGATCTGGCTGCTATGCAAGATATCGGCATGTAAGACTCAACAGCGACAGCTCGACTATCTAATACGCATCGGTATCAGCAAATGCGCCACCATTAACATTCCTGTCTGAAGAGGCTTCTGATCCTACCACTGCAGCTGATCCATCCGCCGTGACGTGCCGAAGCCGTTGCGAGGCGCAGTGTGCGAGGGAGCAGCACGACCGGGATACCGCCCGTCCAAATAAACACGCGATTAATCGGCGACTGCTGCTGCTCTGTGCCGGGCAAATGGAAACGGCCGCAAATTGCGCAAAACAAAGCACGCCACGCTGGAAGTAATGCGTTTTATTGGCACTGCGCTCCAGGTCCGCCGATAATGCAGTTTGCGGGAGGCGGACGCGGGCGCAGACGCGGGCAGCGCTTTTCAGACCGTAATTGCCGCCCCGCCAGCCGACTGCAGCCGCTGGCAACCCTAAGGCCAGCCACCCACACGCTGGCGCTCGCAGTGCAGAGCACACCGTGTTTATGTGAATCACAGGCTTCTTTCTTCACCTCATCCTGCGTGAGCAAGCAGATGCGAACGCGGCGGCCACCAATATACCAAAGATCCAACCCGGAGCGGGGCAACTAGTTCAAATGGCTCTGAGCACTATGGGACTTAACATCTATGGTCAACCGGCCCCTAGAACTCAGAACTACTTAAACATAACTAACCTAAGGACATCACACAACACCCAGTCATCACGAGGCAGAGAAAATCCCTGACCCCGCTGGGAATCGAACCCGGGAACCCAGGCGTGGGAAGCGAGGGGGCAACTAGTACGTTGAAAAACGGTAGACATCTATTCATCGCCATTTCCATGGTAAACATGATATTTTCAAAATGGAGTGAAGACGCACAAGAAACTCTAGCAATTTATCTTCATCATGAGACCAAACTATGAATGTGTCAGGGAAGTATCTCCTGAACTCAGTCAGTTTTAAAACTACAGAGCTCAGTGCGTTTTCTTCAAAATACAAAACGTCGTAGAATATTCTGTCCTCAGTAAAACTTCAAGAAACTTCAAGTAATGAATGTTTACAACTTCATTTTTCAGAGCTAGCGTTTTTGTCATAATTTATTAAGACCAGCGGTACACTACTATACAACATCTTATTTGTTACCTCAGAACATGTACATGAAAATTCCATCTTCACTCGCCTTCATGTTTCACACATATGTGGCACACATCTCTTCCTACCCCCTTTATCTGTCCACCTATTCCTCTTCATGCTTCAATGCCCAACTCATTGTCCCCATTGTCCCATATCTATCTGTCCATCTCCTCCTATCCACTATCTCTGTCTCTCTATCTCCTGTCCCCCCTCTTTCCGTCCATCTCCTCTGCCCCTCTTTGACACTGTCTCCCTCTCTCCACCTTATTCCATATCCTGCCCCCTCTCAATCTCTGCCTCCTTATCTCTTCCTCTTCCACCTACTCACTACCCCTCTACACTTTCCACCTGCCTCCTGCACCTTCCATGCATCACCATTCTCTTTATCCCTAACTTCAACCCTGCTCTCTCTCTGCTCATTTTGTTCTTCTCCACACTATCTCTGTCCATTTCCTCCTACTCGCTCTGTCTTTTCATTTCATACTTCCCACACTCACTGTCCATCTCATCCTCTCACATGTTGTTCATCCTCTCCTCTCCCTCTCTGTGTGTCCATCTCCTCCTCTCCCAACCTCTTCCTCTCTCAGTTCTCATCTTCTCCCTCTCTCCTTTCTCTGGTCAGCCATGACCATCTGCAGTGTAGGTCCTGCTAGGCATGCCAGTACTAGCTGCGCAATATGCCGTCTCCCCTCTCTCTCTGACCATATTATCTTCCTCTTCTTCACTCTCAGCATCTCCTCCTGTCCCCTGTCTCTGTCCATACCAATCTGCCACATTCTCTCTGTCTGTCCCCTCCTGGCACCGCCTCTCTATCCATCCCCTCCCCTATCCACATACACCTTCAACAACTGTGACCATCGAGAAATATAACCCCTGCAGAGCAGGTTCATATACCAGGTTGATAATACTCCTACAACATATCTACCATCCAGGAAAGTTTACACATCCAGGGCTTCTAAACAATGTGTTGCCCCTAACAAATAGGTTGCCGTGCAAACCTGGTCGATAAAACAGGCCAATACTATGCCAACATGCCTGTCCTATAGGGAAACCTACACATCAGCAGCTGGAAAACTTTTCATTGCCCTTGACATGTAGGCAGACCTGCAAAGCAGGTCAATACATCAGGCTAATTCTATTCCCACAGAAACTCATGTTGTGTAGGGCAGCCTACACGGCAGGGGCTCCTGTTGGAGCTAAGATGTTATAAACAACATAATTCTGATACTCGTGAAGTGTGCTGTTTCTGTGCCAAATTTTACTCAAATCGATTTAGGACTTACAGGCAACTTATATATATATATATATATATATATATATATATATATATATGTGTGTGTGTGTGTGTGTGTGTGTGTGTGTGTGTGTGCGCAGTATCATAGGACTATTCTCATGAATTCTTCATTCTTTTCATCTCACTAGATGCAAAAACCGCTGATAAATTTTTGCTCAAATGTATTGTAATTTATAGTGAGTTTAAAAAAATTAAATTGTGTTCATGGCACATTTGCTCAGGACTCCCATTCTGGTGCGAATGTTTTTATCTGAAGCCATTTCAACGACTTGCACATTGACGGTGATGAAATGATTATGAGGAAAACACACACACACACACACACACACACACACACACACACACACATATATATATATATATATATATATATATATATATATATATTACTGAGCAGAGAAAATCCCCAGCACAGCCACGAATCGAGCCCAGGATTCAGTGATCGAGTGTCAACCACACTAACCGTGAGCTGGTTACATAATAAAGGATTGTGCCATCAAGGAACTAACACACATTCACAGTATTATTGCATTTACCCCCCACGTGGCCGCTATCAGAAACACGTGGTGACTTTACAATAAAAAAGTACAGTGGTGGCTAAGAAAAATGCAACATAGTGTCAAGTTTTCAGGTCAGCTGTGCATATACTACCAAGTGTCCTCTTGAAATATCACAATAAAAACTCATGATAAGCCAACAGGAGCCACTCCCAGGTACAGTAATCTTGTGACCAACTAATATATGGTATTTGCAGAAGGACAACACGAATCGTAAACAACTTGTGCCACCACGCAAACAAGTACAACCAACGTGAGACGTAATATTTCACTATCGATAACAATTTTCGTTCTTGTCGCACTCAGTTCTCGATAGCTGTAAACGTTTATGAGTAATTAAGCCTGTCGTTGCACAAGAACCTTGCATTTAGCATCTTTTGACAAAAATTTTGAACATGGGAGCTTATAAGCCCCTGTACAATGTTGTTACGTGAGAAGGCGGGCTGGCTACTGCTGGTTACTTCGGCTTAAGCAGCAAGTGGCGGAGTTGCGGCCCGTTCTTGCGGTAATCCAGGGAGGCGCAACGGTCGTTTTGATAAGGGCGCGCCTCCCGGAAACGTTGATCTGTTAACTCCGGGGGTCAACGCCGGCCTTCCTGTAATTGCGTTAGGGGTCGCGGCGAGGACAAAGTTATGCAAAGTGCATGTAAGCGGGTTAGTCGCGCTGGCGCGGAGGGCAGCGCAGAGCAGCGGAGCGCTGCTGGCTGGCTGTTTTGCTGGCGCCAGCGGCATGCTGCGCTTAATGAAGAGGAACTGCCGCCCAGGGAACCCCCGGCCCGCAAGTAAATGCCGCAAAACCCCACCACCTCCACTCTGTGGCTGCGACTGTACCTGCTGCAAGCCCGTCACTACGTTTCACCCACGGAAAAAAAACACCAATTAATAATATTAAGCTCTCTCGTATACCTCAATTCAGCTTTTCTATTTCTTTCTATCGAATATTCGTGTACTTGCCAGTTGCATAGCTAAACGACACAGCGAGTGTATCTTGCCGCTCAAGTGTATCCCTGAGGAACTAGTCACGATGTGTTGCTGTACTTAGATCAGTACGCTCTTATACGTGCAAGAGATACGTTCGTCGCGTCTGTTTAAGAAAAAAAATTGTTCCAGAATGAATTTTTCACTCTGCGGCGGAGTGTGGGTGTGAAACTTCCTGGCAGATTAAAACTTTGTGTCAGACCGAGACTCGAACTCGACTCTTTGCCTTTCGTGGGCAAGAGCTCTACCACCTGAGCCACCCAACCACGACTCCCAACCGGTTCTCACAGATTTACTTCCGCCAGTATTTCGTCTCCTACCGTCCAAACTTCACAGAAGCTCTACTGTGAACCTGCAAGACTAGCGCTCCTGGAAGAAAGGATATTGCGAAGACATAGCTTAGACACAGCCTGTGGGATGTTTCGAGAACGAAATTTTCACTCTACAGCGAAGTGTGTGCTGATATGAAACCTTCTGGCAGATTAAAACAATGTGCCGGACCGAGACTCAAACTCGACTCCTTGCCTTTCGCGACCAAGTGCTTTACCATCTGACAGGAAGTTTCATATCAGCGCAACTCCGCTGCAAAGTAAAAATTTCACTCTTCGAAATATCCTTTCTTCCAGGAGTGCTAGTCCTGCAAGATTCGCAGGAGAGATTCTGTGAATTTCGTAAGGTAGGAGACGAAATATTGGCGGAAGCGCCTAGAATCGCTCGACCACACCAGCCGGCGCAGCAATAGCAATCGAGCGCGTGACTGTCACGGTGCCAGATATTCATTTTATTTACAGCGTTCATAGTAACAAAGAATTTGTACAAAAAAACTGACATTAAAATGATCCAGATCTTCATCATCAACAACTGCGCTATTTATGTATGCATCCGGGAGCAATGCTGTTTTACCATAGCGATATACTCTAGTTATATCTTTCACCAAATTTGATCTACGCCTCCCTATGACAATTCGCGCAAATCCTAAAATCGTGATGAGGTCTGAAGCACTTTCACAGTACACAATCTCGGAATTAACTCTCGTCAGGTAATAGTACTCAAGTCGACACTGCACTGGCTTCACTCACCTCTGGAACACTACTGACATTAGAAGATGATGAGTTGCAACAAAGTTGTACACAAAATTGGTATCTCGCACCAAGACAGTCGCGCGCTCGATTCGTCGCTTGCAACGGAGTTTGCAAAGTATCCCCAACGTCACCTTTTTACGTTGTTTAACAGATAGGACTATGAGCGACACTGCCCGAAACCGACAAATCTGAGATAGTAAAAACAGTGATTTAAGAGAAACAGTGATCAACAATGTAAAACGAAATGATATCGTAATTCGGGTAACTACAGACATCGCGCCAGATTATTAGCGTTCAGAAAAGCTGATTTAGATATGGATCCCACTCCAGCAAAATAAAAATCAAAGATTAACATCATGTAGAGAGCTGAACCGTTCAAATGCAGAGCATTGCAGTGATTGGATGTGTGTGAGAAATAATGATGCACTGTATTATAAAAATAAAATGAGGAAACAACACTAGATGGTCGATATTGTTGTAGGCAGAGTGCAGATTGGAGCACACAGGAGAAAGGGGGGCGGAGGGGGAATCGGCATTGGTCCCGCAAAGGCATCATTCCTTAAGGCACTTTTAGTGGGGTGGAGGATTCTTGGGGGACGCTCGGAGTCTTCAACCAGTCTTAAGCAAAGTGCCACATCACTACCAAATAAAATGCTTTCGTGAGTCGTTTACGACATTTATAATAACAGCTATCTGTTTCGAGAACTTCAGGTACACACAGTGGCTATGTAGATTACGATGTTTATGCACACGTATTTTAGTTCATGATAACTAGTAATATGCAATACAGTGCTCATAAGACTATTTTATGGTGATACCCAGTCTGGTGGCATCCAATCGAAATACACATCACCAGCTTCGTAGAAATACACTGTGTCCAATAATAGATGTATGTGCAAGTGCAACTGCGGCGCGGTTATTAAGCACATCGTACAAAAATTATCCAGACCTGGTGGTTCAGTGGCTCAAGCTGGAGTCGCCAGGGTGGCAGCATCCGGTCTTCGGACGTCTCCAAGTGGTCTTGAGTTCTGAGCCTGTCCACCAGCCATGATTCGTCTATTCGCAGAGGAAGAGTGTCCGTACACTTCTCCAGGTTCACAATATCCAACTGAAGCCACTAACTGATGATTAGATGCCGTGGAGTTACCAAACTGCAAGGATGTTGTTTGTTATGTTTGTGTTGCTACAACAGTTCTCCGTGCTGACTTCTCGACCGTGTCAGGGCAGAGAAGCTAGCTGTCTGTGAAATCCTGCTGCCTGGACCGGAATACTGCTGAAATGGCATGGTGCAAGTCTGCAGTCCACTGCACTGGAGAGCTGAATTACCTCATACCGTAGCCCGATACTGCATTGACTTGGACCGCTACATGACTAAAGGCGGGACCTGGGTAAAGTAACGCTGGTCGGAGCCACTAAAAGCTTTCGCTGCTCAGATCTAGCGGTATCTTGTCGTCGACCAATACCGACTCCGAGACATGCTCCACGCCAGCCAACGATCCCTTGTGAGCCCATCAGCTTCGTCTATGAAACGTCCTTGCAGATTAAAACAGTGTACCGTATCAGAACAAGAACTAGTGACCTTTGTCTTTCACGAGCTAATGCTCCACCACGAACTACCAAACCACGTGCTTGGCGGAGCTCATGTTCAAGAAAGGCAAAGGTCCCGGGGTCGAGTCCTGGTCCGGCACACAGTTTTAATACGCCAGGAAGTTTCATATCAGCGCAGATACCGCTGTAAAGTGAAAATTTCATTCCGGCAGCTTCAACTACGTCTAGCCTCTTCATACGCTAGCTGCTAGACCCGGTGATTCTGATGCTGAAGCCGGAGTCACCCGGGTGGTTTCAACCTTTGGGCGTCTCCAACTGCCCTTGAGTTCGGAGCCTGTGCACCAGCGCGGCACGCACTTCACCATCTGCCGGATCAGCTGGTCGTCCACATACACATGCGTTTGCTGGCTATCGACGCCTGACGTCAGCCCTGCGTCCGCAAGGCAGCACGCTTACGTTGTCGCTTACAAAGGGACCGCACCTGTTCGTTGGCACCTATCCAGATGATCAAGCGTTTAAAGATATAACATTTTTGGCGCGGGTCGGACGACACATGAGCCATTTATGTCAGCGTAGTTTCCAGGCAACGGTTGGGCCGAGACTCTGTGTGGAAACTATTTAATTCTTTTTTGTTTTCAATTTTTGCGTCACTTACGCTGCAAATAAACCGAAATGCGAACAAAGCAACCCACTCGTTTACAGCGCAGTGTGCCATAACAGTTATTGTCAACAATCTATCGGTGCCTACAAGATAGTGCTAGCTCTTCTGGTCCGAGGATTCCTAACATGGTGGATGAATACACGTCAGAACATAGGAACGTCATCATTTCTCCATCAAATCTGTGTAATTTAGTATAGGCATGTACAGAAACGTTTTGATTGATGTGAGGAATGTCTACGTTCAGGAGGACAAATTTATTTCGGTAATTTATTATTAATGTGATGTCCGGCCCCCCGCTCCCACTTTCCTCGAGTTTACTCCTTAGTGCATCTCTGTGATGTCTGTTTTTATAATCAGGTACATAATTTGATCAAAGAGATTCAAAACTGCTCTTATCTCATCGAGAGAGAAAAAGAATTCACATCCTGAGAAGATTGCATCAAAATACACTCCACTATACATCACAGTCACCCTTTTGACAGCCTTGCTGCCAAACTATCCGATGAGAGAGAACCTTGTATGACTGTAAACCAAGTTTGTTTCTCTGCAGAAACAGTTACACAACCTATCGTCCCGCTCACACCATCCTGGACTAAGAGACTGCCATCCTGACAGAACAGTCCACCGATTACATTGGTATCAGAGGAGAGCTAGTGACAACGAGTGATGTCCTGGTCGGTGTCCAGCAGCGTCATCTCGACGTGGTGACTGAGAACAAACTGGTTTTTGACTGCTCTACATTTGACTGATTGACAGTGGCGTAACAATTGGATTCGAGGTTCCATTTGAAGATTCGATTCGTCAAATTGGACTCAGACAACGATGTGAGTGAATTCATTGTAAACACGGAAGACGCTGATGGTGGTTTGTGCCCATTTAAATGTGCTCAGGATAATCTCTTTGGGGCGTAGTGGTCTATTCGCCTAATCTTTAGCGGTGATCTGTTGTACACGTAGAAGGTCTGGGTATTACGGGAGAGAATATAAAGAATGCGCATCCTGGCGTAAGGACTGGCAGAATTTGAAGTCAAGTGTGTGGCGGCGATCTTAGTATTACGTTTTTCGCAGACGTTTTTCCTATTATCTGTATCCCATTCGATAAGATAGTGTAAAAACTATTAACACGTTGTTTACCGTTGACGATCAGCTCGCGGTTATTGTAGCAAAGTAATAAACGCGAATAAGAAGAAGACATCACACTAGGCGTAATTTCAACGCACTAGAAGCGAAAAAAAAGTTAAATTTTTACTAAACAGACCTGTGGGCTTCACTCAAAGCGGCTCGGGAAATTATGACATGGCATTCTGTACTGATACCTGGTGAGCTACCAATGTGGAAACAGGATTATCTATCAAATATAACCCAGAAACTAGAACCAGTGAATACAGGTAAAGATAACAGTTGTGCCATGCATTGTGTTCATGCCGATCGAGACAGTTTGGAAGCAACTGTATTCATAAATATTGCTTATTCTGTGAGTAAGTGTTCTATCGAGAATGTGTATGTAGTTGCACACCCACACACACAACGGTATAACGTTGATACATATGAGAAACGACTTTTCACGCAAGTTCCACTTGTCTCTTGCCTGTACGACACTTAGGATGAAGCAGTTGGTGAATCCCTCTGAAGTCTACCTTTACAGTCGCCAGGTGGTGCATTTTGAAACTTTATCCACTCGTTACTGCTGTAAGAGCCATCCCCTTTCGGCGTGCGATTTGCTACTTCAGGAGGAATCACCATATCTTGACTGGAACTGAGGAAACTTCAACTGAACATTAAGTGAGGAGAAGGAAGAGCTTCGTTTTAGGGCCTCTGCTCTAATAGTTCCCCACGACTGCCTGGATCAGGCATGCACAAAAACGATGTTTCTCAGTGTCGCGAAAACATAACAACTAGTAATCACGACCAGCATGCGTAATAACGTCATGTTACAAGTGGCAAGGTCTATGGTAAACACAGATCGCTCTGACAGTGCCTGACCGGTGGAGAGACTGGTGATGGTTTTGATAATAAGTGAATCTGGCTTCCCAGTTTGTTGTAGGTGTGTAAATCTCAATAGTGAAACGTCAGACTGTAAACTGAAGTTCCGGCGTCCAGTTGTCAGTCACTTATCAATTCCTTCAATTCCGGTGATGATGTGTCCTGCCTATGTGAAAAACGCTAACTTGCATCGTGATCCCGAGGTGAGAAGAAGGCAAAGGCAAACAATCTCCAATAGTAGCATGATCAGTACATCAATTCCGTGTTCAAACCTACCTTCAAGTGGACCAAAGTTCATCTTATTTCACTTGAGATGTTTCAACACAGTGTATCTCGCTACATAGTAATTCCTAGACAAGCACATGATACTTCAGTTACTAACATCCTGAAAATTTTCACAATTCGGAGTACAGAAATAGATAAATTATCACAAAAATTTGTGGAGTTTGGTAGCCCATATAAAAATGAAGCATATTTGTAGTTAAAAAAGCACACTATAAAGTAGCACTGCTGGAGAGCTTCTGAATGATACAGAGGGTGGTGTAAGAACCATGGAAAAAATGATGGAATTCAGCACTTGAAAGTGGCGCTCTGATTAAGATATCGAGCGATGAATGGTAAGTCATCGCACTTGAATTCGGGAGGACGACGGTTCAATTTCCCATACAGTCATTCAGATTTAGGTTTACAGTGACTTTCCTCAATCGCTTGAGGCAAATGCTGGGATGGTTGCTTCAGTCTAGTTTCACAAGTGGAGCTTGTGTTTCCGTCGTCGGCAGGATGTTAAATTCTTATTTTTCTTATTTCATTCCAATGGATGAAACATCCAGTGACAGAGCAAAAGCCGGCCGTTGTGACCAAGCGGTTCTAGGAGCTTCAGTCCGGAACCGCGCTGCTGCTACGGTCGCAGGTTCGAATTCTGCCTCGGGCATGGATGTGTGTGATGTCTTTAGGTTAGTTAGGTTTAAGTAGGTCTAAGTCTAGGGGACTGATGACCTCAGATGTTAAGTGCCATAGTGCTTAGAGCCATTTGAACCGTTTTGACAGAGCAAAAAGTTATTAATAAGTACATTACGAAAACTGAAGGAACCCATTAAACTCCTCCGCCACTCATCTTAAGACAGCTTGCGTATTATAGACGCGTTGTCTGCTGCGATCTGGGCACACAGTACGCGCTTTCATGGCGGCTTGCCGGCCGAAGTGGCCGTGCGGTTAAAGGCGCTGCAGTCTGGAACCGCAAGATCGCTACGGTCGCAGGTTCGAATCCTGCCTCGGGCATGGATGTTTGTGATGTCCTTAGGTTAGTTAGGTTTAACTAGTTCTAAGTTCTAGGGGACTAATGACCTCAGCAGTTGAGTCCCATAGTGCTCAGAGCCATTTGAACCATGGCGGCTATGGGGGTCAGTGGTGAGTTTAGTTTCATGGGCATTAGGCCATGGTGTAGGGCATATTTCTGTGCTTGACGTTTCCTCTGCCAGTGCTGGGGACATCATCAGAGGCTACGAAGACCAGACAGCAGTTTCAGTTCTAAACAATAACAGCAAGCTGACGTGCTTTCACGTTTCCATGCGACGGTTGGTTCGTGACATCTATAGGCCACTGTCTACGATCGGGAAGTAATGCCGACGTGTGTTACGGAGCGTTTTTTTTTGGGGGGGTGGGGGGGGGTGGGGGGGGGGAGAGGACGGGGGAGTGGGGGAAGACAGGTGCTATTTGCTTTATTTAGCTCTAAAACCCACAACTTGTGCGACTCAAATCTTCCTTCTCTTCCGTAAAGTTGTTTTGTTTCTGTTCAGTTTCTGCGTATTCGTATGTCCTAGCGTAATAATGACAGTATCTCGATAAAACTTTAGGAGACAAAACGCTAGGCACGAAAATATGCTTTGGGCTACAGTCTAATGCCCAACAAACAAAAATCACGTATGACCGAGATGGGTTTCGCACAATCGTTGTTTTCGGAGTCCACATTTATTCCTGGAGAGACGATTTTCGGTCTGCAGAAATGTGAAAATACATGATCAAAATCAAATGGTTCAAATGGCTCTGAGCACGATGGGACTTAACATCTGAGGTCATCAGTCCCCTAGAACTTAGAACTACTTAGAACTACTTACAGGCGACAGTTTTCAGCGGGACTCATCAGCAGAAGCAGCATTTTCCTGAAGATGGCGACCAGTTGGATCGCCGAAATATCGAGTCAAGTTGATTTTAGGATCCGGCAGCAAACCCGAAGAGACTTTCGAGACAGTTTATTGTCCTCGACACCGTAGGAGACAAATTTAGAGAGAATGGAGTGTTGATTATAGAAAGAGGGTCAGGGAGAAGGAGAGTGAAGCGGAGCTAGACTCTCCAAGTTTGTCGGGCTGAGCTGCGGCGACTGCAGCGCCACGCCTGAACCACGTCCGTGCCGCCTCCTACAGTCGCCCCGCCGCCGCCCACAGCCGCCGGCAGAGGCAGCAATCTGGCTGCTGTCAGGGCGGCGCTCTTTGTGACCAGCCGCCGCCCTGCCCCGGGACAATGCCTGCGCGCCTCGTCCGGACACCCACATGCCTCAGCCTCAGGGAAAATAGTCCGCGCATCCGACACATGTGGCGCCTGGAGGCTTGTTCCTTTATCAAGTCATTATTCATTAAACCGCAACAGCTGCCCGAAAATAATTTATTAGTCACCAATAGTTTCGTGACACTATAGTCACATCTTCAGGTAACTAAAAATTGATTTAAAGTCTTAACGCCGGCCGGAGTGGCCAAGTGGTTCTAGGCGCTTCAGTCTGGAACCGCGTGACCGCTACGGTCGCAGGTTCGAATCCTGCCTCGGGTATGGACGTGTGTGATGTCCTTAGGTTAGTTAGGTTTAAGTAGTTCTAAGTCTAGGGGACTGATGACCTCAGATGTTAAGTCCCCATGTTAAGAGCCATTTGAATCATTAATGTCTTAACAATTCATTTTGACGCAGCCGTAACGGTTTTTATCAGCCGATATGTATCATTACAGCTGTGTTTGTCTTCCATACCATATGATTTGTTGCAGATTACTAGGTTGGTGCATAACTTCTTAGCCTTTTTGTTTTGCATCTAGTTATTCCAGTTTCCATTCGCTTATTTATCAGTTGCCTTTCTCATTAGAGGTACAACTTTGCTGCTTGAGTACAGAAAATGAACAGAATGCAGCAGACTACTACAATGGGTGGACACAAGTAATGCTACGCTGTTTTGGATTCGTTTCGTGGATTGATTTGTATCGAGAACTAACACCCCGAAATTATTGGTCAAAGAATGTAATGCACAAAAATGAAGTGTGAAAGGCTTTGCCCTGCAACAGGTTTGAGGTTCTTTTCAGTCTGCCACATTTTCTGGACGATTCATGCACAAACAAAGGCAAACTGTAAAAAATTTCACCATTAGTTGATCTAATGAATGATATAGTCCACGGAATGTATTGCTCTGGTAAGAAAGATTGCATTGATGAAACTATGGTGCTGTATAGAGGTTGGTGGTTGTTTTTGGGGGAAGAGACCAAACTGCGAGGTCATCGGTCTCACCGGATTAGGGAAAGACGGGGAAGGAAGTCGGCCGTGCCCTTTCAAAGGAACCATCCCGGCAGTTGCCTGGAGTGATTTAGGGAAATCACGGAAAACCTAAATCAGGATGGCCGGACGCGGGATTGAACCGTCGTCCTCCCGAATGCGAGTCCAGTGTGCTAACCACTGCGCCACCTCGCTCGGTTGTATAGAGGAAAGCAGGAGTTTCGCCGGTATATTCCGGAGAAAGCTCTTAATTTTGGTCCGAGGTTATTCAACATGTGTGTTCAGGGAGGCTATTCCTGGCACGTGAAAGTGTGAGTTGGAAAAGCAGTAGCTTCAGCAGGTCATGAAGTGTCTTCGTGTAGTGACGCAGTTGATGGATTCGTTGTTGAATGTCGGACACACGCTGTACGTCGAAAATTCCTATTCGATCGTAGCCATAGCCCGTAAGTTGAACGAACATTCAACCTATCTCGTTGATACATTGAGGAATAACACACTGTAAGAGCTGACCGCTGTCGACAAACGTGAAACGTTACGTATGCTGAGCAACACAAATGTTACTGTAGAGAAATGGAAGGACGAGAGAGATGTCTTGTTTCCGACCACTAAAGAAGTTCCAGGAATGATACCAAGCACCTCACGAAAAGGAGTAGTCGAAAAACAATTTTTGACGTTCCCGCTCAACACGTGAAGCAGCAGCTGAAGTAACAGTGTGTCAGCGACTACGCTCCTCTGGTGCGGTGCACCAGTTACTCTGGTCGCTGTTAGACTTCTTAGGTTCTTCTCGAATTGGTCCTTATGGCCTTCTACCCGTGCTCACTTCACTATAAATTAAGAATATATACTCTTTCTACCAGGTTATCTGTGTTTACAGATTATTTTGCATACCCAATGAAAATAATGCCTTGCTATCCCCATTTATATTGGAGCTCTGGAATCAACCTACGGTCACAATACTGCTGTTCAGCCTTGCAAGTAGGATCGGACCGCTACCCTTCGATTCAAAGCAGCCGGCCGCGGTGGTCTAGCGGTTCAGGCGCTCAGTCCGGAACCGCGGGACTGCTACGGTCGCAGGTTCGAATCCTGCCTCGGGCATGGATGTGTGTGATGTCCTTAGGTAGGTTAGGTTTAAGTAGTTCTAAGTTCTAGGGGACTGATGACCACAGATGTTAAGTCCCATAGTGCTCAGAGCCATTTGATTCAAAGCAACTCTTCATGTGAGCAGGCACTCTTTCGGAAGAACAGATCAGTAATGTCAGTCTGATTAACGCATTTTAGTTACTTACTTCACTTAGTCATACAGGCACAACAGCTAGAAAAAAATCGGTAAACCGTGGGCAGTTAATTTCAGGGGTGAACAAGAGAGGGTACTATCAAAAAATGGTTCTACGTCAGTTAAATCTGCATGATCCATGTTGCCACAAAGAGGGTGTGTGTGTGTGTGTGTGTGTGTGTGTGTGTGTGTGTGTGTGTGAGAGAGAGAGAGAGAGAGAGAGAGAGAGAGAGAGAGAGGAAGGGGGGAGGCATAAGAAGAGAAAAGGAAAATACGAGGAAACAAGAGACAGCTTGAATATTTGAAAGGCCTCGAAAAGCCCACATGCGGTGATTCTTGGAAGCATATCTCAGCTGCGTAAAATCTTCCCAATTTAGAAGTCGCTTCACTTTGAATAAAACACACGAGTTTTCGACAACTGTCTCTGCCATCGCTACTAGGTGTAAAAGCCAATTCGTGCCGGGGCTGACACTGTGTTACGTTTTTTTTTTTGAGTCATCATTCTTCTGACTGATTCGATGCGGCCCGCCACGAATTCCTCTCCTGTGCAGACCTTTCATGTCAGAACAGCTCTTGCAACCTGTGTCCTCAATTATTTGCCCGGTGTATTTCAATTTCTGTCTTCCCCTGAAGTTTTTACTCTCTACAGCTTCCTCTAGTACTGGAGTCCTTATCTCCTGATATCTTGACAGGTATCCTATCATCCTGTCGTTTCTACTTGTCAGTGTCTTCCAGATTATTGCTTTCCTTGGCGATTCTGCGACGCATCTCCTCACTCCTTTCCGTATCAGTGCATCTAACATTCAACGTTCTTCTGTAGCATCACATCTCAAATGCTTCTACTGTCTTCTGTTCCAGTTTTCCCACAGTCAGTGTTTCACGACCATACACTGCTGTGCTCCAAACGTACGTTCTCAGAAATTTCCGAGTTCCGCTTATAGAGGCGCGATTACAGTGTCTGAAACCTTCCAGAGAGGGTCGAAATGACGCATGCGCAGAAAGGCGAGATAGGAAGCTATACCAGCTTCAAACCACCACGAGACTGGTGTACACGGTAAATACGGACCTGGTCCCGGCGGATGTTCGAGTCCTCCCTCGGGCATGGGTATGTGTGTTTGTCCTTAGGATAATTTAGGTTAAGTAGTGTGTAAGCTTAGGGACTGATGACCTTAGCAGTTAAGTCCCATAAGATTTCACATACATTTGAACATTTGAAATACGGACCTCCCAACGATCTTGTAACGTCGTGCTAGTTGCCTTGACCGTCATGTATTACGAAAGCTCTGCTATCTTTGGATACAGATGGGAAATCAGTATGTCGATGAAAACGCACCCATTAAAGTTCTTAAATTTGAGGAATGTTGTCCAGGGCCGGCCGCGGTGGTCTCGCGGTTCTGGGCGCGCAGTCCGGGACCGCGCGACTGCTACGGTCGCAGGTTCGAATCCTGCCTCGGGCATGGATGTGTGTGATGTTCTTAGGTTAGTTAGGTTTAAGTGGTTCTAAGTTCTAGGGGACTGATGACCACAGCTGTTAAGTCCCATAGTGCTCAGAGCCATTTGAACCATTTGAATGTTATCCAGGGCATGTTTGCATTTAAACACACAACTACGAAGTATTAATTAAACTCGTCTGAAATAACAACTCGCTTATCGCTGGAGAAGGTCGCTGGAACTAGCAAAACCTGTTGTGTCACGGTCTGAGACTTACGCACAGGACGTGTACGTGACGTCAGGTGTCGCTAGGGGGCGTAGGGCATGTTTGAAATTGCAACTCCCGCCTCACTACAGGCGTCAGTCGTCCGTGTTTACTTTCGTTCAGTATCAAAGGCTCGTCTCCAAGCTCTACTAACTGCGTACCCCTGGTCTCTGCCACGATTCATCCTAAACTTGGCCGTTTCCTCTATAGTGAATTTTATTTTAATTTATTTTATTTGTTGCAAATTTAAATATTTGTTACCTTATGTTTTAAAACAGGTTGTACATCTTACAGTTTTCGTTTGTATTTTTGTTTTGTTTGTATCTGCAACATTTGATAAAGAGTAATACGTTTTTAAAATAACAATAATTTTAGTTTGAAATATAAATAAAATATTATTCTTGTAAAGAAAGTAGAAAAATGATAGGATAGAGGAGACATCTGTTAATACCACCACCGATTGTGACTGGCACTGAATACCTCGGAATGGTTTCTTCGAGCTGTTGATCACCAGTCACACTGAAAAAAGTTATTTATTTATTGCTAATCCTATCCATTAACATTAGGTACTCATTCGTTTACAACATTGGGTGCTTACTTGGCTAGATCGCCAACACCTTACCTTATATTTACTCCAATATTCTTTATCCTTCTCTTCCTGTTCCTCTTATGTGTCACTGTTTTCGCTGTCACTTGACGCTGTTCACCTCTAGAGATTACTGTTACGTTGCATATAGGCATGTCTGTTACGTAGTGTCTGCAGGTACTGTTCATGTGTTGTTTTTGAAATATTTAGGTGAGGTATTCCGCCTTATGCAAGACATTGTTGGAGTTTTGTTTTACCAATACATGTTTCAGCACTTTTTGTGCTATTTCAGTGGGTTACTGTATTTCCTTTCTTACATGAAGCTATGGAATGTTTATGTTGGTAGCTGTGAGTCTTCCACACTATCTACAACTTGTCATGCCTTTGATGTTGTGTTGTTTGTCTCCTTTGTTTGTGGTGTGCTAACACGTTGGTTTCTACCACTTTTGTCGTTTCACAGGCATTTTCTGTTATTTTTCGAACTTACGCGATGTTGTTGCGGCTGTGTCATATGTACCGAAACATGTCTGTGTAAAACAAAACTCCAAAGGTATCTTGCGTAAGACGGAATTCCTCATCCAATTTCCTTAGCAAGTATGGAAATAAGAAGAACTGCAACACAACAAGATGATTGTTTTAAAATACTGATTGTTAGTGTATATAGTTGTACCCACTGCTCTTCGTCTCTTATTCCATTGTATATATGTATGTTTCTGTCAAGTCCAAGTGTAGTGTATGTCTACTGTACGCGTGTTCGCGTATTGCCCGCAGTGGAAGACAGTGTATTCTGAGGAAACTTCTTCCCAGCATGTGTATGTAGGTGTCTGTCTCAGAGTCACGCGATTGAAGCGCGTGTAAGTAGGTATTTGTCCAGTTAAGAAATGTACCATACTGCGGCTGGCATCGATATGTTTCATTCTCAACCGCTCCCTTACGTCTGGGAGGAAGTTGTGCAGTCTGCATCCCTTATCGCTTAAATCCCACTCACCTAGCCATTTATCCAAACGCCAACTTATAAGGTGATGTGTCGTCTGTATCGGAGCATTACTTATTATGGATACTTTATGTAGTCGCCCCATGTTAAACCAGTACCTTGCTGCTGTGTATGGGGCATATTCCGAGCACCACACACAGTGCATCCACTGAGATGGTGCCGGAGGCTGGAGATAGGTTTAGTACGACATTTCTCTGCGCTCGTCTAACTGATGCTTTGTTAGTGATCAATTTCAGTCTGTGTGCCCACGTGCTAGTTGCGAAGCTGTAGCGCATAGTGGTATACGCTTATTATGGTAGAGGTAGTCTGCACTGTTTTGCATTGAACCTCACCAGCTTATGTAGTATTTTTTCTGCTTTGCCTGTTGTTAGCCTTGTGTGTTAGTGGAAATTTAATTTCTCAACGGAGCGAGGTGGAGCAGTGGTTAGCACACTGGACTCGCATTCGGGAGCAAGACGGTTCAATCACGCGTCCAGCCATCCTGATTTAGTTTTTCCGTGATTTCCCTAAATCGCTTCAGTCAAATGCCGGGAAGATTCCTTCGAAAGGGCACGGCTGACTTCCTTCCCCATCCTTCCCTAATCCGATGAGACCGATGACCTCGCAGTTTGGTCTCTTCGCCCAAATAACCCAACCCTCAATTTCTCATGTAAGTGTATCCCAAATAGCGTCTAACATGTACTCGTTTGATATTTGTGTCATAACGGAATCCCAATATGATGATGCTTGAGCCAAGAATCTTATCTTTCCAAATTGTATTTTATGTCCGATTTCCAGGCAATGTTCAGGCACGGCCAACGTCTCAAGCTGCCTCTGTTTAATACGTCGCTTGTGCTCTGTACAAAGTCCGCAACAACACTAACAGTCTGACCTATGTATATGGGTGTCATCAGAAATACTCTTTGCTCTGATTACTAAGTACGCTGAGCAAAGATTATATCTGACATCGACTATCTACAGTCTGAACTGCCAGCTCATGGTGGTCAGTGGTTTTTACTACTGATGACTACGACAAACGCAGCTGTTCTATGCTTGAGTGCTTTATTCCAAGTAAATCGAGCAGATTTTATACAGCCATGCCACCGCTAAAGACTCCGAGGACACTATACCGATCTTGATATCCACGCTTAGACAAAATCCTTGCAGAAGGCGAACGCGACTTTCTGGCCAAAGGGTGAGGAGGTGGCACGGGCAGCGGCGGTCCCGGTGCGTTGCCCGCTGCGCCTGTGACAAAAACTGTTTGGTGAGAGCTGTGGGGGGCGGAGGACTGGCGACGGTCCAGCCTCGTAAGCTGCGGCCGCGGCTGCCACCGCCCTGGTGGGAGGGAGGGAGGGAGGCAGCTGCGCTAAATTGGAACGGCGTGCAGTCCGGCGACACCCCTCACGGCACACACTCGTCATCTCCAAAACCGCCGGCCGCTCGCGTGGACTGCAGCCGTGCGGCCGGTTCCGGTCACGAATTTACACTCACTTCTGTAGCAGCAGTAACTTCTCACATTGTGTGGGGGAAGAAATTAATACAGCTATTGTGTCTCACTCTCCGAATCTAGGAATTTAATTAGCAGACTTTCTTTAGCTTTTCTTGTTGTCGCCTTTGATGCACTTCTACACGCTAGCCTACTCTGTACAAGCCTCTTCATCAATTCTTAGCTACTGCAACTACCATCCGTTCGTATCTGTTTACTGTATTCGAAACTTGGCCCCCCTCTACAATTTTTACTCCCAACACTCCCCCCCCCCCCCCCTCCCACTTCCTCTTACAATTAAAAAATGACGATTCCCCGATGGCTCCGGATATCTCCTAACGACAAATTCTTTCGTTTACTCAGGTTGGGTTGTACCATTAATTTCTTTCTTCCTCTGTTAGAAACAGTACATAGTCGTTAGATATTCAGTCTACCCACGTAATAAGGCTAAACATCAGATAAATACCTTCAGGTACGCCTTTTTAATTTTTATATTTATATTCGAAGTTAACATTATTTTTAGGAAACGCTTTTCTAGCTGATGCGTTTTCGCATTTTTCCCTCTTTAATTTGGTCACTGTCAATTGTTTTTCTGACCAAATGAAAAAATATATACGGGGTGTAAATTTTAAGTTGACAAACCAGAATAACTCGAAGAATAAGTTTCACACGAAAAAATGTGTAGAATTCAAAGTTGATTATTTTCGAGTGGGACATTTGCTAGTGCTAAAATTAGCCCGCCACCCCAGCCCCCTGGGGAACCCTCATTTTTTATTGCAGAATCAGATTCTACATAAAAACTACGTACATTTTGTCTTAAACATTTGTTTTGATTCTTGGTAGTTGGCCCTGTAATTCAAGAAAATCCATGTTCCGTTTTTGTATGGAAAATGGTTACGGATGGATAAAAAATACTTATTTACTTCGTAAATTTTGTTTCGCTAAAACTAAAACTCTCGCTCTCTCCACATATGGTGGGATTTGAGAGAGGAGAATTAGAGTTTTACAAATGTTGACCCACATATTAATTTTTTCCGCAGATTCGGGTAAAATAAAGAAATATAAAAAGCGCCTAGAAGGAATGACAACATTTTCCGCAATTCTGTCTATTATGGCATTTTAAAATGGCAGCTCAGTACGAGCTGCGTCCATGTATGATCGTTACTTTTAAGAGGACGCTGTCCTCATGTCAACGGTATTTACAAATTCCATATGTACACGGTGTTTATAAATTAGTTATAAAAAAGTAACCTTTAATTGTGAAAAGGGTAAATAACTTACAGAAATGTTTGATACAGCACTGAATGCAGCATATCTTCAAATTTTATTCGCGGCTAATACTGTTAGTTCCCGGCGTTCCCGCTAGGTGACATGTGCGAATGAGTTAGCAGTATTACAGCAGTGAACACGTAGCAGTATAGCGGTGCAGAGCGCATGCAGTATTGTTTATGATTTCTCGAATCCTAATCCGCTACTACAGTTCAGAGATAATTCGGACTCAATATCTCAAAGACAAACTGTTGTTACTTCGTACACTCGTTTCACCGAAACTGGCTGTGTGTTACATAGACGTCAGGTCTGGTTTGGCCAGCAGTCTCTGACGCAGCAATTGAATAAGTTCAGCAGTCTTAAATTCGTAGCCTGTAGTATCTGGACACGCTTGAAGATTATCTAATGCCTCACTTACAACAGGAATAGCCAAAGAATTTATTTTCAAGCAATATGGCACGCACCCAAAATAACATTTAAAGTTGTCGCGTATCTTCGTAGAAATGTGTCAACTTGGATTGGTCGGGGTGGAACAATGTCCTGGTCACCAGGGTTACCTAACTTAACCCAGATAGACCTCTGTGTACTGGGCTGCACTGAAGATAGAGTGTTTCCTCCGATTCTGGGAAACGTAGACGGGCTGCGACAGCGAGTAAAAAGTAGTTTCCAAAATAAGACCTGCCTCGTATGATTTGGCACGAAACTGATTATAGATGGGACATTTGTCGTGTTACAAAAGGTAGTCACATTGAACGTTTGTACATTAAGCTTTAAGATATACTACATTCAATGCTGTATCAAACATTTCTGTAAGTTATTTACCTTTTCACAACTAAAGGTTACTTTTGTATAACTAAACGTAAACACGCTGTATAATAAGACAGCAGTCTTTATCATTTGCGACGTGTGTGAGAAAAGCAATGAGACTGATTTTCTATCTACAACAGTTTTTATTTTTTTCCAACAACAATATTTTCCTCTTGAGAGTAGTTGCCTTCGTCAGTTATACGCCGGCGGAGTCGTTTTTCCCAGTTTTGTTAGCAGCGCTGAAAGGCTTCAAGTGGTATGACATTTATCATGTCAGTCCAGTCCTTTTAATGTTTCCGAGAATCACAAAATGACGTCCTCTAATACATTTTTCAATTTCGGAAAAAGGAAAGAAGTCGCAAGGACTCAGATCAGGTGAAGAAGGGGGCAGTGGAATAATAGGATTGCATTTTGAGGTCAAAAATTTCGTGATGGAAATGACCGTGTGAAATGGGGCGTTGTCATGATTGAGCCTCCACTCGTCTGCAATGTCCGTTCTCTCTAGACTCAGTCTTTTCTTGAGCCTTTCAGGATATCTTTGTAAAACACATCGTTGACAGTTTATCCTGAAAGAATAATCTCACAAGAACACGCACACGTCGGAAGATTTCATCGGCTTTTGAAGCTGAAGGTCTTCCTTAGCAAGGGTCATCTTCAGCGTGTTCTCGGCTAGCGAAAAACTTGTGCTCTTGATAAGGAATGTTTCTCATAGGCCAGTTCGAACTTTTCAGATTTTACGGCATAACGTTGCTATAAATTCAGTTTTCCCTTATTATTAACACAACTTCACTGATAACACTCTTAAAAATCGCGTAATGGATACCAGAGCTGAAACTCGGAATAGGCATCTGGAAGGGATGAAAACAGCGGTCTACACAAGGTGAACAACACGGCGTTGCCCGATCGCACAAAATGTTGTCAGTCTTACTGTTTCTTTCACACACTTCGTATATAAGAAGAATGATTATTCATTGAGGTATTTTATAGGTGTTTCTGGAGAATTCTACAACAGTCCATTACCACGATCGTGAATAAGTAAGTTTAATAACAAGGTGAAAAATGTTGTGATATTTAAAATAATACGGGACTGTGGATGCCTGTAACCAGAGACTAATACAATATAGTGCGGTGTACTCACCAGAGCGCGGGATGGTGCGAGGGCGTGACGATGGACTGTCTGGACTCTGGGCGTGAGTCGTAGCGGCGGGCGGCGCCGCAGCAGAGCGCCACCGAGGCGGAGGGCCCGGGATCGTGGCCGGGCCCGGGAGGCGGCGCCGTCACCGCCTCCACGACGCCGACGCCGAGGGCGGCGGCGCAGCGAGGCGGCATCGACGGCGTCGGTAGGTTGACTGGGGGCGGCGTCGGCGTGGAGACGACGCGGCCGCCGCTGGCGCCCACGTACTCGACGGGAGCGCTGGCCGCGGGGGCGGGCGGTGGCACGGCCACCGGCACGGGCACCGCGCCGCCGGCAGACGCGGGGGCGGCCCCGGCGCCGGACCGCGAGGGTGCGCGCCCCCGCAGCGGCAAAGGCGAAGACGAGAACTGCGCGGGCGGCGGCGGCGCGGAGGCGGCCACCTGCTGCGGCTGGCCCGCGCTGCCCGACGACGAGCTGCAGCTGCCCACGGGCGAGGCGGGTGGCGCCGCCGCCTGCGGGGGCGGGCAGCAGCGGCCGTGGTGCTGGTGCTGGTGATGGCGGTGGCTGGGCGACGGCTGCGCCAGCGCGTGGTGCCCGTGGTGCTGGTGGTGATGCTGCTGGTGGTGGTGGTGCTGGTGCGGGTGGTGGTACCGCAGCGCGGGAGGCGGGGCGGCGGGTAGCGACCGGTGCTGGCCCACCCCCGGTGGATAGTAGGGCCGGCCGTGGCCGTGTCCGTGGCCGTGCGGGTGAGCGTGCGGGTGGCCGTGGGGGTGGCAGTAGCCCGCGGCGGAGGCGGCGGGCGACGGCGGTGGCAGCCGGTAGTGGTGGTGGTAGCCCAGGTCGCGCCGCATGTACGGGTCGCCTGGGCCGGCGGCGGCGGTGGGCGTGGCAGTCGGCAGCGGGCGCTGGGCCTGCGGGGGCGGCGGCGGCTGCGGCGGCTGCGGCTGCGCCTGCAGGAAGGCCGGCACGGCCACGGGCGCGTGCGGGTGTGCGTGCTGCAGCACCAGCCGCTCCCGCCGGCAGTACTCGTCCTCCGCCGCCGCAGCCGCCGTCATCCTGCCGGCCCGCGCTCCGATGTCAGGACATCTGCGGGTACGACAACAACAGGGCGTCTCAGTACCACTCTGGCTGCACTTCACTACAAAATAACTGCATCCTACATAAAGCACTCAAAACTTGTATCAAGTATCAATAATTAACAATAAAAAATTCACAGTTAATTACTATTTTCTACACTAGCAAACTTAAAAAGTATAAATGCGATGTGCTCTGTCGAGAAGACAGCCTCTATGTTCTACAGAGCCCGGAGTGTACGTAGGGCTGTGCCCCTGCCAATCCTGTTCCGGCACCGCGTTAGCGCCTTGCGGATTGCCGCCTAGTGGTCTCGCAGGCGCTCCTCTTTCGGAGATGAACAGTTATGCATCTCATCAGTACTTCCTGTATTTGCGTTCGGTGCTGATTGTAAACATTCTGTTTACAAACTCAGCGTTAAGGAGCATCATCAGGGATCGCTACTATCATCCACAGGCAGCAGGCGAACATCAACGGTGGCGCTGCTATCACGGACTATCTAACGTCCACGGATCAAGTGATCGTCGAGAGCCCGCGAACGCTCCTCCGCCGAGGTGTATTTAAGCCGTAGCGCAGACTCCAGCGGCACCCCTATCTTTCTACCCACACCCTTCAACTCTATGGAACATTCGCATACGGCAATACTTCGCATCCTAGTTCAGGTCCTTGACATTTTAAGTGAACGTTCAGTTCTTCAGCGTTTTCTCAGAGGAATGTCACCTTCATGCGGTGTGTTTAAAATGCATATGTATTCGTTTTTTAACCGTCCGTCTTTGAATTTTAATTTAAAATGGACAGCAGTCCCTAATTTTGTTTCTATTTCTCACTATAATTTTTGTTTTTAATTCGCTTGGCTGAAGAACGGAGAACTGTTCCCGCCAGTCACCTACAGATTCCCATCTGTTGGAGCATAGCTGACTCTGCATCACGTCTCATCGCTCCGCTACGCCACCCAGAAACCAGTAGCTCTCTTCCTGGGACCTAGCGCTAAGGTTACGTTACGATCTGCGACACAAGCCAGATAACGACGAACATTTTGTGTTATTACCTTGAGACTGATCATTTCCGTTATCATTTTCCTGTGTGGAACTTTAGTTTCGATGGTGAGACTACGATATATATTAAGTACTAAACTGATTGTGAAATCATCAGTCATTGTGTGTAGTACAGACTACCAGCCTACGGATGAAAGAGGACTCAAACCCGATAGGGCTAAGTGTCGGGACTTCTGATTTCTATCTGCAAACCTTTCCCTCCATCTGTAGACAGAGGAAACGGCTTCACTACAGCAAGCAGGTTCTAATGCATGCCTAGATATGCAGGAACGAAGAGTTTTTCACATGACAGACGAGCCTAGAGAGCTGCATCAATCCAGGCTTCGGATAAACAACTCAACATGAAGTTGAGTGTGCACTCGCGGTGAATTTCACTTACGAAATTTTCTCGGATTCTCAGGCGATTGCATTGTCTTGAAGCTACATTACGAGAAGTTCCCTAATTGTAGAAAGTAAATCTTGAGATGAATGTGGCCCGTTACCCACTCACTACCTTCCTTCGAACAATGATGACGATTAGAAAACTTGTTCATACGCTACTGAAGTCGCCGCGGTTACTCGACTATTAACCTGAAAATGTTCCGCCGCTGTAGTATGCACATATGGTTGATGGTATTTAAGGGCTTGCTTTACGCAACAGATATTTTTCTGTTGCTGTGATACGACATTCGTGTAATAATTGTCTGCAAACTACTTGTTGGGGCTGTGTTACGTTTTTCGCGAATTGTGTGTAATCCATATCTTGGACTACCAGCGAACATTAACGCACCAAAAAGTTAGAGCCACCTTGTCAAGAGAGAATCCAAAACAGTTTCTGCAAAATATCAGTTCATATACACCCAAAGAACGCATAATATCTCGCGTAAACCTACTGAAACGTCGTAAAGCCAACATGAGAGTACGGTCAGCTCAGAACAGTGAAAGACGCAGCGTGTGGAAATCAAACTAGCCGAGGAATCAATCGCCACAACCTATTGGACGTCGTCCGTTAGGGCAGCAAGTAACGTGTGCTCAAATTGGTGATGATGGTGATGAGGTCCCATACTCCGAAGAGCGTAGGGGGACGATGCGGGAGACCCGCACCGCCGTACTACGCAAGGTCCTAGCGGAGGTGGCTTGCCATTGCCTTCCTCCGACTCAAATTGGTACCGATTGAGAAAGCCAGAATTGAAACAGCAGTGCAAGTACTCAGTGTCCCAAAATCACAGTCCATGTGTAGAGAAACGAAATAACATTTGCAACTGCATATCGGTATCATGCAGGTTTCGATGGTGAGACACGAATTGCTGATACGGCTTTTTTCATTACCGTTTCATTCCATCGTCTCTCAATGAGGGAGTGGTCTCCCAAAGTTGCGTTACTGCTCTTCAGCGGATTCCAGTTATTAATATACTGTTGCAAAAGTAAAATCATTTAGGGACAAGTCATTTCGAATAACAGTTATTGCACAAGGATCAGGCAGCGAATTATTAACAACGAGTGAGTCACAGCAGTTCGAAGATTATTCACAATCGAAATACTGAAGCACATCAAGAAAGCTGTGGCATGACACTGAGATTCATTGACGGATGTGAAAGAATCTAAAACAATCACTTAACCTTGTACGAAAAGTGCGGAAACACTAAATTTTAGTAGTTCAGCTGTCAACGGCCTTTCATCGTTAATACACCGGCTCTTATCATCAGATCACTGAAGTTTAACGACGTTCGACGTGGCCAGTACCTGTATGTGTGACCGCCTGGGTACACCATGGGCCATGGGGTGCTGCCCGCTATCACTTTACTTTAACGGCAAAGGGGAGGAGGGACGATGGTGTAAGGTTCCTGATTATCAGACCTTGAGCCACAGTCCTGGATTAATTTTCAAACTTCTCCTCAGTGTCTCATGAAGTGAGAGCGTGTGACACTGTTGATAGTGCTCCGTACGTCGGATGGGGACGTTAAGCCCAGGGGCCCCATTGGCGCTATTTGAACGGAACAAGATAGGCGCCGGCGTCCTGTTTCACCCTCTGCCTTCTCTCATTATCATCGTCATCATCATCTTACACAAACATGACGTAATACACACACTGATTACAGTCATCTACATTTATCTGGCACATTTAAACACACCACCCTCACACTTCGTGAGGGAGAGGTCATGCCACTGTCGTGAAGAATAGAAAAAACTTTCCAATTAAGCGGCTGAAATCGCCCTTCGCAGTCTCCCAGCCAACACTGTCATGCGACATTACTTTACCGATTGTAGCCAACTGTTTTATTCCTAATTATAAGAAGTGTTCAGAAGGAGGTACGAAACAACACTGAGGGTATAACTGAAGTCTTTATTCAAAAATAATCACCAGAGGCCTGAACATAAGGACTCCCTGTTCCCAGAATTCCAGTGGCTATGACAGGAGCCAGGCCTCCACTGCATTCTTCAGTTCGTTGTCCAAGCTGAAGCTCTTCGCATTGAGATTCTGTTTTTCCTTTTTTTTTTTGCTCAATCTGCTCCCACTTGAACTCGGCCATTTGTGTGACCTTGGAAACGTTTGGACCCGCTTTAGCGTCGAGCAGAAGCACTCCCTCCGTGAATAGTCTAGCTGGAGTGCTCTTGATGGACTTGTGTAGGCCACGGAGTACTTCAATGTAAACGGTTTTACCGAGCTCGAAGAATTCGGACGCCGAACATCACCTTGCGTGCTGAGGGCGCAGCTTTGACTGTTTTAGGAAGAGGTGATGACACATACTTCCATTGCAAGCATGTCTCATTACCTTATCCCAAAGCGGCATATGCGAGATTCAACCGGTATGGTTTTTAGGACGTTTCGTACCTTTTCATTTGAAAACTTCTTATATTAGTGAATATACATAAAGTGGCACAAGAGCCTTTTATACAAAGTGTTTCACAATTCATGTTACACGTTTTTACAACTTATAAAGGGTACATAGTCAATCAAGTTTTACATAGTAACTCATGTCCGGAAACGTCATTTAACGACGCAACAGAGCGTCAAAGATACATGCGCCGACTCCTGTAAATGTATGTAAATACACGGTTATTCCCTGATGATGATACAGACTTTCAAGTGCGGTGGAGACGGATAAATACATCAGTTCGAGGTAAGAGTCCCTGGTTCGGAAACGAAAGAGTCGAAAGTTATAAGCGAAAATCATTATGATACCTTGGACGGTGGAATTCGTGCACATGTACTGTTGTTGCTAACAAGGGAACCTCCCCATCGCACCCCCCCCCCTCAGATTTAGTTATAAGTTGGCACAGTGGATAGGCCTTGATAAACTGAACACAGATCAATTGAGAAAACAGGAAGAAGTTGTGTGGAACTGCGAAAAAATAAGCAAAATATACAAACTGCGTAGTCCATGGGCCACATAAGCATCATAATGGACAATATGAGCTTAGCAGCGCCGTGGTCCCGTGGTAGCGTGAGCAGCTGCAAAACGAGAGGTCCTTGGTTCAAGTCTTCCCTCGAGTGAAAAGTTTACTTTCTTTATTTTTGTATAGTTATTATCTGTCCGTTCGTTCATTGACATCCCTGTTCACTGTAATAAGTTTAGTGTCTGTGTTTTGCGACCGCATCGCAAAACCGTGCGATTAGTAGACGAAAGGACGTGCCTCTCCAATTGGAACAGAAAACATTTGATCGCAAGGTCATAGGTCAACCGATTCCTCCACAGGAAAACACATCTGATATATTCTATTTGACACTGGTGACGGCATGTGCGCCACATGACAGGAATATGTTGTCGACCCACCTAACTTGTACACTTGGCGAATGGGTAAAAAGATTCTTCTACCTTGCCCGATTTAGGTTTTCTTGTGGATGTGATAATCACTCCCAAAAAAATGATGAAAACATAAGAGTTTGTCACATAAACTGAAAATAAAAAGTTAAACTTTTCACTCGATGGAAGATTTGAACCAAGAACCTTTCGTTCCGGAGCTGCTCACGTTACCACGAGACCATGGCACTCCTGCGTTCCCATCGTCCTTTATGTTGCGTATCTTCCGCTGAACTACTCAGTTTGTATATTTTGCTTATTTTTTCACAGTTCCACACAACTTCTTGCTGTTTTCGCAATTGATATGTGTTCAGTTTTTCAAGGCCTATCCACTGTGCCAACTTATAACTAAATCTGAGGGGGGTGCGATGGGGAGGTTCCCTTGTAAGAATGTAGGTACGCTCCTATCAGAGGTGGTACTATGAACCAAGACAACAAAAAAGTCTAGTAAACCTGGGCTCTAAAATGCATACCTGAGGAGATATCAGCACTTGTTCACCGCATGTGTGAAAAACATTTCCTCTACTGAACAAGTGCTCGTAGCTCCTAAAGAATGGATTTTAGATCCAATGTTTACAGTATATATTTTTTTCTTGGTCTGGTCCATACTACCACCTCTGCAAGTTTCCTACCCTACAACCTTAGAAACAACAGTACCGGTACATGTATTCCGCAGACAGAGGTATCAGAACGATCTTCAGTTATAGATTTCGAATCGTTCGTTTCAGGTACTGCCACTGTCAGCTATGTTACAATGCCAATGTGTCCTCCTCTTTTTCTCACTCTGTCATTGTCTCCTCCTCTCTGTCTGTACCACGACCATTATCTACTATCTTCCCATGTTTATTACTTTTCCGTCCTTTTCCACTGACACTGCCTCCTCCTCTCTCAGCATAAGAAAGCGCGAATATGTTCGCATGCCAAAATTTTTGAGGAAATTATTAAAGATGCTGAGGAAGGTAGAATGAGGCAACTGGTATTCCAGTCTTCAGTGAGAGTCTTTTAATAAACAGGAGCACATTCGCCTTTTTTGTGCTCAGATCGGAGCACTTCTCCGTTGATTTCCTTCTTTTCCCTGCTACATCAGGGCGTATCTATTACTCCTATGAAAAGCACTTTATGGCTCAGTAACATTTTGATAGTTTACTTATGTGAAATTGTAATAACGCAACACTAGGTAATTTTGCATCTCAGACGGGAATTCATGTGCACGAAAACTTTTCATGTGCTTCAGTACAAGAACAACATGGGGTTCCCAGAAGCCTTCTGATGATAGTGGAGACACTTTGCAGCACATTTCTCTGCGCTGTGTTACTTTATAAACTACGTTTCCGCCTTACATCGGATTTTAAATACGTATTTTACATGTACAAGGTAGAGTGACTCTGAAACTCTGTATCTCGGATCGGATAAGGATATCAATAAAATTTTCAAGGTTGTTTAAGACCAGGATCTTAGGTATACATCGTAAATACTACAACCATTTGCTGTGCGTAGCAGTCATAGAATCCACGGCACGGTCTTGGTACCCAAAAATCCATATTTTTCTGGTTTTCAGAGGTACTGCCCTTGAACTAAATTGTGCCTCCTTAAGCCCAACAAGGCGTTATCCGAGATCACATGTAATGCAAAAAGAACCAATCGATTTCATCCATTTGCCTAAGCTGGAGGGAGTGCGTAATTTCAAATTTTGCCCCTATGCTGGGTATACAAATGATTCCTAGCCCTATGGCTATCATGCTGTCGTATGCGTACCGATGTGGTAATATCATTCGAAATGAATTACAGGATTAGTATTCATTTATCAGGTAAATATAGTACATTAAAATGGGACAACCTGGCAGGAAGCTGAAACTCAGTTCTAGTTCTCCCTCACGGCTCAGTCTGCAAGGGAGGTATAAGAATAACACAGGACGGGCGAAGCCGCGGTAGACTTTGAAGGGCTTCAAGCAGTGCATAAACGGTTGCTAACTGCGGTAAAACGAGCTCTGCTGAGCGGCGGTCGGGTGAACGTCTTCAGGCTTCATGTAATCCTTTTCTGCGAGGCGGCCACTACAGCCCCGCGTCTTGAGGGGTTTCCAGGCACTACCTAATAGTATATTACTCTAGCCGCCGCCACCGGATTCTTAACGTTTGCGGTCGTAACTCTTGTTTCGCGACTCTTTTTATGCCAGAGTTAAGACTGCAGAAAGTCACTTATTGGTGCATTGTTCTAATTTCCTGGTATTGTTCAAAGATGTCTGGAGCCGAAATATCCGAGAAAAAAAATTGCTAACTCTAGTCGTGATGACTAACAGCGTTTCTCATAGTAACGGAAAAGCAGAATTTACACAAAATCAAAGAGATGTTTTCTGTAAATATTACGAACTTCAATGCTCCGTTGACGAAAGAAACGGTCAGTAATTCTCAGTTTCTGTGAAGGTCTAATAATGTAAAGACGCATATAAAGGGTGTGATTGTTTAACGGAAACTATTGCCGTCGGGAGATAGTAAAATGTTTAGTTTACCAACGGGACAGACATATTGCCGATTATTATGGAAATTCTCTGAGTTCTTTTATAATATGCAGCCTCTTAACAATATACCTATTAATCCAATTCACAGTAAACGTCATGTTATATTGTGATCTCCAATTCGTTGACTAATTTCATGCAACTCTCTAAGCAGGTCTCTTCACCTCTGCATAGCCAACGCAACCAACATGAATATGAATCTGCTGACTGTATTAAACCGTTGCAGCTCTCTACAATCTCTCTGCTTTCTTCCATTACCAAACTGATAATTTCTAGATGTTTCAGATGTGTTACAAAACGATCCCTCCTTTTAGTCAAGTTCTGCCATAAATTTCTTTTTTCCACAATTCGATTCAGTACATCCTCATTTGTTTTGCGGCCTACGAATCTAACATTCAGCATTCTTCAGTAGCACTAAATTTCGGAAGTTTCTGTCTCCTTCTTTTCTGAGCGGATTATCGTCCACGTTTCACTTCCATACTAGGCTACACTCCACACAAATACGTTCACAAAAAGTTCCTAAGTCTTGAACTGATATTAAATATTAACAAATCCCTCTGTTTCATACATAAATTTCCTGTTGTTGACAGTCTGCGTTTTATATCCTCTCTGTTTCGGCCATCATCAGTTATTTTGCTGCCCAAATAGAAAACTCGTCTACTACGTTTATTGTCTTATTTTGTAACCTAATTCCCTCGGCTTAGCCTTATTTAATACGACTATATTCTACTACCCTTATTTTGATTTGTTGATGTTCATTTTATAATCTCTTTTCAAGACTCTATCTCTTCCATTCAGCTGCTCTTCCAGTTCATTTGTTGTTTCTGACAGAATTATAGTGTCACTGGCAAAACTTAATGATTCTACTTACACTCCCCTCACTTCCTTTACCAAATATTTCCTTTGTTTCTTTCAGAGTTTGCCTAGTATAAAGAATGAATAGCTTCGGGAATGAGCTAAAACCCTGTCTCGCTCTCTTCTTTTTCATATCCCTCGTTTCTCATTTGACATAGAGACTTGGTGGGACTTACTGAAAATAACAGCAAAATACGTTAACTTCAGGGAAAAAACTACAATGGGAGGTGTAACTATGGTATAATGGAAGTGAAATTCAACTACACAGCAACTGGGCATACTGCATTACGGATGCACAGCCAGCATAATGTGAATTTTCAAAATTATGTATTTCAGCCTGCGGTCACACAAATGATGTCGCTACCGGTTTCATGTTGTTAACAAGTCATCACCAGACGATTTGTTTAAAAGAAAGAAAAAAAAGAGATATTGTAAAACGCGAGAAAACAATTACCAAAAAATATTGTGTAGTCAAATATGTACGCAACAAGACAGTTTACCAAAACAATTTTATGCACTCAAATATATGCACTTTAATACGTTACACAGTAACTTTTCGACAAAGAAAGACAGGGTGTTCAAGAGCTTCTGTGCTATTACACAGCAGCCGCCACTGCATAAGTGGAATGGGTGACGACGACAGCAGACGGCATCCGCGAGTGACTAACTGGTAACTGGGGGTGGGAAGTGCCCACTAAACAGTCTGAATGAAAAAACTGATTCACGAAACTACTATTAGACAAGTTCGTGGCAGCGCTAAAAGAAACGCCAACAAAGGATAACACAAAGCGGCAGGGGGAGGTACATCATACCTGGTCAGAAGTTACATAGATAAATGCTTTGTTACTGATATCTCTTTGTTAATTCACCAACTGTTCTGTTTTCTTTTTTACTCGTTCACGCCAGCGCCGAGAACTGTTCCTCGCTTTGGCGTGGCGCGCCTATTCATGCTTTCCTATGGCTAGCAGCGCTGCTTTTCCTCTCTCTCAGCGGGGGCGGTAGTAGTATTGAAACGACCTTGCCTGTTGTTCCAATATATCGATCTTTTATTTTGAAAGTCCGTTCTTTTAAAATAGCGAGAGATCACATAAAATGATTATACAACGAATTAATATCATATTATGTAATATCTTATTTGGTCAGAAAGCTCTTACATTGAAAGGTCACACAAAATTGCGTTCACAACTGTTCGCTGCTCCTGGCTGATAGGTAATACATTATACGTTGGTGTATTGCTGGCGCCAAACTTGACAGAGTTGAGTGTCGGCCACCAGTGGTACACTACGACATGAAGTTGATAAAATAAGTAAAAATTTCAAGCTCATCCCGTGTATCCAAACGGTACCCTTGAGTGCGTAAAGACATATCAAAATGTTGATCTGTGCGTTCTACTTTATGTCCGCGTTGTTTCTAACAACAGGTGTTGAGACCGAAATGTATGTGCCTTACCTTTAGGCGTTGCGGGCGACCAACACCTATGTTTTGTAATCTTAACGGTGGAAACTGGCAAAACTGTGTGTCCTACGATGAGGTCGCCTGCTTTGGACGCGGGTGATTGAGAAAACTTTCGGAATAAGGGATATACCAAGTGACCAACACCAACGTTCATTACTCACGTATTTTCTGTCTTTGAGCCTAAGGCTGCGGAGAAGTGAGACAAGAAAAAGATAGTTCTGCATCATTGGTCGGATGTCGACCATCACAATTTCCACGCACTTATTACTGACGCCGAGGAAACACTGTTAAAAAAATACCTTTTATAGGCTAGTATTTCTCTTCTCCGCCTTTCCCTTAGGTGAAGAGGGGCTGCCAACAGCACATAACGAATCTGCGAGAGCGACAAGCAATTATCAATAGTGTCATCCTCTCTCTCAGTATGTAACTACGACGGAGCGTTCCTTGCCTCCTTTCACATAAATAATATTAACAGTTTTCGCCTATATGGCCTTTGGGAGCTGCGAGACTAACTGTTGTTACTTCTCCTTTACCAGAATGGGGAGCCCCTGCTTGACTGCCTTTGCTCAGCATTCCAAAGCCTAGAACTCTCCTGGGTTACGATTCATACGAGTGGATGCCAGCAACCATGTGCTTAGAGCGGGCCTGACACAATAGTTGTATCGCTGCAAAGTTCTGCGACCCAGGGTGCAGGGACGAAATTGTACTTGGTGGTATACACAGAAATATAATTTGCGTTTCTACTGTTTACTCACCTGTGTCAATTGGCGCTTATGGTTTCGCCTCTAATTTCCTCCCACATCAACAACGGAGACTGTTGTCACAGATCGCAACATAACCAAAAACTATTCCATTAGCCAGGTAGTTATGAAGCATTTTTTGGTTGTCATCTGAAATTATTCACATTGTCTTCAAGGGCATGTCCATTTTTGCCATTTTGTCAGATTTCCACGTCGATGCTCCCACTCTGCTGATAACATGGGACACATGACATCCTGGCGCCAATCCTACACCAACTAAAGAGCTCCAAAGCGACCAACATTCTCTTTTAGGAAGGAAATTCATACTTTCTCCGGTGAGTTCTTGGTCTCTACAAAATCGACGCAAAAATTGAGAGGCAGTGACGTCTTGGAAACGCTGCACTTGAATCTCACGTAAAATGTAACGTGGTCCAGGCAGGTATAGGCCTTCGCTTGCCGTAGGGAGGATGTTTCCAGATGTAGCAAACCTACAGTGCCTACGAAGCGCTCACCCCACTCTGCCTGTGGGCGAAACGTGCCATCTTGCCTATCAGGCGCGGGCTCCACTCATTACCTTCCACTACTCTGTCGCCTGGATCCGTTGTAAGGCCTGGTGACTGGTTAAGTGGCGTAGCGTGTCAAAAATGTGCACATGTACGTGCGTGCGGTGACAGATGTCGACAAGCCCCACGCAGCATCGACTGTGCCCTCCCGAACAGATGTTTGCTAAGGCCGACCAGATGTGAGTGTGAGGACTAAGAGAATACGGATATTTCTTAGACGCGAGTGACGGAGATGTCTATTTGCTATGCAAACAATCATAACATCATGATGATTTGTGTATGATCTGTGCATCACGTGACTCCACCCAAGTGATCCTGATTACGAACAGACATCATAAACATCAAACAGACTACTAGAGTGGATCAACGTAGATAGATTTTATCTTACTTTATGACACGTAGACTGATATGTCAACACATTCTGATCTCTGTGCAACACGAGACTGAATACCTTCTGGTGATGTTACAGGCATGTGATGCGGTGAAGAAAAAGTAAGAGCTGTGGCGCAGGCCTGTGACCGGACTATCAGCTGACTATAGGTGAAGTGCGGCCCTTCAGTCCTCCAGAGTATTAGGAGGGGATGGGGAGGCGGACCCCCCGCCCCGGCCACATGTTACCCCCGGAGGAAGTATCTCGTTACACATTTTGACAGCAAGATCCGCGGTACTCATTTTGACAGCAGGCTGAGTGGATATGGGGCTATCCTGGCAGACTGGAACGCAGAAAACTTCCCGCCCCCCCCTCCCCCCCTCCCACCTGTGACTCAACCCTGGACATCCAGGATCGGATTTTACTGCTCTACCCGTTTTCTTGTGTCTGTTTGTTCGTCATATGTCGTCACCATTTATGTGCGGATATAGCATGACACCTCTCAAACACCACTAATGAAAACTTCGCTTTGTTTTTTTTAATTATTATTATATTATTATTATAGAGGGTGGACAGTCTCCTTGCCGAACACGTTGAGCCACCGTGCCGACCGGTAAACAAATGTGGCCATCACTGACTCGGCAGGGAAAATATATACGGTCCACATTAATTTGACCAGTCTTTCGACGTCATCCTGCAGTAACCATCACAGACGGCAGGTGGCAGCACTAGCAGTGGAAGGCATATAAAGTGTGTCGGGGCGACGCCGTAAACAGCGCAGTCAGTGTCGTACGAAGCGATTCATCTGTCGTCCAAAAAGGCATGATCATTGGCTTTCGGGGCAGAGGTCGAAGGTTTTCCGCAGCGGTTAAGTTTGTAAGCTGTTCCCGTGGTTAACGAATATTGTGCACCGCACACTAAATTGGTGCCGAGGTACTTGTGGTGCACGCCGGGCTGTAAAACACGGGTGAACGATGGCTGCGCAGATGTGTTCGGGCGAATAGATATGCAGCTGTTGAGCAACTGATCACTCACGTCAACCAAGGGTTACGAACTGTGTCTCCGTTCAACGAACACTGTTGTATATGGCTCTCTGTTGCAGGAGCCTCGTTCATGCATCCATACTGACTGCTGTTCACTGGCGATGAAGGTTGCAATTTGCACCCAAATCCGCAACTGGACGTCCACTGAGTGGGATAGATGACCTTCTCAGATGAATCACTTTTGATGCTCTGAAACGTCTGAAAGCAAGCACTTTGCAGCAATCGTCGGAAGGGTTCAGGCCGGAGGGAGGGGGATGGGGGCGGTACTATGATGTGGATAATGTTTTCGTAGCATTTCCTGGGTGATCTTGTCATTCTGGAAGGTGTAGTGGATAGACACAAGTGTGCATCTATCCTTGAGAACCATGTCCACTCCTACATGCAGTTTCTTCTTCCTCAGCAAGACGGCATCTACCAGCAGGACAATGCAACGTGTAACACAGCTCGTAGTGTACGTGCCTTGTTCGAAGACCACCAGTATGCGGTTACCGCACTTCCCTGCCCCCAAACCTAGTCGAGGATTGGTGGGTCCACCTCGAACGGGTCGTTTGCGTTATGGATCCTCGAGCGTCGCTGGCCACGGCAATGGAGTCGGTGCGTCTCCACATCCCTGTCGGTACGTTCCAGAACCTCATTTACTCTCTTCCTGCATATCTCCCAGTGGTCAGCACTGCAAAAGGTGGTTATTCGAGGTGATAGGTGGTCTCATTAATGTAACTCGACAGTGTGTAATTGGAGAAGAGACGAATGGAGAATCATTCGAACGGCGATGAGGGCCACAACTTGGGAAATACACTGCTATAAACGTCTTTGACGAGACAGATTATTATGCCCCAGTGCCTGGAAATGGGCATCTCAGAAATGGCGAAGCTGGTCGACTGCTTGCGTGGTAGTATCGTGAGCATCTTTGGAAAGCGCTTAAATGACGGTGAAACCAAGAACAGGCGGCAACGTGTTCCAGATCCACGCCTCACCACAAAACGCAGAGGTCAGAGATTAGCCTGTTTTTTAAACCGCAGTAGGTGGTGATCTGTGGCTGGTTTGACCACAGACTACAATGATGATGCAGACACAAGTGTTTCGGAACCACGCTGTTCAGCGCACATTGTTGATCATGTGGCTCTGAATAAGACGTACCCCATGCGTTTTCCTGCTTACCCGACAACAAAGCGAATTACATCACATCTGTGTTCGTATCCGGATACTCCATCATAATGGCTGAACGGCTGCTCAAAACATGCACCGCACCAGGTATGCAGGCTGATGGTGTCAATATTATACTCTCACAGGAATTCACCTGGGCTCGCACAGGACCTGTCGTGGTGAATGAAAGCAACATAACATCTGTAGTGTATATGAGCATTATTGCAGACCATCTTCATGGCTTCGTGCTTCGTGACTTTACCAATAGCATCTTCCATCAGTATAACAGTCCGTGTTACAACGCCAGAATCGCGCTGCTGCTGTTTCAGGAACATGGGAGTAAACCCACGTTGATGTCCTTGGCCACTAAATTTGTCTGATTTGACCCCGGGTGGAATGCTTTCAAACACTACCTCTGTGTCCACAAACCACCGGAATTACGTGACCCATACACAGAAGCTCCAGAAACAAACCACGAACTTGTTGAATCCATGTAACGCGGAATCGCTGCTGTATTGCGTTCTGTGGCGGAGCCATGTTTGAAACTGTTGCCATCTGCCTACCATTTGCCTAACAGTGTCCACAACCATTCAGACACTAAGCATCATGGGTTTGCATATGTACAAGTTGTTGCCTCCCCGGACTGCGTCGATCACAAGAACAACAGATGGCACCAAGAGCACCACCAGAGGTCCTCCATGCCAAGAACCTATTTCCTCCACCATGTCATGTGTGTGTGGAACTTTCAATGGTAAGTCTTGGAACCGCTGGTTTACTCACTGTGCCATAGAATCAGACAAAACCTAAGATTGTACTAGAGAAGTGGCTCTTAGCGAATATTCTGTTCAAGTGCGAAGCGGAAATTTTATCCGAACCACCACTCTAACCAGATTAAATGGCGGTCACATGGTCATGGCCACTAAATTTGTCTGATTTGACCCAGATGGGATGCTTTCAAACACCACCTCTGTGCCCACAAACCACCGGAATTACGTGACCCATACACAGAAGCTCCAGAAAGCAACTATTAACTTGTTGAATCCATATCGCGCGGAATCGCTGCTGTATTGCGTTCCAAAGGTGACCAACTAGCTGCTAAATCAGTGTAACTGTGGTTTGCGTTGTTGTTAACCAAATAAGGCACTATCTGAGGGACGAAGTTCTGTTATCACGAAAGTTGTAAAATTCAGTGAAAGCTTCCAATTTTGGACACAAGGTGCAAAACTGGCATTGTGAATGCAAGAAGAACGTTAGAAATGTCTCCACATGTAATGTGTTAGGAATGAGGTGTGGGCAGAAAGGGTCAAACAAATGGGGAAGGAATAATGCTGATGTTAGTATTAACTGTCGCTTACACGATTTGTGCAATATGAGCACTGCAGACGTCGACGAGATGCTGTACAGCGGAAGATTTGATCCTGGTGGTCAAATTGGAACTAATTTTTAGAAATTGCAATCGTTGATATAAGTCAACGGGGACAGTTGAAAATGTGTGCCCCGACCGGGACTCGAACCCGGGATCTCCTGCTTACATGGCAGACGCTCTATCCATCCGAGCCACCGAGGACACAGAGGATAGTGCGGCTGCAGGAACTTATCTCCGGCACGCCTCCTGTGAGACCCACATTCGCAGCTTATTGTCCCACACTATATTCATAGTGCCCCTGCCCAATATACTCATTACTCGCGGCTTTTTGCACACATTTTCAAATGTCCCCGTTGACTTATATCAACGCCTGTATGCAGCTAGGGGTATTCATTTCATTTTAATTTCATTCAAATGAGCTGCTTGATCACCGATGGTATCCGTTCTTTCGGACATGTCCGAAAGAACGGATACCATCTATATATATATATATATATAATGAGTATAATGGGCAGCGGCACAGTGAATATAGTGTGGGACAATAAGCTGCGAATGTGGGTCTTGCGGGAGGCGTGCCGGAGATAATTCCTTGCAGCCGCACTATCCTCTGTGTCTTCGGTGACTCAGATGGATAGAGCGTCTGTCACGTAGGCAGGAGATCCAGGGTTCGAGTCCCCGTCGGGGCATACATTTTCAAATGTCCCCGTTGACTTATATCAACGCCTGTATGTAGCTAGGGGTATTCATTTCATTGTAATTTCATTCAAATGAGCTGCATGGTCACCGGTGGTATCTGTTCTTCTGGACACGTCCGAAAGAACAGATACCATCTTCATACATATACCCACTCTGGACCTCTGTGGGTAGCTGTGTTTTAATTATGACCACCCAGTATTATATGACTGGCTGCAGCTATAAACAACTAGCTACATAAGCTGTGTTCGCAGTTGCATATAAAGATTCTCAGCGCGCAGAAAGCCTAAGCATATCTTATTCATGCGGCAGACGGAAACGAGGTAGATCCAAGGCGAGTGATATAGAGTCTTCGCCCTTTCCTCAGCAGTAGGGGTGTCTGCCGTGGCACTACTGGGTAGGCGACGTGTGTCACGCCTCTGCAGACGGTCGCCTGATTAGCAGGCAGCCCGCGCACCACAGCAGCAGGAGCGCTGTGCTAATGAAGGCTCACAGGTCCTAGCAGCTCTGCACACATGTGCCCGTTTCTGCCTTCGTTTGCTACACCTAAGTTTACAGCTGTACTCCACAAGCTATCTTGTGGTGTGTGGCGGGGGAGTACTCTGCATGCAAGAGTCCCTTCCCGCGTTTCCTGCCCCAGCGCGAGCAATGCATGGGATGGCCGATTGTTCGCAAGTGTGTGAGCTAGAATCTCTCTAATTTTACTTTTTGCAAGATTACATAAATGCACAAGAGGAAGCAATATATTGGTTGATTATTGTATAAAATACGTACTCGGAATTTAACCCTCTATTTATGACATTTTTAGGACATCGATGTCAGTCAAAAAGTATCTGAGGGTAGGGTCTGACACACAAAGCACTATGTAACAGATTGAACATAGCAATTTTGATTGATTCAGTATCTTATGCCTGCTGCCACACGCTCTGTTACAACGCACCTTAAAAACCTAACGATATGTGATCAAAATGACAGAAGTAATCCACTCTTTCAGCACCTGTCGCGTGTTTTTTCATTAACTTGACCTTCAGAAAAGATCATCGACTTTAACTCTTTGTATCAAACTGGCTATCTCGATGGAGTCAGACCGTTTGTGTTGACTGATAGCGACATCACGCATATATGAGTGGTTTTCTTAACATTATACGAAAGTTCACGGTTTATTGGCAGTGGGCAATAATATGCACTAGAATCTTAACAGTACCTACTATATCTCTCTTCTGGTGTCTACCACTAGAGATGGAGAAGCTTATCCGTGACGCTTTGGTTCTTACGAAACGAACCAGCATCAAAACGAGGTTTTCTTCTATGGATCTTCCTCTTTCTATTCTTCCTCAGTCTGTTCTACACCAATCATTGTACAGCCTACTGCCACTCCTTAAATCTGAAATATTAAACTGGGAAAATATTAGAGCTACTGAACTAACGTAATGTTAACCACTCTTCATACAAAGAAAGTCATAATTCATAGGTTATGCATTAGATAATACCATTATTAGATCTCCAAATGTAGGTTACATACCAAATTAAGTACAAAATGTCATATTATATACCCTATTGCAATCGTAAATTTTACGAAGGTTTATAATCTACGGTTAAAACACGCATGTCACAGTCTCTATACGCAGGTACCTTCTACACCCTATTCCAACTTCAACTGATTTTTTTTCCGCAGACAATAGAATCTGGCCAGATATTTATCCATCCTATGAACTATTACTCTTCTCCTACCCTACTCGACATCTGTACTCCCTCCCCATCTTTCCTTACCCCTTCCACTGTTAGAGCTTATGGCCGTGACCAAACACCAAGTCATCCTCCTCTTCAGTTCTCGCAGTATATACCCACACATCTGTCTGCACTCAACGAACCCCTGTTTTTATACCCACATCCTTCAAATCTCCTTTCTAAACCCATTCCTTCCCCAGTGTGGCTTCTTCAATTTTTAGTGAAAGTGCAATGTTTCTTCTTTAAATAATGTGGCAGTTTCTTGAACATGTTTTAAGCAAATATTTTTGTTTTTATCTTTACATTTTAGTCTTACGATTTAGAATCATCAAACAAATAAAATAATGTTTTGTAAATCGCTTCAAAATTACATCTTTTTTATAGATTACAAGAAATATTTGTAGTATTTTTATCTTAGAATCATATTTGTTTTCGCCTTTTTTATTTTTATTTTTATTTTTATTTTTTTTTTTTTTGAGTCACTGGTATTGTGACTGGTTTGATGTGGCCCACTACGAATTCCTTTTTTGTGCTAACCTTTTCATCTCAGAATAGCACTTTCAACCTGCGCCCTCAATTATTTCCTGGATGTGTACCTTCCTCGACAGTTTTTACTCTCCGCAGCTCCCTCTCGTACTATGAAAATTATTCGCCGATGTCTTAACACATGTCCTATCATCTTGTCCCTTCTTCTTGTCAGTGTTTTCCATACACTCCTTTTCTCTCTGATACTGTGGAGAGCTTCCTCATTCCTTACCTTAACGGTGCACGTAATTTTCTTCTGTAGCACCTGATCTCAAGTAATTCTACTATCTTCTGTTTCGGTTTTTCCACAGTCCGTGTCTCACTGCCATACAATGCTGTGTTCGAAACGTACATTCTCAGAAATTTCTTCTTCAAATTAAGGCCTATGTTTGATACTAGTAGAATTCTCTTGGCCAGAAATTCCCTTTTTGCCAGTACTAGTCTACTTTTTATACCCTCCTCCGTACGTTATGTGTTATATTGCTGCCAGAATTCCTTCACTTCATCAACTTCGTAATCACCAATTATGATGTTAATTTACTCGCTGTTCTCATTTCTGCTACTTCCCATTACTTTCATCATTTTTCGGTTTACTCTCAATCTATATTCTGTACTTGGTTCAAATGGTTCTGAGCACTATGGGACTTAACTTCTGAGGCCATCGGTCCCCTAAAACTTAGAACTACTTATACCTAACTAACCTAAGGACATCACACACATTCATGCCCGAGACAGGATTCGAACCTGCGACCGTAGCGGTCGCACGGTTCCAGACAGTAGCGCCTAGAACCGCTCGGCCACCCCGGCCGGCTATTCTGCACTCATCAGACTGTTCACTCGATTTAACAGATCCTGTAAACCTTATTCACTTTCACTGAGGATTAGCAATGTCATCAGCGAATCTTAACACTGATATCCTTTCACACTGATTCTTTATCCCATTCTTGAGCCTTTCTATTATTGCCGTCATTGACTGTTCGGCGTATAGATTAAACAGCAGGGACGAAAGACTACATTCATGCCGTGCACCCTTTTTAATCCGTGCATTTCGTCTTTACGTACGTTTCAAAACTTTTGTATGAAGAACGCAGTGGTTTACCATTGGCAGCCTGACTTCCTCCATTCCGTTCCCCCTCCCACGCCTGCCTGCCCGACAACTGGGGATGAGAAGTATCAAATAACAAGGAAGAAAAAAACGCATATCGGCTACCAGACCAAATCGCCAGGATGGCTTATCGTCATCCTTGCATCGCGTACACATGTGCAGAGGCCAGCGGTCAACAAGTTGCGAGGGCCCTCGCTGCGCCGTCTGACCATCGTAATGCGGGGGCAGACGGAACGCTAAAACAATCAGCTCGGCGGCCAGCGGCGGCCCGGCTGAAGGCGGGCAAATATTTGGGCAGGCGGATTGGCCGCGTCCCGTTCCGTCCCGTCGCGGCGCGTCCTCAAACGGCCGTATCGCGGCGCGCCACGCTGTTTGCGGCGGTGATGGCTCTGCCTGCGCCAACACGGCCCACCCATCAGCGGCGCGTCGCCGCCCGCGACCTCTAGTGCGAGGCCCATCCCCCGTAATTAGCCTCAGGGTAAAATTCTCAGCCATTTGCTTCAGAGACGCACTTCTGTTTCTCGCTGATAACTGTGCGCTCCTTGCTATGGACGAAGCGGCACCGCTGGACGTTTAATCTGAAGCGTCGGTCGTACGACTCCCAACGCGCGTTTTTCCACATGCAGCCGTGGATCGAAGCAGTTTAGTGGACGCGCTATTTCTTGACATCCGGAATGTATTTGACTCACAAGGAAACGTCTCCAAATATCGACAAATAACCTTGAAGAAAGTTGGTCTTTATGTAGAGGGGACAAAATAGCGCAATACGTATTTCTATGTTTGTACCCAGTTTTACTTTTAAGAGGTACAACACACTCCAAAAGGTAATTTGACATATTCGGTTTAGAGGGAATGTCTTCAGAACGATGTTTCGTGTATATATATATATATATATATATTCTTTCTCGGGGCCTTGTCCCGCTCCAACGCGCGGTCGGCATTTTTGTTATTACGAAGTTGGCAGTGTTAATTGCAGAGGGTGGCCAGATGCCCTTCCTGACGCCACCCCGAACCCCCTGGGATGGAAGTAGTGTACCGCAGCTGTCTGCACCTAGTGTAAGTCATGAAATAGTGCGAACGTTTTCAAATGTTTGTGAGTCGTGGAATTGAGGCGGAACTTGGGGACCAGCCCGGTATTCACCTAGCGGGATGTGGAAAACCGCCTAAAAACCACACCCAGGCTGGCTGGCATACTGGCCCTCGTCGTTAATCCGCCGGGCGGATTCGATCCGGGGCCGGCGCGCCTACCCGAGTCCAGCAAGCAGCGCATTAGCGCTCTCGTGTTAAAAATATTTTTCACACAAAACTTCATATGTCATTAACGTTCATGAAAACTGTGCAATCAACTTTTCTAATAATTTGAAGTTTTACAAAATACTCCACCACTACTAATTAATTCTGAAAACTGAAACATTTTTTTACATCATAAATTGAAGATGATGTCAAGCCATATACATCCCTCTGTAACGAAGATGGATCCTGAAATGCAGATTTGGAAAATAACCTGCACACAATGTGCTGTCAGAGTCTCTTCAACATACACAATTAAAATATTTAAACATTTAATACTACTCTAATTACTTATTTTACTTACATTTTTTTATGTCTTAAATGGTTATTTCACGTTTTACATTCACCTTTTTTTGTTTTTTATTTACCGTTTCATATATGTATCTTTTGTTAATCGAAAATAATAAGTGTCTCATTATCATGATAGAAAATAATGACAATAATGATAATCTTTAAGGAAATGCTTGAAACAACGTTTTTTGCAATATGCGCAAAAAATGAATGAAATTTCTTCATGTAATGTACACGAAGGAGAAGACAATATAAAACGAAATTCAGCAGGATTTAAAATGTACTGAAATATACGTGATACAAATCAGTATATTTAGGGGATCACCCATGACAATTTTAAATCATGCTGAATGAGAACAGTTATGAATGTTTAGATATTTTAATTAGGTAGGCCTATTTAGAAAATACTTTGACAGCATATTGTGTACAGCTTAGTTTCCAAAAATGGTATTTCAGGTTCCAGCTTTATTACGCAGGGGTGTATCTGACTTGAAATATGCTTCAATTTATGTTGTATAAAAAGTTTTCATTTTTCAGAATTAATTACTGCTAGTGATGTACTTTTCAAAATTTTAAATTATTACAAAAGTTGATTACAGAGTTTTGAAGGCCTTTAGTTACTTATCAACTTTTACATTAACAACATTTTTGATATATCATCGTTTCGAAGATATTCCCTCTAAATCTAAAATGCCAAATAACCTTCCCGCTTGTGTTTTACCCCTTAAATGCGAAATTGGGTGCAAAAATAAAAAAATAGGTATTGCATTATTTTGCCGTCTCTACACACCCGGCAAGTTTAATCGAGATCGTTTATTGACGCTTGCGAATGTTCCATTGTCAATGCCACACCAGTGCATATTACGAAATTGCGAGGACCAAACGAAAATAGTGACTGGGTTGAGGATTGCTTAGTATGGAGGACGCAGCACAATGTCGTTGATGGAGAACTATCGAATGATGTAGAAGTAAATAAGGGGCGCCTGCGAAGTCGGGCCCTGCGAAGTGGTGCCCTTACAGCTCATGTTTAATATTAATGACCTGACAGATAACATTATTAATAACCTCAGACTCGATTAAAAGGAAAAAGATTGCATACACTTATTAACACGACTTCCAGGTTATCGATAAACTCCGTTAGTAAACTGTCATATTGTGCAACTGAGTGAAAATGAGACATCAATGTAGACTATTTAATATTCTCAATGAATTATTCGCAGAGTGAAAATTTACATTATTTCTCTTCAGAAACATAACTTGTTGATGAACTGGGGAAACTTAGTTTCGTTTCCTTGACTGATTTATATGGAGTTACGTTGAGAAGCAAGATTAGTTATAATTTATAGATGGTAATTCATCTTATCGACTACTTGGAAAAGGGTAAAATAGTAATTGGTCAATACTGTGCGAAACTATTAGATCAAACGGATGAAATATTGCAGAAAAAGCATAAATAAAAAAATCTAATGGCTATGAAAAATGTAAAACTTAACAATGTTAAACATAAATATCTTGTCTTCATCCCAACCCGCTCGGATAGTCGTGCGCGTTAAAGCACCGTTTCTGGGACGGGGAGGTTAACCGGCCCCGGATGGAATCCATCCGGCGGATAGAATCAGACTGGCGGATTAAAGATGAGGATCGGTGTGCCGGCCAGCCTGGATGCCGTTTTAGATGGTTTCCCACATCCCTCTACGAGAACGCCGGGCTGGTACCAATGTCCTACCTCCGGTGGACGATTCGCAAACATTTAGAAAACTTTCCCTCACTTTCACTTGAATAACGCTACAACAGACAGATGGGTTACAGGTTTTTCGTCCTGAGGGATAAGAGAATGGTGGTAGTAAGAGGGTCCGACCACCCGTTACATTTACCGTACTTTACCCGTTAATAACCATGTAAACCCTTGTGGGACAAGTAAAAGAAATTGTTGTCTTCAGTCGGGAGACTGGTGTGGAGAAACTGTACACGCTAGTCTGCTCTTTCAGCGTGTTTACTGCAGCCTACATCAATTTAATCCTGTTCTCTGTAGTCACGCCTTGGCCTCCCTCAACAGTTCCCCTCCCCAACTTTGCCCCATTACTGACCCTACCATTCCTTGAGGTGTCAGTATGTATTCTATCAATCGATCCCTTCTTTTAACGAAGTTTTGCCATAAATTTCCTTTCTCCTCAAGTGACTGAGTACCTCTTTACTGTTACCCACGACTCACCGCCCCAACTTCAAAGTGTGTGTGGGGGGGGGGGGGGGGGAGAGGGGGAAGGGAGGGGGGCCGAGGGCTTGAAATGTTTTGTGTCCACAAGGCTCCGAAATTTACTTACAAATGAACGTGGACTACAAGCGTATCCAGCGATATAAATTATGCTGTACGTCAACAAATATGCGATTAATATTTTGCTTGACAGCAGTTTCTGCTTATGTCTGGATCGAACTGTCGCATCCATGAAGCCACTGTATTAATAGTCAGACAATTTTAAACGTCTTATAACTCCAACTACCTTTTGTTCTGTCATAAGTTTCCGGGAAGAAATGGAGGATCTCGTGTTTCGGAATGTTTTGTGTTCTACTCGTGGGTTTATTACCAAGAAAAGGGTGACGGTGTTCTCTGCTAAGCTCATTAGATAAAATCAGCAAGTTGGTTTGCTTGCCTGCCCCACTCCATTGCCTTCCCCTAACATCAGTTAGTAGATTTACAGATTTACTGTCCTGTCCATTCTCCCCCCCCCCCCCCCCCCCGCAAATAAAAATATGATTTCTACGCCACTTCAGGATAATGGAGAAAATAGGAGCCTCTCACAATGCACAACATCACGGGACAGACAGGGGCAAGGGGGACACTCCCACGTGGTATTCATTTACGCACAACTACATCCATGGCGTTAACAAACGTTTGCAATTATAATATAGAGGGACCATCTCGTATTACATTACTTATATTTCTTTAGTTGAAATTAAAATGTCTTCATAATTAAAGCGAAATGCAAGAAGAAGAGTAACGATCTTCAGTAATATTTAGCAGACTATAGCTCGAATCCTTGCGCACCCGCCATGATTTACGTTCGTCATTGTTTTGGAGTTGAGTTTGGTGTTCCTATGTCTGAGATACTAGCTGTATTTCTTTCTTAAATTCTTCGACATCGAAAAGTCCTCCAGTCTGCAATGCGGTCCTGAAGTTTTAACGCAAATGTAATCGGATGTAACACTCGGAATGTGCTGCAGTCGGAGAATAGGGCAACTGCTGTATGGTTAATGGGAGTGTTCCCATAGAGAAATGTTATGCGCAGGTTGAAACGTATCAAGGCCGGCCACTAGCGCTGGAAAAACCGACGGTTTTAAACAGATATCGCTGTTTTAGCTGACTAACTGATAGTTTCCGGTGTTTGTTTGATCCCAGTTCTAATAGGATGTTTTATATCTTACTCATAGTCAGGTGAAAAACCGGTATACCACTTTATCACAGCAGTGGTCTTAAAATTTTTGGTTTTCAAATAGAAGTTTTTAAAAACGAGTAACGTTTATTCGTAAAATTTCCATTGCTTTGAAATACTGAGTTGTTATAGAAAATGAGGAAAAGCTATCAGAGGTATTTCAATAAAAACGACAACAGAAATGAGCAACAAACACGACGTAAGAAGCGGTATAGCGTTGCTCAGACATAAATGTACTGTTGTCCTCTTCTACCTGAAGCAGTGATCTTTTCCAGAAGCTGTCTTTTATTATTATTCATAGCCCAAAAATATTAATCATTGCTAGGAAGTTATGTGGTTTCTGAAGGATTACTATCGTCTTGAAATGATATTGTTTCTTATGAAAAGGGTCCACTCACAAATCAACACATTACAGAACGAGTATTTATGAACAGATTGGACAAAAAAATGTTGACAATAGTTCAGTTCTGTAGTGAAATTTTAGCTATTGTCAAATAATTGTTTCTGGTAAATGCGACTATCTAAATTGTTCATATGATTTTTTTTCAATGAACACTTTTAATTTTACCATCAAGAAATTAATTCTGTTAAGATTCCTGTTAAACAGTAAATAAATATATCTGACTACAAACAGGTTTTTCATTCGAAATAATTAAAGAAAAAATTCGCTTCAAATTTTACGAAGAAGCTTATTATTTTTCTGTCATTTCTATGAGATAATAAAAGAAAATGGTAATTAAGGCAATAGTAATAAATTAAAAGCTTAACAATTCAATCATTGTGTATAATAAAAATAAAAATTAGCTCATCTACTACCTGTGAATACACAGTGTTTGTAGCCCTTGGAAACGGGCAACGTAATACGAATAATAGAATGCTGCAAACTCAGTTTTCATCCTTTAGCATTGAGTATTCGTAATTTGCAAATAGTTGTATGATCCTCGATTACAAGATGATTTTTGAGCAGAGTTTTAAATAATTGGAATCAACTGTGGAATACTTGTGATTTTTTTTGGAATATTCAACCTGTATTTTAGCTTTCGAGAAAAGCACTAAACTGTATACAGACTAAGCTTATTTTTATTTACGTATTTTATTAGCTATTTTGATCTTGAAATGTATCATACAAAATTCTAAATGAGTCTTAGAATTTTTCAACTTGTATTCGATGCCTACATTTATTACTGGAGACAACAGCAATTAAAAAAATGAAAATCGGTCGTTTCAAAAGTCATTTATTTTGCACGGTTTTAACATTTATCACAGCAGTTGTCTTAAAATTTTTGGTTTTCAAATAGAAGTTTTTAAAAACGAGTAACGTTTATTCGTAAAATTTCCATTGCTTTGAAATACTGAGTTGTTATAGAAAATGAGGATGAAGAAAAACGAGCTAGCCGCTGTGGAAGAGCGGTTCTAGGTGCTTCAGTCTGGAACCGCACTGTACTACGGTCGCAGGTTCGAATCCTGCCTCGGGCATGGATGTGTGTGATGTCCTTAGGTTAGTTAGGTTTAAGTAGTTCTAAGTTCTAGGGGACTGATGACCTTAGATGTTAAGTCTCATAGTGCTTAGAGCCATTTGAACCCAGAAAAACGATACAACCGAAAACACGTTGTTTCAGTGATAATCATTAACCCTAACGATCGCCTAGAGGCGTTGCGCCACTTCTTATAGTGTTTTCGCAGATCTTTCCCATCTTTTAACAATCAGATATAGATTTTAGTAGTATTTTTCCAAGTCAACTATCTGGTATAAATGTCAGCTTTGACACTTCGTGAAGTAACATCTGTGAACTGCTATTGTATAGTGTAAACTCCGTGGCTGATGTATTATAAAGTTGATTTTATGTTCTGATGATTTTGGAAATTAATTTCACTAGAAGCAGCTGATCTGAAATTCATGTACTTACATTGTGTCTGTAACGAGCAAGAAATATGAAAATATAAATTGTCAGAATCGAACGTTAGTTTCTTTTTTTACCAATCGGCTTATCTGGAGTATTATATCGTTTTATTTTATAAGGAACAATCACATTTGGAAAATTATCTGTATAGATAAAACTGAAGCTTTATCAATAGCCGAGCATTCTGCTTATCGATTGCAATTTCAGACATTATTGATGCTAAGAGTTATGTTAGATTTATGTTTTTTAACGTTAACGTTAACAAAGAGCGAGTTGTTACACTAGAGGCAATAGCCGCCTTGCCTCAAGGTGAAGATAAATTTGGCTCCCGTAGTGTTGGCCCATTACCTTATTTAAGGAGGCTTGTAACGCAAGGTGCACTTTTTTCAGCTTCTGGGACTAATATAAACTTCTTAGGAGGAACACACTTTGTTACCCTTTGTGCCTCTGCCACTGGGCTTGAGAAAGTGCGCTCACAAAGCGCTGCCTGTTCTGCTCTCGTTTAATCTCCGGTCTCTCACCTTCAGTGGCGCTTTCTGTTTCCATCTGCGTGGGCATTTTCCCGAAGACGAAGGTGAAAAGGATATAGAGAAAGAGAGAGAGAGAGAGAGCGAGAGAGAGAGATAAGCCAATATTTTAAAACGTCAGGATATTGTGCGGAATCTCAGCTAGAATGAAGAGAGTTCCTAGATTCTACATTTCTGAGATTAGCGAATAAAGCTGTGTGTGTTGCCTGAGACACACCAGCGAAAAAGTCTGCCTTTCGGTGAAAGAAGCGAAATTTGAGCGTCTTATCGCTAATTACAGTTCTTAAATTTCGTTTCTGTGGCAAATTGCCCGGCAAATTCAGGTCGACCCTGGTGGAATTCACTACCCCCAACACTCTTCATCGTCAAGAAGTCACGGTTCTGAGTTGAGATACACATACTCGTAGCATTACACGCCATAACGGCATGACTGGAAGAGAAAGGCCTCTGCAGCACTCCATTAAAATAGCTTCCGAGGTCTCATAGGTAGAACATCACATGTTCATGTGGAAATATCAACTGTCAGCCAGGCACATTTGAACCGCAGAAATGGCAAATATTAAAATAACGAAATGTTACTTCTCGTATGTGTACAACATAGTAGGAACACACCAGTAAACCTATACGTTATTTGATGGTACACAGGATGCGAAATTTAATGCATAGAATTTTTCCTCTGACATCTACGAGTACAACGGGTGTAACTCGGCTGAGCATCGGGTCCACCTGACAAAAGGACCGCACCTATTCGTCATTACCGATTTCGTCCATATTTGGGCATGTGCTGGGATTGGTCAGACATGAAAGCGACAGAGGTGGGAGCTCCAGATGACCAAGCTTTTAGAAGAAATAGCATTTTGGTGCAAGTTGGGCGCGGCGTGAGTCATTTCCTTAGCTTTGTACGACGTTGTGATCGGAGCAACGGAAACATTACAGAACGATAATCCGAGGGTCAGAGGGTCGAAGTAATTCTGAATATATTGTATTTATTGATACATGATAAAGAAAGGTCAACAAAAATCTGGGATCGCGAATAATTTTCGAATACAGAACTGTAAAGCGTGCACTAGAGCATAGTATACGAAACTGCATGCATTTATCATTTTACAGTTAACATTTTACACGTACTTGGGTGTTACAGACTTAAAAGCAGGGCAAGCAGTAATTTTGTTGGCGTCTCGCACACACTATAAACGCTGTATTTGTACAATTACATGATTGTTTTAAAGATTCTGTTGAAAGTCAGATTTGATCTACACTCATAAAAGGTACTCTATCATCCCATAGTGTGACAGCAAGCCATACGTGACGCATGGTTTTACCAAATATTCGCTATGGAATGTATTTTGATGCAGTCATCTCGGATTCTGAAGTCTTTTTCTCTTCCGACTTGATAAAAGCAGTTCTGAAGCTCACTGATAAAAGTCTTCACCGGAAGATGCAAATAGACATGACAGGGTTGCAGCAACGAGTGCGTTTGCTAGGGGAACCACTTCGCTACTACTTGGTGGCAATTCTTCTTGCGTTCAAACATATCGTCGTATATTTGTGGATTTGTTTGTCCTCGCAGCGAGCCAGTTAACAGAAGATACAGATTCTCCCGCACGTAAGGCTTCACCACATCAGTCAAAAATGTTTGTGTAAGATGGTTGTAAGTTTCTCAGATTTTGTTGAAGTAATGATGACATTCCTGTGTTTTGCAGTGAACTCGTCGACAAAATTTTCCTTCTCCTTCCCTTTTCACGTCTTTTATTAAAATATTAATAAATACAATTTAAAGAGCATTATTTCTGTTTATTTCCAGTGTAAGTAACATTAAAATTGAAAAAAAAATCGCGAAGAGATCCCATGACCCTCGGATTATCGTTTTGTACTATTTCCTCTGTGTCATACCCTGGCTGGAACTACACCAATATAAATGGCTCTTGTCTTGCCCCACCAGCGCCTATTCCATGCTGCTTCAACCCTATGCTGGAGTTCATGAATCGTAATCCCTGGCGTATGGTGGCTAGCCAGCAGCCCTTCAACCCGTGAATACACTCCTGGAAATGGAAAAAAGAACATATTGACACCGGTGTGTCAGACCCACCATACTTGCTCCGGACACTGCGAGAGGGCTGTACAAGCAATGATCACACGCACGGCACAGCGGACACACCAGGAACCGCGGTGTTGGCCGTCGAATGGCGCTAGCTGCGCAGCATTTGTGCACCGCCGCCGTCAGTGTCAGCCAGTTTGCCGTGGCATACGGAGCTCCATCGCAGTCTTTAATACTGGTAGCATGCCGCGACAGCGTGGACGTGAACCGTATGTGCAGTTGACGGACTTTGAGCGAGGGCGTATAGTGGGCATGCGGGAGGCCGGGTGGACGTACCGCCGAATTGCTCAACACGTGGGGCGTGAGGTCTCCACAGTACAGTACATCGATGTTGTCGCCAGTGGTCGGTGGAAGGTGCACGTGCCCGTCGACCTGGGACCGGACCGCAGCGACGCACAGATGCACGCCAAGACCGTAGGATCCTACGCAGTGCCGTAGCGGACCGCACCGCCACTTCCCAGCAAATTAGGGACACTGTTGCTCCTGGGGTATCGGCGAGGACCATTCGCAACCGTCTCCATGAAGCTGGGCTACGGTCCTGCACACCGTTAGGCCGTCTTCCGCTCACGCCCCAACATCGTGCAGCCCGCCTCCAGTGGTGTCGCGACAGGCGTGAATGGAGGGACGAATGGAGACGTGTCGTCTTCAGCGATGAGAGTCGCTTCTGCCTTGGTGCCAATGATGGTCGTATGCGTGTTTGGCGCCGTGCAGGTGAGCGCCACAATCAGGACTGCATACGACCGAGGCACACAGGGCCAACACCCGGCATCATGGTGTGGGGAGCGATCTCCTACACTGGCCGTACACCACTGGTGATCGTCGAGGGGACACTGAATAGTGCACAGTACATCCAAACCGTCATCGAACCCATCGTTCTACCATTCCTAGACCGGCAAGGGAACTTGCTGTTCCAACAGGACAATGCACGTCCGCATGTATCCCGTGCCACCCAACGTGCTCTAGAAGGTGTAAGTCAACTACCCTGGCCAGCAAGATCTCCGGATCTGTCCCCCATTGAGCATGTTTGGGACTGGATGAAGCGTCGTCTCACGCGGTCTGCACGTCCAGCACGAACGCTGGTCCAACTGAGGCGCCAGGTGGAAATGGCATGGCAAGCCGTTCCACAGGACTACATCCAGCATCTCTACGATCGTCTCCATGGGAGAATAGCAGCCTGCATTGCTGCGAAAGGTGGATATACACTGTACTAGTGCCGACATTGTGCATGCTCTGTTGCCTGTGTCTATGTGCCTGTGGTTCTGTCAGTGTGATCATGTGATGTACCTGACCCCAGGAATGTCTCAATAAAGTTTCCCCTTCCTGGGACAATGAATTCACGGTGTTCTTATTTCAATTTCCAGGAGTGTAGATGATGTTTCCACAGAGGTGAGAGGTCTGCAGAACGCGATGGTCGTAGCAACAGTCGAACATCCTCTGCATCGATGTAGGTAATGGTAGTACGGGACTGAGGCCGTCTCGCACTATCGTGTTGAAATATAACACCACCGGCACCTCGAACAGAACCCATAGCCAGCGATCTTAACACGCCAGAAAAGTAACAGCTGCTGTCTAAATTACCGCCTATTCGAAACAGGGGTGGCCGTGCTGTGCACTCTATAGAACCCCTTCCCTGACTCCAGATGCTGGCCCAGTATGACGATGGCGAAAGCACTCTGGAAACGTTCTTTCTCCTCGGAACCTCTACACATCGATACGTCCACTTTGATGCTAAGATCGTCTGAAAAGTCGACGCGGTGAAACTCCTGCGTCCAGTGTTGTGTTCAGGAGCCTGGTGTTGGGACGCCTGACTCTGTTGCTGTATTAAAGGAATCCGCAACGATCGTCGCCCTGATGACATTCCACGGTGCCCCGAACGTCATTGCCCTTTCCGTGTGGGTATTTGTCCTGCTACATAAGATTTCTTACCCTGACTCGCAGTACGTGATGTAGTTGCAAGGTCCTGCACTGCTGAGGGACCAATAAGTCTGCTTCCTCGACTGCTGCTTGCGAGAGACTGTTGAGCTCTTAAATGACGTTGACCATGGCCCTACTGAAATCATCGATTTCATATTCGCATGATAGTCGTGGCATCTCGACCAACGAGAGCATCAGTATCGCAGGATGATAAACCATGGTGTCGGCCGGTAACGACCGTGTAGATATCTTATTCAAGAGAATTGTATTTGGTTCATTAGATAACATTCAGTGCTGTAGGCTGAAGCAGTGAGTTAAAATTTGTACCAGCGCCGGGATTCGACTACGGGTTTCCTACTCACTAGTCATCCGTATTAGCTGTTATGCCTCGTTGGTACTGCAGCTACCACAGCTGCTTGTATTACCCTAGTACGTCCCACTGAGATGTGATTGGAATTTGGATCAGGGAGGGAGACGTACCAGGGTAATCCAAGCAGCTGTGGTAGTCGCAGAGCATGTGCCTAGTAAGCTTGAGACCTGAGTTCGATTGCCGGCTCTGGTGCAAATTTTAATTTGTTGCTTTGGCCTGCATCATTGTCGTAGTTAAAGGCGAGACTCAGTACGTCTCGGGAACATCAACTGTATGTGATTAACATTCAGCGCCATTTGGAAGTGAAGAAACTATGAATCAACCTGGTCTGCGGTATTCAATGCCTTGTGGATCTCGTAGAGAAAGAGAGCGAACTGGTTTCAAAAGGATCGTTGTCTACGGCGCCTGTCTCGACTTTTGGAGATGACGTGCTGAAACTGGACAAGAATGCAACAGCGAATCGGTTATAGTCATTGTAAAGGGATCAGCCTGAATTTCATCTTAAGTGATGTAGAGAAAGCACAGAACACCTTAACTTGATAGCAAAATGCGGTCGGAGCATATCTCCTCCTTGTGATCATTAAGTTATCTTGTTCGATGGTGACATACGACATCTAGTCATCTATATTTAATTATAATCTCGAAAAAAGTTACATAATTAAACATCGCAAAATAAAGGGGGGATGTACTTTATCCCCACCTTCAAAAATTATTGTAATACAGTCAATTTTAAAATTTTGAAAAAATGCTTATTATTTTTGATGAATTATTCTACCAGATTCCATGTCTGTTTAACATTTTTCCAAGTAAACTTAACCCAAAAATTCAAGTCTCAGTAGCGATTTCACTTTCCCCAACGAATGTCGTATCAAATATTTGCAGGTTCAGGGCCTTAATAAGTATGTTGAGGGTAAAAGTCGACGGCAATGAACGAAATTATCATTTTTTTGTGGTGGCCATCAAGTCAATAGTACACGTTATTGAAAGTGCGTTAACATTGCTAAGAGAGTGCTAAAAGGCATTTTCATTTATGAACCCTAATTATACGTCAGTACCTCTTTAGAAAGTACGTCGTTAACGTAATTCATCAACAATCAAGGAATTTTTATTTTTATTTCTTTTTGGGGGTTGAGGATGGACATAAAGCACCTGTAATATCTATGCACAGAGCCAAGTCAAACACAAAATAGTTTTCAAATATGTCTCATTTATGATAATACAAAGTAAGATCACCATTAACAGTAACATTTGACGTCATCCTGCTCCTTTACACGAAAGAAATACAGTTTCATCAACATTAATTTTTCTTTTGTTACGAGTTCTCAGACCAGTAGTCATACTAAATGTGTAAATACGATTTGCCCATGTCCTTGTTGTACACAACATGAAAGGTACGATAAGTAATAATGGTAATGAGCGATATTGGAAATGCCATGGTATTTCTATTAGTGTACAGGTACATGCGTGTAGTTTTGGTCTAGGGTGAAATTCCGTGTCACAGATCTTAGCTCGGCACTAGATGAGCAGAAACAAAGTGGTGCAGCCCATTGCTGAGTGCATTTTTCAGTACCTGAAAGGGAACAGCGCCGCAAAACACCATTAGCCATGGTGGATGCGTACGGCCAAACTGCACCGTCATATGTCGTAGCGATTACAAGGCGCAGACGGTTCCAGTGTGTTCGAAGCAGTACTGAATGAGGAAGAACAAAGCTAAGAAATAAGAACCACGAGAGAAGTGAAGGTCCTGGTGTTTGACGACATGGACCACACTGCAGCATCTTGCACGACACTTTTAACACAAGTTTGCCGCCCGCTGGGTTCTGCGTCTGCTCATATTCATTGAAAAACGCCCACAGCGGCGAAAATGTTCAAGTCATTCCAGATGATTTTTGCGGGCTTTGTAGTGGTGTTCAAAGAGTGAGGTGCCGAAGCGGAGTTGATATCCCGCAGCGCACCGCCAGAGAAAATAGTCGCTGCAAGCAGCATCGACGAATGTGCAACGCAGGCCTAGCCACCTCCTGAAACTTTTCGCTAAGCCGCCGCAACCGCTCTTCTTCTTCTTCTTCTTACAGCCGAGCACAGGATCGCTCAGCACCAGTTTGCTATCATCGAGTGATACGACAGCACCGTCTTCTAGCAGGCCAACTGTGTGATCAGTGTATTAGGCGGAACCTTACATGAAAGTTATGGTTACATGTACTCTGTGTCAGAGACTTGCATTTTGTGTGTGTCAGAGACAGTTGCAAATACTCATGACATTCCTGTGGAAATGGACTGCACAAGGTTCATTAATTCTTATTTATGTTATAATAAAGTGAACTAATGTTTTATGTGTTGCAGTATCCACTTGGTCTCGTCCCACAGCAAAGCAAAAAACCGACCATTGTACCAACGAGTGTTGTCCGGTACAAGTGGGTTACGTGTGGCATGTCATGGTATTGTACTAATCTTCATAGGAGTTGAAATATTCCCTATTAAATTCCGTCGATTACTAATATCCGAATAGTAACCTGAGACCCAGTTTTCACACACTGAAGAGCCAAAGAAACTGGAACACCTGCCTAATATCGCGTAGGGCCCCGCGAGAACGCAGAAGTGCCACAACGCGACGTGGTATGGACTCGACTAATTTCTGATGTAGTGCTGGAGGTAACTGACACCATGAATCCTGCAGGAGTGTCCATAAGTCCGTAAGACTACGAGGGGGTGGAGATCTCTTCTGAACAGCACGTTGCAAGGCATGCCAGATATGATCAATAATGTTCATGTCTGGGGACTTTGGTGGCCAGCGGAAGTGTGGACGTGTTTAAACTCAGAAGAGTGTTCCTGGAGCCACTTTGTAGCAATTCTGGACGTGTGGGGTGTCGCATTGTCCTGTCGGAATTTCCCAAGTCCGTCGGAACGCACAATGTACATGAATGGATGCAGGTGATCAGTCAAGATGCTTGCGTTCCTGTCACCTGGAAGAGTCGTATCTGGACGTATCAGGTGTCCCATATCACTCCAACTGTACACGCCCCACACCATTACAGAGCCTCCACAAGTTTGAACAGTCCCCTTCTGACGTGCAGGCTCCATGGGTCCATGAGTTTGTCTCCATACCCGTACACGTCCACCCGCTCGATACAATTTGAAACAAGACTCGTCCGACCAGGCAACATGTTTCCAGTCATCAACAGTCCAATGTCGGTGTTGACGGGCCGAGGCGAGGCTTAAAGCTTTGTGCCGTGCAGTGATCAAGTATACACGAGTGGGTCTTCTGCTCCGAAAAACCATATCGATGATGTTTCGTTGAATGGTTCGCTCGTTGACACTTGTTGGTGACCCAGCATAGAAATTTGCAGAAATTTGCGGAAGTGTTGCACTTTTGTCACGTTGAACGATTCTCTTCAGTCGTCATTGGTTCCGGTCTTGCAGGACCTTTTGTGCCGCGCGGGGTAGCCGCGCCCCCCCCCCCCCCCCGCACCCCCGCACACCCCCTCCGCGTCGGAGGTTCGAGTCCTCCCTAGGGCATAGGTGTTGTGTTGTCCTTAGCGTAAGTTAGTTTAAGTTAGATTAAGTAGTGTGTAAGTATAGCGACCAATGACCTCAGCAGTTTGGTCCCATAAGACCTTACCACAGATTTCCAAATTTCCAGGGTTTCCAGGATCTCCAGCGGCAGCAATGACGGAGATTTGATGTCTTATCGGTTTACTGATATTCACGGCGCACTCGTGAAATGGTCGTACAGGAAAATCCCCACTTTATGGCTACCTCGGAGATGCTGTGTCCCTTTGCTCGTGCGCCGACTGTAATATCACTTTCAAATTCGCTTAAATCTTGATAACCTGCAATTGTAGCAGCAGTAACCGACCTAACAACTGCGCCAGACACTTGTTGTCTTATAGAGTATAGGCGCTGTCGACCGTTGTGCGGTATTCTGCCTGTTTACATATCTCCGTATTTGAATACTCATGCCTGTACAAATTTCTTTGACGCTTCAGTGTATAACCATGACCTACAGATAAGTGCTACCGCGTTTATCTATTTTGTGAGTCGTTTCTAATCGGAATGCTGCAGCACAGCAATGTTAAACAGAATGAAGACGAGTTTTTGCAATAATCAATGCCAGGCCGACACTACTTTCTTCTTACGCTCGTAATCACGATTAATCTCTCAGCACAGGCCAATACTATGGTATATCGTCACAATCGGTAACAATAGTTAGCACACACAATCCTCCCTGCAATACAATGTGACGCCAGCGCGATCTACGTGACCTTCAGCACTCCGTGACTTTCTGAACTCTCGTCAGTTACATCAGTTGTCACGATTCGGTATAAAGCTTCACTAAGGGTCAAACCGAGGAGGAGAGGACACACTTACCCGACACGTCAGCACAAGATATTTTCTCCCGCCATTCCAACCACGATACGCTCACTGACTGACGGTTACGCTCAGGCTACTATCACACTCACGCACGTACGCTCGCTGCCTTTGGCAATCAATTCCGCCTATTATCGACCTGTGTGAAGCAAAATGTTTTCAACGGCGAATAAGGGATCGTGGACACCTTAAAGAGTGTACCACCGAAATCTACTGACGTATTTATTGGAGGCTGTCAAGACTAAGCGTAGCGGGAGGCTGTACAAGATGCAGTGTTTTGGCACCATGACAACGCCGTTGCTCATTCTGCATAGGTAACAGTCATACATTGAGTGGCAGGTATTTCCAGAATGATGGCAAAATGAAACGTTCTACCGGGTGATCAAAAAGTCAGTATAAATTTGAAAACTGAATAAATTACGGAATAATGTAGACAGAGAGGTAAAAATTGACACACATGCTTGGAATGACATGGGGTTTTATTAGAATAAAAAAAGTTCACAAAATGTCCGACAGATGGCACTGGACAGCAAAACGTCAGTGACTGCGCATGTCAATCGTGTATAAAAGGAGCTGTAATGAGAGAGAGAATCAGATGCACCAGCAATCGCAGCGTGTTGACGTTACCTGAAAAGGCGCTTTTAGTGAAACTGTATTACCAGAATGAGGAATGTGCTAGTTCAGCGTTACGATCCTATCGCCATAGGAAGGGGATTCGAACGGGTAAAGGTCCGTTGACAAATGCAGCTGTGGCGTGAATGATTTCGAAGTTCGAAGCCACGGGTTGTTTAGACGATAGACCCCGTAGTGGCTGACCGAACACAAGGCGTAATGCTGCTGAGACAGTTCAGGAAGAAATGGAGACTGTAGCGGGTTCGTCTATGCACGGGGAAGTCAGCGCTCGTGCAGTCGCACGTCGCACCAGCATTCCATACACTACTGTTTGGGTTGGCACTTAGGCGTACCCTCCGATGCTATTCGTACAAAATCCATCGGCATCATGAACTGTTACCTGGCGATTTAGTGAAGCGGAGGGCATTTGCGGTGTGGGCGTTTCAAAAGATGGCGGAAGATGACGATTGGTTGAGTAACGTGCTGTGGACCGACGAAGCTCATTTCACGCTCCGAGGCTCTGTCAACGCCCACAACTGCAGAATTTGGGCTACCGAAAGTCCTAGAACTGTCGTGGAAACTCCATTGCATGACGAGAAAGTCACGGTATGGGTTGGATTTACCACATCTATCGTATCGGGCCTTTTTTCTTCGAGGAAATGCGTGATTCTGGTTTTGTAACTGCTACCGTGACGGGTGAGAGGTACGCCGATATGTTGCAGAATCGCATCATCCCCAGCCTGGCTGATAAACACCTACTGGAACGTACGGTGTTTGTGCAGGAGGGCGCTCCACCCGATATTGCTAGACGCGTGAAAGATCTCTTGCGCGCGTCGTTTGGTGATGATCGTGTGCTCAGCCGCTAGTTTCGTGATGCTTGGCCTCCCAGGTCCTCAGACCTCAGTCCGTGCTATTATTGGCTTTGGCGTTACCTGAAGTCGCAAGTGTATCGTAATCGACCGACATCTCTACGGATGCTGAAAGACAACATCCGACGCCAATGCCTGACCATAACTCCGGACATGCTTTACAGTGCTGTTCACAACATTATTCCTCGACTATAGCTATTGTTGAGGAATGATGGTGGACATATTGAGCATTTGCTGTAAAGAACTGCATCTTTGCTTTGTCTTACTTTGTTATGCTAATTATTGCTATTCTGATCAGATGAAGCGCCATCTGTCGGACATTTTTTGAACTTTTGTATTATTTTGGTTCTAATAAAGCCCCATGTCATTCCAAGCATGTGTGTCAATTTGTACCTCTCTATCTACATTATTCCGTGATTTATTCAGTTTTCAAATTTATATTGACTTTTTGATCAAGCGGTACTACCGTGGTCTATATCAAATCATCCTTCGTTGCAGAAAGTGTGTCGCATGGAAAGGTGAATGCCCCGTTCCTTGGTCGTAGTTTGACTTTTTCAGCGCGTTCGTTATGACTGTGTCTTGTACTGTCTGTTATGTGGAAAACGGGAGAGCAATAGTAACGCGAGACACGACAATATCCCCTGGTGATGCACGCAGACCGTGTATCGACGCAGCCGCTGTGAAGAGCGACGGATGGGAGGACAAGAATGCTCCGCGACGTGGAATGGGTGCGGCCGGCAGCGATGGTATCCGCCAGACGTGGGGGCCCGGCGATTTATGCCCGCTACGAGTGGGGCAGGGGAGGGGGGAGAGAGGGGGGGCTGGCAGGGGGGCGGCCGCAGCAATAAAAATGATTTGTGTGCGGCCGGAAGCCTGGACGTCACGTCGTCTCGTCCCGTCCCGTCGCGTCTCGTCCTCTTATCTGTCTTGTCAGGAGACGGCGCTCTGCAGACGGCGGGTAATTGCGGTCGTCAAGTTCCGAACGAAGCAGTGCGCCCAGCTATCCACCCACCAGCCGCTCCCCGTCCCACACACACACGTATCTCATGCACGCACGATTGTTATCGCTAGGCAAAGAACATACAGAAGGATGTCTTTTGACATGAAATTCTTCTGTAGTACCTCATGATACATAGCTAATGCGTCGGCTGCGTGTGACAGTATCGATGTTTTCAGCATCCCACACGGTTTGGTTTCTAGCGCCGCAGAAGCATAAATTCAATAAATATCACTCTAGCGTCTCCTCCAAACGCAACTTCTCTCCATTTTTCTTTACGTCTCGAAACTCTGTTTTATTTCCTGCTCGCACACACATTTCTGCTTTCCGATCGCCGGCACAATCAGCGTTCCACTTTCCCTCATACATGGGAGTGAAGATCCGCAGTATCTTGAAAACTTCGCGAAACATTCTCTTGATGCAATGTGAAAAATCTTTCCACAAATACACTCCAAATATTTGTGACTGTCTTACGAAACATTCACCTCTGTATATGGTGTTTAATAAAGCTTCATTCAGGTTTCACACGACTATATCTTGTACACGAATGAAGATACGAGGACGCGCTGGAAAGTAACGCCTCCAATTTTTTTATTGTGTTCTCGGTATCGGCTGAGATATTTATGTCATGCACATTATTTGGTCGACTTTCCCGCTCCACTGACGTAAGTTGCAACGCTCTGCCGCTGGAGGGCTCCGAACCTGTAGCGCCTAACTTGGCGGTGTCTAACGTAACTATACAGGGCGTTTGAGAAACAGGGTGCTACAATCGAGGTTCGAATACGAAGAGCTCGTTCACACATGGAGTACGCTCTCCTTCAGCGTGACAATGCCACACATGATCAATGTGGCATTGAAACAATCCGATGCATTGTGTTCACTGTCATCGACCATCCTCCATATAGTCCCGACTTGGCCCTATCCGATTTTCATTTGTTTCCATAACTTAAAGAACAGCTTCGGGGACTTCACTTTGATAGTGATGAAGCGGCGCAAGTAGAAGTGACGTTGTGGGTCCGTCAGCAAACTGCTCTCTTGTTGGGGAAAATGTGTTCGCTACCAGCGAGAGAATGTAAACATGAAGAACAAAATTGCAAATGTTAATAAAGATGGTTTCATTTAAAAAAAATACTTTAAGAGTCTTCACAAAAAAATTGAAGGAATCACTTTTCAGCTTGCCCTCGTAGAAACTTGATGTAGATTTCACCTTACATATTGAAATTCCGATCACGTTGGCTCCATTTGTTGAGGTGCCGGAAGGATTCTCGCCGCTCACCTAGCTCGTCCACTGCTGCGTCGGGCCGAGATGCTGGAAATGCATCAGCAGAAGGCGTTTTCGACCTCCATTTGAACTGGTGTAATTCAGTTACAAACGCGAGGCGAGATCTTCGATGAGACTACAGCAGTGTACTAACCTCCTATAGCTCAAAGCATTCGACGCTGGTACCGAAAGTCTCAAGGCACAGGTTGCTTACTCGGGTAGAAATCCACAGGTCGCCACCGTGTGCTCCTGGAAGACGTAGCAGTTTTGCACGTAGTCCTCACAAATCTACTCGTCATTTTATGCCAGTGTCAGACTGGCGTTATTTGTGGCAGCTTCTGTGTTTCAAACTGCGTATGATTTAGGGCAAATTCAACATTTGTGAAATCAGTGAACACGCTAACATTACACATCTATATAACGAAACAGGTAGCGTGGGGGCACTGCCCTGTGGTGGATTGCCTAGGTTACGGCTCGCAGGGGTAACAAAAGTTTGAGTTTCAATAGTTTATGTAATTATTAAGCTAACTTAAAAATATAAGCTGCTGGCTTTATCTAATCATTAAGAACTATAATCTAATACGAAGGATTTAACACAGTATTGAAGTATTACAGTTAGACAGTGAGGATATGTGGTGAGGCAGAGTAGCTCACTTGGCGTAAATTCCCCAGGTCATGTTCATCGACTATTTGAGAATGAGAGTACTTAGTGACTTGCTGCAAACTTTATATGTAGTTTCGAATCTTTATGAAAATTTTCCTCGCTGACACGCCCCGCAAAATGATGAAAGGAAAAATGTTTATCGCTCACTTCATTTTCGCTTTTCATGCAGTATACCCCCAGCATCAAACATGACATCTTAATTTGTTACTTCTTTACTACCTATTCTCTTTGCAACACATTGCCAGACAGTATTGTAATTACACATACATCAAGAGATATGACGTTTTGTAAATGCGAATTCGATTCTTTCAAGATTCGGGGATGGGCGTTTACTGAACTGAGCCCACCGCTCAAAATAGCACATTTTTAAGACGCCTGCAGACTACATTATAATGAAGATCTAGGCGCCAATGTGAAGACAAATATCGATCATGGATACGCAGTAGCGGGAAATATTACGAACAAATACCAACATTGTCTGGAAGCTCTGGTTCCACACAATTAAAGTGAATGAAAAGTCTATAAATTCCATAATTCGCATCAGATTTTATCATGGATGATTGACCAGCCGTCTTCGCCGAATACAGGTGCGAGATAATCCATACTGCGAATGTGATGGAGTAGCAGTACGAGGTAGCAAATCAGTTCTTTTTTCAAATGTAAACTGTATGCAAACCAGCAAACTGATTTCATACAACAGTTAATCAGATCTCATCAACCATTACCCACTAACATTGCCGTTCTCGTAAGACTGATTAAGAAACTTTAAATAGATGTAAACTTATCATATAAAATAATAGAAAATTCTTAAAACAGTGACAGATGGCTGTAAGGCCTTCAGGGCAAAAGAGAAAAGAAAATAGTAACAGACACACTCTTGTAAAATCGGAGAAAAACTTGGTAGTCCTGTATTAAACTTAAAATTCACTAAAACTTTCTATCCTCTTTCATGTACACGATATATTCTTGAAAAATTGGACAATCTTTTTCATATCCTTGTATTTACATGCGTTAAAGGGAACAATTCATTTCATTGTGTCGCTGCCAGATTCAAATCACATTTTCCGCATATTGTAGTCTGCTTGTTCTCCATGTAACTGAGGCATCGCATACCAAAGAGAATTTAGGGTTGCAAGACAAGTTGCGTCATTTCTTTCATATGTGTAGGAACGCTTCTCTTAAATCACTCTTCGGTATGCATTGTCGCGACTTGTGACGGCACTACTCTCGAGAAAAGATAATAACGTAATTATTTCATTCATTCATTCGCTAGCGACTGAAGTGGCGGTATAGCACCTAACTGTGCGCTGATGACGCTAACGTCGCCCAGATTCCACGACACAGAGACAGAGTTCGGGCGTCAGCTTGATCCATGCCCACGCTCGTGTTTCCACCGAAAACAAGTCATTCTGTCAAGGCGAACATCTCTCACGCCGTGACGTCATAAATGTGCTTATTAGGACTGAGTACTGTCTGCGAGGCGTTATTCACTACTATTCTGGCGTAGTACGAGAGTGATGGCAAGGTGTAGTTCCTTGGTGAAACTAAAGACATGCTGGGTACCTAACATCAGTATGTGGTTGGATAGCGGGTTCTTGTACATCACTGAGACTTGATGGCAGACGTATCAGAACCCACTTCAATCCGCGTAAACGTCTCCCACAGTGGAATGCGTCCATCATCTGCTTGGGCGATAGCCTGTGGGTATCCGGATAGCTTCGCCTCATGTAATATTCTACGCACTCGTTTTTTGCCATCTGTTAGGACCGATGACCTTCCTCCATCCAAAAACAGCATTCCTTGAGGCCACGCTAATCTGTGTGATCTGTGACGTGCGGTGAGCAGAGCTACAAATGTGAGGTGATCGATTCCCTACCCCGTGCATGGTGATGGTATCTTTTCTGCTATCTTTTCCGTATTACAGTATTTTGTCTCTTTGCCCGACATTTAACTTACCACAATGGCGACATTGCATGGTAGGAGATGTTAGTGATCTTTGTTACTTAGTTTATGAACAAACAAGTTAACACTAAGTTTTCACTTAATTTTTACGGTCAGCTACAGTAGGATAAGCTCACCTTCATGTGTATAACTACAGTACGTGGGGGCTGCTGTTAACACTGGAGTCAGCTCGTGCGTGTTATTACAACTATCGGACTTTAAAGTTTAATTGAAATTAGAGCAACGTCAAGGATTTTGCTGACAATGATACTCGAAGTGTGGATGTTCTGCAAACATTTTTCGTGTTTTCTAAACTTGAATAACAATATAAATTGCCTGACATAAAAGTGAACCACCCAGAAACGGAGGAGGAAACGACATGAAACTTCACAACTCGGAGGTTGTGTGAATTAGAGTCAAATTTACAAAAAAAACTTATCAGTATCAGCCCACCTATAACTATGACTTTGCAATCTTTCTGGCCTGAGTGCATGCGCTGATTTAGTTATAAAGCCGTTCTATTCTCTCCTGAGGTAAGCTGGCAGACAACATTAACTGTAATTGGTCCATGATATCCTGGATAGTGGCAGTGAACCGGAGTTGATGTCCGAGATGGATCCACACATTTTCTATCGAGGATAGATTTTTGGAGAATACCTCAACATCATGCAGAGTTCATAGAGACACGTGCCATGGAGGGACGAGCATTGCCCTGCTGAAAAACGGCACCGCGGTACTGTCGCTTGACAGGTAACACATTCGGACGCAGGATGTCTGTGACGTTCCGTTGATGTGTGAGAGTTCCTCAATCATTACCAGATGCTTTGACCTGATGTCATAGCCGATGGCTCCCTACACCCTGACACCAGGAGTACCACCACAGTTCTTCTCTAAAACACGGAAAGAATGGAACCTCTCAACAGGCCGCCGCTATACTCTCCCACGATGGTCATGCGGGACAGAGCAAAATTGTGATGAACACATTGCGACACCATTCGTCAGCAGTCCATGGTTCCAGATCACGGCACCACACCAGATGCAGCCGTTTGTGTTGCGAAGTCAGAGGCAATCTATGCCTGGGGCGGTAATTCATTAGTCCGGTTGCAGCTAGTCTCCGACTAATGGTGCGGGATGACACAGAATGGCAGTCGCAGAAGTTAAGGAGGTTACGATGTGTTTAATGCAGAATAAGACGATTCTCCCTTGAGGTCGTCAGAAGTGTTCGAACTGGACCTTGATGAAGAGTGGTGCCTGCCCTCACGTTTCCGTACAGTTCAACATCGGGCCGCTGTCCCATCTGAATGCCCCACAAATTTGGATACCACACAAGCAGACAAGGCTGCGAAATGGAAACCCGCAGTGAGGCCCTTTCCAAACTCTGTCACGTCCTGATAACGCTGTCTCACACGAGCACGCGGCATCTCCGTGTCCTACACAGTGTCCACTCAAAGTTTCAAGCTTTTCGTATTCCTTACATACCTCACTACGTCTAGTAACAAAACGAAACACGAAGTACTTTAATGCACCCTAATGGCAATTCTACCTGTCTCAGACAATTTTATTCTAATCATTCACATACCCGGCGAGCATGTGTACTTACAAGAAGGTAAGAAGGTACACTGACGTTCGACCATGTCTTCTGGGTGACAAATCTTTTCTGTCAGGTGGTTTATATCAGTGTTGTATTTGTCATACTAAATATTCTACAATTTTTTTTCAGAAACCATGAAACATTACTGTTTTGAACATGGGTGTCTCAATGGAGAAGTAACACAGCCAACCGTTGCAAAAAACTGTTTTAATACATTTACCTAGGCCTTCCGTGAGTTAACTTTATGGTTTTTGAATTTTCGTTCTGATTAAGACGTCCTTAGAGTTGTCGAAATCTAGATAAATATACTAAACAATTATTTTCAACCAGCTGGTTGCGTTCTTTCTCAATTGAATCGCGAAACATATTTAATATCACAATAAATTTTCGAAAACTATGGCTGAATTAGCTAGTCAACGGAACTTCAACAGGGCACCGAGGCACTGCTCGCAGACAGTAAAAAGCCCATGCAGGGTAAGCACGAATGTGGTATTCGGCAGAAATTTCTGCGATGTTATACACAATTCTAATCTGCAAAATCTCTAAGGATTATGTTTCATAAGAGATCAATGCTAGAAAAGAAACTATTCGTTAAAAATTGTTCTGCTAATGCGATTTGGTTTAAAAAGTGCCGGAATAACGTAAGTAATCAAACGCGAAGAAGACTCGCGGAGAAGACTTAGTTTCAGAAAAGACGTAATGCATGAGATTTTTAAGTAAAAATAATGCAACAGAGTTAAAGCGGAGACGAAACATTGATTGATTGCATTGTGGATAGATGCTGTCACGGAGATAATGTGCGAGTAGTATTCACTGTCAAACAAAAGCGTCAGTCAGTGTTCAGTTGTTTTGCTAAGCAGGTTTCTTGGTGTACAAACGTGTAGCGCGAGAGAGCGCTCGCTTGCAAGAACACGGGAGTGCATGCTGCGCTACCTTCCCTCCCTTTCCCACGGTCGTAAATACAACCGTGCTGCCACCCTGCTTAGGTCTTAAGTTCACTTCGCTGGGTAATACACCACATTTACAGTGTGTAGTGTCACAAAATGTCGACTACGGCATTAACATTCCACCAGTTTCAACAACGCCCGGTAATTAGCAAAAAAATATATCTCATATTTCTAGTAATTCCTATAAAGCGTAAGAACTGATTTTTCGATTTCTTTGCTTGCGTCTCACGTCCACCGCATGGAAGTGCGACCTAGTGAGGTCTGTTCTTCGTAAATAGAGACGCTCCGTGTAGCTGGCCGTTATATGAACTCGTAGTGTGAGTCTGCAGTCGTAAGGGGATCGCCTTCGCTAGACGGAGTCATCAGCGGGAATTATTGTTATGGAAATGAAATGATTTTTTTGTTCCCATAATCAATTGGAGTGATTTTTGAATTGATGTTGTGACAACATCATGTGCTGTTGTATTTAAGATAATAAAATACGCGTATGGGAACCATTGTTGAAAGCGTATTCGTGAAAAGTGAAATATTACGAGGGGTGTTCACAAGTAATGCAACAGTCTTTTCCTCTGAATGCACGCTTGTTTTATTCAGGATTCCAAAACACCATATTATTCCCCACTCCTATTTTTCAACATAACCTCCGTTCGATGCTACAGCCTTACGCAGCCTTTATGCCCACATGGTACCACTTTATTGGTCGACGCCGGAGCCAGAGTCTTGCTGCTCAGAAATATCCCCATCATCCAGGTTCTGCTTCCCGCGGAGTGCATGCTTCATTGGGCGAGAGAGATGGAAGTCGGAAGGTGCGAGATCCGGGCTGTAGAGTGGATGAGAAAGAACAGTCGAATGAAGTTTTGTGAGCTCTTCTCAGGGGCGCAGACTTGTGTGAGGCCTTGTGTTGTCATGTCGCAGTTCTTTGGCATTTTTGTAGCAGCGAACACGCTAAGGACATTTGTTTAATGTTCTGAGGGTAGAGCAATGCTCTTCCAAATCGATCACTACTCTATGAGGGAGGGTATCCCCTTCAGAGTCCCTGGAGACGAGGGGAGGTGGTGTGGTACCACGTCATGGATTACCGTTATGTTTCTGGTGCGAAGTGATGAACTCATGTTTCATCGCCAGTGACGATGTTCGACAATAAATTGTCACGATAAGCCTCGTAACGAGCAAGCGATTCCGCACAGATGTCCTTCGTTGCTCTTTATGATCTTCGGTTAAGCGGCGATGAACCCTGCGGGTACACGCCTTTGAGTATCCCTACTCATGCACGATTGTGTCAGCACCACCAACAGAGACGTCCAGTTGTGCAGTGAGCTGTGTGATTGCGATCCGTCGATCGCCTCGAATGAGAGTGTCTTCGGGTTCCACATCGTAGGAGCAACAGCTGTGTGCGGCCGGCCGGCATGCGTGATATCGGACAGGTTTGAGCGAAGTTCTAGCGATGATGATAAACGCGTAGCCCAACGACTCGCCGTGCTTTTGTTCACGGCCAGGGCTTCGTAGCCATCCTGCAAGGCCTGTGAATAAGCGCGATCCTGTGGTTTTCCTCCAAAAGAAACTCGATGATAGCTCTCTGCTTGGAACTCACCTCGGTTACGGACGCCATCTGGAAGGCTACTTACTGCGCCGCCACCTATTGGTAACTTCATGACATTATAGAAGCTGAAGCGAGAATATTCCACCATATCGCACAACAAATTTCGCATTTCTCCAACCGAAATTGGCCTAGAAAAAATGTATTGATTTACTTATTGAACACACCTCATACTTATCGAAAGAGAAAATACGAACTGCAGTGTGTATACACAGTTTCCAGAAGTGTATCTGGTTCCAGAGCCAGCCGTTGTGACCGTGCGGTTCTAGGCGCTTCAGTCTGGAACCGCGCTGCTGCCCCGATCGCAGGTTCGAATCCTGCCTCGGGCATGGATGTGTGTGATGTCCTTAGGTTCGTTAGGTTTAAGTAGTTCTAAGTCTAGGGGACTGGTGACCTCAGATGTTAAGTCCCATAGTGCTCAGAGCCATTTGAGCCATTTTTTTGTTCCAGAATATGGATTTATAATCATTGTGAAATGAAAATAAATTATCACGCAGGGAAACTTCAGAGGAGATGTTACAAAATGTTTGTCTTCATGTAACCAGCAAAAGCTCCGATCTTTCTGAAATAGTGGTCGACGTCGTTCCATATGTACGATGAAACTTCAGAAAGTAAGTTACACATTATTATGGTAGCATAATAACTTCATTGTCTGCTACACCACACATGAAAGTGACACACACACATGGTACTACAATTCACACTATTTTTCAACATAGACACCAATGAGATAATGTCGCCACCTCTTCCGTCCCATTCCCCCACAAGCCAGAAAAGACAGTCATCACGTGGTGCAAGATCAGGGCTTCCCACGCTCGGCAATGTCCACATCTGTGCAGCCTTGGTCTAACTGTCGGAGCACCATCTCACTATGGCTGGACACGACATTGTATTTGGTCGGTATACGGCCAGAATTTCGCGGTGTGTCTAATTGTACTGTCGAAAGTACTTCAACTCCGCAGTGCGTCTCCAGTTGCCGCGCCATTTCACTCGCACTCTGTGATGCCCCTGTGTTATCAATATGGAAACGGAACGCTCTCTGCAGGACACCCACAACACGTGCTCTCTTCCGACAACGTGCCACTGTAAAATCTCCTGTGCGACTTTCATTTGCTGACGGGTACAGAAAAGCTGTCGACTGTTTAGTGAGGAAACAATAATTTAATAATTGTGAAAATCAGATAGGCCCGCAATTTGAGGATGATTCCCGGTGGAATCGTTAGTCGCAGCACACAAAAGGGACTTCATTAGCGAGAGAGGTGCGAACGGATTATTTCCTAGTGCCATATTTCATGATTATGGTTAGTTTAACGAAAAAGGAATACCTACCTCGCTTTAGATCGATATGCAGAACGCAGAGGTCTTCTCTGATGAGCCGACCTGGAGAAAACTATTACTTCTTTTAACGTTTTTACCATGAAATCAAGCCTCTTGAAAAGGGTTAGAATTAGAGACTTAATTTTTACGTACCGAGCAAGCTGCCATTTTGACAAAGACCAAGACAGCCAAGAATAAATCCTTTTTCCCTTATCTCCTTTTACAGCCTGGAAGAACCGCTAAACTCTTTCCGCTTCTATACAGTAAAAGGTACAATAGCACAATAATAATTTTGTACATAGATTTCTTCTCTTGAATGATTATTATTAAATAATGAACGGATATACTCTCATCTGTGACGAATAAAAAAAATGGTTCAAATGGCTCTGAGTACTATGGGACTTAACATCTGTGGTCATCAGTCCCCTAGAACTTAGAACTACTTAAACCTAACTAACCTAAGGACATCGCACATATCCATTCCCGAGGCAGGATTCGAACCTGCGACCGTAGCAGTCGCGCGGTTCCGGACTGCGCGCCTAGAACCGCTAGACCACCGCGGCCGGCTGTGACGAATCAAGATCAACCTTAAAATCACTACTGATTTTCTACGGAGATCATAATATTCCATCTGGCACCGAAATTATTTATTGTAACGTTTCACCACCCTAGCTGCGCAATAGCCTTTGCGGGAGGCGACACGAGTAATTTACTTTATGAGGCCCCTGTGCTATGGAGCTGCACGGAACCGAATCCGTCCAAGTAACGAAATTAATTTGGAAATTTTAATATATTTAGAGGAAACATCTATTAAAATAAGAGGCTGCGGATTCTTACTCAACAGTAACAACTTTTTCTTTCTTTATAGAGTGTCTTTGAGAGAGAAAAACCCTAGTGTGACTTCTGTCGAAAAGGCAATTGTAATATTTTAATACGAAAAATTTATCCCAGCTGATGCCAATAGGAACTCCATAAGTGGCAGTTTTTATTTTGGAAACAACGTTTCACAGATAGTTTCAAAGCAATTACTTTATTAGCTACGGACTTACCAATAAAATTCTACTTCAGAGCAAATGGAGAAGATCACGAAAAAAAGGTAACAGCTTTTAATGAATTGTGCGAGCTTACGTTACGGATTACGGTTTGTAATGCTGTTCAGTATTATAAGTTCTGAATAAGAATAAAACGAATTTTCGTTGTACATAGTTCGTTATACCATTCCAAGCAATACGACGCTGTGGAAGCACTAATACGTAGAAAAATTGAAAAAAATTAGTAAGCTATGTGAAGACAGTGTTTTAAGGATTACTGCTGCCCAATAACAGCGTCTGGTTGGGCTTCTTGTATATATTAACAACGAAGATTAAAATCGTCTTAGAACTACAAAGATATTTTATTTTCGTAGTTTCAGTCAGAGGAAAAATCTGGGACAAATTTTCTGCAGCGAATCGAAAACGTGTATTATGGCCTCATCTAAAACTACAAAGCTATACTCTTTGAAGTCCATGGTGTTTGACTAAAGGTACGTCCACACGCTGCATCTTTTCGTGTTCAAATTTTCGGATGCGCATAAATTTCCAACAGCGCAACAACACATGCGCATTTGTGCATGTGTAGTTTCTTGGAAATGGAGGCCGTGCGTGAAGTGAATTGCTACTCGCCTTCGGTGGGAATCTTTATGCTTTTTAGCACACAACAGGTAGCTGGGACCATGTATGTTTGAATGCGGCCGGCCGGAGTGGACGTGCGGTTACAGGCGCTACAGTCTGGAACCGCGTGACCGCTACGGTCGCAGGTTCGAATCCTGCCTCGGGCATGGATGTGTGTGATGTCCTTAGGTTAGTTAGGGTTAAGTTGTTCTAAGTTCTAGGGGACTGATGACCAGTAGTTAAGTCCCATAGTGCTCAGAGCCATTTGAACCATGTTTTTGTTTGAATGTGTATTGTGTGTGTGAAATCGTATGGGACTTAACTGCTAAGGTCATCAGCCCCTAAGCTTACACACTACTTAACCTAAATTATCCTAAGGACAAACACACACACCCATGCCCGAGGGAGGACTCGAACCTCCGCCAGGACCAACCGCATAGTTCATGACTGCAGCGCCTTAGACCACTAGGCTAATCCCGCGCGGCTGATTGTGTAGTCTGTTGAGGTTATTCTGTGAAGCGATTTGTGTGCAATAATGTCTGTTGACTCCAAAGGAAGCGCGCCTAAATTTATAAACAATTACAGACAAAGGAAAAGGTCGTATGGAACGTCGTTTCCTAAGATAACTTTGAATAAAAATTTGAGATGTGTTGCCCTGAGCGTCAAGTATTAGATAAAAAAGTGTCTGATATTATTCCGTAAAGAGTAAGTTTCTAAGTAGGATAACAGAGAAGATAAGCCAGGAATTTATGAAAAGCGTACGTCAGATCTGCGGATAAACATTCACGCTATGGCGACTTAAAAGCACAATGTCTATGAAGACTGACATCTGAACAAAAGAAGTGATGGGGTATGTGCAGCTTCTCAACAGACTAGTAGAAGTAGAAATGAAGGACTTTGATGATGCAATAAATGCAAAATTGTAAGCCACAACTGTCGTTCTAGTGGATTTCGGAGTCTACGAAATTCCTTAATTTGTAGAGTCAGAGGATGTTAATCTACAAGATTAAAGTTGCGTAAACAAATAAAATACAAATGACGCACTTAAAAGTTAATTAACCTTCATATAACGATTAAGAACCTCCCTTATGTACGTATTCTCAGTTTCCGGACTAATCACTGAAATGCTTTGTTTTGAAATGCGGAATAAATAGATAAATCTGGTATGTAAGTTCCCGTTTACTACATAACGAAATTTTAATGCCATCCTTATTGCTGCAGTTTCTCAAGCAGAAAATTGCGCCTGAAAATTTCAGACGTTGTCATCACTTCGTACTTTTAGTACACCGGTTATTTATATACATTTTTAAAACTATAGTCACTTATGCATTTTCTTTTTCTGTCACTTTTTCATCAAAATAAATACAACACAGGCTCTCAAGCAAAGACGGGGATTTATAGCAGACTGCTAGTGCCATAAAGCAACAAAAAATGGTTCAAATGGCTCTGAGCGCTATGGGACTTAACATCTGAGGTCATCAGTCCCCTAGAACTTAGAACTACTTAAACCTAATTAACCTATGGACATGACACACATCCATGCCCGAGGCAGGATTCTAACCTGCGACCGTAGCGGTCTCGCGGTTCCAGACTCAAGCGCCTAGAACCACTCGCCCACTGCGGCCGGCAATAAAGCAACATGTGAAAGCGAGAACACCCTTGCGTAAATACGTTCTTTACACAAATGTTTGTGCATGCCCTTTTATTCCCCAGCGTCTGCGATCAATCGCAACGGAAGATGCATCGTGTGGACATACCTTAACGATATTTCATGTTTCTTGCACGTTTCGGCTTATAAGTACGGTGGCGAATGGGCAAGCGGACACCGACACATAAAGCGAGTTCCAAACACTAGATTAGACGGCGTGTAACAGCCTACTGTATTCTGCAGACTCTCTTGCTACGGAGCTGAGATACAATAACGCAGAATGGTTGCGGGGGAGAGGGACTTTTACGGAAACCCGAAACGCAGCGTAAACAACCAGTTTGGAGGGCTCGGTGGTGGGTAATGGACCGCTCGCTGCCTGTAGCTGCCGGCCTGCCTGCCAACTTTGCCAATTACCGGTGGCCGCCTGCGCGATCGGCAACCCTCCGCGCGGCGCGCCACAGCGGGTCGCGGACCCCGAGGCGCATGCGCGACCACCGGCGCCCGGAGCCCGTCGATAGCTGCCGACTCGTCTCGGTCTCGTCTCGCTCGCTTCCGGGGGGAAACGGCCGGCTGAGGTGCGGCGCCGCCGGCACCAGCTCCTGCTCGCAGCCTACCCACACTGTCCCTCGTCTCTCGCCGCGATGCATCCGTCATTGTGGCGTGCAAAGTTCAAGCGAATTTGTGACATCGTGGCGAATGGGGTGAATATTGTAGCATTTCTGGTAGCTGGAGCCTTTACTTTATTCCGAAGATTACATCTGAGTTGAGCGTCGGGTTAATAACAGACGTATGACGTCATAAGATGGGATGACGCCCGTACGACAGATGCCACTATCTCACTGCAGCGCACGAGGGAAAACTGCGTCAACAGAAATTGCTTGTGTTATGATTGGCTGCTCTGACGATAGATAGATGGGATTATTCTCACGTCTGCACGTCAGATCACATGTTTCCATTTATTTACGCTAACAAAATTCGGATATAGTCCGAAATAGGGCGATAGTACCTATCAGTATCGTGCTGTATTAAGATATCAGTTTCAAGTTAATTTTAGATAAACAACTGCTATATCAAGAAGAAACATATCACTCCATGCATCATCACCTCTGTAACAAATGTCACCAAGCAAAGTAGGTCACACCAACTAGTCATCTAATCCGATGGCTTCGCAATAGGAAGTGCGGAGTTAGCTCAGTCAACTGGGAGCGAAGCAGATTACGTTTTAAGCTAGGGAACTTTTAATTTGTCCTATACGCGGTGGTCTGGAACATACTGAATACCTTGCATGGGTACTGCAGGGCAGGCTGTGCTGAGAAATAGCTGTTAAGAAAATAATTCGTGTGTTGCACCGTTTCCGAGTTAATTAGCATCGAAGTTATCCAATTTGGCACTGCGAGAGCAAAGGTAAGACTAGTGTCAGTCGTTTTCCTAGCATAGATGGTAGCGCACGAGGCTGCGCAGCTTTTGGCTCTTGCTCGATACTTACTACCGCCCCATGTCCAATTTTTGTATCGCTCTCTTGTTCAGTTTTAGGAAACTAAATTTAGGACACGTTAGGTGGCACAGTCTCTGTCTAGCCCCTCGAATTTTCACGCACAATTTGCCTGATTAGCTGACTTCAATGTTAATTAACTCCGAAAAGGCGCAACGTATAGAATCTTTTCCTAAACAATTATTCCTCAGCACAATCTGCTCTGCAACACCCTTACAAGTTTTTCATGTAACTTGGTATGCGTTAAAGAGTCTTAACACTTGTATCAATCGAGCTATTGAAACAAGTACGATTTTTCAATATAATGATATAGACTACTATATTTAACGGCATCCGGAAGGTCTTGAAAAGACGAGTATAGCGATATAATGCTTGACAAAGCTGAGGTTGAAAATTTTCGCAAAAGAATCCGAAAAATATTCTAAAAATGAAGGCAAGCTATGTCATGCAGAGAATACGATTATATTAGTAGAGTAGGCCTATCTTCCTGCATACAGCGACGGAACCTAGCCTGAGAGTATTGCTTGGCTGTGTTTGCACCGCAATAAGTGACTCTGGCCATACTGTTTTCCAATTTTAGTACATTTCTCGGATTCTTCTGTGAAGAGTTTCAACCTCAACATTAACAAGCTTGCATCACTGTTTACGTCTTTTGAAACGCTATTTTGAAAATCAAACTTCCTTCACTATCTAGATCGACACAAGAGTTAAGACACTTTATCATCTACCAATTCACATGCTCCTTAGTATACTGTCATTTTTATAAAGTTTCGATACGTGGAACTGTTCACAAACTAAAAGAAGCATTCTGTGGTTCACCCTCTATAATAAAACCCAGTACCATCCCTATCGACCAAATTATATTGGTGTGACAAAACCCATAGCCTGTTTCATTGGAATTCCGCAAAAGCCTCTCATCAAAAGCAACAGACACAGTATCTACGTACTGCTTCTGTACTGGGGCAATGACATCGCACATGACACCAGGTTGTTGGAAGTTTTAGAACTTTGGTGCCTTCTTCTGATATGGCAGGATAGAACTACGCTCCTCAGACATTGTTATACCAGTAAATTTTAATTGGTGGTAATACAGAGAAGTGAGTAATGCATTGATTCTTAAACCACATGATTATTATTAGCCATACATGGCATCCCTGGTGGGGAAACGTGCGGTGTCCGACTTTGCCGTGATGTCATACATACGTTGTTGTGCCTGTGTCATGTTGTATCTGTACAATACAGGGTGTTTTAAAAAGGTTTATCTGATTACACAAGTCCACAGGCCTGTAACCTTGACGCACTGAGGCGTCGTTGGATGACGTTTCCGGACATGGCTTCCCATGTACAGCTTGATCTACTAAGTCTGCTCTGTGGCTACTAGAAGTGTGTTACACGAATTTTTGTGCAATCCTAAAGCATCGGCTGCACACTAACCAGCACAGCGCCGCGAAACACCATCGAGAAGGTGCTGACCCGCGTGCCAATGCAAAGAGCGGGCAGCGCCCCACCTTCAGCAACACAGAGTTGAGCGCCCCCTGTCAACACTGATTAAATCAGCCGCCCGTCGCTGATGGGCTCAGTTCGGCCGCATTCTTTGACAGCATCAATGCTGAGTAATAAGACGACGTTACTTAGCCTTCGTCCTGAGAGTAGTAATAGAGAGTAAAGTACTTGTATGTAAGAGGCACAGGAAGCACAGTGCGCAGCTGGTGGTCTAGTGGCGAGCGTTACTGCCTCTGGACTACGGGGTCCCGGGCTCGATTCCCAACCAGCTTGGGGATTTTCTCTGTCCTCGCACTGGGTGTTTGTGTTGTACTCATCATTTCGTCATCATCAAGATTCGTGACAGAGGCTAGATTGGACTGGGTAAAAAAACTGGACTGTGCAAAAATTGGGACTTTGTACGGGCGCTGGTGACCGCGCAGTTGAGAGCCCCACAAACCAAACATCATCACAGGAAGGTAAGTATTGCTTCTTCTTTCAATTAAAATGAAGTTTTCTATTAATTAGAAAGTGTGTTGTAAAGATGATTTTGAATTCTTGTCATGATTTTGTATTCCTGCTACTGGCCATATCAACTTCTCTCCTTCCTTGTTTGTGTTTGTGCTGACTCCCACAGTAGCCAACACAACAATTGTGAAACACACTGTAGTATTAACCTTGTAGACCTTGAAAACAGATGGTGGCTTTATTTTGTATTTTAACATTCTGAGAGAAAAAATTATGTTACGTCTATTGACATACCGAAATCAATAACCTATTTGTTTTGCTGTATTTGAAAGTATTTGTGACTAATATGTAAAATGACTTGTTTACTTACTATAAACTACAGTTTAGCGCTATTTATCACTACATTCCAAGTAAAATGCGCTGGACTTTGATGATAGTATTGTCTGCGGAGTGCGGGCAGCATCTATTATTGCAAATAATGTTCAAGGAATAATCGGTGCAATAAAGGCACTATCACCACCCGACGTTTTTAGCATTTTTTCAAGAATGGTTCTCTTTACCAGTCTCCAATTTAGGAAGAGAAGATGATAATGCATCATGATCTGCACCAAAAAAATATCATTGACGTTACTTACTACCTAATGTGGCTTTTTGTTAGTTTCGACGTTACGCCTGGTTGAGGCTACGTTTCTTTGGAGTGGATAACATTTGTTCTTATCAGTATGATAAACAAAATTGAAGAAGCAGCTGTGAAGGAATGTCTCCAAATGCTAACAACGTTATTATTGCGTGTCAAGCATTTCCATCGTAGACCTACAACCCATACAAGAAGGTCCTCATCAAACTCCACGGGACAACAAACTACTATTTGAATTCAACATAAGGTGTTTAGAAGAACAAATACATAAAAGCTGTGGAGCATTAAGCATTCTAGGATTTTAAAGTATAAGTAGTATCTTTGATCCCAGATTACATTTATGCGAAGTGAACCAGTGATTCTCAAACAGCACAGAAAGTTAAATTAGGAGCACAGAGACCTCCGTTAAACAAGGAAATTAGGCAACAATACGAAAGAAAATTGGAAGTAAACAGAAAAAAATCATGATTTTGGTTTTCAGATAGCATCTTACTGAAAAAATCCTGCAGTCGTATCTCAATTGATAAATAAAGTAGAGCAAATAGCTAATAAAATACCAATAATCGCTGATAACAGTTCAGCAAAATAGTTCGAAGTTATATGGTGAGGCCAGGCTTTAGTTCGCTCAGCCATCAGGACTAACATCTGTGAAGTGTTAAAATATATTCTGTAAATGAAAAAACCAACACATTCAGCAGATGTCAGCCAGTCCTTGCGACGTACGCATAAGTTCTTCTGTTGGTGTATAACATTGCCTCACGTATTGACTTCTTCCGTAGAAACGTTGTAGCAAAAATACTTGGTAATCCAAAACCAATGACTGGATATCACTGAAAAATTTTACAGACAAGTACATATCCTCGTATGAACTACAATACACTTAAAATGTTATCGTTTGCAGGTATCTAGCGATAAAAATATGACGCATCTGGTATTAGTTTCATCAGACAGACAGTCACATATGTCATGGTTTCGGATAGACACAGTGTGTATCAAAATATTTTCACCGCAGGTACCCAGTATTGTAGAGATCAGCTGAATGAATACATGTGCAGAAATACTTCAGTGTAAAGTTTCGATTGTAAGTAATCAGTATAATGGGATTTTTTGTCTTTGTATTTGCAGTCTTATAGAAATTGTTTCCAGTGCCACCAACTCAATTCATAGAAACGTGTAGATAGTGTTCAAGTCGTACTTCTCTATAACCTAAATAATCCCAAATTCACCGCAACATAAACATTCAGACTGATTCGAAGATTGTAAACAGAGTCTAACATCTTCCCTACTAGTTATTAAAATGTCTCTGCGTTCGTCGGTTGCTCTAACCGGTTATTCGAAGCGTCAAATGATCTAAAACTTCAAGCGGCAGAGATTAATCATAGTGCTCAGCAAGGAATTGCGTGCAAACTGTAATCTCAGTAAGCTACAGCCACATCATTTGAGGGTCACCGAATAGAAACATCCACTTAAATGTAGAGAACTCTTCATGGGAGCACGACGAAAAGCAGGAAACAGTAAGTAAAAATGCAGGTTGGCCTACAACGGTAGCATACAATGTTCTGGCAATAACAACTGAAGAATCATAGCATTTACAGACACACTTTTAAATGACATTTATCTCTTGTTTATACGTAACAGGCCCACAAAACTTCTCCAAAAAGGAAGAACGAATAGAGTTTAGGTCCCGCTGACAGCGAGGTCTTGAGATACTGAGTCCAAATTAGGATTCGAATTGATAGAGTGGGAAGTCAGTAGCATCACTTTCAAATAATCGAATCCTAACCAGGTTATAAGAAGCAAATCATGAAAATCCAAACTAGGGGTTAACACTGTAAGAAGTTTGTATAACACCACATTCTGTCTTTGTATTTACCTTACAGAAATTTCTCCTAAACTAATCAACAGCAAATTGATGCGTAATATCTTAATATATTATTGATACTCCTTACATAGGGAACGTATGCTAACGTGTACCCTTTGGCGATAGGTCGTTAGAAAGGAATCTGGCAAGTGAAAAGTAATTCTCAGTGAAAGGTGGTGTTTCTATGGTGAAGGTGTGCTACACGTTGTAACAGACTACGCTTCTATTGAGTACGTACGTATTGATATGTTGCCAGGAGACCTAAGTATAAGGTAACGTAGTCACGATCATCATACCCACAATTAGCGCAGGGCAGCCAATTTAGTTAACTTCGATAATTACAATGTTCAGTCGCTGCATCCTATCGAATAGTTCCGATTCACTGAAGTGTGTACTAACTGTCAGCACCCAGGCACGTAAGTTTTTTTCAAAGAAATTTGTAAAATTACAGTAAAGAAATTGGAGTGTTGTTTTATGTTAGGGAGTGTATGATGCAAGAGTTCTGTTGATGTTTGGTTTGTGTCTTGCCACACAGGTAGCTACAGCATGTTAGAGAAAAACCGAAGTTGTTCTTTTTATCATCTCTCTACCTAAAACGCACTACGGAACTCGCTGTACGTCCGAAAAAATGCAAAATAAGTGTATTCTGGACCTATACACACAATTTTGCGCTGTCGCGCGCAGAACAGACACTTCATTTGCAAGACACCTGGATTCCTGAGTCAGCATCTGACAATGGCATTCATTCCGCACTGGGAGAATCCACCTTCAGTCTCGTAGGCCTAAGCGACTAGCACACCCCTTCCACATTGGATCAATCTTCAGTCTAGAAGGCCTAAGCGACTTCATCTGGCGGTCGAAACTAAAGCGAAACTGAACTGTCATACTACCTTCGTCCACGGTTCCCTGGCTCTGTAAGTAAGTATTTTCAGAGTGATCCGAACCTCCACGATTTTTATCTCATATCAGTATCGTAACAATATGAAATTAGCACGTACGCCAACAGTGTTCAGTTCTTCCAACCTCAGTGTACGACTACAATTTTTGCCACAGACGTCCGCTCCTGCACCATGGAAATTATTACCTGATGCATTAACACAGACATGGGCGCGATTCACATTTATTTAAGATGGAGGGCCACCTCATCTTGTGACGCGATAGCTACGCCGTAGCACATGAAGTCAAAATTATAGCGTCCGTGACGTTAATGGTTATGGGATAACGCGCCGTTTGAATGGCAGCCCTTTTATGACACTCCATGCCAGGAAATTATGCCTTTAAATACTTTTGAGGATATATTCATTTTATGTTCACCCCGTATCTGGTATTTACATTTATTTACGCGTCGGGAACATTGTTTCTTTACTTTCGACGTTCTACAGTAGCTGCAATAAAAACTTCCGTAATAAAATTCTGCGACGCTGTTGATAAAGAAATAATGTTTACGGCACGTAAATAAGTGTAAACTTCTGAAGACGTCATCATGGAACAATAAATGCCTGTAAAAGTAACACACTCTGTCTCTGTCTCTCCTCCCGCACAGGCCATGAAGGCCCAAAGGTACCGACCGGCGGCGGTGTCATCAGCCCACAGGCGTCACTGGATGCGGATATGAAGGGGCATGTGGTCAGCACACCGCTATCCCGGCCGTATATCAGTTTCCTAGACCGGAGCCGCTACTTCTCAATCAAGTAGCTCCTCAGTTTGCCTCACAAGGGTTGAGTGCACCCTGCTTTCCAACAGCGCTCGGCAGACCGGATAGTCACCCATCCAAGTGCTAGCCCAGCCCAACAGCGCTTAACTTGGGTGATCCGACGGGAACCGGTGTTACCACTGCGGCAAGGCCGTTGGCCTTGTAAAAGCAACTACACGCAATTAATTCATTACTCATTACCTTCAGTTTCACCAGCTGCGGTGATCTAATACGCCCACGAGATACAAAAATTATTTACTAATGTTAAAACGAGAAACACTAGAAATACAACATATGGCAACGAGACAGGCAATCGCAGTCCGTAAGCAATTAGGAGTAACTTAGTGACTTTTTGGCCACAGACAGGTCATTAGAGTGTGTGAAATTTAGTGTGTTAATATCCACGAACAGTATTAGCAACCATTTTTTTAAAATTTTTGTTTATGGCTGATCACGTGGATTGTTTCCGCAACACTAAATAAATTCAGTCATTATATCTTTGTTCATTTTATAAAAGTTTAAAAGGATAATCACTGGAATTAAGCAAATATCGGCATACTTACTCGCACTCACACGCTCTCTACATGTTGACAATACTGTGAAAAATTTTTGGTCGACTTCAACACTATTCGTCAGTATTTCTGGTATTGACAGTTCGACGATGCTCTCCCTCAGATGGTCACGATATTGACGTATTGACAATAATATTGAACATGTAAGGGCCCCTGAATTCGCTCTCTCGCTTCGACGAATTTCTTCCGCGTTCCGGATTGAGACCAATCGTAGGCCGGATCCGCCCCGTGGATCCCCGGTCGCTCACCCGTGCCTTAACGCATGTCCTGTCGTCATACCCCTTCTTCAAGCCAGTGTTTTGTACATATTCAGTTCTTTGCCGAGTCTGCCAAGAATTCTGTCGAGAAGAACCCATCTACCATGTCCAGTGGCATTAATGTAACCACCTGTCGAAAGCCTGAAAAACCACCTTTTGCTATGCGGACTGCTGCGAGACTCACAGAGAGTCAGTGAGGTTCCGGGAGGTATCGACAGGGATGTGCAGCCATGCTGACTCCAGTGCCGTGATCAGCTGTACTAAGTTTCTCGGTTGAGAATCCATGGCGCGAACAGCCCGATCGAAGAGGTCCCACATTTTCTCATTTGCTTTAAACCCGGGGAGTCTGGTGGCCAATGGAATACGGTAAACTCGTCCTGGTGCTCTTTGAATCACGCAGGTAACCTACGAGCTGTGTGACATGTTGCATTGTCCTGCTGGTAGATGGCATCGTGCCGAAGAAAATCAAACTGCGTGTAGGGACGGATGTGGTCCCTAAGGATAGATCCTTTCTTGTGTTGATCCACTGTGTATATTAGAATGACGAAATCACTGCGGAGTGCCACGAAGATATTCCCTAGACGATAACTCTCCCTCCTCTAGCCTGGTCCCTTCCGACAATTGTTGCAGAATGTTTGCTTTCAGACGTTACACGCCAATGACCACCTATCCGACGGAACATAAAACGTGATTCACCCGAAAAGGTCACACGTGGCCACGCAGTGGACTCCTAGTTGCACTACTGGTGTGCAAATTCCATCTCGGCGGTCAGTTGCTCAACATCGCATCTTTAATCGCCCATACATATCTTCGCAGTCATCGTTCAGCCACAATCATTTACGGCCCTTGATGCATCACAGTCGCAGGCGCCAGTTTTGGATAGCGTCATTTTCCCACGCACGGTACACTTTAACCAAGCCGCACGCGAACAGTTTACGAATTTACCCATTTCGGAAATGCTTCCATCCTTGGTCCGAAGCCAACAATAAGCACAATTGATTGTCTTTTTTCCCCAATTTTAGGATTTTTCCACGACATACGTACAATGCTATGTGCCAGACGTTCTAGAGGACTTGTCTGTGCTAGTCTGCATCTTATGTCTTCCTCATTTTGTTCGCCATGTATTATTTTGCTTCACTTGCTGATGTTCATGGCCCCAGTAGTCTGTCAAGTGCGTCACTTACCTCATTTCTGATATTCCTTAATACTTTAATATCGTGTTTACTCACGTTCCATATTCTGGGCCAGTGGATTAGACCGAAATGTTATAAGTCATAGGATGGACACATACAATGGCGGTAGTATCGCGTACACAACTTATGGAAAGGCAGTGCATTGGTGGAGTTGTCATTTGTACTCAAGTGATTTAGGTGAAATGGTTTTCTGCGTGATTATGGCCACACGACGGGAATTAACAGACTTTGAATGCGGATTGGGGCAGTTAAGTCCCATAAGATTTCACACATAAACAAACTAATACGGATTCGACGTTGGAACTAGACACATGGGACGTTTCATTTGAGAAAGCGTTAGGAAATTCAGTATTCCGAGATCCACGGTGTCAAGAGTGTGCCGAGAATACAAAATTTCAGGCATTATCTCTCATCACGGACAACGCAGTGGCCGAGGCCCTTCGCGTAACAACCGAGAGCAGCGGCGTCTGCGTGCCAAAAGACAAGTAACATTGCGAGAACTAGCAGCAGATATCAGTGTGGGACATACAACGAACGTATCCGTTTGGACAGTCCCGCGAAATTTATGCTTTAACGGGCTGCGACAGCAGACGTCCTAATCGAATGCCTTTGCTAACAGTGAGACATCACTTTCAACGCCTCTCCCGGGCTCGCAACCATTTCAGTTGGATGCTAGATGACTGGAAAAGCGTGACCTGGTGGGACGAGTCCCGATTTCGCTTGGTAAGAGCTGATGGTAGGGTTCGAGTGTGTCACAGACCCCACGAAAGCATGGATCCAGTTTGTCAACAAGGCACTGTGCGAGCTGGCAGTGGCTCCATAATGCTATAGACTGTGTTTACATGAAGTGGATTGGATTCTGGTTGTGTTCGGCTGCCTGTAGACAATTTGCAGTCATCCACGGGCTTCTTGCAAGCAAACAGCAATGGAATTTTTATTGATGACAATGCGCCATGTTCAAAAATGGCTCTGAGCACTATGGGACTCAACATCTGTGGCCATCAGTCCCATAGAACATAGAACTACTTAAACCTAAGTAACCTAAGGACATCACATACATCCATGCCCGAGGCAGGATTCGAACCTGCGACCGTAACAGTCGCACGGTTCCGGACTGAGCGCCTAGAACCGCTCGGCCACCGCGGCCGGCTAATGCCCCATGTCACCAGGCCATTCGTTACTGGTTTGAAGAACGTTATGGAGAATAAGGCGTCCTGCGAGATCGCCAGGGTAGAAGTTCACTCATCAGGTATATCCATTGGTCGGTAGTCGACGTTTGAGTTCCTTGCACCACTGATACGTTCTGCGTAACGTTCTATTCGTTCAAAGGAGGTTTGCTTAGCAAATGGTCGGCACAGTTTATGTTGGCCTTGTATTGCGTAGGCTTTTACTTGGCTCAGTAGTTGCACCAGTCTATTTCTTCTCATTAAATATAATATTTCTTCAGTAACCTCTTGTGAGACAATATTTTGTGGTGTGACTTACCAACAAATTTGTCTCATGAACTCCGTAGACTCTGAATGGAAATGAGGCTCTTAACGTGCGTGCATTAACCATTCCTCCACTAGCAATTTGCCCCTCGTTGTAAGTGTGCTAACGACCTGTATGCCGGTAAATCAGCACAACACCATATTTATCATAAACTTCTAACCGGCCAGAATAGTTCCAGAGACACATTTTCAACAACACACGGAATAAGTCCTGGTCAAAGGCTATGTCATAATATTTAATTGATTGGCTAGGAGAGGGATGGGGGACCAAACATCGAAGTCATCGGTTCCATCGGATTAGGGAGGGAAATCGGCCGTGCCCTTTCAAAGAAACCATCCCAGCATTTTCCTGAAGCGATTTAGGAAAATCACGGAAAACCTAATTAGGATGGCCGGATGCAGGCTTGAACCGTCGTCCTCCCGAATGCTAGTCCAGTGAGGTAACCACTGCGCCACATTGCTTGGTATAATATTTCGTATGTCGTAGTACATGCAAATCAGTCATGTCAAACAGCAACTCCCAAATGTTATACACAACAAGAATAAAACTATCAACAGCCATAGTATGTAAAAAAACTAATCTCCGGAAATTATATCAGAGTGTTCATTACTTAAGAAAGGACGACAGAAATTACACATTATTGAATCTCTTGTGTTGGTTACTTGTAGGTGATGTTATTTACTTGCGTCTGTGGACAACGCTCCGATCAAGAAACAGTCTGTTAGCTGCGGTGTTCGTTCGCTGATAAATACGGAATCGCTGTGGTGGGTACTGCTTCTGCACAACTTATATGCAGTACGCCCTTTTACCTACACTCCAGCCTGAATTCGTGCGCATCCTGTGTGAGACTGGAGCGCTGGTGGGCGGCTGTTCGGGACGCGCCGCTGGCAAACTGCGGTGTGAGGCGCGCTTTGCGGCCGCCGTGGCGGCGCGTGGGCGCTGCTGCGGTCTGCGCGGGCATCGATCCGCTGACCCGCCGCGACGATTCCGGAGCCGTCTGACGCTGCACGACCGCCGGCCGCCCCTCACTGCGCCCTCTCCGTGTGAAGGTCGCCAACACCAGCAGAGCGATCCTCTCCCACCGGGCCGTTTTCATGTTTTCACCTTAACTTATCTAGTCTCGCGTATTCTTTCTACTGATCCACAACGTAGGTTTCTACATGATTAGGCGCTCGTAGTTGTATGCAAGGGATTCTATGAGATGGTTAAAAAACATCATACATTAACAGATCCTGTAGTTTTAATTCTGACGGACGTGACTATATAGCTCGCGCTATTCGTCCACGAGACTCAGAGTGCCGTAGACACGGGTTCCCAGGTAGATGCCGTGTTTCTTGACTTCCGCAAGGCGTTCGATACAGTTCCCCACAGTCGTTTAATGAACAAAGTAAGAGCATATGGACTATCAGACCAATTGTGCGATTGGATTGAAGATTTCCTAGATAACAGAACGCATTATGTCATTCTCAATGGAGAGAAGTCTTCCGAAATAAGAGTGATTTCAGGTGTGCCGCAGGGGAGCGTCGTAGGACCGTTACTATTCACAATATACATAAATGACCTTGTGGATAACATCGGAAGTTCACTGAGGCTTTTTGCGGATGATGCTGTAGTATATCGAGAGGTTGTAACAATGGAAAATTGTACTGAAATGCAGAAAGATCTGCAGCGAATTGACGTATGGTGCGGGGAATGGCAATTGAATCTCAATGTAGACAAGTGTAACGTGCTGCGAATACACAGAAAGAAAGACCCTTTATTATTTAGCTACAATATAGCAGGTCAGCAACTGGAAGCAGTTAATTCCATAAATTATCTGGGAGCAGGCATTAGGAGTGATTTACAGTGGAATGATCATATAAATTTGATCGTCCGTAAAGCAGATGCCAGACTGAGATTCATTGGAAGAATCATAAGGAAATGCAATCCGAAAACAAAGGAAGTAGGTTACAGTACACTTGTTTGCCCACTGCTTTAATACTGCTCACCAGTGTGGGATCCGTACCAGATAGGGTTGATAGAAGAGATAGAGAAGATCCAATGGAGAGCAGCGCGCTTCGTTACAGGATCATTTAGTAATCGCGAAATCGTTACGGAGATGATAGATAAACTCCAGTGGAAGACTCTGCAGGAGAGGCGCTCAGTAGCTCGGTACGGGCTTTTGTTGAAGTTTCGAGAACATACCTTCACCGAGGAGTCAAGCAGTATATTGCTCCCTCCTACGTATATCTCGCGAAGAGACCATGATGATAAAATCAGAGACTGGAGCCCACACACAGGCATACCGACAATCTTTCTTTGAACGAACAGTACGAGACTGGAATAGAAGGGAGAACCGATAGAGATACTCAAAGTACCCTCCGCCACACACCGACAAGAGGCTTTTGGTGTATGGATGTAGCTGTATATGTAGATATAGACTAGTAATGATCATATAATGACAGAAGGACCAGAGATTTGTTTCAAAATGAGCGTAAAGATAAAATAAAAAGGGTGTATGCTTAACACTGAACTATAAGCTGAGAGACAGATATAGTTGCAGGACGCATTGGTGAAAAATAATGGGTGCAATACAAATTAATGATGGTTGGGTTGAATAACGAGAAGCAATACAGGAAGACTCCGGAAGAAAGGTACGTGCTTTCAGAGGTGATAGCATTGGTGGTTCTGAGCACAAGGCTGTAAACGAACGTATGTCCTTATCTTAACCGTACCCTACATACACGGGCGTCAATCGTATGCCCACCTTCTCCAGTACTCACATCCGATTACAACCAAAGCGAAATTACGTAGTGTTGTCTTTATTGAGCATTCCAATGGGCACTTCGCTTGCGCATGTTTGGGTGACGAGTCCTGCAAGTGTACGCTCAAATAAAGACCGTACGAATGATCTCAGACCAGCAACACACCATCTGTCTAGAAGGACTGCAAAATGCATTGCAGTTGACGGTGGAAAAAATGGTTCAAATGACTCTGAGCACTATGGGACTTAACAGCTGTGGTCATCAGTCTCCTAGAACTTAGAACTACTTAAACCTAACTAACCTAAGGACATCACACACATCCATGCCCGAGGCAGGATTCGAACCTGCGACCGTAGTGGTCACGCGGTTCCAAACTGACGCGCTTAGAACCGCACGGCCACACCGGCCGGCAGTTGACGGTGGACTTTTGAACATCTCTAGCGAGGAAACGTACACAATTAAACACAACATTAAATCCCAATGGTTCGTTCACTATCACCCGCATTTGTCTTACACGCCATTCTTTTCATTACTTTGCCCGGAAACTGTCAAGAATAGGACATATGTTCGTATGACGTTTTTGTGTTCAGGATCACTAGTATTATCAGCCTAAAAGCACGTATATTGCCTCCAGACTCACCCTGTATATAGAAAGTACCGGAAATAATGACAAAGTAAAGGTTAATTTTCTTTGGACACCACCACCCAATTCATGAAAATAGGCATTTCTGGTAAATTTAATTCATCAATAACATAGATGATAGGAGTAAGAAAGATATTAGGAAGGAACACCATCAAAGAAACGAAAATAGCAGAAGGAAAATTTGTTAAGATCACATTAAATTTAGAAAGCTTTCAATGCAGAAAATATCAGAAAGAACACGAAGAAAGGAAATTCAACATGGGCCTAAGATGAAATAGTACGGTAAAAATAGGAAGTAACAAAGAAAGAGGGGAACCGAAGTTCTCGCGTGATCCCAGAAGGTCAATACAAAGATAAAAAGAAACAGTAACGATTATAAAACAAGAGAAAGGAGAAACTAGAAAGGGATGGGTCCGAAAAGATCGAGTATCTTCGTTGACCTATGTAGTTCCTTCTCTTAAAGTGCCAATAGAACGGTTACCTTTTGTAATTCTCGTTTCATAACATACCTTCTCGTCCTTGTTCCATACTCCTTCGATGTTATCAGCCGTCTCTATAGAAATACTCTGGGATGTTTCGTTGAACGTTCCCCCCGGCGCTAATGTGATCCCATCTCTAGTAAACAGCACGTACGGCTATTGACACAAAAAGGAAACTGTGCTAGGAATGTTGTCTTCTCTTACAATTACCATTCGCCTCTGTTTTGCTTGTCATATATAAATGAACAAATGTTGTGGAACATTATGTGGGGTCATTGTGCTGTGAGTCCACTAACATATAACCAACAAAAAAGCAATGTTACTCAGTGTCAGAAGCTAACAAATTCAGGCACTTTACAATTGCTGTGGCTTTATTGATCTGAATTTATCATATACGTGTACTAAAGTCTTTAGCATATTTCCGTACAACTACGAAAAATAAAAACTTTTCTACGTCATCCAGTCACAATTTCAGCACCTAACAACGTCCCCGTCCGCCATTTTTAATATGACTTAACTAAATTTCCGTTCTTCCTTAAATTACGGAGAAAATTCCTTTTCTCCCTTTTGACAATTAGACTTTAGCAGCAAACCAAAGATGTTATTAGGATATAACTCTCCCTTTATAAACTACTCCTCGCTAATTTTTATTAATTTATGAGACAATTTCTTTCATTTGAAAAATAATTCTTTGAGGTAGCTACTATCGTGATTCATCTAACTGCGTATTTACATTTTTCATAGTACTTGAATTAAATTATTCCTCCTAAATATCTCTCATTTTCCTTTATTCACTACTGGCCATTAAAATTGCTACAGACGCGAAATTTTTCCGACAGGAAGAAGACGCTGTGATATGCAAATGATTAGCTTTTCAGAGCATTCACACAAGGTTGGCGCCGGCGGAGACACCTACAACGTGCTGACATGAGGAAAGTTTCCAACCGATTTCTCATACACAAACAGCAGTTGACCGGCGTTGCCTGGTGAAACGTTGTTCTGATGCCTCGTATAAGGAGGAGAAATGCGGACCATCACGTTTCCGACTTTGATAAAGGTCGTATTGTAGCCTATCGCGATTGCGGTTTATCGTATCGCGACAATGCTGCTCGCGTTGGTCGAGATCCAATCACTGTTAGCAGAATATGGACTCTGTGGGTTCAGGAGTGTAATACGTAACGCCGTGCTGGATCCCAACGGCCCCGTATCACTAGCAGTCGAGATGACAGGCATCCTATCCGCATGGCTGTAACGGATCGTGCAGCCACGTCTCAATCCGTGAGTCAACAGATGGAGAAGTTAGGAAGACAACAACCGTCTGCACGAACAGTTCGACGACGTTGTCCGCAGCATGGACTATCAGCTCGGAGACCATGGCTGCGGTTACCCTTGACGCTGCATCACAGACAGGAGCGCCTGCGATGGTGTACTCAACGACGAACCTGGGTTCACGATTGGCAAAACGTCATCTTTTCGGATGAATCCAGGTTCTGTTTACAGCATCATGATGTTCGCATCTGTGTTTGGCGACATCGTGGTGAACGCACATTGGAAGCGTGTATTCGTCATCGCCATACTGGCGTAACACCCGGCGTGATGGTATGGGGTGCCTTTGGTTACACGTCTCGGTCACCTCTTGTTCGCGCCGATGGCACTTTCAACAGTGGACGTTACATTTCAGATGTGTTACGACCCGTGGCTCTACCCTTTATTCGATCCCGGCGAAACCCTACATTTCAGCAGGATAATGCACGACCGCATGTTGCAGGTCCTGTATGGGCCTTTCTGGATACAGAAAATGTTCGACTGCCGCCCTGTCCAACACATTCTCCAGATCTCTCACCAATTGAAAACGTCTGGTTAATGGTGGCCGAGCAACTGGCTCGTTACAATACGCCAGTCACTACTCTTGATGAACTGTGGTATCGTGTTGAAGCTGCATGGGCAGCTGTACCTGGACACGCCATCCAAGCTCTGTTTGACTCAACGGCCAGGTGTATCAAGGCCGTTATTACGGCCAGAGGTGGTTGTTCTGGGTACTGATTTTTCAGGATCTATGCACCCAAATTGCGTGAAAATGTAATCACATGTCAGTTCTAGTATAATATATTTGTCCAATGATTACCCGTTTATCATTTCAATTTCTTCTTGGTGTAGCAATTTTAATGGGCTGTAGGGTATAAATATTATAGCACCCTTTGGTTCTCCAGGAGGTGAATAACAAACAATTTTTTAATGATAAAATGCAAAATTTTCTTTTTGTGCTACATAAACTTCCCCACTTTAACCTAATATTGGTCTTTCCCGAGGAAAGCGATAATAATTTTAGCTGTTACCGCCGCTTTCATCCTGTTCTTTAAACACTGAACCAAACAAAAAAATCACTTCAGGAGTTTCCGTTTAACTACTTGTAAATATTCCAAAATAACTGATTACAAAAAGTAGTGGACACTCGAAGAAACCTATTGTTTAAGTAGTAAATAATACTGCCCTTGCTACCTGTAGTTCTGAAATATCTAATCACAAGTCGGGTATCAATATGTAATCGACTTCTATGTGGAGTTCAACTTTACGCACGTCTTCCAAAACACGGAACTATACGGAAATAATTTGTGGTAGCGTCCATTTCACCATCCAAATACCGCTGACAAGGTGACCACCCCTGCAAGTTATCACTGATTTCCTCCATATTTATGGCATATGCAGGGCTTGGCAAGAAATTAAATTGACGGAAGTGGATGCTACAGATGAACAAGCGTTTAGAAAAAATTACATTTTAGGGGCGGGAGGGGTGAGCCATCAGCCACTTATGTTAGTGCAGTTTCAGGGCAGTGGGTTGTGCAGTAAAAGAGTACGGAACAGTTAGCAGAAGGTCGAGTCCTTTATCAGAATTTTTTGTATTTTTAACTTTTACGTTACTTACACCGCAAACAATACGAAATAATGTTCAGTATATTGTATTTATTAATATTATTGTAAAAAGCAAAGGAAAATTTGGAATTATAAATGAATTTCCAGGAAGCAGTGGTAAGCTGTACACGAGAACTTCATATATAAAAATTAGACACTATTCTTGTTTTAAATTTGACGATTTACACCTGCTGGAGAGATACTTATCGTAAAAACAGGGGAAGCAGTCATTTTCTCGGCATCTTACGGACATTAGAATGTCGCGTTTTATAATTACTTTGTTGTTTTAAAATTTCTACTGAAAAAAAAACTTGGTTTACGTTCATCAAAGGTTCGCTGCCATCGCACAGTTTGGCAGCAACCAATGCGTCGCGATGTACAGTAGACAGTATTTTGATGCAGTCTTCAAGGGATGTGTCTTTTTTTGTCTCTCTCTCTCTTAAGGTGTAAGAGCAATATTGAAGCTTTCTGATCAAACTCTTTACCTGCCCTAGCGGAGGACTTTTTTTTTGGGGGGGGGGGGGGGGGGGGAGGGGATGACTTCAATAGTGCACGATGCTACCCTTTTTCACCTTGAAAAATCTTGTCGTATAACTGTGTATTTGTTTGTCTTCCACATGAGTCAATTAACAGAAGAAATATATTCTTTTGCACGTAGAGCTTATCACATCAGCCAAAAAATTTTTGTAAGGAATTATAAGTTTCCACAGTTTTGGCGACGTAATAACGACGTTTCACCTCGCATTCATTCATTGTTTTGTTTTCCAGTACTCGGTCCAGAAGAACCAGTTCTCTTTTCTAGGCATACGTAGACTATTGTCAATAAAGGGTAACGGCATACTGCCTGCGTACGAGTAGGTTATTTTCTTCATGTTTTGGTTTATTTGCAGAGTAAGTAATACACAGAAAATGCTATTTCTTCTAAACACTCGGCCATCTGGAGCTCCCGCTTTTGTGCTTTCGTTTCTGGCCAAGCCCTGCATATACCGGTACTATAAATCTGGGCGAAATCGGTGATACGAATCCCTTATAACGATCGACAAATTTACTGATTCCATAAAATTATTTTGAAGGTATCACCAAACCCACTCGAGATGTAATTTACCTTTTGATCAACTAATGATTTCTATTTATTCCCAGACATAGCAATCCATTACGTGTTCTAAATCTTGATTGGAATTCAGCTCCTTCTTTTTACCGATTAGACTTCCATGCTCCGCAGGAAACACATTCAGTTGACGCCAAACTCAACAATAAACTGAGCTGAAGTCCGTTCTGATTGTAAGCAAGAGCTATAAAAAAAGCACGGGAACAGCGTTAGTTGCAGTTTTAACCATCCTCGACTGTGTGTTATGGTTGTCCATTAGTTCTGTACCGTCCTGTTTCGATTTTGTGGACGTTGTTTAGCGTCCATAGAGCGTGCTTCAGTATTCCTGATTTCAGACTAGTTCGGAGCTCCTTCATCCGACATCAAGGTCTACAACATTATAATAAAATTTTCACATTAATTCACAATATTTAGAAATGACAATTTGTGTCATTTACATAACATAATTTTCATCAGTATTGAGACTATGATTTACATGTTTGTAAAACTGTGCTACATCTTACTTACGTGACGCATGATTCTCATTTTGACCCATCACAACTCAATATGTAAAACGAAATGCGGTTGGGCTGACGGCGCTTATGTCTTGTCAAACACACATTTTATTTCAAATTTCGACGTCAGATTTCTTACGAAAAAATTCAGTTCCTAAAACAAAAAAATGAGAAGGTGTATTTAAGTATGTGTTGTAGACGCTGAATCATACTAAAAGCCACTGAAGACGCAGACGAAAGTGTGAACGTACTTTCCTAAAGATGAGCATAGCCATACGGAACCGGTAATGGCCTTCAAGCCTCTTCGAAAGTACTGGTTGTCTCTCCTATCAACTATCTCTGCGTCAGTAATAGCCACGAAACGAAGTTCGGTGAAATACACCATGAGTTTAACAATCATTTTAGGCTTACTTGTGACCAACGAGCTGTCCAAAGAACGTAGTATTTTACGGAGAAAGTAAATGGAGGGCTAGAAATGAAAGTAAATTTATGTACTGCAACATGAGAACATGATATTTTGTTTTGTTTTTAAATAATAATGTACGTAGATGAGACACAAAGTGGGTTTAATCAACAACAACAACAACAACAACAAACAGGAATGTACTAGTGACGGATTACAAGCTCTGTTAGAGAGACAAGGAAGGTCTGAAGATATGCTGAATTCATTAAGGAAAGCTGGAATCAGAATTGCTGGACGACGATCGTCCAACTTCTCCTACACTTCTGAATAATTAGCGCCATGACAAGCGCATTTCGGACTTCTGCTAACCGAAACTGCTTCTCTGGGGATACATGCACATTGGATGCCTTGGGTTCTACATTTTAGAAAGTTTGCACTACCTGTTTATCTATGAAAGGAGAACAAAATACCCAGAGGTAAAGTTTTATAACAACTGATGTTGCTAACTCATCTAATCGGAAGCTCATGATCTGCATCCGCTTTCACGCGATAGTGGGATGGAGACTGCCGTTAAAATCAAAGGAGTTTTAGTCCGGAAACTGGCTTTATACTTGTTTCTCAGAACGTACCTCTATGAATGTTTTACCTTGATGATATCGTGGGAGGGTTTTTTCATAATCCCCAATCTGCAGAGTGGTTTGATGCAGCTCTCCAGGCTAAGTTATCCTGTGCAAGCCTCATCTCTACGTAATCACTGGAAGTTAAATCCACTTAAGTCTTCTTACCGTAGTTCAGCGTCGGTCTCTCTCTACAATTTTTACCCTCCACACTTCCATCTATTACGAAATTAACTTTCCCTTGAAATCTTTTGATGTCTCTTATCGACTTATCCGAAAGTCAGATTATGCCGTAGATTTGTCTTTCCCCCGATTCGATTCAGAACACTTTATTTACCGGATCTAACCATTTAATCTTCAGAATTCTGTAGTGTCACATATCAAAAGTTTCTCTCCTTTCCTTGTTTTCTCTGTTAATATCCCACGTTTCGCTTTCATATAACGCAACTCTCCACGAAAATAGTTTCATTAAAGACTTCCTAACGCTTAGATTTGAATTCAGTTACAACATACCTACCGTAAAAAAATCGAAGTGCCAGTCGTTCTTTTCGTTCAGCGTCGGTAAATTTATCTATTTGTCTGTTTACCGTCGTCATGTAAGAGCCTTCTGGCTGTCCACACGTCGCTCGGACATCTTACATTTTACAACGTGAACCTACGCTCTTTTACTTAATTGTAAACAGTAACAATGAATGTTTACTTTATTTGCTATTTTCTTTTAGACTTTCACCTAGATACAATATTAGACCAAACGTTGTACATGAATTGTTATATAAGAAAACTCCGTCCGAACAGCCTTTAAAGTCAAATAGTACCGACTGAGCACCGTGTCACTGGTATATATAACACGTAATATTTTAACATCGCAAAGGACTGCACATACTATGTCCACGACTCAGGAAACTCTCCTGAAGTGTGACCGCAGAAAAGCGGCACAACTAAACAAGAGCTCCAACAGTGTACCTTACAATTTGCAGATGAGGCAACCACATTCTGTGCTGCAGTCATTGTTTCTGACCCACTCAATTGTCTTGGCCCACGTGTGGCACATCCGCAAAAGTGTACTGTTTTAGTTACACTGCTCGATTTGCAGTTTCACGACATGACAGACTGGACATTTTCCCCATTCGAATCAAATGGTTCGGAGAGACCAATTTGGCGCAGTGATTTAACACACCACACTTTCTTATTTTCTTAAATCACTTCAGCTGAACCTAGCTAAGGAAAATTTCCTTTTACTTCTAAAGGAAGGAGGGTGAGGATTTAATGTCGTTGACGAAGTCATTAGATATGGAGTAAAGGTTCTGATGGTTCGGGAAGGATCAGGAAGGATATTTCCTAAATCCTTCACAAAGGAACTGTCCCGGCATTCTACTTAAGCGATTTGTGGAAACCAGTTTTTCTCCTGAGCAAGAGTTCTAATTCTAACAACGTTGAATACTGACCGTCTTCCTGACAGCGACAAACAGTGGTAGACAACTACATGCAGTACCCAGAATTGTCCCTCTCCAATTCTGATCATTAGCTGTGTCCTATCTGGAATTTCCTGTCACCTTCGCGTCGTACCCTGACTAGTGCATTCGTTCTCATCTTTATGATAAATAAAAACAAAGAATGGTCAACTACTATTTTGCATTACATACAACGGTAAAGGATCTTCTTCCTTTTAATAAAATTTGTTTCAAATACCCAATGTGGTAATTTTATTTATACTGTACGAAGCCAACAGTGCGTTTTCATAACGTATATTAAGCATAAAAAACTATTAGTGTTAGTAAGAATTTACGAGCTTCTCAAGTTCTACTTAGTTGGCATACCTTCCTCCAAAAGGATATATCCGTTAAGAGACGTTAGTAAGGGTTGGAAATACGTGCAACACTCAAGCTCAGGCACTATTTATAAATGCCTTTTATTCTTTAAAAACTGTCATGAACTCACAACAATCTGAACATTATTTGTAATATACCGTTGTAAACGATCAGGGTGAATAAAAACATTCATCAGAAACTTTAGGGATTTAATCTTGGCCAGCCGTTGTGGCCGAGCGGTTCTAGGAGCTTCAGTCTGGAACAGCGCGACCGCTACGGTCACAGGTTCGAATCCTGCCTTGGGCATGGATGTGCGTGATGTCCTTAGGTTAGTTAGGTTTAAGTAGTTCTAAGTTCTAGGGGACTGATGACCTCAGATGTTAAGTCCCATAGTGCTCAGAACCATTTGAACCATTTGAATCTTCTTCTTTTTAATAAAATTTGTTTCAAATTCCCAATGTCGTAATTTTATTTAGACTGTACGAAGCCAAGAGTACGTTTTCATAAGGTATATTAAGCATAAAAAACTATTAGTGTTAGTAAGAATTTACGAGTATCTCAAGTTCTACTTAGTTGGCATACGTCCCTACAAAACGATATACGCGTTAAGACGTTAGTAAGAGTTCGAAAATATGTGCATTACTCAAGCTCAGGCACTATTTATAAATGTCCTTTATTCTTTAAAAACTGACATGAATTCACAACAATCTGAACATTATTTGTGATATACTGTTGTAAACGATCTTTCTCACTATGTGGTACACTGATCAAGCTCCACAGGGCGAATAAAAACATTCGTCAGACACTTTAGGGATTTAATATTGACATCAAAACACTACAAAACTTGGCGTGAGCATGGGTGCAAAAATCCTTAGTTTGGGAGGTATGAAACGATTTATTATTCATGGCACAAAAACTATACATATACCAAACACATTTACGAAAGCTGCTATAAGTGACAACTTACTGCTTCCACGCACCCGTTACTCGCATTCTGTACGTTGAGAAACTCCTAGTCTGCTCCGCATTTGACGATATCCGTTTGTGATAGACTCCCTCACAACATCGACACTGGGTGCGGGAGTTAAATATGCCAAGGCTTTTAAATGTCTACAAAGGAAAAAAAAACATTCGATTTAAATCTGGCGATTGAATAGCCCAGGTAGTGGATCCTCCTGGACCAGTCCACTTGTTCAGAAACTGCTTATCAATATACCGGCGAAGTCTCTGTGAAAAGTAAGGTGGAGCACCATCGTACATAAACCACATTTGTCGGATGTGTATAGAGATACATCATCAAGTAAATAAAGCAACACTCGTCTTGGAAACTGCAGATACGTTTGTCCAGAAAGATGTTGTGGCAATAAGTATGGGCCAACAAGATGATCATTTTTATCTAAACATTCAGTCTGAACCTCTGCTGATGTCTGTCTTTTAGCACTTCATGAGGGTTTTCATACGCCGAGACGCTACTATTATGATGATTAAAGATCCCATCACGTGAAAAGCCAATCTCATTAAGAGTGCCGAAATGTAGCACACTGTCCTAACAAGCTTTGACAGAAAGATGTTCTTGGGTGAAAGACTGCATCACAAATTTACTTCTTCAAGCATTTCGTATTATCCCACCACCTGAAACTCTCTTCTCAAATGAGGCTGTCTGTCGATACCGTTGGTGGAGTCGTGCAAATGTGCTTTCACTTGGTAACTGCTTCACACAGTAACTTTTAGCACAACGTCCGCATTCCCAGCTGCTAGGCCGTACATGTAGTGCATATCCGTCATTACAGACACTGAATACGTCGTTGTGATGTGCTGTGATGGAAGTTACTCTGAAACAGAGCAAACGATAACCAAACAAAGCAAAACAAATACCATGACCAACAGTAAATAAGAAAGTGCGTACCAATACACATTTGAGGTAAACTGCAAAACCAGTAGTCACTACGGGCATTTAATTTCATATCTCCATAACGAAGAGTTTTGGGACTCATGTTCATATGAACTTTTTGCTATGTTTTGATGGCAATAATAAATTAGTAAAGTTTCTAACATACGTTTTACTCACTTGTTATAATGAAAGTAAAAATTTCTTCCTTTGCAACATTTGAGATATACAAGTTTTGAGCCTTCCAACTAATTGTACCTGTGCCACAAATGTATTCCAGTTGTCCATATTTCCCTCTGAAGAAAACGTTTTTATAAAGGTTGAAATCATGGTGAAATATTTTAATAAATCTTCCAATTTGCAACTGGTTTGCTGTTTACTGTTACTAAGAGAAGACTTCATTCTATGGTTGCTGCTCCAGTCATGAACGAAGTTTTAATTTTTTTGTGTGCCACAATTATTTTTTCTGTTACTCATCTGAAGGTAAATCACTTGCAATCCAAAGTTCTTCACATCCAAGGTATTGATGTCGAGCGACAAAACAGCTTTAAGGAAATTTGCCTCTGTCTGTGGTGGAAATTAGTTGTCGAATACAATAAATAGTGTTTTCGATCTTTCTGGAGTAAGACTGGGGCATCTAGGTCAAAGCGGATACGTAAGTCGCAAAGATTTCAGTTGGACGGTACACGACGAGAAATACACCAACGCCGGACGAACTAGTTCGGAAGCACCGATGGCACTTCTGTTGGCAGGACAGAACACCTAACGTCGACTAGTTTTCGAGTGCGATCGCGGTACGGATGGCAGTGGAAAAGGACTTTGTCTCCCCTCACTGCAGGAGTTTATTTCTCCCACCGCCCCTCAGATAGCACGGGCTATTCTCTCTGGAACTGTGATCTAGATTTTGAGTTCTCTTACACAGAAAATCATAGTTTGCCATTTGTCTATTCGATAACTAAGTTTCCAGTGGAACTATTGAAGCTATCAGTTTTTATTGTTATTGCACGAAAGCTTGATACGAGAATCAGCACTGAACAAGAGGTAAGTGCATTGTTATAGTTCTTATCGGGCTGGAAATTCCCGTATGTAATCCTATTTCTGTGAAATGTGCATGAAAAGATCGTCTTCAACAGAGTTCTTCAAAATAAATTACCACATTACCGAACAGTTTACTGCGCAGACGAAACTGATATCGATTGGCACGTAGACTGTACAATTTCTATAAGCAGTCTGCTAGTCGATGTAGCTACAATGTGTCAAACCTAACCTCGAAATGACCCTGCGTCGTGATCTTCCACAGTCGTACTTATCTACAGTTATGACTGCTGTATCTCTCTATCACCTGACACCAGATAATAATGAAGATATGAATTCTAGGAGCGATTCTCAGAAAACATTCTAGGATATCTTCTGGAAAAAATAGATTTCTAATATCTCGTTTCAGCAGCCAGCCATGAGAGGTGCAGTCGTTGTTCGTCATCATCAGGAGTTTCACGTAAGTCATATTGTCTATAGAATACCGTCAGTCATATTTACTGTTACACCTCACCAAACGGGAGTACCATGAAAGCGTTACTATAACTTTTCCTCAGTGCGCGATGCACTTCGGGACTCGACATTTTTACAACACTTTGTATTGAACAAGCTTCTTGTAATGGTTATAACACAAGAAATGGAGCACTATTATGCTATCAGCAGTAGCTACATTTTTGTACTGACGGAGACAGAATATATTGTAGCATTCTTGTATAACATTACTTCTTCTGTGACTCTTCAAGCTCCACTGTTTATGTATTAGTGGGTGTGTGAAGATATTAATGCTTGATAACGATTATATTGAAGTTTAAACATAGATCTATTATCAAAAATTTCTGTTTTGAAGGATTTAATAACGTAAACGGATCCGAAACGCGCAAGCTTCACATCACTAAACTAATGAATGCTAGAAATTTTGGTAAGCTTTATCCTAGACGCCACAGTCTATTGTGATCACAAGCTCACGACACCTACTTTCACGTTTTAATGGCCGTAGAAGCTCTGCCTATCAAAGAATGTTTTGAAATGCAAGAAAATCTTAAACTTGCGACAAACACGTCAGCTGTGTAAAGTGATCGAGAAGGTGGTTACATGCCTAAATTCGTGATTAATTGCTGGGCTTGTGTACGTTATACGGCTGAATTCGCCATGACGCATAACGTCTTTAGTAAGAATATATCGTAGGTTGGAGACTATTCAATGACGTTCCGGCAGTACGTCAAAACAGTCTTTTACCTTGATGGAGGACAACACATGTCTCTTGTAAAACACTTCTGCTTCCTTACTCCGAAAGCTGCCTTACAGTAAGCGGATAATAGTACTTCTGGTACCGCTGTAAGTTCCCACCGAGCAAGGTGGGACGTAGTGGTCGGCAGACTGGTCTCGCATTCGGCAGGATGACGGTTGAAACCCGCGTCCTGCCATCCAGATTTAGGTTTTCCGTGATTTCCCTAAGTTGCTCTAGGCAAATGCTGCGATGGTGCCTTTAAAAGGGCACGAACGAGTTCCTTCCCCATCCTTAATACCATCCGAGCTTGTGCTCCGTCTCTAATGACCTCGATGTTGACGGGACTTTAAATCGAATCTTCCCGTAAGTTCCCCGCCGTCTCTTTTCCATATGCGAGTGCTGCTTGGGAAGAATGAATGTCACTAATACTCCGTATGATCTCCAACCACTCTGATTTTCCCGTCGTGATTACTCCTCGAGACGCACATGGGACCGATTCTTCTTGGAACGTACCCTCTCGAAGTTTTAACAGTAATCTTCCCACTTAAATGCGTGGGCGTTCACGGACTATCAGTTAAAGCAGTTTTCCGGAGACTTTCGTCATGTTGTAAAATAACTGTCACTGGACGAATGAAACAGACGCCGCAAGCACTAGTGTAGTAGGTGTACCGGTATTAGTAAACTCCTTCGTGATGTACAACACCCCTCTTGTACTCTCTGCAGGTTGATTTCGATGAGCATCTTCGTAACGTTCTTGCGGTTACTAAATGCGCCGCTCCTCTTAGCTTCTTTCCTTCTATTAATCCTACCTTCTAAGGTTCCTAGTCTGACGAGTAATGTTCAACAATTAGTCGGGTTAGAGTTTTATAAATCACTTCTTTCGTGGATGGACAACACTCACTTGGAATTCCTCAAATGTATTTCACCTTCGCATCTACTTTTAGAACCATTAGTGACCATTCCAGAGCTCGTACTGTTCTCCTGTTATTATAATTGAAACTCACAGTGAACAAACATCACCAAACTTCTATCTCATTGATTTGCTTCTAGAATTTCTAGACAGTAAAATACAAGCGCTGTCAAGTGAACTCCATAACAACTGACAACAACATCAACTCTTTACAGCGATTTTAAATAGTGTTCGGAAAGAGCACACGTTCAGCTCTTCTTTCTCAAACATCAGACTGAACATTCGTATCGTCCAAAAAAACATTTAATTGCGATTATGTATTCGATATTTCCCCCTATTTCTGCACCCGTGGCGTAGGGGTACCGTATCAAAACGTCCTCGATTCTGGGTTCGAACCTCACTACTGCTTAAATTTTAAATAAAAATCATCAATGGTGGCCGGAGAGTTCAGGTAGAAGACGTCAAACTCGATCTACAACGGCTTTGTGAAAGAGGGCGGAGCAGCGGAGAGAGGTTAAGGGCACGCTTTTGCCTGTGACGTGGGAAAATGCCACCAAAAGGCGAAAGAATCATCACTGACCAATGGCACGAGGATGCAGAAGACAATGGAATCACCTACATTAAAGATACATAATGTGGATCCACAGGACGATCGGTCTGTAGCTGAAAAAGTGCCATGATGATCTCTCCACTGGAAAGAGATTCCGGGCGAGACCACCATTTGGATCTCCAGTAGGGGACCGTCAAACGGCAGGTTACCACGTGAAAGAGACTGAATAACAAACGAAAGGATAAAGTTCTACGAGTCGAGGCGTGGACTGTCAGAAATTTGAACGTGGTAGGATAGCAAGGAAATCTGAAAAAGGAAGTCTAATGCTCAGTCTATACATAGTGGGGGTCAGTGAAGTGAAATGAGAAGACAACAAAGATTTCTGGTCAGTCAAGTGTAGGGTAATATCAGTTGCGCGGAAAATAGTATAACGCGAGTGGTACTCTTTATGAATAGAAAGATAAGGCAGAGAATGAGTAAATGTGAACAGTTCATTGATAGAGTTGTTCTCAACCGAATCGACAGCAAACCAACACCGACAACAATAGCTCAGGGATATATGCCGACGTCGCAAGCAGAGGAACAGACAGAGAATATAAATATACTGAATGGGTAATTCAGTACGTAAAGGGAGATGAAAATGTAATAGTCATTGGGGATTGGAATGCGGTTTTAGGGGAGGGAAAGGAAGAAAGGGCTACGGGAGAATATGGGCTTGGTACTAGAATTGAGGCAGGAGAAAAACTAATATAGTTTTGCAATAAATTTCAGTTGGTAATAGCAAATACACTGTTCAAGATCCGCAAGACGAGGAGGTATACTTAGAAAAGGTTGGTGGACAAGGAAAGATTCTAGAAGATTACATCATGGTCAGGCAGAGATTCTGAAATCAGATATGGGACTATGAGGCGTGCTCAAGAGCAGATGTAGACTCGGATCATGATTTAGTAATGATTAAGAGTAGGATGAAGTGTAAAAGATTAGTGAGAAAAAATCATTCTGCAAAGTGGGGTGCGGGAGAACTAAGGAATAAAGAGATACTCTTGAAATTCTCTGAGGGTATAGATTCTGTGATAGTGAATAATGCAGTAGGTAACTCAGATGAAGAGGAATGGACATGTCTAAAAAGGGCTATCACAGGAGTTGGAAATAAAAACACAGGAACAACGAAGGTTACTGTGAAGAAGCCATGGGTAAAAGAAGAAGTACTTGAGCTCATAGACGAAAAGAGGAAGTACAAAAATGTTAAGGGAAATTAAGGAATACAGAAATACTAGTCGCTTAAGAATGAAATAAGTCGGAAGTGGAAGTTAGCTATGGCGAAATGTCTGCATGAAAAATATGTAGAAATTGAAAAAGAAATGACTGACTCAGCATATAGGAAGGTACAAGCAGCCTTGGCGAAATTAAAAATAAGGGCGGTAATATTAAGAATACAATGGGGATTCCACTGTTAATTACAGAGGAGGGAGAGAGAGAGAGAGAGAAAGAGAGAGAGAGAGAGAGAGCGGATAGGGCAGAAGAATATACTGAAGGCCTCTGCGAGGGAGATGGCCTCTCTGATGTCGCGATAGAAGAAGAAACAGAAGTCAACAGGGAAGAAGATCAAATAAGACAGTAGTGATAGATAACATTCCATCACAATTTTTAAAATCATTGGAGGAAGTGACAAGAAAATGACTATTCACATTGGTGTGTAGAATGTATGAGACTGGCGATATACCATCAGGCTTTCGGAAAAAACATCATCCACACTATTCAGAAGATAGCAAAGGCTGACAAGTGAGAAAATTATAGCGTGATCAGCTTAACATCAGATGCTTTCTAGATGCTGACAAGAGTAGTAGACAAATGAGTGGAAAAGAAAATTGAATATCTGTTACATGGTGATCGGTTTGGCTTTAGGAAAGGTAAAGGCACCAGAGAGGCAGTTCTGACATTGCGGTTGATAGTGGAAGCAAGACTGAAGAGAAATAAAGACACGTTCATAGAATCTGTCGACAATGTAAAATGATGCAAGATGCTCGAAATTCTGAGAAAAGTAGGGGTAAGCCATATGAAAAGACGGGTAAAGTACAATAATAAAATGAATCAACAGGAAAGAATAAAAGTGGGACATCAAGAATGAAGTCCTCGAATTAAAAAAGAGTGTAAGACAGGAATGTAGTCGCTCGCCCGTGCTGTTCAATCTTCTCTAAGTCGAAGAAGAAATATCGGAAATAAGAGAAAAGTTCAAGAGTGGGATTAAAATTCAGTGTGAAAGGTTGTCAATAAGATATGCAGTCGCCATTTCTATGCTGAGTGAAAGCGAAGAAAAAAGGAAGATTCGGTTTAACTTTCCGCCGACATCGATGTCATTACAGACGGAGGACAAGTTCGGATCGTGTCAAGGCTGGGGAAGATAACGGGCTGTGCCCTTTCAAAGAAATAGTCCCTGCATTTGCAGAGAGCAATTTTGGGAAACCATGGAAAACTCAAATCTGGATGGCCGGACGCGTGTTTGAACCACTGTCTTCCCTAATGCGAGTACTGTACGCTAACCACTGAACCACCTCGCTCGGTAAGAAGAATTACAGGCTATGGTGCATGTAATTAACAGTTTAATGAGTACAGAGTATGGACTGAGCGTAAATCGGAGAAAGATGGAAGTAATGAAAAGTAGCGGACATGAGAACAGCGAGAAACTTAACATTAGAATTGGGATTCACGAAGTAGAGGAAGTTAAGGAACTCTGCTACCGGGGCAGCAAAGTAACTCATGATAGACGGAGCAAAGAGGACGTAAAAAGCAGACTGTTAATGGCGAAAAAGGCATTTCTCGCCAACAGAAGTCTACTAGTATCAGGCATAGGCATTAATTTGAGGAAGAAATTTCTGAGAAAGTGCGTTTGGAGCACATTGTCGTACGGTAGTGAGACATAAACTGCGGGAAAACCCTAACAGAAGAGAATCAAAGCGTTTGAGATATGGTGCTACAGCAAATGTTGAAAATTAGGTGGACTTATAATGTATGCAATGAGGACGTTCTCCGCAGAACCGGCGAGGAAAGGAATACTCGTATATGGAAAACACACGAAGAAGGGCCGGGATAGTAGAACATCCGTTAGGACAGAGATTTACTTCCATCGTATTAGAGGGAGCCGTGGAGGGTAAAGACTGAGATTGGAATACATCCATCAAAAAATTGAGGACTTAGGCTGCAAGTGCTACCCTGAGATAAAAGGTTGGCACTGTAATGGAATCCGTAGCGGACCTCATCAAACCGGTCAGAAGACTGATGAAAAGAACGTTTCGCTCATTTAGAAACAGCTGATTTTTTAGTTTGTGTTCCTCCGTACGAGCACCTGCCCAGCGACGCATTCTATGAATAGTCAAGCGATCAGTAACATCTTTACTACCGGGGAACCGCTGTTTTTAGGGTGAGCAGTCCCTCATCCGAGTACGTTAAGTTTAAGTCGCGTTTATATGCCTGTTGCAGCTCTAGATAGTACGTTGGAAACCACATTTTAACGAAAGCACAACTATTTTTACTATATATGATGATAGTATCTGTTTCCGAAAGAACAGATACCATTGATGACCGTGCAGCTTCTCTAGAATGAAATGACAATTAAATCGACACCCTATCTGCAAACAGGCGTTCATATACATCATTGGGGATATGTCGAAAATGTGTGCCCCGACCGGGACTCCAACCCGTGATCTCCTGCTTACATGGCGGCCTTTCTATCCATCTGAGCCACCGAGGGCACAGAGGATAGCGCGACTGCAGGGACTTATCCCTTGCACGCTCCCCGTGAGACCCACATTCCCAACATGTCCACACCACTACATTCGTAGTGCGCCTAATAGACGTTTGCCCATCACACTCATTACTCGTGGCAGATTAATCTACCAAGTCCCGTACGAGTTGGGGCATAGCGTGTCAGTTCTCACAAGAAGGTCAATCTCCGGGTAGTCATATTTTAACTAAAGGTACTATTTGTTCCCTCGTAGGGGACTTGGTAGATTAATCTGCCACGAGTAATGAGTGTGGTGGGCAAACATCTATTAGGCGCACTACGAATGTAGTAGTGTGGACATTAAGTTGGCAATGTGGGTCTCACGGGGAGCGTGCAAGGGATAAGTCCTTGCAGGCGCACTATCCTCTGTATCCTCGGCGGCTCGGATGGATAGTCCTCTCCCCCCTAGCCCCCCGGTAGCTGAGTGCTCAACGCGACAGAATGTCAATCCTAAGTGCCTGGGTTCGATTCCCGGCTGGGTTGGAGATTTTCTCCGCTCAGGGACTGGGTGTTGTGTTGTTCTAATCATTATCAATTCATCCCCATCGACGCGCAAAGTCGCCGAAATGGCGTCAAATCGAAAGACTTGCATCCGGCGAACGGTCTACCCGACGGGAGTCCCTAGCCACGCCGGCACGGTAGCTCATCGTGTTCGGTCAGAGAGTAAGCTGCCCTCTGTAATTAAAAAGAAAACTGAGCTAATCAATCAACAACGAACTTAAAGGGGTGTCTTACGACGTCCGCCCCGAGCAGATGCATCGAACTAAAGACAAACCAGCCGGCACGGTAGCTCAGCGTGTTCGGTCAGAGGGTTAGTTGCCCTCTGTAATAAAAAAAACTGAGTGAATGGATCAATAACGAACTTCAACGGGCGTCAGGGTCGACAGCCACGAACAATTGCAACGAACTGTAACGATCAAAACGAGATTTTAAAAAAAATGGATAGAGCATCTGCCATGCAAGCAGGAGATCCTGGGTTCGAATCCCGGTCGGGGCACAAATTTTCAACGTGTGCACAATAATGTATATCAACGCCTGTTTGCAGCTAGGGTGTCGATCTAATTATCATTACAACTATTTTTGCTATATAATAAACCTCAGTTGAAGTGATTCAATAGGCTCGCAGAGGAGAACGTCTACACAGGGCTCATTGTGAGCACTTTCGTGGACAGTGGACAAGTGCAATTATTACAATTTGAGATCAGGAAACCTGGTCAAGAACCCACTAAGTCCATAGTAACGACGACAAACATGTTGAGGGATACCTCCTCCAGTGAAGTACGAGAATCCAAGATTCGTTTTGTGTACTGTATAATACAGTGATTTATTATGTACATAGTAATTTTGCAGGGTCGAAAGAGTCAAGCATTGCACGATGTAATGCCCTCCCCTTTGTATTTCTTTGGTAATATTTCAGAAAACGTTAATTGCGATGATTCGAAGTTGTGTTATTACCTTTAGTGGAAATCCCTAATATAATGTGACTTGCGTAAAGCCTGATGCACTGGACGCTCAGTTTATGTCTCATTTGATCTTTTTGAGATGTAGGTCCACCTCACATTTCACAACCTGCCCGTGAACATTGAGACATTACAGAAGGAGAACAGGTCGTCTGGGCAGCTAATGCGAATGGCAAATACAGTACTTGGGCGCCTGGCAGTCGCTGGTTGCTGTTGGTGTGCGGTGCCGCCGAGACGCGGGCTCAAGAGGACGTAAACTCATTTCACAGTCTCAAAATACGTAAAATTCATACCAATGCATCTACAAATAGACATGGACACAAAACAAAAAACTAAAAACGACACTAGAAACTGTGTCCAAACAACCACTCATTAAACAAAATACTAGTTAACATATTTAAGATGAAAGATTCGAGAAGAGGACTTACGAAATTAACAACTACTAAGCACCTAAAGCGATTTCGTGCACTATTGAGATACAGTTTCAAATTTTTATTAGTAGAATGCGTTTTGAATTATGAGCCGGAAAGTTAAATCTGAGATTTAAGAAACGTATTTTAACTCAAAATAACCTACAGTAAATGTAGCGGCAGTATGAGACAGTAGATTACTATAGCTATCTGTTGTGTATATTTCATTATGTTAAATGACAAATAGTTGCAAATAAGGATAACAAGGGGACCGTACGAACTTCCTCTCTACTATTTGATTCACACCGACATTGTGTGTACGGTAAGACAGGGACGTCATGGTATGTAATAAGGCCCAGCTCTGAACAGTTTTCGAGAAAGTCGAGTTTGATCATTTTAAGCGTGCTTATATACTTGGTATGTTTAAAAGGCGCAAGTAGTCCGTAGCTCAACGAGTAGGCGCTTCGTTTCATAATTAAAAGGTCTGTGGATCGAATCTCGCTCCAACTTTATTCTAGCAATAAGTATGCGTCGTCCATCATGAAATTGTGCGATAGCCAAGTACCTTTTATGAATGTAAACCAAATAGGGTTTTCAATAGACGCACTGAAAAAACCACGCACATGCACAGCTTTGTCGTTCATTACAAGTGCTATATGTTGCAATGATTATTGTTTTCCATATTCCATGATTAGTGTCGTCCTGATTCGTGCAGTACTCTCGCAACAACAGATCACGTCCGTCTAACGGCAGCGGCCTTACAGTCTAGGGACAGCTCGCTCTAAGTGTCGACAAAAGACGCAGGTGTGGTCTGATGAGCGGCGTTTCGCTCTCAGCTTTCGTGACTGAAATTATTCAGGCGACCGGTTCATCGACGCGTAAAATTTTGTGAAGCAGTTCTGGAAACTAAAAGAAATTTCGTGGACACTCACTCAGGGCAGCAACGCGCTTGGACCTGTAAAAGTTCTGACAGTTATTTTTATGGACTAACTAGCTGCAGAGTTATCGGACTTTTCACCGTAGCTCCGTAAATTTTAACTGTCACCGATATAGTGGTGTGCCGGACTTGGCACTTTCGTAATCTAGTTAGTGATTCTGTCACTGTTGCTTTCTTGGCAGTAAAAAATTTTACTAAATATTTTTATTTCTGAACGTTAACCAGCTGGTGTTTAGATTATTTCTATTTACCAACTGACCATGGTACTGTATGCAGCTGATGACGCTATTTAAAACTAACGGACAAGTTTACTGGGTAATGCGACATGTGTGACATTCCACTAGAGGCCATCGTAACCAAAAGAAAATAAAATTGGACTTCTAATTACACTCTCCAGTCACTTTAATGTGACTACCGCCTGTTTTCGACGTTGGGAGGGTGGGGGTTGGGGGAAGGGGGTGGGCAGCGCAGTCGTTGTTTGTAATACGGAAACTGAGCGATTTATCTGACATCCTAAAGGCTATGATCATTGGATTTCGGGCCAAGGGTGGAACATTTCCTAAACGGCTGGGCTTGTAAATTGTTTCCAAGCCACCGTGGTTAAAGTATACCGTGCATGGCAAAATGGCGCTATACAAAACAGTCGCCGAAGCGCCTGTAGTACACCACGTGCCATAGATAGAAGGGTGAACGTAGATGTTTTCTGGCGATTAAAAAAAGCAGCTGTTGAGCAACTGACCACCCAGGTGGAACGTGCACGCCAATGCCACAACAGCACATCCACTGAATGGCGACAGGTAGCCTTTCCACATGACATACATTTTATGCCGCATCGGACAGTTGGCTGTTGGCGTATACGGTGTGAAACGTCTGAAAGCAACTACCCTGCAACAATCGTCTGTAGGGTCCAGGCTGGAGGAGGATGTGTTATACTCTGGGGAATATTTTCACGTCATACCCTGAGTGATCTCATCGTTTTAGAAGCCAAAATATATCAACATAAGTAGGCATCTAGTCTTGAGGACCATGTAAACACCTAAATCCAGTCTGGCACGAAGAAATCTACCAGCAGGACGATGCAACGTGTTCAAATAGCTCCAGGATGAGTTTACCGTACTCCCCTGGCCACCGAACTCCACGGATTTAAACTCAGCCGAGAAAATGTTGGGCCACCTCGATCGGCCTGTTCACGCCATGGATACTTATCCGAGAAACTTACCGCAGCCGGCACTATAGTGTACATGGCTGTACTATATGCCTGTTCTTACCTTCAAGGATTTCAGTGACACTCTTTCTGCACGTCTTACAGCGGTCTGCGTTGCAAATGGTGGTTATTCAGACTTACGTCAGGATGTCACTTTAATGTGACTGGTCAATGTAATAAGCCCTTTCACGTGCCATAACTGTAAATTAGCAGGTGAAGGCAAGTGTATCGCAACATACCTGCGCCGTACATCACCTGAAAGGTAGGTAGTAGTGACCCGCGGTCAGTTGTTCATCAGATCTGATCTCATTGACATATTTTTGTGCGGTATTGTGATAAGCCTTGAGGAGGCACATATAGATACTGAAGAACATCTACTGGCACTAACTATCGCAACCTTGGATAGAACAATTGTTCGACCGAGCACAGTAGAACTTTGCACGATGCAGGTACGAAGCTGGGAGATGCGAGTTGCATCAACTGTTATGAATGAATGCCTTATGATAGTTACGGAGATAAATGGTTTTGTCACAAAAATATGACTACTAAGATTCTTATCTTAGTATGAAAACCGACAGTCACACTGAACATTTATCCTTTTCACCTATAACCTCTGACTAGTTCGAATCCAGACAAGTTCCTTATCTCAGATTTAACCACCTGCCCTTCATCAACAGGCCGGCCGGTGTGGCCGTGCGGTTAAAGGCGCTTCAGTCTGGAACCGCGTGACCGCTACGGTCGCAGATTCGAATCCTGCCTCGGGCATGGATGAGTGTGATGTCCTTAGGTTAGTTAGGTTTAATTAATTCTAAGTTCTAGGCGACTGATGACCTCAGAAGTTAAGTCGCATAGTGCTCAGAGCCATTTGAACCTTCATCAACATTTCTGAAAGTTTTTATTTTCATCACAGAAACACCTTGTGCGTTCTCCAAATACGAAGGTTACTGTACTGCACATGTATCTTGTTATTAAAGTTAGTCGGTTTTTACGGCCCTTTTCCCTTGGACATCTAGAACATACGCCCACAGGGAGCCAAGAACAACACAGTGTAATGCCGCGCGAAATTTATGCAAGAAGTTGTTTGGGCACGCAGCCTCCAAGTCCGCATCTGAGTTATGGACACAGAAGCAGGATGAAAACGTTTCAGAACTACAAAACTGTGTACAGCCAAAGCCTATGCGAAAAATGTTACATTCGTGATATATTGTCATAAAAATTCTTGTAGATGGACTGTCGTGTCATCTTCTGACATACTTTACAAGCTAAAATACTAAAAGCCAACGTTTCGGTCGTGTTGAAGCGGCACTCCTCATCCCACAGACTAATTTATCTGGAGATGTCGGCAGCCTATATAGTTACTAAATGCCCGAGTACTTGCGACACGGCTGCGGCCGGTTGGACGCAGAATCAGAGAGGCAACTGAAATGCTGAAGTAGCCTAACGAAATCAACAGAGAGGAAGGCTACATGCTCCCGAACTGCTACACGAGTTACCATCGATCCCGGTACGACGGACCACCTGTGATCAAAGGGTAGCGGCCTCAGCGGACATCGTACTTCCTCGACGGGCTAAACAAACAGCGCATGCACAAGTGGCGTCGTTTCTCCGTAGCTGCCAACAAGGAAACACAGCCCCATCGTGCTTGTCGCCAATTCGCGGTGTGCTACCAATGCGTTTCTTTTTCGTACTGGAATGTGTGCTCTCTGACTTTTGGTAGGCCCTCCCCGATGCGCAAGACTTCGTGCCTGCCGTTGGTTCAAATGGCTCTGAGCACTATGGGACTCAACTGCTGAGGTCATCAGTCCCCTAGAACTTAGAACTACTTAAACCTAACTAACCTAAGGACATCACACACAACCATGCCCGAGGCAGGATTCGAACCTGCGACCGTAGCAGTCGCGCAGCTCCAGTACACAGATAGTTGGCACATATACCCTCTTCTTTCTTAATACCGGCTGGTGGATTTTAGGGCCACTAAAGTGTAATAACATTCACGTTGGTTGTCTGGCGACAGTGACTGAAATCCAGTACACCTAACACGCACTCCCCTGCAGATTTGTCTATACACTAATGAAGGCGACTGCAACAAGACGGACGTATCGGATTTTTTAGTATATAAACATTTTAAGCGTTTTGTAAGATGTCGTGGCAGTACACCCAGAATGATTTTAATGAGATTGAAACCGGCCGCAGAAACCCACACATCTTAATCGAAACATACTCTATCTGTTCAAAAGTATCCGAGTACCTGCTGGTGGACATTAATATGGGGTGTGTCCGTCCCGATTTCGGACGCTGGGGATCTGGAGCGACGTCGACGTTGTAACTCATCCCAAATTTGCTCCACTGGGTTCAGGTCGGGTCTATTGACACGCCTGTAGATTTAAGGAATGTTATTAGCCAAAAATCTCTGCCTCACAGATGCTGTTTTACGAAAGGGTGCACTGCCATCCTGATATAAAGAGTCTCCGAACTGTTCCCCTGCACGCGATACACAGTGCTGTTTCATGTCCTACCACATTTAGCGTTTTCTTAATAGCAGTAATGTGACCGCCTTAAGCATGAAAAACGCCACCTCTTCCGTACAGCACAGTTGACACTACTCGTGATGCCAGGTGGTGTTCTCCAAGCGTTACCCAAGCACAAACCGTTCCACCGGATTGCTGCATGGTACAGTGTGATTCATCGCCGCAAATCACTCGTTTCCAGTCATCCACTGTCCAATGGCGTGGCTTTTTACAGTATCTTAGGGGCCGTTTAGAAATGTCTACAGGAATAAGTTGCTTACGAGTAACTGCTCAACCACTGTGCCCCTTCCTCTTTAACTTCCTACGAGCAGTCGTCGTGCTGTCTGGGCTGCTGGTAGTACTTCGCAACCCACTAGTGATTCTCTCCGCTGATTTCATGCGATTTCTTGCAACCACCCTCCGCGATGCTCAACGGACGCTTCCCGTCAGTACCTGAGGTCTGCTCGGCCTTTGTTTAGCTGTGGTTTGTTTCTCTGCGTTTCCGCTTTGCAGTTAGGTCGCCAGCAGTCGACTTGGGTGTTTCTGCAAGGACATAAAAGTCGCTGATGGATATGTTACTTAGGTGATACCCATTGACTAGTCCACGTTCGAAGGCACTGAGCTCTCCAAACCGACCCACTCTGCTATTACCGCTTTCCTACTTAAAAAAAAAAAGGCAACCTCCTCGCCTCCCTTTATACTGGTGCGGCCGCCTCTAGAGACATCTAGTGGTCTGTTTCGCATCAGTGTCAGGATACTTCTGATCAGACCGTGTACTGACGAGGTTAATAAGTTTCTCAATGGCCTATTGTATGTCATTTAATAAATAAGTTGCCGAAACTAGATGTCGCTTATTATTCGAGTCACCAATAGCCGTAGAAGTCCCTAATGCAGCTTTAATTTCATATTTTGTTTCAATTGATATTTTGGGAGATGAAAATTCTTTGATTTTCATTTAACTTGGGTCATTATCTGCGTCAAATTGTTTAAATGATTGCATCCGACTGCCTCTGTAGGAAAGGGAAAATTTTACTTTATATTTTGGACTATTGTGCATTTTCGGCCTTACACCAATTTAAGGTATCTGAACATCTGTACACTTTATACATCTTTGAGAGATCAGCAATGACACATTATCCTTTGTTAGTCTCTTACACATATCGTATCTGAAGTGTCCACAGTCACCGTAGTTGTGATTAAAACTGTCATAGCTGTAACAGACGCCACTGGCACTAGCACCATTAATATGGGTGCACTGCGCGTATTTAAAACTTTATTTTTACCAAGTTTCATCGCAGTGTACTTATACGTTCACGAATTTCGTAAGCCACTGACGTATCTTCACACACTATTTCTTCACACGTTGTACAACACCTGATTTGTTTTAACCTTAGTATACTATGGGATGATTTTGTTTAGTAAACACTGTTTATTAAAGTTGATGGCTTCCATACCATTTGTGGCATTAAGAAATCATTATGAAACTTCCTGGCAGATTAAAACAGTGTGCAGGACCGTGGGCTGGCCGAAGTGGCCGTGCGGTTAAAGGCGCTGCAGTCTGGAACCGCAAGACCGCTACGGACGCAGGTTCGAATCCTGCCTCGGGCAGGGATGTTTGTGATGTCCTTAGGTTAGTTAGGTTTAACTAGTTCTAAGTTCTAGGGGACTAATGACCTCAGCAGTTGAGTCCCATAGTGCTCAGAGCCATTTGAACCATTTTTTGAACCGGACCGTGACTCGAACTCGGGACCTTTGCTTTTCGTGGGCAAATGCTCTACCAACTGAGCTACCCAAGCACGACTCACGTCCCGTCCTCACAGCTTCACTTCTGCCAGTACCTCGTCTCCTACCTTCCAAACTTTACAGAAGAGTCTCGGTCCGGCACACAGTTTTAATCTGCCAGGAAGTTTCATATCAGCCCCTACTCTGCTGCAGAGTGAAGAATCTCATCCAAGAAATCATTATATTTGTAATTAACCCTAAATTACTAAACCCCCGTAAAAAATTAGAATTACAGTTGGTACTAATTCACGGTACACGGTATAAAACAGTTTATTTTGTACTTATTTTGTGTGTGACATACCATTGGGGACTTTATAATTGTAACTAACTAGTGCATAAAGTATAAATTATGATTTATTCTGAATAAAATATGGAGTAGTAAAATTTTTCGATTTGTTTAGCACCAATGTAACATCCCCCCCCCCTCCCCCACGCCCTCCTCCCACCCTTTCGGTGTTGGAGGCTTAGCCGTTAACACTATCAACGCCTGCAGGAAGTAGCGTAGGAAAGTAACTTAGGGCATTTCATAAGCTGTCCCTCCTTGGATGATTATCTGGTTGTAACAAACGAGAAATGGATTTGACGGCCGCTGGAATCCGCAGCCGGCAGATGCACCTCCCTCTCTCCCTAACCCCTCCCACCCCTCTTTCCACCCTTCGCACAGCCCTGCCCTCCCTTAGCCCTTCCGCAGAGCGACATGTAATTAACGCTGTTACTTACGGCTCCCTTCATCCTGCGCCCTTAATGGCGGCGTCAGCAAGAGCTAGCTGGTGAAAATAACTTGCCACCCAGTTACAGAATGTTATCTCGGATCGTTCTTCTAAATAGTTTCTTTGTGCCAGCACAAAAGAGAATAATAAAGTTGGCGGAATTTCTTTTGAAGCAAATGAATTTCGTTTTAATTTTAAAAAAGTCAGATAAATTGTTTTGCGGCAGAAGTTGCGCGGTGGCTTTGGGAGGCGCCGACGGTCGCCCTACTGCGCCTGTACTCCCAGCGCAGTTCGGCAGAGCTTACGTGTACGACACAGGACGTAAAGCAAGCTGCAGTTGCTACGTGTGAAAGTGAACAATTCGGCAATCGCCGTAAGTGGAGTTGAAAAACTACCTTAGACTACTGCAGACTATCATAAGTAAGCGTAGGCAATCGCAGTTTTCCTAGAAGCTTCGCACAATTAAGATCGTGCTCGTGTTAACTGTACCTTAGGTGTGTTTCATACCAATCGGACTTTATCTCACATCGATCGCTTTCTTGATGTATGCGATCAGTCTCTTACTAGAGTCTAAAGCGGTGAACCGTCTAGAAGAAACAGAGGGAGGTTATATAAAGCGCGGCGTAATCTATGGAACACTCTTTTTCTTCGCAGTTATCCTCCTGTCTGTTACTTAAAACTAAACAGTATTTATAGAAGAATTGAAATTTTGAATTGTAATTCGGGTTTTATTCGAAAGTTGATTTGTTACCTGAAAGGGAATTTAAAAAACTGATTTATCATAGAGCGCTAGAAAACACAGTTTCCTCAAAAAAAGGAAAACTTAAAATTAAAAAACCGCAAAACAAAAATATGACGAACATCACTTCAACACTTCTTCGACCTTAGATAAAACAAGTTTCTGTTATTTATACTTTCACATTTATCGATAACACCAGGATGCTATTGCGTCTGATAACGATGATGAATGTTGTATTGAGTACAAAATAACAAAATTAAACCTGCAGATATTTTCGCATCAGAAGTAATTGATTTGCTTAGAAAAAGGGGCAGACGTTACGTGATAAACTGATTTTTGTTATTTGTAAAATGCAATGCATTAAATACACAGTGGACTAACACTGAATGATGTGCGGTTCAAATTACGTGCATTAAAAATACTGAAGAGAAGTTCTTCTGTTATCCATTTGTTTATGTTTCTTTGTCTACCACTGCTACCAGAACTAACGGTAAGACGGCCGGGGTGGCCGAGCGGTTCTAGGCGCTTCAGTCTGGAACCACGAGACCGCTACGGTCGCAGGTTCGAATCCTGTCTCGGGCATGGATGTGTGTGATGCCCTTAGGTTAGTTAGGCTTAAGTAGTTCTAAGTTCTAGGGGACTGATTACCTCAGATGTTAAGTCCCTTAGTGCTCAGAGCCATTTGAACCATTTGACTGGAAATGGTTAAGATCCGCTACTTGGACACTATCTGCAGCCAAACGACGATGGAATTTATATGGATGACAATGCACCATGTCACCAGGCCACAGCTGGTCGTGACTGGTTTAAATAACATTCTGGACAATTCGAGGGAATGATTTGGCCACCCAAATAACCTGACATGAATCCCGTAGAACTTTTAAGGGATGTAGTCGACAGGTCGGTTCGTTTACAAAATTCGAAACCGTCAACGCTTCCGCAATTACGGATGGCTACAGAAACGACATGGCTCAATATTTCTGCAGCGGACTTCTAACGACTTGTTGAGTCTATGTCACGTGCAGTCGCTGCAGTACGCCGGGGAAGAGGAGGTCCGACAAGATATTAGTAAGTATCCCATGACTTTTGTCATCCCAAAAAATGGTTCAAATGGCTCTGAGCACTATGGGACTCAACTGCTGAGGTCATTAGTCCCCTAGAACTTAGAACTAGTTAAACCTAACTAACCTAAGGACATCACAAACATCCATGCCCGAGGCAGGATTCGAACCTGCGACCGTAGCGGTCTTGCGGCTCCAGACTGCAGCGCCTTTAACCGCACGGCCACTTCAGCCGGCTTGTCATCCCACTGAACGAATAAAATGTTACATCAAGCTGTACCTGAATGGATTACACAGGTCAGAAATTATACTAACATGATTCAACATACTGTACCTAGGAATAAAATTATGCATCAGCCTAAAACTTTTTATCTACTGATGGACTAAGGCCCAAAGTCTTGCTTCTATTCAGGAATTGTGATATCATCTAAAAGAGGTGAATAATTGAATTGGGTTTGCTCGTTGAATAATAAGTGTGGGGATACACACATCTGTTTTTTAATTTCTGGAATTTTTAACTGGCTGAGTTTGACCGCTTTTCCTTCGCGTGTAAGACTTGTACATCTACTATGTATTTGTGGTAAAACATTGGGCCTCAATCCATCAGTAGATAAAAATTTTTAGGCTGATGCATAACTTTATTCCTATGTATGTTTAATCATGTTGGTGTAACTGCTGAATTGTGTAATTTCATATGTAATTTTTCAAAAAATGGTCATTGAAGAAGTTTTACATTAAGCCAAGGATCGATACATTAAGAAGTTGAAATGTTTATCGTTGCCTTGTCATCATGTTTATCTTTGCTTTATCATCTTTGAAATCAGTAATGTGCCTGAAACTGGGTTTATAACCCGAAACCTAGTTCGTGCAGTGACCATGGTAAAAATTTTGAAACAAGGCAAAAAACAGTGTTTGTTTAGTTAATTTACAATGTTTCACCAAGAACCCACAGCTGATACAATTAAAATCACCATACGCTATTATGAACTGACATAAAGAGCTCAAGTTTGAGCCGGACGTGAATATGGAGGGAAAACTGATGTGTCCTGTTTAAAAGAAACCTCCCGGATTATGCCATGAGAAACCACAGAAAGGACAAAAGTGAATGGACGTGAGATAGTCTGAATCAAACTCTTTCTGAATGCGAGCATAGTGGATAAAACACTGCACGAATTCATACAGTGATGACTTACTGAGATGGAATCTTCGTCGATCCCTTCCATTAGCGTATGACATCCTTATTTTTCTTTGGTAATTTATGTTTCCATGGTAGCCGTAATGATGTTACTGTAAGTTTTAACAAAAATATTCATACATTCTTCTGCATTATGTGTATGTTCCATCACAACTGGGCATACTGCAACTAAGAATGCCCTGTAACCCTAACGAAGACGCGTTCTTGGCGCAGTTACATCGCACCGCCTCCATAGCGGTGTGGTCAACAGCCATGCAAGGGGCACGGGTTCGAGTTCCGTATGGGCTGGAGATATTTTCCGCACGGGAATTGCGTGTTGTGTTGTCTTCATCATCGTTTCATCCTCATCGACATGGAAGTCGCCGAAGTGGCGTTAATTCAAAATACTTGCAACAGGCGACCAGTCTACTCGAAAGGAGGCCGTAGCCACACGACATTTCATTTCATTTCTTCTAGAACCCTGATTATGAAGTTGTGGCTTCGAAATGTTCACCGGTCAAGAATAAATGCTATTCAACACACAGTTGACGGATTTTACTGTTAGGCTCTATACTTCTGTTTTTATAATTTAACGTTGCTATTAATTTACAAAGGTCCCTGGTTGCAGCTAAATTTCGTTTTTCACCCTGCGTTTTGTTTTCTCTGTCTCTTCCCTCATTCTTCCTTTTATAAGACACTTTCTTACATATAAATCTTAGTATTAGCTAAGAAGTGAAATGTTGTTTGAGGTGTTGAGTAAGCTATGTATAAAATTAATCAAAATTTCATGATGCATTGTGAATCGTAATAACAATGACAATATTAACAGCAGCAGCAGTAGTAGTAGTAGTGGTGGTAGTAGTAGCGGTAGTAATTTTCAAGCATGGCCTTCACTTCCGCGGGGTATGGCTCAAATGACTCTGAGCACTATGGAACTTAACTTCTGAGGTCATCAGTCCCCTAGAACTTAGAACTACTTAAACCTAACTAACCTAAGGTCAGCACACACATCCATGCCCCAGGCAGGATCGAACCTGCGACCGTAGCAGCAGCGCGATTCCGGACTGACGCGCCTAGAACCGCTCGACCACAACGGCCGGCTCCGTGGGGTATCATATAGGTAATACGTAATAGTATTAACTGGTAAACGTAAATGAAAATAAAAGTGGAAGTTTAACCCTATAATAGATAATGATATGTTTTATTATCACTGAAAGAAATGAAAAAACAAAGGACAAACAGTAAGAAAGAATGATTTCAGAATCGGTTAACTTTCACAGTAATCGACAAAGGACGACGAAGTTCTATATCTATCTGAGTGCCTAACAGAACAAAATTACAATTGAGCTGGTAAACCACTCACAATTTATTATATCTGATATTATTTCTGAGTGTGTCGCAAGGACTAAATTCCGAGCACTACAAGAAGTACCACTGAGCTTCCCTTGCCACTGCGGGAACCATTTACACTAGGGGCGTCCCAGCCAACGGTGCCCACTGTGATACGGCTGTGCAAAGCTACGGAATCATTTTACTTTTGTTGCGTTATGCTGCTCATTGCAGGCTCTCCGCCGAATGAATATTTTCTCATATAGAAGCTGGCAACTGCTTTCATACCTAGATGGCATACCTCACGCCGTAAAACACGACCAAGTGAAACGAAACTAGTCCACGCCACCTGTCTCTCAATCGTGTAAACGAAACCCTGCGTGTTGTAACGTTTGTGTAGGTTTTTCATCTGAAAGTGGTCAACAAAACGGGTGAAATAGAGTACTTGAAACGACAACCACTCTGGATTACGCCAGCCTCTCAGTAAACGAGCATCCTACATGCTACGCTAAAGAGGCAGATACGTGATAGAGCCAGTTCAAACTGAGAGGGGAGCGAGAGCGAACGTTATGCAACTGTGAGTGCTGTAGAGATAAACTAGATGCCAAACCTGATACAGAATTCCCATAATACTAAACTCAACCTTGTTGCAATCGAAATAAACCAAAATATGAGCGAAGTTTCTGTCATGCCGTTTGGTTTAATGGCACTGGTTTCCAATACATACATAAATATGTTCTGCTGCAACCTCGTGTTCAGTACGTCTCCTGTACTTCTGAGTCACAGTAACATTATTCGCCACAGTATGCGAAATCCCTTTAATGAACATCACATTTAGGTTGCCCCAGACAGCGGACAGCTGCACATACATTAAAGAGTGTTTGTGACCACACTTTGTACACAGCGGCCTGATCCTTCTGTTCTTCTTACCAAACAAATTTTTCCTACACACCAACATACACGTGTTCAGTTTTGTCATAATTCAGATATTAATCTCAGGGGAATGACTTCAAGCTATCTACGAAACCAATGCATCATGCTGCCTCGATGTTGTTCATATTTCCAATATGTGATAAAATGGACAGTTTCTCTGTTCGAGGGTTCACGCCAGTTTTATATAAGAGAGTAGCGTTTCATCTTTGTTTCGAACGGGTAGCGCTAAGTATTAACCCCTTAATACCTGAATAACATTCTGAATGAAAGATAAAGATCAAAAATCGTAGCGCTTTAGATGTACCCGAAACACTCGGGATAATGCAGGACTTGTCAATAGCGCTGGTAGCTTCATGATGAATCAGCACCTATCGGCACTGGCGATGAAAAACGGTTAACTTTCCAATTATTAGCACAGCACTGCTATAATGCGAATTCGCGACATTCGTTATTAAGGGGTTAATATCTATGCTCGGACTTTATAATGTGTAGTGATATACACAATCATACTTGTTAATCAGTCTCTCTATTAGTGAAAATCGTATCAAAATTCCTTCAGTAGTTCATGAAGTTAGCCTTTACATACAGTCAGAAAAACGTGGCGGATGATTTTAATATATATTACATAAAGGTTCTTGTGAAGCTTCGTTGATCTCTGGAGCTTCGGTGGCTGTCACTTTACTCTTTTTCCCGGCAGATATCACATTCTTTCTAGCTGACCAGCTCGTAGCTCCCATCATTCTCACAAGATGTCTCCCCAAATACCAATTAAATGTGTAACGGATAGCGACACGTATATTATACACTCACCGTAACCGTAAACAACAAAATACGTACATAGACTTGCTAGTGAATCACTCTTCCTATTGTTGAAAATCGTATTAAAACCACTACAGTACTTTCAGAGATTAAGCGTAACACACATACAGAAAAGCGAGAAGGGGGACCTTCAAACTCAAAAGATCTCATTCTCACTTGATCTAAATGCTGTATCTGTTGGGTAGAGAATTAAATATACAAGGGGCGATCAAAAAATTCCTGTTAGAAGGCCTTAGAGTTCAGGATCTATATGCCAATCGGGTAAAATAGCCGTGAGCATTGGGGCAACCATCCCACCGACGCACAATGTTGAACGCATTTTGTAATAACGTCGCCATATCTCACGTTTCCGCATTTACCACACGCACGTCGGAAAGACACGTATGCCACGCTAAGCCTCTGTCTACATGTCGCTGATCATATACACGTAACGGATTGCGATACGTTGCATACACACTGCAGCATCGTCCTCTAACGGAAACAGCCGGCCGCGGTGGCCGTGCGGTTCTAAGCGCTCCAGTCCGGAGCCGCGCTGCTGCTACGGTCGCAGGTTCGAATCCTGCCTCGGGCATGGATGTGTGTGATGTCCTTAGGTTAGGTAGGTTTAAGTAGTTCTAAGTTCTAGGGGACTGATGACCACGGCAGTTGAGTCCCATAGTGCTCAGAGCCATTTTTCTAACGGAAACGCTTTGATCGACGTTTGTGCCATCAATTCTGACCAAACTAAAATTTACCACACTGTGATATGACCTACAGCTTTTGTTTTCAACGTAGGAAGAAATTGAAGTTAATTACTGAAAAGGAGATCAGGAAACTGCTAAGTATAAATAAACAGCAAACACACAACATAAATAGGAAAATGAAATAAGAAAAACAGTTAACCACCCGAGGACAAATTTACATAACAGCAAGGTTGGCATGAGAGAGGAGGGCTGCACACGAAAGTGTTACATTCATGTCAACCATTGCCATCTAACTAAGCCAAAGACACGTCTATATTACTAGAAGAAGCATTAGTGATGGAATGATTTCAATAAAACCACTACCGAATGAGGAATGAGGTCAGTTTTTAACGTCTATGGAGTTTGTAGTTAGAGCGAGATTGCCAGCCGCTGTGGCCGAGCGGTTCTTGGCGTTGAAGTCCTGATCCAGGGGCTGCTACGGTCGCAGGTTCGAATCCTGCCTCGGGCATGGATGTGTGTGATGCCCTTAGGTTAGTTATGTTTCAGTAGTTCTAAGTCTAGGGGACTCATGAACTCAGATGTTAAGTCCATAGTGCTTAGAGCCATTTGAACCATTTTTGTTAGAGCGAGATTGGATTGTACAGGAAATTAACTATCATCTTGTTAACCTAATCATTCTGGAATTCATGTGAAATTGAAACTTCAAACCGCGTGGCGGACCGGAATTAGAACCCAATACTTTGTCCTTCTCGGGCAATATTTTACCGCCTGAGCTACACTGGCACGACCCACTATCGGCCCTTACTGCCTTCCTTCCACCCATCAATGCTTGTCCCGCACGGTATGCAGTACTAAATCTGTGAAAGGCAGGGAAGAAGGTGCTGGTGGCAGTAAAGCTGTGAGGCCAGGTCGTGAGTCGTGCATAGATGAATCCTTCGATAGAGTACTGCATGCGAAAGGTGGGATTCAGCGTTTGAGTCCCGGTCCGGCATAAATTTTAATGTGCCGTGAAGCTTCAGAGGAGAGCACACTCCGCTGCAGAGTGAACTGCTTACTCTTTTCATCTGATATTATTAATGAGAGCTACAGAAAACGTAACTGATGATGCTCGGACAGCATACTGGATTCCAAAGATTCCGGATGCCAGTCCAGTGTCTGAATCGCAACCACACCACTCTCGATTGATTGTAATCGGTTGTGCAGCTGTTAAACGGGAACTTAGCCTGTTTAGTACAATATGGTATTACAGCGCCTGTGTTATTTTGATTACGATGCAAAGTTCCTTCGGACATATCGTCATTCCATTCTACAGCTGATGGCAGTCCTTATTTGGAATCGCGAATTCATTTTATATATTTCATACGGCTGTGGTCGTAGCAGGGCCTGTTCCTTTGGACATGCATTCATGCAGGCCAAGGAAAATGATGGGCTGAGATTGGCTGGTTCAATTGGCTCTGAGCACTATGGGACTCAACTGCTGAGGTCATCAGTCCCCTAGAACTTAGAACTAGTTAAACCTAACTAACCTAAGGACAGCACAAACATCCATGCCCGAGGCAGGATTTGAACCTGCGACCGTAGCGGTCTTGCGGTTCCAGACTGCAGCGCCTTTAACCACACGGCCACTTCGGCCGGCGATGGGCTGAGAGGCCACGTGCAAGTTGACGTACACTCAGTAAGAACGCAGACGTTTCTTATGGTGCCACTTCAGTAGTGAGGAATATTGTACCGAAACCATTGGTGAAGGTCCGGTACACTGCCATAGGTTTGTGACAATTATCGAGGAGGATGAGGGTTTGCTGGTACTAACCGCTATGAAGTGATACTTCACTTATCCGATTAAGTCAACGTACTGACACAGGGACCCAACTGCTGTTTGAAGACATCAAGTAACAACTCGAAAGCAACTTTGATTTACTATTCGATAGTCAACGTGTGTTCGGTCCATTTATGTTCGCCTACAAATTATCGGTCCGCCTCCGTAGTTGAGAGGTCAGCGTGGATGGCTACAGAGGACCCGTGTTCGATTCCCGATACTGCCAAGGAGCTTTCCTTGGTGGGAGGACTGGTACAGTGTACACACCACCTCATGACGCCAATTGAAAAGATACTTGACCAAATAATAGCGGCTCCACGGTCTGGTGTCTGCAGAACGACCGGTAGGGTAGTATGCTGACAACATGCCTCTCCGTGCCACATCCGCTTGAAGCCGCCAGACAGAGGAGGACGCGGCGGCAGGTAGACAGTGCTTGGACGTTCACGGCGTGGCGAGGGGCGCGTTTACATAATTATCAAGGGGCGCGTTTACATCGACACGCGGCAACATAGGCTAAAGTTACAACTCACATACTGCGGTCCGTTTATCAACAACACTGGTGGTCAGAATAGTACTCAATCCAGGCATACATACGAGGGGTAGTCATTTACTGGTACACAATAAAAATCCCGCACCACAATACTGTAGCACGCCTCAAAAAATTTGCAGGAAAGACGTACTTTATATTTGTCTATAATAAGACTATTTAAAGGCAGGTACATTTGAACTGTGAGCGTTAGCAGCAATGGAAATGAGACGAGGGTGGGAGAGGGAGGGAAAAAGGAAAGTGATAAGAAAACATAAGCAATGAAAATAGGCTGATAGACAGTCGCTTCAATGGTTTCGCCTTAATTCGTTTCACTGATGAAATTGAAAGGTTACAAGCCGTCTGACTTGCCCTTTCTATTGATGATCTAACGTTACCTGCTCCTTGTCAAGTCTGGTGACAAGCAGGGAGGATGGTTCTCATCACTTCATTTAACTCTGATGACCATAGTTGATTCTGAGCATTGTACGAGGGCAGTTCAATAAGTAATGCAACACATTTTTTTTCTCGGCCAATTTTGGTTGAAAAAACCGGAAATTTCTTGTGGAATATTTTCAAACATTCCCGCTTCGTCTCGTATAGTTTCATTGACTTCCGACAGGTGGCAGCGCTGTACGGAGCTGTTAAAATGGCGTCTGTAACGGATGTGCGTTGCAAACAACGGGCAGTGATCGAGTTTCTTTTGGCGGAAAACCAGGGCATCTCAGATATTCATAGGCGCTTGCAGAATGTCTACGGTGATCTGGCAGTGGACAAAAGCACGGTGAGTCGTTGGGCAAAGCGTGTGTCATCATCGCCGCAAGGTCAAGCAAGACTGACTGATCTCCCGCGTGCGGGCCGGCCGTGCACAGCTGTGACTCCTGCAATGGCGGAGCGTGCGAACACACTCGTTCGAGATGATCGACGGATCACCATCAAACAACTCAGTGCTCAACTTGACATCTCTGTTGGTAGTGCTGTCACAATTGTTCACCAGCTGGGATATTCAAATGTTTGTTCCCGCTGGGTCCCTCGTTGTCTAACCGAACACCATAAAGAGCAAAGGAGAACCATCTGTGCGGAATTGCTTGCTCGTCATGTGGCTGAGGGTGACAATTTCTTGTCAAAGATTGTTACAGGCGATGAAACATGGGTTCATCACTTCGAACCTGAAACAAAACGGCAATCAATGGAGTGGCGCCACACCCACTCCCCTACCAAGAAAAAGTTTAAAGCCATACCCTCAGCCGGTAAAGTCATGGTTACAGTCTTCTGGGAGGCTGAAGGGGTTATTCTGTTCGATGTCCTTCCCCATGATCAAACGATCAACTCTGAAGTGTATTGTGCTACTCTTCAGAAATTGAAGAAACGACTTCAGCGTGTTCGTAGGTACAAAAATTTGAACGAACTTCTCCTTCTTCATGACAACGCAAGACCTCACAAAAGTCTTCGCACCCGAGAGGAGCTCACAAAACTTCAGTGCACTGTTCTTCCTCATGCACCCTACAGCCCCGATCTCGCACCGTCGGATTTCCATATGTTTGGCCCAATGAAGGACGCAATCCGTAGGACGCACTACGCGGATGATGAAGAAGTTATTGATGCAGTACGACGTTGGCTCCGACATCGACAGTGGAATGGTACCGTGCAAGGATACAGGCCCTCATTTCAAGGTGGCGTAAGGCCGTAGCATTGAATGGAGATTACGTTGAAAAATAGTGTTGTGTAGCTAAAAGATTGGGGAATAACCTGGTGTATTTCAATGCTGAATAAAACAACCTCTGTTTCAGAAAAAAAATGTGTTGCATTACTTATTGAACTGCCCTCGTATTTGAGCCGCGCGGAATTAGCCGAGCGGTCTTAGGCCCTGCAGTCATGGACTGTGCGGCTGGTCGCGGCGGAGGTTCGAATCCTCCCTCGGACATGGGTGTGTGTGTTTGTCCTTAGGATAATTTAGGTTAAGTAGTGTGTAAGCTTACGGACTGATGACCTTAGCAGTTAAGTCCGATAACATTTAACACACATTTGAACATTTGTATTTGATAAAAGTGCAGCTGCTGAATGTCTGCACTTACGTTGCTTCGGTCAAGGGAATTTGTGTAAATCTTGTAGTTCGTTTCCCCAGTAGTTGGGGAACGACCGATGGACACAGCACTGGGAGTAACGGGGCAGTGCGCTCGCCACTCAGAGGACTAAATCCCTGGCTTACGAGGGCTGTAGGGCCACTGAGTTGTGGGCTGCGGTGCACTCGTATCACTCGAAGAATGACGGGATCTTCGGTGTTGTGTACGGTACTGTCCGGCGCCCGGCTAGCGGGTACTCACCCACCACTTGGTAACACCTAGAGAGAACTCAGTATTTTTGTAGAGGGCAGGGCTGCTGCTGTGGGAATACGGCCTGGTGGAATCCCCGTCGCGTTCGCTTGGCGCGTTGGAAGTTCTGAGTTGTATAAACAATCCTCTGATTGGCCTATCACCTCTTGATGTCGGACGGGAATTACAACAACAAATTTTGCAGAGTGTGTGCTGGTTGGTGCTCTACTTCATATATTGCATGGTGGGTAGTTTCAACCCACTGGACAGAAGTGAATAACATTTTGCCTTACTGGTGCTTGCTACCATGTCGGCGCTAAACGGAGGAGTCGAGGGCAGGGAGGTATGATCGTGAATACTCTTGGAGCAGTCGTCTTAGAGGCGACTTTACGTGCTCGATCGCTGAGACGGCGATCATTCTGGTGTGCTGCACTGGGACATCGTCCCGACGACTTAGCGTGATCCGCAGACTCTGGGCTGGTGCAGATCTCGTGCCGAGACACATCTTCACGCCCATGGAGACAAGAGCCTGGTGAGCACGTTGTTCAGCGTCGGCTCGTCAGGTCGGAGTTTATCATTTTATAAGGGTACACCACCGCCACAGTGCCGTCAGATTCCGCTCATGAACATTATAGTTCGGACCACCAACCACTGCACAGTAAAATTCCATTTTAAGGGGTTTGGTCAAATCATTGAGGGGACGTACAGCTTGAATCCGTTATTCTTCCCTGGCCATCATTCTTGTGCTGGTTAAATGTCTATCACGTCAGATTCATGTTGTCAATTAATTGTTTTTACTGTACAAAGAATAACTTTTGCAATAGATTACCAGTTTATTTTGATTTGTCTTTCACTTAAAGTAGGTAGTGTACCCTTCATTTCATTTTCATTATTATGTGTTCTTAAAATAGAATTATTAACTGATTTTAGAGTAACTCTCCACCATATGATTCCACATTAGTGACAAATTTCAGATAGCGTATTTTCATTGTGTTAAGTATATCAACATTGGGTCTTACGGGATGTGTAGGAGTCTAGGTAGCCTCTGCTCCAGTAAAGATTTCCAAATTGAGACGTGCGATGTACTGCAAGTTAAAGCTGTCCTCTTTCGTCCAGAGAGGAACACATGTTGGCACGTTGACATCGATGGTAGTTCTTTGACCTGGTCGGACGCGTGAAAACGTCTCAAGGAACGATCTTTGATTTTGGCAGCCAACCAGACAACTTGCCAAGAGAATTCCTGCTTGTGATCTCGGAGTTGCGTGGGTCCCGAATACTCATAAGTCACTTCTGCTCTGTGTTCTGTTCTTGGTTCTGCTGAGTCAGGTGATTGCAGGTTACTGTTCGGTAAGATGCCGGAACAAACGTATTGATGAGACCAATGTATACTGATGAGCCAAAGCATTACGACCACCTGTTTAATAACTCCTTTTCCCGTCTTTAGAACGAAATACATGACTTATTCCGCGTATCGGGGCTCCCACAGTTTACTGACAGGTTTGTGGAGGTATGTGGCGTTAGATGTCTACGCACAGGTCATGTAATTCGCGCAAATAACAGGCCGCTGATCTGCTTACCCCTTGTTGGCGCCCTATAGAGCCCCAGATGAATCCCATAGGATTTACATCACACTAATGTGGTCGCCAAGACATCACCTTCAGTTCACTATAGTGTTCCTCGAACCACTGTAGCACGAGTCTGGCTCTGAGCCACGGACAGTTATACTGCTAAAAGAAGACATCGCCATCGGGGAAGACATCAAGCATGAAGGCGTACAGGTGGTTCGCAGCTGTCAGCGTGTCTTAGATTACTAAAGCACATCCCATGCAAGCGCAGGAGAATGTCTCCCACAGCATAATACTGCCTCCACCACCGTGCGTGCGTGGCGCGCTGCACGTTTCGAGCCGTCGTACACCTCGATGACGGCGTTTGTGGAGACGCCCAGCGACCTAATATAGCAAAAATGTAATTCACCTGAAGAGCAGGTACGTTTCCATTGATCGATGGCCGAATCCCGATGGTCCAGTGGCCACTGGAATCGTAATTGAAGATGTCGTTGGGTCAACATGTGAACACGTTGGGGTAGTCTGCTGTGGAGCTCCGTGTTCAACAATATACGATGAACGGTGTGCTCCGAAACACTTGTGCGTGCACCAGCATTGTGCTCTTTCGACAGAGATGCCACAGATCATCATCTATCCTACTTTACAGAGCATAAAAGCCTTCGAACCTCACGTTCTGTGAAGAGCTGCGGACGTCCAACCATTTAGCGCATAGTGGTAGTTACGTTGACCTTCCACCTCTCTTCGTAGATGCTCACGACAATAGCATATGAACATTCGACCAGCTTCGTCGTCTTCGAGATACTCGTTCACAGGCTCTGCGTAATAATAATCTGCTCTTTGCAAAGTCGCTTATCTCAATGGATTTCGTCATTTGCAGCCCATATCTTTGCTAGGGTGATCCCCTGTCCGTGTCTGCTCCCCTTACATACTTTTGCTACCGCGTCACGTTCCCGCTACGCCACCAGGCGGGATTCAGCCTCGCCTGTTTCAAATCGCTTACTTCAAGGTCAGCTCCGAGCTAGACGCTCTGTAACGAGCCGTCCTCTGACCCCCAAACCACCACTATTTGTGACTTCAGTGGTGTCAAGAGAAAACTCATTGGAGGGCAGGGTGGAGATCTGTTACGATTTCTCATGAAAGATGTTTATTTATTTATTTATTTATTGTTCCGTGGGACCACATTAAGGAGAAGTCTCCATGGTCATGGAACGAGTCAATACATGAAATTATAACACGATAGTGGAAACAGATAAAATGAAATATAAGAAACATATTCAGGCGACAATTCGTAAGTTTAAATAAGGAAAATCAACAATGTAACACTGGAATTTGCTTAATTTTTCAGCTCTACCAGGATCTCCTCGACAGAATAGAAGGAGTGAGCCATGAGGAAACTCTTCAGTTTAGACTTAAAAGTGTTTGGGCTACTGCTAAGATTTTTGAGTTCTTGTGATAGCTTATTGAAAATGGATGCAGCAGAATACTGCACTCCTTTCTGCACAAGAGTCAAGGAAGTGCATTCCACATGCAGATTTGATTTCTGCCTAGTATTAACTGAGTGAAAGCTGCTAACTCTTGGGACTAAGCTCATATTGCTGACAACAAACGACATTAAAGAAAATATATAATGTGAGGGCAATGTTAGAATTCCGAGACTATTGAATAGGGGTCGACAAGAACTTACACCACACATAGCTCGAAGAGCCCGTTTTTGAGCCAAAAATACCCTTTTTGAATCAGAAGAATTACACCAAAAAATTATACCGTATGACATAAGCGTATGAAAATATGCGAAGTAGACAACTTTTCGAGTTGAACTGTCACTTATTTCAGATACTGTTGTAACGGTAAATAAAGCAGCATTTAGTTTCTGAACAAGATCCTGAACATGGGCTTTCCACAACAGCTTACTATCTATCCGAACGCCTAGGAATTTGAACTGATCCGTCTCGCTTATAATATGCCCATTCCGTCTGATCAAAATATCGGTTCTTGTTTAATTGTGAGTTAGAAACTGTAAAAACTGAGTCTTACTGTGATTTAGCATCAAATTATTTTTCGCAACCCACGAACTTATTTCATTAATTACATTATTTGATACTGTTTCAATATTACACACAAGATCCTTCACTACCAAGCTAGTGTCATCAGCAAACAGAAATATTTTTGAATCACCTGTAATACTAGAAGGCATATCATTTATATAAATAAGAAACAGCAGTGGCCCCAGCACCGACCCTTGGGGAACGCCCCACTTAACAGTGCCCCATTGGGACTGAACATCACTACCACTCTCAATATTGCGGAGAATTACCTTCCGCTTTCTGTTCTTAAAGTAAGAGGCGAACCATTTGTAAGCTACTCCCCTTACTCCATGTTTCTGCCTCGGTGCCAGTGATGGTGTTGGTTCGGAGGGGGCCCATTGAGGAGATGCACCCATCCTCTCTGCGGTCTAGACACAATGGACCTGCACCTGGAGTTACGGTCTGGGATGTGATTTCTTACGACAGCAGGAGCATCCTGATTGAAAATTTGTACCTCAGACTGGTGATTCGACCCGTTGTGCAGCCATTTATGACCTGCATTCCAGGCGGTATTTTCAACAGGATAACACCTGCCCACATACCGCTTTTGTAACCCAACATGCTCTACAGAATGTCAACATATTGCTTCGGCCTGCTCAACCACCAATCAGTCTCCAGTGGAGCACATATGGGGCATAGTCGGATGCCAACTCCGGCGACATCCACAACCACCATTAACCGTCTCTGGATAGACCGACCAAGTGCAACAGGCATGGAACTCAATTCCATAAACTGACATCCGGCATCAGTACAACACAGTGCATGCACGTGTGCATTCTTGCATTTAACGTTCTGCGGTTACACTCCTTATTAATTGTCAGCATTTCACATTTACAATAGCTTTTCTCGCGCTTACGTTACCCTGTGATACTGCAATGTTAACCACTTAAATATGTTGCCCAGAAAATCGTATTCCCGAAATTGTGTTAGTCTACATTAATAATCTTTTGGTGTTGCGATTTTTTCCCAACAGTGTATAAAATATGAAGAATGCTTGATTATATGTACCAGGGGCCTGATGGCTTATCTTCCGTGGTTAAATAAATCAATTAAATAAAATAATATAATATAAAACGAAACAGCGTGCGATCCTCCACATTACAAAGGGTCTCTGCCATTTTGCTTTGGTTCCGCTTGAGACCACTGTAAGGTAACGCTAGTGTTTAAATGAGTAACAGTACTGCATACATGTATCTGGGAAAAACGTAATTTTATTTCTTGAAGTGATAAGTAACAAATTATGACTGCCTCATGAAAATTCAACAATTACGATATCGCTGCAGGGATTGCGCATTGATTGTAGCCCGCAGTCACTATACAAGTCAGCGTGTTATTTGTGTGATTCCAGTGTGTTGTTATTTAATACTGGTGTTATTCATCAGTCTATAATCATTTACTTGTAACCTCATTGCCAGGCATGAGAAATGAGACCACCATATCCATTGAGAATGTTACGTTGTATTTGGTCTATGGCGCATAGCGAAATGTGTCTGCTGTTGGATGCCGGCCGGTGTGGTCGAGCGGTTCTAGGCGCTATAGTCTGGAACCGCGCGCCCGCTACGGTGGCAGGTTCGAATCCTGCCTCGGGCATGGATGTGTGTGATGCCCTTAGGTTAGTTAGATTTAAGTAGTTCTAAGTTCTAGAGGACTGATGACCTTAGCAGTTAAGTCCCATAGTGCTCAGAGCCATTTGATTGATTTTGATACTGTTGGATGTAGGCAGAATTGCACACTGGATTCAAAAGAGGTGCACATTTGGCCAGTACTAAAACTTTCTTTGGTGTTCAGTGCAGATGAAAATGTTGTGAAATAGACCAATAATCTGTAATTGCTCTCCAATTTGCGCTTGTTTCCTTTCTCCATCGGCTTCAGTTTTACGGGCACATTAAGGAGAGAAGTTAATTTTATTTGAGCGCTAATAGTACTCGTTGTGATCTTATAATTTGATGTCATTAAGCAAATTCCTCTGCTTCGACCTCAAGCGTCTGCTCCTCGCCTTGCCCTTTGCGGGACTTCTCCCGTGGAAGGGCGGAGCTCCTCGACTTCTCGCCAAAGTGGGTCAACTTCCTCGGCGGGCCCCAGCGATCTCCCGTAGAAGAATTAACACAGCCCACCAATAGAAAGGAATTTCCTTCTTTCCAACTTCCATCTGCTTTAGGAGCTTCATAAATAGCACAAGTCGAGGAGTGGCTCGTGTTCTCAAGAACATGAAAACCGCGCCAGCCAAATTAAATAACTTTTGTTGGGAAAAGTTTGAATAACTCAGAGGTAAAGTCTGCTATGTTACAAACGATTATGTCGTGATTGGTCTGCGTGTAGCTGATGTAGATGAATATGTCTGTAGTACTTGCTTTGTGATGATTCCTGTGACCTTAAGAGCTTGATTGTTACATGCTTATAACTTCTGTGTTATAAACAACGCATGAAGTCGGAGATTATAGTTGCTTTCTCCACGCGTACAGCTGCCAAAACAGACTAGCAAGACAGCAAGTCCTCCAAAATAACTAAGACAGAAATGGAGTAATGGAAGGTACGGCTATTTCTTAGATAAAGATTTAATTTACATACAACTGGTCTTTTACAGAAATACCGTTGTATAAAAAACTATTAATGTTTGAGATATGTTATTGTGATGTTTCACGAAAAGTTTGCAGGATTGCTTGTGATCTGTTACTCCAGGTCGCTGGTGCGTTGTAACCTTGCTAACATCAGCTGTCCTGATTTATTTGAGAAGCGTACAGTCAGACAGCTGTCAATAGTAGTTCTGCTGATTCGAAAAGTACTTCCTCTCCTCAGGCGATAATACTGAATATCTTATTTTATTTTACTCATTTCCGTAGAGGCCGATCTCATGTTGATCACTTTTTATCCGATGCTCTGTTTAATCTACCGCATCTACGAAGAAATGTTATTGCTGGAAAAATTCAGATCTGTTTATACTATGTAACTGGTATGTAAACGTAACATTGTGTCTGCATAAAAGGCTATTGATACGCCGACTACATCCTCAGTAATTCCGTATAGAACATTTAAATTAGTTATTTTACATTTCCGATTTCAATAATTCTGCCCACAATTAAGGTTTTATTAGTTGTATTAAGCGCACTTTTTGTCAATGTAATTCGCAATTTCCTCCACTTTCGAAATTTTTTTTGCCCTAGGTACCTTTATTTTGAGCCCATAAATTTTTTTGCAGACTAGAAGCGTGTGCTAGCTCGCAGTTTTAATCTGCGAGGCAGTGGTACATTACTGAATATCTGTGCGAATCAGTTCTTCTCAGACCTTATTTGTATCGCTGTTTATAAGTGATCTAATATTTTTGTCATTATTTGGTTATTATTATTGAATATAATGTCTAAACTGTTTCTATTGCACCTTTGTCTTTCTTTAAGCGAAACTTTACCCTGCACCTCGTGACTTTTTTTATACTCTTAACTTGACCTGAAATCTAATGAATCTGTCTTGTTTCATCGATTCTGGACACCCGATAAATAATCTGCGAGTTCCTATACTTGTTTGATTTTAATAACTCTGGAGGTATCACATCAACTTCTTACATGAACTGAAATAATTCACAAGTCTTTAAAATTGGTTACGCTTTACAGGATTATCTACTTTTCCCTCATGGACGTCATATTCTTCTTTTGCCGCACAACATCGCGTCTTCTCCGTAGACCATACTTTCGATACATCCCTACTCTATCTTCTCTCTCTCGCTTTTTCCTTTCCGGGTGCAGTTATTTGGAGCTTGAAAGCCTGCAGTTCGTAAATTAAATATTTCTATTTCTCCAGAATTATTTTTAATTTTTGAAAGTATGACAGAAATGTGAAAACCGTAATTAAAAAACCGGCCTCTGTGGTAGAACGGTTCTAGGCGCTTCAGTCAGGAACCGTGCTACTGTTACGGTCGCAGGTTCGAATCCTGGCTCGGGCATGGATGTGTGGATGTCCTTATATTAGTTAGGTTTAAGTAGTTCTAAGTCTAGGGGACTGATGACCTCCCATAGTACTTAGAGCAATTTTAACCATTTGTAACTCTAGACTTGAATGTTAATGCCACTTTCTTGTCACATTTCCATTTTTCTTCATTACTGATGATAACTCAGTCTTGAAGACGATGACTGTCATACTCTGCATTTTTAGAAAATTTGGCACTGAATAACTTGGGCGGCGGCCGGTTTGGCCGTGCGGTTCTAGGCGCTTCAGTCTGGAACCGCGTGACTGCTACGGTCGCAGGATCGAATCGTGCCTCGGGCATGGGTGTGTGTCATGTCCTTAGGTTGGTTAGGTTTAAGTAGTTCTAAGTTCTAGGGGCCTGATGACCACAGATGTTAAGTCCCATAGTGCTCAGAGCCATTTAACTTGGATGACTGAAGTTAATTCCTGTTTCTTATTGTTTTGTTTGCGCAAGCGGCATTAAAATGAAACACTAGCCGGAGGCCTATAAGTAGAAACTAATATCTTAATTCTATTCAAGAATATTGTCCACTTTTTCCACTGTGATACAAAGCGGTGAATGGTGATCTCGTAAAATTCCTGGATCGTCGTGTTGTGAACCAGTTCTGAACGAAATGCTTGGCGTCTTCGAGAAGAATCCTTTGCCTGTGAGACTTCTTCAGCTCACAGAAAATAGGTAATTTGAAGAAAACACGTCCGGACTGTATGAAAGTGACGGAGGACCTCCCATTTGAATGTTTGGAAGAGCTACTTGACTTCGTTAACTGTACGGGACCCTGCATTGTGGAACAAAATGATTCCGCTGCTAAGCTGTCCTGATCGATTCTATTTAATATCTTGCGAAGGGTGGTCAGTGCTAATGAGTGTCGCTTCTCTTTCACTGTTGTTCCATGTTGCAAGAAGTTGATAAGAAGGAGCCCCTTTCCATCCAAGAAAAAGGTGAACATAATCTTTCTCTCACTTGGACAGTCTTCAATTTTTTGGGTGGCAGCGATTTGCACGCCTCCACTGGAGACTTTGTTGTTTTGACTCCTACACCCGTGCTGTTACTCAATGAATTCCTTCCACTTTCAGGAAAAGTTCTATATCGACTTGTTCTTCTTTTCACTGTTTTCAGCGCGGCTAAGTGCAGTGGATGGTCGACGCCTGCCCGTGCTTTCTGTGTCGTCACACAGCTGTTCGTCCACGCCACTCCAGTGGCGAGTCTCATCCCTCTTATATGGACAACACTTTTCTTCACAGGCAACGAAATAAAGTCCCCGGCTCTTGTCATTTTGAATGCAACTTATAAGTCTGAATATGGCCTCATTTGGTCATAACAGTTAATAACAGTAAAAATGTGTCCTAATCTGTGTTTGGCCTACGAAAATAGTTTATAAGGATTGTATTATGCGGATACTATTTCGTGGCAGTTTTAGGTGGGTAGTGTTTTGAACTGTGGTTGCGTAAGTTATCGGCAGAGGTCGGACCTGCACTGTAGCCACTACCAAATGCTTTCTGTACTCCAATTTACTTTGCGTTGTGGATTGCTTGTTTTCTTTTCTTATTTTCGACTGAGTGGAGAGACTAATCCTAGTGCACAAAGGGATTCGAATGCGTCTCTCACCACAACAAAAGGAGTCAGCGATCCCTATGTCAGTTCTGCCTTCGTGGAAGCACAGAACGCGAACGTAGGATGGCAGCCCTTCGAGAGGGAGGCGGGCCTTATTTCCCCGCACCGTTCCTGTCCCCTCGGCAGTCTAAGTTCTGGTTTGTTTACCGTCGCTCACGACTGCCACGATATACTGTCTGCATAATATTGGCTATTTTGGGAGTCAGCACTGATACAAACAAGGGACAAGAAAAATTGCGATGGCCGGTGACAGGAATCCAAAATCACCCGTACAAAATACTTTCAGATTAATAGAAAACTTTGTTTCTATTAAGGCAAGAAATAGTACTTAGGTTCCTGCGGTTCCTGTGCCTCCAATCCGCAGTTACATTGACAATCTGTTACTACTCGCAGAACACAGGCTATGTAAAGTCTTCCTATTACTCTGTATTGATCCTTTCGAAGTCTGTGACGAACTGCGACCGTGCAGCGATGGATGGCTGGTTAAATCAGCGTTGAAAGGGAGTGCCGTACTCTGTCTTCCTGGTGGTGTGGCACTGCCTGCTCTTTTCACTGGCACAAGGGTCAGCCCCTCCTTGATGCCGTTTCACGGCGCTGCGCTGGTCGGTGTGCAGTCGATGCTTTAGTTTTGCACAATAAGTATCCTTTGCAGTTTTCTCTTTCAAAGGCATTTCCATTTTCCAGTTTGACTGTTATACACTCCTGGAAATTGAAATAAGAACACCGTGAATTCATTGTCCCAGGAAGGGGAAACTTTATTGACACATTCCTGGGGTCAGATACATCACATGATCACACTGACAGAACCACAGGCACATAGACACAGGCAACAGAGCATGCACAATGTCGGCACTAGTACAGTGTATATCCACCTTTCGCAGCAATGCAGGCAGCTATTCTCCCATGGAGACGATCGTAGAGATGCTGGATGTAGTCCTGTGGAACGGCTTGCCATGCCATTTCCACCTGGCGCCTCAGTTGGACCAGCGTTCGTGCTGGACGTGCAGACCGCGTGAGACGACGCTTCATCCAGTCCCAAACATGCTCAATGGGGGACAGACCCGGAGATCTTGCTGGCCAGGGTAGTTGACTTACACCTTCTAGAGCACGTTGGGTGGCACGGGATACATGCGGACGTGCATTGTCCTGTTGGAACAGCAAGTTCCCTTGCCGGTCTAGGAATGGTAGAACGATGGGTTCGATGACGGTTTGGATGTACCGTGCACTATTCAGTGTCCCCTCGACGATCACCAGTGGTGTACGGCCAGTGTAGGAGATCGCTCCCCACACCATGATGCCGGGTGTTGGCCCTGTGTGCCTCGGTCGTATGCAGTCCTGATTGTGGCGCTCACCTGCACGGTGCCAAACACGCATACGACCATCATTGGCACCAAGGCAGAAGCGACTCTCATCGCTGAAGACGACACGTCTCCATTCGTCCCTCCATTCACGCCTGTCGCGACACCACTGGAGGCGGGCTGCACGATGTTGGGGTGTGAGCGGAAGACGGCCTAAAGGTGTGCGGGACCGTAGCCCAGCTTCATGGAGACGGTTGCGAATGGTCCTCGCCGATACCCCAGGAGCAACAGTGTCCCTAATTTGCTGGGAAGTGGCGGTGCGGTCCCCTACGGAACCGCGTAGGATCCTACGGTCTTGGCGTGCATCCGTGCGTCGCTGCGGTCCGGTCCCAGGTCGACGGGCACGTGCACCTTCCGCCGACCACTGGCGACAACATCGATGTACTGTGGAGACCTCACCCCCCACGTGTTGAGCAATTCGGCGGTACGTCCACCCGGCCTCCCGCATGCCCACTATACGCCCTCGCTCAAAGTCCGTCAACTGCACATACGGTTCACGTCCACGCTGTCGCGGCATGCTACCAGTGGTAAAGACTGCGATGGAGCTCCGTATGCCACGGCAAACTGGCTGACACTGACGGCGGCGGTGCACAAATGCTGCGCAGGTAGCGCCATTCGACGGCCAACAGCGCGGTTCCTGGTGTGTCCGCTGTGTCGTGCGTGTGATCATTGCTTGTACAGCCCTCTCGCAGTGTCCGGAGCAAGTATGGTGGGTCTGACACACCGGTGTCAATGTGTTCTTTTTTCCATTTCCAGGAGTGTATATAGTCACTTTTATTTAAATCAATGAGAGTTGATTTCGGCCGTTAGCTATTTTCATGTGAATACTCCTATATTCTCAAAGACACGGACGAGAACAACGTTCTATGCTTGTCATCGCCTTAAAACAACTACTGTCGCAGTGTCATACGCACAAAAAATTCACCACTCTACTCGCATGTAACATCGCCCTTCAAATGGTTCAAATGGCTCTGAGCACTATGCGACTTAACTTCTGAGGTCATCAGTCGCCTAGAACTTAGAAGTAATTAAACCTAACTAACCTAAGGACATCACACACTTCCATGCCCGAGGCAGGATTCGAACCTGCGACCGTAGCGGTCGCTCGGTTCCAGACTGTAGCGCCTAGAACCGCACGGCCACTACGGCTAGCAACATCGTCCTTCCCTGGTTCATCCGCCACTGGTAATTTGCCAGTAAACAATTATTCAAATATATACTAACACTGTCACTATTGGAAGCATGTCGATGTGTGATAAGTCTATGTTATCACTATTATATCTTCCTTCCATATGCTTAAAATTAATGTGTTTATGTCTCGTCAGGTTATCTTCCACTCCGAAGGCTGTTGCACGCAGCGACTGTTATATTGACTTGTAAATAATAGATTTCAGCTATCAGTTGTCCTTTTGGAATTCTATTGGCAGATCTAGATTTCAGCTAGAATCTAGCCATTCTCAATGCACTATTACTTCTGATCAATGCATATAATGCCTATTGGTCATTGAATGAACTGCGGACGAAGCCTGACCAACAGGCATTACATGCATTGATCAAAAATGATAGTGCATTGAGAATGGCCAGTTTATAGCTGAAATCTAGATGTGCCAATACAAATCCAAAAGGACGACTGATAGCTGAAATCTACATGTTTATGTCTTCCAATTCGTATACACAAATATGTTCAGGTTCACTTCCTGTTCTATAGTTAGTTATTATAAACTTATTTTCTCTTTTATTTTCTTTGAATTTGTAATGAAAGTGTTGAAAAGTAATGCTTACGAATTTTTATTTCAAATCCCACTAAAGCGTTTTAAATAAAACAAAAGTCATTAACATTCTGCATCATTACTCTTCATGTCTACATATTTATTCCTCAACATAGTCACCCTGGCGACGAACACATTTCTCCCAACGAGAGACCAGTTTGTCGACAGCATCACTGTAGAATGTTTGAGTTTGTTGACGGAGCCACATCACCACCTCTGTTTCGACCACTTCATCACTATCAAAGTGACCTCCTCGAGGTGTCCTTTAAGGTCTGGAAACAGATGAAAATCGGATGGTACCAAGTCGGGACTATAAAGAGGATGATCGAAGATAGTGAACTCAAAGCGTCGGATTGCTGAGACGCCGCTGCGCTCGTGTGTGATCCTGCATTGTCATGCTGAAAGATGAAGTGCTCCATGTGTGGACTAACTCTTCGAATTCGAAACTCGATTACAGCACACTGTTTCTCAAGCACCGAAACAGTTACGTTACAAAAAATCGTTCATATCGCTCTGAGCACTATGGGACTTAACATCTGAGGTCATCAGTCCCTTAGAACTACTTAACCCTAATTCACCTAAGGACATCACACACGTCCATGCCCGAGACAGGATTCGAACCTGTGACCGTACCGGTCACGCGGGTCCAGACTGAAGCGGCTAGAACCGCACGGCCACAACGGCCGGGAGTTACGTTACACACCGCCATCTTACACACTACAGTTCCTAGCCCTCTAGCGACAGAGGGCAGCAAATATGTATACATGAAGAATAAAGATGTAGACATGTAGAACAAAGATGTAGAATGTCAATAACCTTTCTCTGAATTTAAAAGTCTTATGAGTTGCCACTTAAAAAATTCGGAGGCTTTGCTTTTGAGCACGCCCTCGTATTTATTTCTTGTACTGAACTATCCCAATACACATAACTGGTCCAGTGTTTACGTAGGCAGAGAACTACCGTTTATTCTCATTATTACTTGTCAGTGTTGTGGATTCTTGAGTGTTACATTTCCTTTCGTTGATTCTTTTTAGTTTCAGCTGTACATCACTACTCGTTCAATTTGAATTACTTCTGTACATTATTCTACGGGAAACCTACTCTATGTTACTCAGAGTTCTCGTCATTTTCAGAAAATGTTTGTACCCTACAATATGATGTAGTGAAGTAGTTGATCAGGAATACTGATTACTTTCAGAGACAGATACAAATAATGATATTAATTTTTTGATACATCACGTACTTCGAAATTCTTGAGTTATCAGAAATAAAATATAGGAGCGAAGGATAATCTGCAGCTTCTACATACTTATGACTATAGTTATAAGAGTGGAAGGATGTGTAAAGGGAGCAATGATTCAACAGAAAATCAGAAAGGGCTATGGTCTAAATCCTATGTAATTCAGTTCGTACATGGAGCAATTAGTAAATGAAATAAAGGAGAAAATATGAAACGTGATTAAGTTCGCGGGGAAGAAATGGAATCTTTAAGGTTTTCCTATGAAACTGTTACAATGTCAGCGACGGTAAAAGGACCTAGTAGATGAGTTGACCGGAATGTATAGTGGCTTAAAAGAAAGTGATGACATGACCATCGACAAAAGTGTACCAAATATAATGGAATTTAATTGAATTAAATTAACTGATCTTGTGAACATTAGTTCAGGAAATGAGGCACTGGTAGAAGTCGACGATTTCTGCCATTTGAGCAGCAAAATGACTGTCAATAGCAGGATGAGAGAGAATATAAAATGCACTTGCAGTGACAATAATTTTTTTCCGAAAAAGAGAAATATTTGATCTACTATAAATTTAGGGGACTTTCCTAAAAGGATTTATCTGGAGTGTAACTCTGTTCTGAAATCTAACTGGCAAACAGTATGGACAAGCGGTGAATACGAACTTTTGAAATGTGGTGCGACAGAAGAAGGCTGAAGATTAGAATTCAATCGCAGAGAAAGTGATTTGTGGCACATCTTGAATTGATGTGAAATATGTCTTGGTGCAGAAGGAAATAGTTAATTTGGTAGTGGAGCGAAGTGTGGTGGAGATGGCGTGAATACCGTACGAGGAGACGAAGGATTCACTAGGATAAGTGGGTTCAAGTGGACGTTGTTCGCAGTACTTCCTTACAGAGGAGGAGACTTGCACAGGGTATACAGTATTAACGTGGAATACTGCCTTCGGGCCTGTGACGGTTGGTTAATAGCAACAGTCCGGGTTTAATTTCACCAGCGAGCCAAGAGCACCACTTCGTTGACGATGCTGAAAAGAAGAAAGATTACTGGCAAAAAAATGATCGTGCAATGTGGAAATAGTTTCAATATACAGGATTTTTAAAAAAGAATATACGTATTTCGATTGCATATATTTATTAAACTTTAAGACATACGAATATGTAACCTTACACACATATTTACGAACCTCTCAAGTTCACATTACTGATGTTCAATATGTCCCCCGTCGGCAACATGAACAATATCACATCGATACTAAAATTCCTCCCACGCTCGGGCAAGCATGTCTTTAGTCACTGATGTTATGGCAGTACAAATCCTGTTCTTCAACTCTTCCAGGTTCTGTGAGAGTGGTGGTACGTAAACGTTGTCTTTAACGAAATCCCCCCCCCCCCCCCCCCCCCCCCCCGAGGAAGAAGTCAGGCGGTGTCAAATCCGATGACTGTGGAGCCTAGCTGAAACATGCTAAGTCAGCAGCTCCTTGACGACCAGTCCGACGGTTAGATAGAGTTTCTGTAAGATATTAACGCACTGGGCGACTCCAGTGAGGGGGTGCCCCGTCTTGTTGAAAAATAAAGTTGTTTCCTGCAGCCTCGGAAACGACCAGTTAACCGTGTTTGCATCAAAGAAGAATGGACCATAAACAGATGATCGGAGTATCGCACAAAACACATTGAGTTTGGGTGAATCTCGTACTTGTTCAGTGGCTGCATGTGGGTTCTGTAGATCCCAAATTTCAACATTGTGTTTGTTCACCTAACCACTAACATGAAAAGTCGCTTCATCACTGAACACGATGCGTTGTGCGAAAGTGTTATCATTGTCAATAGCATCATGAATCTCGTTACAAAATGCCATACGTTTGCGTTTGTCATCATGGCGCAGAGCTTGTAACGACTGTAACTTGTACGGTTTCATAACCAACCGACGTCTCAAAACACGCCAAATTGTTGTTGTAGGGAGTAGTAACTACCGACTGGCACGACCAGTTGATTTTGAAGGACTACGTTGGCAAGCAGTTTGAATTCGTGCAACGTTTTCTTCACGAACACGAGGGCCGCCAGGATTCTTTCCTTTACATACACATCCTGTATCTAGAAACAGTCTATACCATCTGCGAACGTTCCACCCATTCGGAGGATCAATTTGGTACCTCAGCCTGAAATGTCTTTGCACTGTAATCACGGACTTGCTCTTCGCAAACTCGAGAACACAAAATGATTTCTGCTGCGGAGTAGCAATTTTAAACATATGACGGTTACCAAACAAAACAGAAGACAACTGTTATCTAGCGACTATTAATATAAACTACACTATTTATCCGTTTCTCGAATAGCTGAGCCGTGGCGCAGTGATCGATAGTTTGTACAAAATAATACTTTGTAATACCTGTATTCTTTTTGAAACACCCTATATTAAAAGGTTTGAAAATGTTTGACAGTTGTTACTGTTACTAACTTGGTGGCGTGCCGCTGAAACGTCCTGTGGGTTGAGTAGCTGGTCACTAATGAGTACAGCATACGGCGCGGCGGTAATATAACTTGCATCTAAGAATCCCTTCTTTGCCTGCCGAAAATTGATATTACAAATATATTGTTGAGAATTTTAGTTCATGCTTGCATTATATAGAGATAATTACGCCACACTTAGACTTCTGTGTTACTGATTATCAAAGGATCTAATTCAACTTCACATAGATCAGCTGTAAAGTGCGAAGCAGGATAAATGATGATTTGTGACAGATTCGGGTGTTTCTGACTCGTAGCTGTGATCACTGAAGTGTTTACGCAGCTAGCTGGGAATGAATGAAGAAGTTTAAGTGCGACAGATAATTTAAATTGGATGTGCGAGAAATTTACGAAAAACTGACATGTTTCTTCCTTGGATTTTATGTAACTTCTGAAAGTTTAGTAATTTATAGTGATTACGATTTCCCTCGGATTCCTCCCGAATAGTCGGATTCTACTAACTGTTTCAATGCTTGACAGCTTATTAACGGCAGTTAATTTTAGGTGGATTATATTAATGTCCCTAACTTGTTTCTTCTCCTTGAGATGATAACGTGATCTCAGTGCTTTCAGGCTCTGGTGACCCATTCGGTAACAGCAATAGTTAATTCCGAGGATAGTAAGAGTCTCGGGATGGAGGTCCGCCACAGACTGAAGACGACGACAGCAAAATACATGGGTGAGATCTAAAATGAAAGTCAATACAAGAAGTACACGTACTAATGACGCGCGGACAGTGGGCATTTGCATGTCACGCGTGATTGGCGCCAGGGTAATGAGGATGGCATAGCGACGGCGGCTGGGCGTGGGTGGGGGACGACGCAGCAGTGGATCACGCAGGCAGGCAGGCAGGCAGGCAGGCAGGCAGCGGACAATGGCGGCCATTGAGCGGTGGGATTAGGGCGGTCGTCTGGAAGCGGCTGGACTCCACAAAGGCGGCCGGGGGCGCCCTCGCTCTCTGGCTTGGCAGCCTTTCAGATTATCAATATGGCTGCGCCATTCTGATGGAGCGCGAATTCCAGAAAGAATCGCGCACTGATAAAAGAAATCCCCGACTCGATAACCTGGTAACTAATTCGAGGACGAAAGCTTCTTACATTTTTCTGGCCGGCTAAATGATAATACAATATACGATGCTCCTTACAGATGCTGGTGACGTTGAGTTATTAAGCAAAATTGATAGTATTTTTCCAAAACCATTTCAATGTGAAAACGCATAATCGTTCGTAGATCGAATTTTCTTGCGTGACAAAACACAGCCAGGTTTTAATCTGCAATAACTAACACACTTATGCTGAATAAAAACACCAATAACAGCTGGTATAATTAGGTTTTAATTAACCGTACTACCGATTTCACGGCTTACAGCCGCATCTTTAGTTGCAACAATAATTGTTTCAGTAATCCATCATGGAGGAACCCAGCGTTCTTAGTCAAGATATTGCCATTATGAGGATGTTGTCTGCATTTAAAAGAATTAGACCAATGAGGGATAATTTAGAAGATGGTCCAATTATCCCTCGTTCGTCCAGGTTTTTAAATATTGACAATATTCTTAGAATGGCAGTACCCTAGCTAAGAACATGGCGTTTATCTCTGATGGATTATTGTAATAATTTCTGTTGCTGTTAGCAGTAAACGGGTAGTGCGGTTAATTAAAAGCAAGTTTTACCAGCTGTCAACAGTATTTTCTCTTGTGACTTGGCAAGACAGCCAAGCCACTAGGAGAGGAAGCCGAAAGGCACGCGTTTAAGCTCACGCAGGCTGGCGTGAGGTCTGGAACAGGTAAAGTAATTGAGACTAGCAAATAAAGTACGAAGCTGCTGGAATACTTAACTTTAATCCATAAGTGGTGAACATAGCTCTTGACAGTACACGCATCACTAGATAAATAGCAAACGATAATGGCGCCTTGCTAGGTCGTAGCCAATGACGTAGCTGAAGGCTATGCTAACTATCGTCTCGGCAAATGAGAGCGTAATTTGTCAGTGAACCATCGCTAGCAAAGTCGGCTGTACAACTGGGGCGAGTGCTAGGAAGTGTCTCTAGACCTGCCGTGGGGCAGCGCTCGGTCTGCAATCACTGATAGTGGCGACACGCGGGTCCTACTAACGGACCGCGGCCGATTTAAAGGCTACCACCTAGCAAGTGTGGTGTCTGGCGGTGACACCACATTTTCATTCCTCATGACCTTCAGCAGTTGCAGATGTCACGCATATAAAATAGTTTGTAAAAACACTAATAATGCGTAAACAATGATTTAACCCACGACCGAGAGATTGCAGTGCAGTGAAAAAAAAAAAAAGCCTGGGGTTAACGATATGCACATATACAGATGGGGTTGGTATACCGTACACAAGGTATAAAAGGGAAGTGCATTGGCGACGATGTCTTTTGTACTCAGATGGTTCAAGCGAAATTGTGTCCGACGTGATTACGGCCTCACGACGGAGATTAACATATTTTTAACGTGGAATGGTACATATCATTTTCTAATTGGTTAAGAAATTCAATACTTCGAGATCCAGTGTCAAAAGTGTGCCGAGAATATCAAATTTCAGGCAGTACAGCTCACCACGAACTATGCAGTGGCCGACGGTCTTCACTTAACAACCGAGAGCAGCAGCGTTTGCGTAGAGTTGTCAGTGCTAATAGACAAGCAACACGCGTGAAATAACCGCAGAAACCAATGTGGGACATACGACGAACGTCTCCCTTGCAGTGTGGCGAAATTTTGAGTAATTCGGGTATTTCAGCTGACGACTCACGCGAGTGCCTTTGCTAACAACACGACATCGCCTGCAACGTCTCTCCTGGGCTCGAGACCATATCAGTTGGGCCCTAGACGAGCGAAAAGCCGTGGTCTGGCCAGATAAGTCGAGAATTTTGTTGGAAAGGGATGATGGTAGGGTTTTCATGTGGTGCAGACCCCACGAAGCCATGGACCAAGTTGTCAACGAGCTATTGTATAACAAGCTGGTGCTGGCTCCACAATAGTGCAGGCTATGTTTACATGGAGTGGACTGGGTTGTCTGGTCCACCTGAACTGATTACTAACTGGAAATGGCTCTGTTCGGCTGCTTGGAGAGTATTTGCAGCCATTCATGGGATTCATGTTCCCAGACGACGGTGAAATATTTATGGATAACGATGCGCCGTGTCACTGGACCACAATTGTTCGCGATTGGTTTGAAGAACATTCTGGACAATTCGAGCGAATGATTTGGCCACCTAGATCCCTGACATTGATCCTATGGAACATTTATGGGACGTAATCTAGAAGGTAGTTCGTGTACGAAGTCATGCACTGGCAACACTTTCGCAATTATGGTCGGCCATAGAAGCAGCATACCTCAATATTTCTGCATGGGACTTCCAACGACTTGTCAAGTCCATGCCACGTCGAGTTACTGCACTGCGCCGGGAAAAAGGAGATCTGACATGATATTAGGAGGTATCCAATGATTTCTGTATCTTCAGTGTATGTCTGTGCGTGTTTGTTGCGTAGTATTCGTTTTTCCTGTGACGCCACTGAACGAGTGCAGGTGCATGTGCTTGATTGTTCCAAATTGGCTCTGTGTGAATTTATAATTCTTTGTAGCGCGTAAACGCTTTTAGCTGAAACATTAATTCGGCTGTAATTGTGAAGAGCTTGCAGTGCACTAACCGAAAGTGAGACAATAAAATTATTCGTCGAAATATAAGTCCAAATCTATATAACATTCAAATCACAAAATAATGACAGATGTCGCTCCATATGACTCGGAATTACAAAAAACGTAAGTCAGAGAAAATCTTGCATCGAAAGGAACCCAACAATTCCAAAAAGTCCAGTGCCAAGCGAAAGCGAGAGCTACGGCAGAATCTAAAGGGCAATGAAAAATGACACAAAGTGATTACATAGCTGTCTCATCGGCCATACAGCGGCCAGTGACAGTCCACAGTTGGGCTTTATCTATTCTGTAACCATTATGTTAGTCTGTGTATCGATCATGTTAATAGGAAACAGTTGTTATGATTTTATGTCGACATTTTCATGAAAATTCTGCTGTAGTGCGGACCCGAACTACGCACACAGATTTTTTCTTTTAATTATGTATAAGATTTATATTTCTTTCCTTTTTTTTCGATTACCTGCTGTCAGTCCAGTCTTCGACGACTTCGACTGCATCGTTTTTTTTCTGTCATGACTGCCTCTTCAGTTTTTCACAATACTTTTCTTCTCATTAAAAGTATTAAGTGTTACGGGTGCATTGGCAATTCAACTTATAATATACCTAAAATATATCTACGTTTCAACAGAATTTCAGCGGCTATCCACAGGAGAAGGTCGTTGTCCTGAAGAATTTCGCTGTAACCCGGCCGAAACGACGATATATTTTAGTTAGTTCAAATGACTCTGAGCACTATGGGACTTAACTTCTGAGGTCATCAGTCCCCTAGAACTTAGAACTACTTAAATCTAACTAACCTAAGGACATCACACACATCCATGCCCCAGGCAGGATTCGAACCTGCGACCGTAGCAGTCGCACGGTTCCGGACTGAAGCGCCTAGAACCGTTCGTCCACCGCGGCCGGCTATATTTTAGTATTTTAAGCATTTCATAACATGAAGCTGCAGTGCATACTAACTGCTTTTAATGAGATTTGCACCGTCCGCGGTAGCCTGTACATTTACATCTTATTTTTCTTGCGTATCTTTCAGATTTGACCTGTACCTAATATATTTCCATTTGTTTTTCTGAGCCACATTTTTTTCCTATATCCATGTCTTTCCAGGTTTCAGCTTTATCTCTTCTTGGAAGTGATGCTGAGTTTCAAGTTCCTTCTCTAATAGGTAGCGATCCTCAATGTCTTAATTTATGATCTCCATTTCTTCAAGATCCAACTGAAGTGTATTGCGTTAGGTCGAATTATTTCACAATAATGTGCTTGGCCTTAAACAACGACGATCGTATGCTGTAATCAATTCTAGCTACTTGCTATGCCATTTTCATCTTTTTGACCTGAGATCTTAAGGCCTGTATCTTAGGAATGTTCAGTTCTGTCTACTCTTCTTGGTACAAATACTTTTATACCCATGTGATCGTACCTTGATCTAAATATAGCTCTCTGGCCGCTGGTTTTCTCGTAGGTGATCCACTGCCTCCCTTGACCGCTTCACTCCATTTTTCTTTGTACGGATAATGAAATGTTCTTCCATCCGATCTTCGGTGCATGCACAACTATTACCATCTCCGTTGCCGCACTGTACTAGGTTACTCATTCATATGGATGCCCTTCTTCATAGCCAATTCAAGACGTTCCGTGTTCAATAGACCTACGTATTGAGCTCATAATTGCCTGCCGTCTCCTGACTTTCTGTTGCGCTCGTTGTTGCCTGCGTCTCCCGAAATAGAGCAATAAGGCGTTTTTCAACCTAGGTAAGAATCTGAGTCGTTCGTTGTATGTTTTGCACTCGAATCTTGTACGTTTAACTCGAGGTTGAGAAACTGTCGCAAAGCAAATACCCGTTGTCTCACGAGGCTGTCAGTACACAGACATAATAATTTATGATGGCTATTAGTCGGAACTAAAACTTGATAATACAAAATTCATTGCTGTCCTTGAAAGATAAAGAATTCAGTGAAGTCTAACTACATACAGGCAATATAGCTTTGGTATACAGGTTCAAGGCTGAGCTTGTAGGAGCTGACAGTGAAAGTTCATATTAATGACGCGTGCTAGGTCACCTGGTGTCTCAGGTCACCACACATAATGACTGATGCACTCAGTACAGTTACCACACGTATTAGCGGCTTCCCTGGATCATACTGTAAGGCTCATTAATACTACACTTATTTCGATATATCTTGAATTTATAAGTTTTGATACGTTATTTCAGATTTGATTTTACTCATTTGGCCGAACTTCTTGTGCTTCTATAGGTTAAACCGGTCCGATCAGTTTTTAATCAAATTCTGCAATTGATTTCATATAATTTGGATTGTCGTTGACAGATGTATTTGAAAGAATATGTTGCTTCTACCCGAATGAGCTTCAGCTGGTCTATTGCACTCCATAAGAATATCATAAATCACTTCGATCAGTAAAATCAAGTATATCCTGCAATAAGTAGTAAGTTCAGCATCAGGCTATTTCGGAATAAATATCACATCTGGCACATCAGTTATGTTGTCCTCAAGGAAATATCATCATAAAATTTGACACAGAGGAACAGAAAAAAGTTGTGAACAGAACCCGAAGAACCATTTTATACCCATAAGTAACTATATTGGAAGGTTATTAGATACGCTATGCTAACCCACACAACCTAAAATTTATCCAAATACTTTTACTATACAGAAACCACTGTTTCGCACGATACAATTTTCAGTGTATCTTACATAGTTTCAAAGAAGGAGTCATTATACTAACAAGGGAAACTGCCCATCGGACTCCCCTCTGATTTATTGGTAAGATGGCCCAGTGGATAGCCATCAAAAACTGAACATAAATCAAGCATGAAAACAGAAAGGAGGTATACAGAGCTGTGAAAAAAGAAGCCGAAATGAAACAGTGCACGATCTGAGCTCAAGATGTGCAACATCGAGCGAATTTGAATAGCCGCGGCTTGTGGTCATGTGGTCTCTGTGTAGGATTGCGAAGGGGGATATCCACGTTCAAATCTACCTCTGGCATTTTTTTTTTTTTCACGAAATTATGAACTGTCCGTCTGGTTACTGACGTGCCTGTTGGCTGTATTCAGATTTGTGCCTGTGTCGTGGTATAACGTCCGTTTGTAACAGCGTAGTGTAGGAAAGGGATCTCCAGACGTATAAGCTTTCTATTTGTTCTATACAAGTACCACATATTACGACACTTGCATATCTTATTGGAAGTTTTGACACTTGAACATCTTTCTTGTAACATAGTTAACACTCGTTTATTTGTTTTTGTCATTTCTGTGGAAGATCTAGCCGGCATCTCGCCTGCTCTCACTATTCATAACATTTACTAGCGACGGTAATGTATTCTTACATGACTCTTATTCTGTAACCAATGTGTAGTACGACAATTGCCAAGACTACAGAAGGGGAACAGAAACATCAATGACTGGACATAAAGTTCATAGTGCAGTAAAAAAAAAAAAAAAAAAAAAAAAAAAAAAAAAAAAAAAAAAAAAAAAAAACAATGTGGCACGAGGAAGATTTGGAAACAGATATCTCCCTTCGCAGTCCAACATCGTCACGACACAACCACAACGCTGTGATTCTTGCGGTTCGCTTGATGTTGCGCAACTTGAGCTTGGAGCGTTCACTGTTGCTGGTTTGCTTCTTTTCCCCCCACAGCTCAATACAGTTTCTTCCTGTTTTCCTGCTTGATCTGTGTTCAGTTTTTTACAGGCTATCCACTGGGAATATCCTACCACTAAATTTGAAGGGATGCGATAGGGAGGTTCCCTTGTAAGTAATACTTGAGGCAACGACTACACAGAAATATTTTGATATTTACATAGTTTACTGAATTTATTTTGTATGCATGCATTTGTATGTGTGTGATGATGGAGAGTACACACGAGAGAGAGAGAGAGAGAGAGAGAGAGAGAGAGAGAGAGGGGGGGGGGGGCGGGTGGGAAGGGAGACTTTGATAATTCTTTTTTATGTTCAGAAAGTCATCTTGGGCGGTGAAGGGTTGAAATACGCCACAGTGTTAGGTTATGTCACTGGTTTTCGTTACACATGCCTCTTAAAAGTTAAATGTACCTCCATCTCTGCGAGCGTAAACGTAGAACTTGTTCGAAGCATCCTCGATTTTTTTCTTATAATGTCACGCCGTTCGCTTCTCTCACTGTGTGCTAATTCTCATATTTATGTTCTCGTTTGATAACGATAGGTATATGAAACAGGATGGAACGTCAGTCTCTGTAGACGTGGTGGATGTCTGACGAAAATAAATCTCATTACTCCATCGACTTCAGTACCTAAGACAGTATTTCTTACGTTGTTGAACATTACATGTGCATGCCTCAATCACGACTGTAGCAGTTCTTCCACAGACTCTTCATTATGTTCCGTAGTTTGTATTCCCATACAATTTCCTTCGTCTATCGTCTTATTTATAGTTATTAATTAAGTAACGACTCCTGTAACGAGGGAAATATATAAATTTGAAACAGGTAGATATTATTTGTTACCAATATTGAATAAGATCGTCGCTCACTCGGATTTGTATAAGGTCCATAGAAACTACGTCCAACATGTTAGCGTACTCTAAAGGTTTCTGATCACTGCTTCGTATTCTAGCTACATCTTTTATAACAGTACAGGAGTTGCAACGGGAGGTGCACGTCTTCGTGGAAGCTAAGAACGTGCCGGGTTGCAAAAGCTGACGTGGAGTGGTGCGACTACTCGGTGTGGGTTATTACCTGCCAGACACAGCGCCTAGCGCTATTCGCCACCCGCGGTGCAGGCTAGATTGGCGAGTAAGCAAGCCCATGTGGCAGCAGCCCCTGAGCTTCCACTAACGTTTACTCTACACCGCGGTACACGAAATGGACACGTGCATGACCACACTCTCTCCAATTGCAGCTCGTCTCAATTTGTTCAATAAATCATCCTCATATCTTTCCATTACTCAGTATGTCAAATTCCATAAGGGCATTAATTGCCACGCAACGTCTGACGTTACTTTACACGACTTAACTCCTTTTCCTGATTCTAGGGAGAGATACCAAGATTATTTATTGAGCAAGTCGAGACAGAGTAATCTTTACTGCAATAAGTTTCTCGACAAATATTTTTCTTCTGTCTTCAGAATATCTGAGCTATCTGTCACTTCTTTATTTCGGAATATAACAGTTTCATAACACATGGCAATCCATGGGAATGAGGGAGCCGTCGTAGCAGCCAAAGGTCATGTTCTCTACACGTCATCCAGGACGCTCTCTCTCTCTCTCTCTCTCTCTCTCTCTCTCTCTCTCTCTCTCTCTGCCTACCGTAATGTCACTGCCGAGGGGGCCCGTAATGCCTGTGAAACAAATGGTGACGTACTAAAAACTGCGAATAATGAAAGCAACGCAAGACCGTGACGTAACTGGTCCCAGCCAGCTGGGCTCGACGGAGAGTGCTTAACACGTCTTCGAATTGCACACATTTTGCGATGCCTGTGGCATGCGGATTACAATTCCCAAAATTTGCTTCAGTGAATGCTATATCATAACAATAGAGTGAAACTCGCGTTACCAGAAGACCTCAGCTCAATGTTTTGGTGATGATGCAAGTTTGGAGAAGCTGGCTTGCGTCTGACCTAGTGATGAGAACAAGCGAATAAAAAATGGATGTGTTAGTCAGTTACTGGATCCCTCTCGACTCATTCGGATGTAGAATGAAATTTCCACTCTACAGGCGGAGTGTGCGCTGATATAAAACTTCCTGGCAGATTAAAACTGTGTGCCGGACCGAGACTCGAACTCGGGACCTTTGCCTTACGCGGACAAGTGCTCTCCGACTGAGTAACCCAAGCACGACTCACGCCCCGTCCTCACAGCTTTACTTCTGCCAGTACCTCGTCTCCTACCTTCCAAACTTTCTCATTCGGTTGTAGTTTTAACTATCGGTTGAATCATTCATTCATTCTTGAGAGTGAGCTGGCCTTTGGAAGTAACCGAACGTCAGTTTAGTTTTATGCATCTCCAGGATTAATTTCTTTCGAGTGAAACCAGTTGTGGAAGCAACGAAAATAAAACATTCGAACATTTTTCAGTGTTTAATAATCATTCTTGACCTGACTCCGTAGTCGCCTATCGTCACTGTTATTGTCATTCCGGTATTTGCTTTTTATTGAGTGCCAATAAGTAGTTTTTGGCCCACTTTTTCGTTTGTAAATATACGTTTACTTAACAGTGAAATTTGTGTCGATCAAAATGCTGAACCGCTCATTGGCGTGGGAACGGAAGAACAATATGACTGGATAAAAAGTTATCCTCAAGACAAATTCAGTGCGATATACTGTGTCTCCAAGGATGGGTCATAGTCTGATACTATATTACTTAAGGACATTCAAAGGAAATTAACAAAAGGTGACAAATGTTTCTCGAGAAAAAAAATACTTCCAATAACCAACAATGTATGTAAGTGGCGATCAAAAGTTTCCATTTGAGGGTGTTGTTACAACGTATATGCAACGTAACGCTGCTCCGATGCGGTGATATAAGCACCGACGCCCAGACAGGGGATTAGTGTAGCATTCGCGTGTTTCCGAAAGCAGAATGCCGAATCGAGAACTATGGCGACGTTACTACTGAATGCGTCCAAACAGGACCGAAGTTCTGTTATTCTTTTCTTGGTTGCCGAAGGACTAAAGGCGGTAGGCGTCCATCACAGAATGAAGCACGTGTATGGGGCAGCATGTCTTTCGGAAATCACAGTTGTGGAATGGTGCGTGAAGCTCCATGCTGGCGACAAGTGATGCTGCTGTTTCATGAATAAACGGGTTCCCATTCTGCAAATGTCGTAAAGCAGAAGTTACGTCAACTCAAGTGGGAAACATTCGAGCACCCGCCCTACAGTCCTGATCACTCTCCAAGCGTTTATCACGTCTTCGGTTCCGACCCTGGAGTGTACGGACCTCGAACGGAAACCTTATTGTTCGCCCCTTATATTTAAGAAACAAATGATTAAGTAATTAAATAATTAAAGGACTGAATGGTACAAATGGCTCTAAGCACTATGGGACTTAACATCTGAGGTCACCAATCCCCTAGACTTAGAACTACTTAAACCTGACTAACCTAAGGACATCACACACAACTATGCCCGAGGCAGGATTCGAACGTGCGGCCGTAGCAGTCGCGCTGCTCTGGATTGAAGCGCTCAGAACCGCTCGGCCACAGCGACCGACAAAGGACTGAATGTTATGAGCTTTCTGTCCACGTCACGTCAGCAATTACCGAAAGAGAATTATCACTAACTGGTGCAAACCAGCAGGAAGAGAGAGACAGAGCTTGAATAAATTTAAATAAAAAAGTGATTTATTTAAAAATAAATTTATAACGTAGCAGCAGATATCAACCTTTCAAAACCAACTAAAATCGATATTTAATATCAGAAGTACCAAAGATTCACATTTAAGTAAATACATACTTGATCTTTTAAAACGTTTAATCTTTAGAAATATACACTACAGGACATTAAAATTACTACACCACGAAGATGACGTGCTACAGAGGCGAAGTTTAACCGACAGGAAGAAGATGCTGTGATATGCAAATGATTAGCTTTTCAGAGCATTCACACAAAGTTGGCGCCGGTGGCGACACCTACAACGTGCTCACATGAGGAAAGTTTCCAACCGATTTCTCATACACAAACAGTAGTTGACCGGCGTTGCCTGGTGAAACGTTGTTGTGATGCCTCCTGTAAGGAGCCGAAATGCGTACCATCACGTTTACGACTTTGATAAAGGTCGAATTGTAGCCTATCGCGATTGCGGTTTATCGTATCGCGACATTGCTGCTCGCGTTGCTCGAGATCCAATGACTGTTAGCAGAATATGGAATCGGTGGGTTCAGGAGGGTAATACGGAACGCCGTGCTGGACCCCAACGGCCTCGTATCAATAGCAGTCGAGATGACAGGCATCTTATCCACAGGGCTGTAACGGATCGTGCAGCCACATCGCGATCCCTGAGTCAACAGATGAGGACGTTTGCAAGACAACAACCATCTGCACGAACAGTTCGACGACGTTCGCAGCAGCATGGACTATCAGCTCGGAGACCATGGCTGCGGTTACCCTTAACGCTGCATCACAGACAGAAGCGCCTGCGATGGTGTACTAAACGACGAACCTGGTTGCACTAATGGCAAAACGTCATTTTTTCGGATGAATCCAGGTTCTGTTTACGGCATCATGATGGTCGCATCCGTGTTTGGCGACATCTCGGTGAACGCACATTGGAAGCATGTATTCGTCATCACAATGCTGGCATATCATCCGGCGTGGTGGTATGGGGTGCCATTGGTTACACGTCTCGGTCACCTCTTGTTCGCATTGACGGCACTTTGAACAGTGGGCGTTACATTTCAGAGGTGTTACGACTCGTTGCTCTACCCTTCTTTCGATCCCTGCGAAAGCCTACATTTCAGCAGGATAATGCACGACCGCATGTTGCAGGTCCTGTACGGGCCTTTCTGGATACAGAAAATGTTCGACTGCTGCCCTGACCAGCACATTCTCCAGATCTCTCACCAATTGAAAACGTCTGGTCAATGGTGGCCGAACAACTGGCTCGTCACAATACGCGAGTCTCTACTCTTGATGAACTGTGGTATCGTGTTGAAGCTGCATGGGCAGCTGTACCTGTACATGCCATCCAAGCTCTGTTTGACTCAATGCCCAAGCGTATCTAGGCCGTTATTACGGCCAGAGGTGGTTGTTCTGGGTACTGATTTCTCAGGATCTATGCACCCAAATTGCGCGAAAATGTAATCACACGTCAGTTCTAGTATAATATATTTGTCCAATGAATACCCGTTTATCATCTGCATTTCTTCTTGGTGTAGCAATTTTAATGGCCAGTAGTGTAATTTTTATTCAGCTCTCCCTGAAACAAGACATATTATTTCTATTTACAAAAGTTATGATCCATAGTCATGGCTCATGTATAACCGAAAAAGCTGAAAAAGTATGTACGCCGAAGATTAAGAGAACACATTCATATCTTTAAAGAGGTCGCAGAGACCAGCTTCATCTAGTTGTTGCACTGAACCTAAAAAACAGCCTGACCGAAAAAAAACAGTCGGCTGACAAGCATGTTACTGAAACTAGCCGCTTGTCGCGTAACCAGTCGGTCTTCCTGCCTAAAATCGTAGTGAGAAAATTTGGCGAGTGCTGAGGATGGCTGGCACATCCACGTACTACATAAGTGTTCAGCCACCCACCATTCCCAGAGCCACTGTTTTGTCCTTTTTCTGGTCCTGTATCCGTATTTTCTTAGTACGGTTTTTATTAAAACACAGACTATATCATACAGTTTTATATGCTTGATGGTTACTGTGTGTGAGAATGTAAGAAACAGTGGGACATAGTAAATGAAATTTTGCGTAGCTTTAAGCGTGCTTGCAATACATTTATTTTATTTAGTCGTTTCAAACTGTTTGGAACGGCGATGTGCAGCCCTATAAGCAAACAACAACAAAGTATGGTTTCCTTAGAATATTTCTCACTGCTAATTCTCGATTGTCTGATAACTGAAAACGATATGTATGAACTGATGCAACATGAAGTTTGTGACACGCAGAAGCACTGTGGATGATCCGTATATCATGGTCAGTTTTATTACTTGAGGTACACGACGGTTCATGCCAAAGAGACTCCGATCTTCATCTTGCCGGTTGTACCCCTGCATACCTCTGCATAATTTGGCCTTTCGCGTGGCTCCCTGAGACGCGCTCAGATAGCTCTGCATTGTGCACTAGTCGCAGTAATCCTTGACCGACATCTGATCAGCAACACAGTCGCAAATGTTCGTCGCAGCATATAGGCTGGTAAAGAATAAAAACACTTGACCTTTAATGATACTGCACTTTATAAATCAACATTGGCTTCTGCTGGAGTTATTTTAAACTCTGTTAGCTTATTGTCATTGCTGAAATTTATTTTTAGGAAGGAGAGTTTTTTTCTTGAATTTTTCTTCTAGTGACATAGGTAAATGCATCTGAAACGTAAGATGTATTTAATGTGCCTGACAAAACAGTAGGTAACGTGGTCTTTGGCACATATACAGTCTGCGGTACCTGCCGGCGCTTCAGTCCGGAACCGCGCGACTGCTACGGTCGCAGGTTCGAATCCTGCCTCGGGCATGGATGTGTGTGATGTCCTTACGTTAGTTAGGTTTAAGCAGTTCTAAGTTCTAGGGGACTGATGACCTCGGACGTTAAGTCCCATAGTGCTCAGATCCATTTGAACCATTTGCTACTTGCCGGGTCATAAGCAGAATACATCTTTCTACCTGAAAATTCCAAGCTGGCTAATGAATGACGAATAATGTGGTGGCATTCGTGAATAGGAAATAAAGTCATACTGTCACTATCATGCAGCTCGTATAAACTAGTGTAGCAGGTACCACTACTGACACCTTTTAAAGCGAGAAAAAAATGTAATTACTGCACCTGGCGTGGTCGCCGACTTGATAGGCAATAGGACGACGGCAGTGGCAGAAAACCTCCTCTGAGCCTGCAACATCCCACGCTCCTCCTTCGTCCAATGCTATTCCCTTCCTGCAGCCTTTGTACATTGTCCGCAGCGAAGGTGTGTGATTACTAGTTTCCATTTCTTTCGTCGACGTGATCGAACGCTGCGAGGCAGCAGTTAACTCCCTGGTGGCAAACGGGCTGCAAACCTGCTCATGACCATCATGGTTTGCGCTTCCCATGATTTCGCTATCCGCCCCAAGTAGCTGAGTGGTCAGCGCGATGGACTGTCAATCCTAAGGGCCCAGGTTCGATTCCCGGCTGGGCCGGAGATTTTGTCCGCTCAGGAACTGGGTGTTGTGTTGTCCTAATCATCATCACTTCATCCCCATTTGCCGGCCGAAGTGGCCGTGCGGTTAAAGGCGCTGCAGTCTGGAACCGCAAGACCGCTACGGTCGCAGGTTCGAATCCTGCCTCGGGCATGGATATTTGTGATGTCCTTAGGTTAGGTAGGTTTAACTAGTTCTAAGTTCTAGGGGACTAATGACCTCAGCAATTGAGTCCCATAGTGCTCAGAGCCATTTGAACCATTTTAAACAGTCTGCCTTCGGCAGTGACACAGTGCGGACCGTGTTGCCTGCCGGCCGCGCTGTGGTGCGCGCGCCTGTTTGTTTACGCCGGAGTAGCTTCGCGTGTGCGGTGTTGTGAGTCTAGAACGAGATGGCACACTCGTACAGAAAAACGACTTTGAAGTTCAGTTTTGCGAACGACTATACACGACCAAAGGCACACGAGATTGAACGTTTCTTCAGAGAAGAGGTAAAAATCGATCCACAGGAAATCGTGGGAATCAATTTATCGCTCGTTTCAAGCGTCGTCTGTGTCAAGCTTGTTGACGAGGCTGCTTGCGAAAGACTTCTACAACGATCACCGAACGGGTATCGTTTCTGTCATGCCGACGGGAATGTTGGTGCGGTTACAGTCGATCACGCGGGAATGGGGATCCGCACTATACGAGTCTTCGAACTTCCGTTTGAGGTCCCGTCTGAACTTGTTACCGACGCCTTTCGACCATACGGTACAGTTCTACCCCATGTGGCCGAAAAATGGACGCGTTTTACCACGTACCCCGTTTTAAATGGGGTGAGACAAATACGGATAGAACTGCGAAAGCACGTCCCCTCTTATTTGTACATAGGAGGTTGTCGAGCGATTGTAATCTATGATGGGCAACCTCGCACTTGCTCGGGGTGCGGGAAAGAAGGTCACGTCCGCTCGGAATGCCTCCAGCGACGTTTAGTGCAAACTCCACGTTCAGGCGCCACAACAGACGACTGTCTTACCGTTGCTCTTTGTGGAAGCCCTGAGAGGCGACGTGAGGGAGATTTCCGATGGGCACCAGCAGCTGCCCCCTATAGAGAACATAGACACCAACGGACTGGAACTCCGACAACCGGTTCCACCACAGCAGACACAGGACACCACACAAACGATGCAGCTGACGGCCGCTCCAGGCTCATCCGTGGTGGCTGCCAGTGCTTCCACCGAGAGCGTGATAGGCCAGGCCCAAGACGGAGGATACGTAACCCAAACAGCCGATGCGGAAGCAAGGCAACGGAAACAGCGTTCGCCGAAGAGAAGAAAGAAGCGTCGACTGACTTCTGCTGACGAGGGGACAGTGGACGACAACGACAGTATCGACCTGAGACCAGTGGATTCAACAGACACCGAGGTGACGATGCAGGAACTACACAGCGACGATAACTTGAACTCTCCTTCTGGTGACCGGAAGGCGGAAGTGGAGATGACAACTGTCCAACATCAGAGCGATGACAACGTTGCCTCCCATCCTTCGACCAGTTCCGGAAATATGCTGGGGGACTGGGCGCAAGAAATGGACTAACAGGAACAGGATGAAAATACGAACGCGACGATTGAGGATAGTCCTGGCCAGAGGCCGGGAGGGGTCGGGAAATGTTGAACAACTTGTGTTGAGGAGCGCCGGGGGTGCAGATAGACGCTTAATGACACTTTCATCACAGCGATAACAGAGGACGAGCTGACAGACGCAATTGCCAGGGGGGCTCCGAACAAGTCCCCAGGACAGGGCGGCTTCCCAATTGAATTTTACCGCGCCTATGCATACCTCATGGGACAGACCTGGATTCAGATGTACAACGAACTCCTGTTACCGCAGACTGAGATACCTGCCGAATTCACGGAGGGTATCATCATCCCAATACCCAAACCACGCGGTGGCAGAAATCCAGGAGATTATAGACCACTCACTCTCTTGAACTGCGACTATAAGATTTTCGCGCGCATCCTTGGGGCTCGCCTGCGGTCTTCACTTTCTGATAGACTCCTCATAGATCAAACTTGCCTCGGCGGTAAGAGTAACGTACATACGGCGCTCGGTGACTACCGAGATATCATCGCATTAGCAGTGGCATGCCGAGTGCGTGGGGCACTCGTCGCTATTGACTTCGATCATGCGTTCGACTGAGTGGATCATACCTTTTTGCATGCGGTGATGGGCAGATTGGGAATCCCACAGGCCTTCATCCTAGTGATCATGCGACTGTTACACGGCGTACGATCAAAGGTCTCGGTGAATGGGCGGGGCACTGACTACATTGTTCTTTCAAGGTCAGTTCGTCAGGGTTGCCCCCTTTCTATATTTTTGTATGCAATGGCTTTGGAACCCTGTCTATATGGTCTCCGAAGACGGTTGGAAGGAGTGCCGTTGCCACAACTGACCTTTCATTGCCGCGCTTAGGCTGACGATGTGATGCTGGTGGCACGGACAGGCGAAGAAGTACGTACGGCGTTGGCATGGATACAGCGATACGGGATGGCGGCAGGAAGCGTGCTTAATCTACAAAAATTACGCTGCATGAATGTCGGTCGAGGATTACAACCGGGGGAGGAAGGCCCCCTCATCTTAGTTCAGACCATAAAATGCCTAGGTATTACGTTACACACGGATGTGCAGCGGACAGCAGCGGATAACTACCGACGCATATTGAAGCTGATTGCGGACAATGGTGCTGTTACAGAAATTAAGAGCGTTGGATATGATTCAGAGGGTGACCTATGTTAACGTATACCTAGCACCGAGACTCACTCACGTAGCGCATGTCCTGCCTTTAACGCGCACAAGGTCATCACGGATACAATCAACTTTCGGAACCTACGTGAGTGTGGGACACCTGTTTAAGATCCGATACACAACGCTTACGCTACCACCTGGAGAGGGTGGTCTTGGTCTAGTGAACGTATATGAAAAGGCACGGGTGTTGTTCGTCAGTACGATTTTCCGACAGTGGCGCGGTCAATTTCACAATATCTCGGGTGCGTTGGCCGATGTACTAGCGCCCACTTCAATGCTGCCCCCAGTCAATGTGGGCCATATTTCACTGAAGCTGTCACATTTCAAGTCTTTTTTTTTTTTTTTTTTTGAGCTTAGCTATGTCCGAGATTCCTTCCCAACAACACGACTACCGACGATGCGAGACGTATACCAACTCTTACTGCGCCGGTGCCCCAAGAATACCCTGGAAAAGAAGTACCCAGACAAGAACTGGCGACAGATAGGGCGCGTTATACGGAACGTTTACCTCCCAACGTCGGTACGCTCAACATGGTATGTGGTGATAAATAGGAAGTTCGCAACGAATCAACGGCGGCACGCGATTCACTTGGCAGACACTCCACTATGTTTAGGCTGCGCAACAGTGGACACTGATGAACATCGTTTAGCATGTAGTGGGACGGCTCCAGTGTGGCACTTGGCACAACAGATACGCTACGCCCCTCACACAATTTCATCAGACACACTTTTTTTCCCCCAAGAATCTTATTTCCCGGTGCAAAAAGACCAATGCAGTGACATGGGTGCGGGGAATGGTGGTGGGCTACGTGTATAACGAATCGGAAAAGGACAAAATTGATTTTTGGCATTTTCTCCTGGATGGACACACGAAGCTGCAACAGCATAAGAAATATAGGCAAGACTTCGCTAATTACTTGCGACTTACATTTACCGACCCACCGGCCAGATGGGGTGTGACGGGTGAGAGATGAGATAGACGAAGAAGCCGAGATAGACATCGATCACACTTACGGACCCTTAGTTAATTTCGAGAAGACGACCCAGTCTTACACCAACGTCTGGAGAACGAGTCGATAGATGGCTCTCTTGCTCTATCGAACGTCGGGTCGTGAGCAGGTGTCGCCCCCGACGCGAATTTCATTTCATTGCTACAGGAGCATGTTTCTTTTGTATTTGTACTATCCGCAATGTCTTCATGTCTTTCATTTGGGCATTTTCAGTTTTATTCATTTCCTTAATTAATTTTCTAATTAGCCACTATTTGTCAACATACGGACTTTGTAGACACTATTTATGCGATAGTACAACAAAATGTATGTCAGCAAAGGTGGTAAGCCTGACATTGGATAAAAAAAAGGTAGCGTAAAAAAAACGAAAGAAAAAAAAGTAAAAAAAGATGGATAGAGCGTCTATAAAAAAAATAAAAAAAGTAGCTGAGTGGTCAGCGCGATGGACTGCCAATCCTAAGGGCCCGGGTTCGATTCCCGGCTGGGCCGGAGATTTTCTCCGCTCAGGAACTGGGTGTTGTGTTGTCCTAATCATCATCACTTCACCCCATCGACGCGCAAGTCGCCGAAGTGGCGTCAAATCGAAAGACTTGCAGCAGGCGAGCGTCTACCCGACGAGAGTCCCTCGTCACACCACATTATTATTATTACGATTTCGCTAAATCATCAGTTACCGAGATTTATGGTTGCATTCTGGTGCAATTGAATCTGTGCTCCTGTACTAATATCAATGTCAGTGGGTTTTCTGTCTCCAGATATTCATCTGCCAATGTCAGTCACTGGATTTGCAGAAGTGATCGTGATTGCACGCTATCGTTCGTGGTACAGTTTTAATAGAGTGGAGGAAACAAGACCGCCTGGACACATCACAATCTAGACATTAGCATCCGCCGTGCACGGCGCCGGCGTAAGAACCGCGCCGCGGGCTGCGGGAGAGTGAAATATGCAGCGCAGCCATTGTTAATTAAAATTGACGAGGGCGCTGCTGAATTATTGAGCGCGTAAATCCGACAGAACCGCGTACGCAGCAGGCGCTGCCCGCCGGGTGGAGGGGCATCAGCACACATGTGTGTGCGGGTGTGTTTACGGCGCGACGAGATGGCGCTGATCGCTTCACAGGGTGCCCTCATTAATAATTACTGACCACGCTCGTGTCTAGCGCTTTACGGAAACAGAAGGTGAAGCGAATGCCGCGCCTACCAGGAAACACTGTGGCTTTAGGAGAAACTAGTGACTTGCGTGAGGGGTGTGGATCGATACAATGTCTCCCAGAAGCTCACCTGGTAATTTTCGAAAGCGTGTAAGAGAATTCAGGAAGATACAAAGCACTCAAGGTGACAAACTGCGTGCGAACTTGAAACACGAGTAGCTTGACTATGCGCAGGGTGACAATTATTAAACTATACGAAAAAACGTAAATTAGTTAGAAACTACGGTGTGCACACACTTTGTTCAACATGTAAACATCACTCTAGATACTCCAATTTAGGTTATGGCATGTTCGGTGCGTCTGCCATCATTGGTGATGATGTCGCGCAGACGAATCTGCATGAGCCGCTAAACGTCGGAACATCGATGCTGTCGATGACCTCCTAAATGGCTGTTTTCAGCTCAGAAATGGTTTTAGGGTTATTGCCCTGCACCGTGTCTTTAATATAGTCCCACAAAAAGGAGCTGCATGTGTCCAGATCCAGGGAATATGGCGGCCAATCGGCGCCCATGCCAGTGACCTCTTGGTACCGCGGTCCTTAAAGTGCTCCTAGAGGTCATGAAAAACTCCCATCATGCCCGCGGCCAACCGTACAGTTTGAACGCTCTAACACAAACAGTTCAGAAGTTATGACGATTTTATTTGATATATTTCAATAATTGTCGCCAGTGAAGCAAAGATGAAATCTCGAGTGGTGGCTTAGCTGGGGTGATATCGTTGTGAAACCAATATGTATTCCGTCTTTAAAGACTGTGTAACTGGCTCTTTTCTCGACACGTAGGTGGGGGTTAGGAGTGAGACCAACTAGAGCTGCCTTACATCTGAACGAACAAAAGCATTACTTGAATTCAGCTTAAAGTTCTGAGTTTCTGCTTGTCAAAGACGTAATTAAGATACGGTTCCACACATTACGTGCAGCCACGAACTCATATTTGAAAATTATTTCAGTAAAGAAATAGTCGTATGCTGGCTGGGAAATCCAGGGGTGTATTCAGCTGCCTAATCAGAAAGGTTTTTCCTTCTCCGGGCACAATAGAAGCTTTCCACGCAGTACTTGAGAGTTGTGTCTTTCGTATGTCTGATGAGTGTAAGTGAATGTAATATATCCCGTTCCACTAGGAAAACAGTTACTTTTGCCCTAAACGGTATACATACCACCGTAACGAGAACAAGTTTTTGTCTCAAGTTGATCGGCATCGTAGAGTTTCTTTTTTCTTTCTTGTTATCATTAGCGTCTAGAACTAACTCATGTACGTAGAATCAGTTTCACTCAGCTCTGGGCTGTATATTGATATAAAACTTCTTACAGATTAAAACTGCGTGCCAGATCGGGACTCAAACTTTGCATTTGGAGGGAAAGTTTTATACCGACTGAGCTACGCACTGACTCACAACCCGTCCTCACAGCTTTACTTCCACAGTACCTCATCTCCTACCTTCTGCGAAACGCATATGACTAGCAGGATATTGTGGAGAGTTGACTTTGGCACAACGTGGACTATGTTTCAAGAATGGATTTTCCACTCTGAGGCGGAGTGTGCGCTGATGTGAAACTTCCTGGCGCATTAAGCTTCACTGAGGGTTCTAAGGTAGGAGACGAGGTACTGTCGGAAGTAAAGCTGTGAAGACGGGTCGTGTGTCGTGCTTGGGTAGCTCGGTAGGCAGACTACTTGCCCGCGAAAGGGAAATGTCTAGGGTTCGAGTCCCAGACCGGCGCATAGTTTTAATCTGCTAGGAAGTATCAGCCTATATGTATTTTGTCTAGCCCCCAAGCATCTTATCTAGATATCCAGGCTACACACATACTGGCTTCGTTTTGAAGTTTTTAGCTTTCTTTTACTTGTGCCATAGGTATCTTAATTCTTTTCGTTTTTTGGATGTGTTCTTTCCATTAGTTCCTATTTATTATTAGATTACAAGTAAGTTAAACATGTTTAGCTCTAATCTGATACTTTACTTTCTCTTTGCATACAGTAGTATGTGTGTCACCACCCTTTTAAGAGTTCTCGTCTTTATGCGCTCTGTATGATCTGTTATTTTTTTAGTGTGTAAGATTCGAATTCATACACCAATGCAGGCGAGCCCATTAATTTAGAAAAATTAAACTTTGTTCGCTTCTGCCATCATCACCGGTGCCTTTGGATATGCACGCAATGTCCAACCTAGGTGTAATAGTTTGTTGATCTGTCCTATAATTTGGCTGTTAATTATTACCTCAGATCGATTTGGATCGCCTGCCTTTAAATTCCATAGTTTTAATCTCGGCTGACAAGGTACTGTATCTGAATTTTTAAGTTACGTGAATCAGTGCCTCCGCTGAAGTTCATCTTCGTATTAACCTAAAATGAGGTGAGATGCAAAAACTGCCATATCGATATTAACGTCGTTGAAATGTGGGTATGTACTTAATATCTCACTGCATTTTTAATAACGTCGTCAAGGTACACATTGTCTACAACTTCATGTTACCTCTGGCAATGTAGTCACCTTAAATGTTACTCAAAGTTGTGCCGTACGTAAGGTGAATACTTCTCATCAAATATTGCAGGAATACCTCTCCCATCAGAACGTACTCCAAAATTGGAGAACTTTTATGTCCTCAATAGTGCTTTAATTATTGAACTACAAATTTTCTAAATTTTTGCTTCCTTTTCATTGACCTACCAAGAATAAAAATTTTAATATTAATTGATTGATAATTAATTTGGCATTAGGAATTTTAATAACATTCTTTCGGGCTTATCGGTACCTGAAAGATGACAATCTGCCAATAGCAACTTCCGCACTCCCTCCCTCTCTGTCTACTCTGCCCACCAGTAACGTGCTCCACCAGTAACGTGCTGTTCAGTTTAATTTTTGCAGACGTACAGATCCATAAAATACTGCTCTCAGACGAAACGGCGGAGTATGTACTGTACATAATGTAAGCTATGTAGTCGTAGTTCAAGATCATGCTTACGTTGGCAAACGTATACGATAATCCTCTGTTTTGGAAGTACCGGAAAGTGACAAATACTTTTTCAGATACACAATTCTCTGTGTCAGTATGAGCCATGTTTGTAACTAGCATCACACTACAGTAAAACAAATGAGAGTATTTCATCCTGCGCAATTATATGCTTTGCTAGAAAATACACTCCTGGAAATTGAAATAAGAACACCGTGAATTCATTGTCCCAGGAAGGGGAAACTTTATTGACACATTCCTGGGGTCAGATACATCACATGATCACACTGACAGAACCACAGGCACATAGACACAGGCAACAGAGCATGCACAATGTCGGCACTAGTACAGTGTATATCCACCTTTCACAGCAATGCAGGCTGCTATTCTCCCATGGAGACGATCGTAGAGATGCTGGATGTAGTCCTGTGGAACGGCTTGCCATGTCATTTCCACCTGGCGCCTCAGTTGGACCAGCGTTCGTGCTGGACGTGCAGACCGCGTGAGACGACGCTTCATCCAGTCCCAAACATGCTCAATGGGGGACAGATCCGGAGATCTTGCTGGCCAGGGTAGTTGACTTACACCTTCTAGAGCACGTTGGGTGGCACGGGATACATGCGGACGTGCATTGTCCTGTTGGAACAGCAAGTTCCCTTGCCGGTCTAGGAATGGTAGAACGATGGGTTCGATGACGGTCTGGATGTACCGTGCACTATTCAGCGTCCCCTCGACGATCACCAGTGGTGTACGGCCAGTGTAGGAGATCGCTCCCCACACCATGATGCCGGGTGTTGGCCCTGTGTGCCTCGGTCGTATGCAGTCCTGATTGTGGCGCTCACCTGCACGGCGCCAAACACGCATACGACCATCATTGGCACCAAGGCAGAAGCGACTCTCATCGCTGAAGACGACACGTCTCCATTCGTCCCTCCATTCACGCCTGTCGCGACACCACTGGAGGCGGGCTGCTCGATGTTGGGGCGTGAGCGGAAGACGGCCTAACGGTGTGCGGGACCGTAGCCCAACTTCATGGAGACGGTTGCGAATGGTCCTCGCCGATACCCCAGGAGCAACAGTGTCCCTAATTTGCTGGGAAGTGGCGGTGCGGTCCCCTACGGCACTGCGTAGGATCCTACGGTCTTGGCGTGCATCCGTGCGTCGCTGCGGTCCGGTCCCAGGTCGACGGGCACGTGCACCTTCCGCCGACCACTGGCGACAACATCGATGTACTGTGGAAACCTCACGCCCCACGTGTTGAGCAATTCGGCGGTACGTCCACCCGGCCTCCCGCATGCCCACTATACGCCCTCGCTCAAAGTCCGTCAACTGCACATGCGGTTCACGTCCACGCTGTCGCGGCATGCTACCAGTGTTAAAGACTGCGATGGAGCTCCGTATGCCACGGCAAACTGGCTGACACTGACGGCGGCGGTGCACAAATGCTGCGCAGCTAGCGCCATTCGACGGCCAACACCGCGGTTCCTGGTGTGTCCGCTGTGCCGTGCGTGTGATCATTGTTTGTACAGCCCTCTCGCAGTGTCCGGAGCAAGTATGGTGGGTCTGACACACCGGTGTCAATCTGTTCTTTTTTCCATTTCCAGGAGTGTATTTATGACGAATATCTGGTTCAGAAACAGAACTGTGTGACGGAAAAGAACGCGAGCACTACAGTACATAAAAAGTTTAAAAGAACGGATGACTAGAACGACAGACCATTACGACTGATACAGCACTTTCTGTGTTTATAACTTAGCACACTGCTGGAGAACAAGAAGTTTCTAATGAAGAATCAGTGCGAGTTCAAGAGAAATCTCCCGTGTGAAAAACAGCTCACTTTTATCAGACAGCACGTACAGGACACAATATACACTTAACCGTATTATCGACTACCAACAAAGATAAGAGAACATACCAAGTATCGCGAAGTAAGGGCATTTGTACAGCCTGAGCAGAACGAGTGACCTTTCTACCAGATTCGATTATAAAAGTCAGTGTCTTGGTACATGTAGTTGCTACGCGCCTACGTGTCGCTGCAAAATTTTTAGACGTGATGATGGCTGGAAAACCGAAACCGGTAATCAATTTTAATAAAAAAATAGCAGACCAAAGTATAGGCTTTCATAATCCATATAGCGTAACTTTAGAAATACGCAGTTCCGTCAAAGAAGTTGCGACTGACGGTGTCCAGTACGTTGTGCTGGACGGTGAAAGCCGTATCTCGGTTGTATCCCCAAGGAAGCCTATTTGCACCTCTGATGTTCTCAGTATACCAAATGGCGTATAAGATACAGTGAGAAGTATTTCCAGAAACATCGCCGACGATTCTGTACTGTACATGGTTATTATCACTGTATAGTTGTAACCTAATGCACATCAACTTGTATAGATCTTCCGGTACTTAAATTGATGGGCAGATTTCTGTAAATATGGATAAATGTAGTGTAGCATCTTTGGAACTACTGATATTGTTTTCGTTAATTGTGAGAATCTGAGCTACGTATTGTAAAAGTTGATCACAGTTTGTGATGTGCAAAGCCTAGAACGGTGCTTGTAAGTGAACTGTACACTACACCACACCGAAATTTAGGTTTCCACTAAATCATCTATTAATCAGCTTTAGGACGAACTACACCACACCGCAATTTAGGTTTCCACTAAATCATCTATTAATCAGCTTTAGGACGACATGATACCACAAATTACAAATATTTTCCATATATTTATTGAATTTTAAATAAAATAATCTTACGTTTACCTCAGAACACCAAACAATTAACGACTGCAAAGCGGGGTCTTAGCATAAAAGATTGTAAGAGCCATCTAGCGATGGATTAAAAAAATGGGAACAGGTAATGGGTAATGGTAAATAAATCTCGTACTTGTCGCTGGTTGCTGTAGTCAAGTTACAATCCTCAAAATTCTACCACACCCACGTTTCTCAAAATATATTTTCTACAAGATAGCGTAACTAACTAAAGTGCAGGCATTAGGTATGTTGCACACAGTTTCGGTGAAACAATCATATTTTGAATACGCCTGATAACACAAGCGTGAAGTGGGTCAAAGTGAAAAATTACGCGTCCATCAAGAGTCCTCATAATGCAGCCCGTTATTACCGTTATTACATATTTCAATTTGACAAAATGGTGCTCTTCGAACTGGCTCTTAGAGGCACTGCTACAGAACTGCTGCAATAATAAGTGACTTATCTTATAAGGATTGTGTCACAGTGCTGCGGCTAATCGATGAGTCGTTGGCATACAACACTAATGTTATCTACAGTAACAGATTTGGTAAAAGTTAAATTATAAAAAAAAGAGCTCTGACGAATGGTACCTATGTTCATCTCCTTGCTGATCCCGAATCACAGACACAAAGCAAGATAAACAATGGGCTTAATACGAAGAAACTGTTCAGTCGCTACCTACAACACGGCCCCTAGTTTTCAAAACCTGATAAAGGAAATTAACGGACAGCAGAGAAAACAATCAGCGTTCTGTTCTTCATAGTGATCACAGAATTCAGTTTACGTCATTAATTGAAGACAAAATTAATAATTTACATTTTCATTTTTCGTTTGACAAGAAAAAATAAATAATACCTGTATCGGTTACCGAATAAACCGCTGCATATGGCTAAATACACAAAGTTGTCCAACATCCCATCGCCTCACAATATATTAACTAGTGCGCCGTGCAACTCTGGATGTCTGAACAACAGTGCATTGCTTCGACCGTTTATGCTCAGTAAACTGTCTCTGCGAATCGGTATGAGTGAATTAATTGGAACAAGGAGACCGAACTTCTCATCTCAGTAGGAGGGACAAATCATCGTCACGCATTTTACGAGACATTTCAGGCAGCCTTTTATGTTGGAAGTAATGTTGAATTTTCTCACGCGGTATGGAAAAATGTCGCCTTCATCGGAATTATTGTCTGCATATGAACAGCAGCAAATCATAATACATTTCAGCACCAGCCCCGCAGAGGAAATCTTTTAACTGGTGTTGATCCTACTGATACTATAACTGTTTTTTATAGACGAAGGGAAAAAACCTCATACTAACATGTCATGTAACTACAAGTAGAATGAAGAAAACGGTTTAACGTCCCGCCGATGATGAGGACGTTAAAGACGGAGAAGAAGCTCGGATGGGACAAGGATAGACAATGAAACGGGCGATGCTCATTTTAAAGGAATCCAGTTGAAACCTGAATGTCAATGAACGGATGAGGATATGAGCAGAGATCCTGAAATACGGGCGTTCTGTTTTACCACAGGCCACGTCATCCGGAAGAATCTGATGATAAACTAAAGTGTACAACATGTGGTACGACATAAATAAATTGTATAAACACAGATTCAGAATAAGATATTTTGAAAGTTGGAAGGCGCCGAGCAGGACATCATTACATGCATTTCACGCTTGTTACGACATTTCTACAGACCGAAAATCTCCTTCATAGGTATCAACATTGGTTCGGCAAACAAAGACCATTTCCAACCCAGATTGCTCGGTTCTTCCACGAAAACAAGAAAGCTTGATACAGTGTTCCTTGACTTCCGGATGGCGTCCGATACAGTTCCACACTGCCGCTTGATTAACAAGATACGAGCGAGCGGAATATTAGACCAGCTGTGTGATTATACCGAAGAGCTCTTAGTAAACGAAACACACCATATCATTCCAAAAGGAGAGAAATCTTCCAACCTAGGGTCCCCGCTAGCAGGTAGAAGTATCGTAACATGACTTGGCATGGACTCTGTAGCAATTCGGGATGTGTAGGGTTTCGCATTGTCCTGCTGGAATTGTCCAAGTCCGTCAGGATTCACAATGGACATGAATGGATGAAGGTGATCAGGCGGCACGCTTACGTACGTGTCACCTGTCAGAGTCGCATCTAGACGTATCAGGGGTCTCATATCACTCCAACTGCACACGCTACACACCATTACAGAGCCTCTACCAGCTTGAACGGTCCTCTGCTGCCATGCATGGTCCATGGATTGATGAGGTTGTCTCCATACCCGTACACGTCCATCCGCTCGATACAATTTGAAACTAGACTCGTGCGACCAGGCAACATGTTTCCAGTCAGCAACAGTTCAATGTCGGTGTTGATGGGGCCAGGTGACGCGTAAAGATTTGAGTCGTGCAGTCATAAAGAGTACACGAGTAGGCCTTCGGCTCCGAAAGCTCATATCGATGTTATTTCGTCGAATGGTTCGCATGCTGACACTTGTTGATGGCCCAGCATTTAAATCTGCAGCATTTTGCGGAAGGGTTACACTTCTGTCACGTTGAACGTTTCTCTTCAGTCGTCATTGGTCCCGTTCTTGCAGGATCTTTTTCCGGGCGCAGTAATGTCGGAGACTTGATATTTTACCGGATTCCTGATATTCACGGTACACTCGTGAAATGGTCGTACGGAAAAATCCCCACTTCCTCGCTGTCTCGGAGATGCTGTGTCCCATTGCTCGTGCACCGAGTATAAAACCACTCCACGAGTGTACTGTGAATATCAGGAATCCGGTAAAACGTCAAGTATCCGACATCACTGTGGCTGGGAAAAGATCCTACAAGAACGGGACCAACGTCGACTGAAGACAATCATTCAATGTGACAGAAGTGCATCCCTTCCGAAAATTGCTACAAATTTCAGTGCTGGGCCATCAACAAGTGTCAGCGTGCGAACCATTCAACGAAATAACATCGATATGAGCTTTCGGAGTCGAAGGCTCACTTGTGTACTCTTGACGACTGCACGACACAAATCTTTAGGCGTCGCCTGATCTCATAAACACCGACATTGCCTGGTCGGACGAGTCTCGTTTCAAACTGTATCGAGCGGATGGACGTGTACGGGTGTGGAGACAACATCATGAATCCATGGACCCTGCATGTTAGCAGGGGACTGTTCTATCTGGTGGAGACTCTGCATTGGTGTGGGGATTGTGCAGTTGGAGTGATGTGGGACCCCTGATACGTCTAGATACGACTCTGACAGGTGACATGTACGTAAGCATCCTGTCTCATCATCTGCATCCCATTCATGTCCATGTGCATTCTGACGGACTTGGGCAATCTCAGAAGCACAATGCTACACCTCACACGTCCAGAACTGCTACAGAGTGGCTCCAGGAACCTTCTTCTGGGTTTAAACACTTCCGCTGGTCACTAAACTCCCCAGACACGAACATTATTGAGCATATCTGGGATGTCTTGCAACGTGCTGTTCAGAAGACATCTCCATCACGTACTACTCTTACGGATTTATAGACAGCCCTGTAGGATTCATGGTGTCAATTCTCTCTAGCGCTACTCTAGACATCAGTCGAGTGCATGCCACGCCGTGTTGCGGCACTTCTGCGTGCTAGCGTGGGCCGTACACGTTATTAGGCAGGTGTACCATTTCCTTTGGCTCTTCAGTGTATATTCCCTCAAAAACAAAAGCTCGTATGAATTTGATTTTGTTTCCAACAGAATACTATAGATTTGTTCTCATATAATAAACCTTGTCTTATCTGGAATAGGTAGTGCGTCACTTACTCAAGGCATTTTTCCACAGAGACTGAAATATGCCATTGTTAAACCTCTCTACAAGAAAGATCTTAAGAGATATGTCAGCAACTGCCGACCTGTTTCATGACTGACGTAGTTTTTCAAAAATTTTGAGAAGGTGAGGAATTGTATAATATCTTTCCCTAAGTAACAGTAATATCATCACTGAATCACAGTTTGGATTTCAGAAGATTGCTCGACTGATAATGTCATTTATACATTCAGTCACCAAATTTTACAGGCATTAAATAGCAAAATGGCAGCCGCTGCTATTTTCAGTAATCTATCTGATGCACTATAATGTGTGAAACAAAATATCCTCCTAGATAAACGGAGGGTTTATGGAATTTAATATATGGCCAAGCAATGGATAATGTCGTATCTAAGCAAAAGAATGCAGGAAGTTATAGTCACTAACCAATGCAACCAGGGAAGATTCCTCTGACTAGGGAGAAATCACATAATAAGTTCCTCAAAGCTAAATCTTACGTTCACCGTTGTTCCTCATACATCTAAACGATCTCCCATCTAATATACAGCAAGCAGAATTAGTTCCTTTTGCGGATAACGCTAGTATTGTGATCGGTCTAAACATACACACAGCAACAGAAGAAATGATAAACAATGTACTTAACAAAGTTAGTGACTGGTTTCCTACGAATGTCCTCACTCTTAATTTTAAAAAGATATAACATAATTCAGTTCTGTACATCTAGAGATATTACAGCTATCATAAGAGTGACACGCGGAATGAAGTAAATATTAGGGCGGTAACTTCAAAAATTTTAGGTAGTCATATTATGAGAATTTGAACTGGAAAAAGCACATTTTAAAACTCTTAAAAAAACTTATTTCAGGCACATTTGAACTTAGAATCATTGCAAATATTAGGGACAGACAATCAAAAAGCTGAGATATTTAGCATATTTTCATTCAGTTATGCCGTATGGAACAATGTTCATCGGGAACTCATCTTTAAGAAAGAAAATCTTCATTGCTCAAAAAGTGCTTTAAGAATAATATGTGGTGCTCACCAATGACCATCTTGTAGACATCTGTTTAAGGAGTTGGACATTGTGACTACCACTTCACAGTATATTTATTCTACCACGAAGTTTGTTGTCCAATTCATTACACAATATTAAGGTTGTCTTTAGCAGAAAAAGCGATGTACACCTCTTCAAATAAAATTTCTGATCACTTACCCAGTGATATAAAATGTCTGACAGACAGAAAAGTAAAATTTGAGAACAAACTGAAAAAGTTTCTCGTTGGTATCTCCTTCTCTTCTGTAGAAGAATTGGTATTATTGTAATGGGCAAAATATAGGAATTACCAACTCACATCTATATCTTTAATAAAAATAAAATAGCTTATAAACGTTCAGCGTACAGCCATATTTACAAACTAATTTGCATTGTGAATATAAAATGACTTGTTCTACATAATTACGATTAATCATGCAAATGATCCATGGAACTAACTAACACACACACACACACACACACACACACACACACACACACACACAGAGAGAGAGAGAGAGAGAGAGAGAGAGAGAGAGAGAGAGAATGCTTACATAATGTGCATGATTCAAGGTTTAAATGCCTGAGATCTTATTTCTGTCGTTTAACATGCGTTTCTATAACATTTCTTCTTTCTACTGGTATTTCTATGGTAAGTTTTAATGTGGCTAGGACCACAATGCTCATGTTAATAATTAAAGAAACAGTTTTCACGAATAAAGAACCAGCACTATGGAAGAGACTCTCCTTTGTTTTATTAGTGACTGAATATGGGGCTGACTGGCTTTTCGCCCAATGTAACCCTATAATAAGCGACCAAAGAGTTATGTGTAGTTTGTGGCAGTGCTTGTTTTGGGCTGGAACAGTAGCGTCATGATTTACATCCATAAAACGGAAGTGGTCTCGGCTGAAGATGGGGAGTTGAAGGTTGAGACACGCAGAAAACGGTGCGGGTTAATCGAATAGCTGTTAGTGTGCGTGTGCAACATTTCTACCATACTCATTTGTACTAAAACATCAGTTTTACCATCTGTTTTTGTTTTGAAGTTGAAAATAGACACTTCTACAGTATTATACTAAGTACTTCATGTATTTTAGCCGTTCACTCCATAAAGAAGTGTAACCTCAGGCTAGACTACGAGACTGAATAATAAAAGATGAAAATATTACCCACGAAAATAGTTGATGTGTCCACCTACTTGTACTTAAATACATTAGTGGGAGCCCGTACTGACCTGGCATAGTAAATACTAACTTGCAGAAAAGTAGTGCTGCCGACCAGTTTCAATATCCTTGCCTTCTTGTGAAACAACATTGTGTGGCCTTGGCTGTGGTAGCGCACGAGTAGTTGAGCCTACAGAATATGTGCCACTATGGTAAATTTCTTCCTCTGTGGGTGACACGAATTATTTGTAACAGTTATTTAGTTGCAAGGAAGGAACGAAGGATAGAAAATAAAGAGGTAACGTCTCGTCGACAACGAAGTAATGAAAAATGGTCCGTTCATACAGTCTGCTGTGACAACCCGGATTTGCATTCATGTGCTTGGAAAGTACCCATCACCATATTGCGGCATTTATACCTTGGAATTTATTTGCCAATAGTGTAAGATGGTATGCGTTGCTTTAGCACATGTGTCGTAATTACATACCTTTGTTACGTATTAGAGATTTGTAACCGATGGATTTACACTCGTGCTCATAAATTAAGGATAATGCTGATACACGGTGAAACAACGCTCTGGTGGGCGGTTTGCGGGTTTAAATCACCTCGGGGTATGACCATGCGGTGCATTTGACCTGCGGTCGTCGCACGGTGGCGCTGGCAGCAGTCCACATACGCAGAGATGTGTTGGTGCATGTTAGAGTACGGTGCAGCGAGTAAGTGTGCAGACATTTTCACATGTGCTAATGGTGACTGTGTGTTGAAAATGGCTCAAAGAACACATATTGATGACGTTATGAGGGGTAGAATACTAGGGCGAATGGAGGCTGGTCGTAGCGCGGGCCTTCCGTGTGCCAGGAAGTGTAATATCAAGATTATGGAAACGATTCCAGCAGACAGAAAACGTGTCCAGGCGCTACAGTACCGTACGTGCACAGTGTACAACACCACAAGAAGACCGATATCTCACCATCAGTGCCTGCAGATGGCCACGGAGTACTGCAAGTAGCCTTGCTCTGGACCTTACCGCAGCCACTGGAACAGTTGTCTCCAGACACACAGTCTACTGACGACTGGACAGAAATGCAGCAAGGTGCATTCCATTCACCCCTAATCACAGGAGAGCCCGTAAAGCCTGGAGTCAAGAACACATTACATGGTCATTGGAACAGTTGTCCAAGGTTATGTTCAAGGACGAGTCCAGGTATTGTCTGAATAGTGATTCTCGCCGAGTTTTCATCTGGCGTCAACTAGCAACTAGATACCAACCCCTTAATTTTCTTGAAAGGGACCTGTATGGAGGTCGTGGTTTGATGGTGTGGGGTGGGATTATGATTGGTGCACGTACACCCCTGCATGTCTTTGACTGAGGAACTGTAACAGGTCAAGTGTATCGGGACGTCATTTTTCACCAGTATGTCCGCCTTTTCAGGGGTGCAGTGGGTCCCACCTTCCTCCTCATTAATGATAATGCACGGTCCCACCGAGCTGCCGTCGTGGAGGAGTACCTTGAAACAGAAGATATCAGGCGAATGGAGTGGCCTGCCTGTTCTCCTGACCTAAACCCCATCGAGCACGTCTGGAATGCTCTCGATTGACGTATCGCTGCACGTCTTCAAACCCCTAGGACACTTTAGGAGCTCCGATAGGCACTGGTGCAAGAATGGGAGGCTATAGCCCAGCAGCTGCTCGACCACCTGATCCTTAGTATGCCAACCCATTGTGCGGCCCGTGTACGTGTGCATGGTGATCATATCCCATACTGATGTCGGGGTACATACGCAGGAAACAGTGGTGTTGTGTAGCACATGTGTTTCGGGACGGTTTTCTCAACTTACCACCAATACCGTGGACTTACAGATCTGTGGCGTGTGTGTTCCCTACGTGCTTATGCTATTAGCGCCAGTTTTGTGTAGTGCCACGTTGCGTGGTACCACATTCTGCAATTATCCCTAATTTATGAGCATGAGTGTAGAAGCAGGTGATAAAAAATTCAGCTGATGCGAGTAGACGAATTTTGACACAACCGTCAGCAAACCGATCAACAGTCGGAAATGTATCTTCTCCACAATATGACGAATAAAGTCATTTTCCAATACTGCTTTCTAGCCGGAAATAACGCAGGTTTTACTCATTAGTGTACCACTGGATAATCTACATTCACGCATTAGAGAAATCATTTAAAATATAATTCTAATTTCAATATAGAAGTAAATGAGTAGGTTCGTAGCTGAATTACAAGACTAGTGACGCAATTAAATTGAAACTGGCAATGCGTACTTCGAAATTACGAATTAGTAGAATTTAGATGAAATGTTTCAACTTATTATTTTGTCATAGACTATCTTCTCGTTTCAATGTGCTATCCGCCCGGCGATCCGCCATTAGACAACAAAGACGTGTACTGCGGTGCGGGCTGCCGTCTTTTGATATGGCTGGCGAAACCACCGCAGAAGAAGCTGGATAAACAATACTATCACAATATAAGCACACCCAGTTTGTTGCCAACGCATCTCCGGCAGTCGCCACGGTAATATGCAGTAGCGCCAGCGTAATCGCTACAGACGCGAGAGTCGTTGCAATTAGCGGCGCCATTGGAACGGCCAATTCTTTTTCCGCAGATCACGTGCCAGCGCGGATCGCCGTGGCATCATTCTTCCGCCGGGCGGCTTTAGAGGTCTCCACCCAGCCGACCACAGACAGTTCGCATTGGGAGTCCGTTCGGGCCAAGCGGCGCCAGCAGTCTCCTAGCCGCGCTCCGAGTCTACACACTGCGCCTCGTTCGAGATCTCAGGGACGTCGGTCGCATCGTGCGGCCCGTCAGTGCGCGACTTGCCGTCAGTCGCGGCCTAAGCAGGCCGCACCCGATGGAGCCACCTCTCCGCAGCAGCCACAGTGCCTCCGGCTCGCCGGGACCTGTCTTCTGAAACGTGCTCGAGCCCTGCCACTCTCCATTGACACATTCGCACCGACGTCGCCCTTTAGAGGACTTCCCAAGAGCTACGTCAGTGGCTACCGGTGCACTAGAAATAAGTAATGCTGTTTCAAGTCCGAATGACTGTTTTGTTGTATTCTATTATCGACGCTAAATAAAGTTCGTTTATGCTTGCTAACTGGGCCACGTTAAATGGCGTGGCCCCTCGGGCCACGACACAAATACCAATATATTTTAAAGGAAACCGGTATTTTTGTTCTTTTTAATTTGACTAGTTGACGCCGAAAGCTATCATTGCTATTAGGTAATAATCGAATGTTGGTATCAATATCAACGTAAATCTTCGTTACACATATCGCTCTAACTTTTTTTTTTGTCTTCGCTTCCTACACTGAAGAGCCAAAGAAACTGGTACACCTGCCTAATATCGTGTAGGGCCACCGCTAGCACGAAGAAGTGCAGCAGCATGGCGTGGAATGGACTCGACTAATGTCTGGGTTAGTGCTGGAGGGAACTGACACCATGAACCCTACAGGGCTGTCCATAAATCCGTAAGAGTGCGAGGGTGTGGAGGTCTCGTCTGAACAGAATGTTGCAAGGCATCCCAGATGTGTTCAATAACGTTCATGACTGGAGTGTTTGGTGGCCAGCGTAAGTGTTTAAACTCCGAAGAGTGTTCCTGGAGCCACTCTGTAGCAATTCTGGACGTGTGGGGTGTCACATCGTCTTTCTGGAATTGCCCATCCGAATACACAATGCACTTGATTGGATGCAGGTGATCAGACAAGATGCTTTCGTACGTGTCACCTGTAAGAGTCGCATCTAGACGTATTAGAGGTCCCACATCACTGCAACTGCACACGACCCACACCATTACATTGAAAATGCACACCATTACAGAGCCTCCATCAGCTTGGACAGTCCCCTGCTGATATGCAGGGTTCATGGATTTATGAAGTTGTCTCTATAACCGTACACGTCCATCGGCTCGATAGAACTTGAAACGAGACTCGTCCGACCAGGCAACATGTTTCCAGTCATCAACAGTCGAATTTCGGTGTTGACGGGTCCGGCGAAGCGTGAAGCTTTGTGTCGTGAAGTCATCAAGGATACACGAGTGGGCCTTCTGCTCCGAAAGCCCATATCGATGATGTTTCGTTGAATGGTTCGCAGGCTGACACTTGGTGATGGCCTAGCACTAAAGTCTGCAGCAATTTGCTGAAGGATTGCACTTCTGTCACGTTGAACGATTCTCTTCAGTCGTCGTTGGTCCCGTTCTTGCAGGATGTTTTTCCGGCCGCAGCGATGTTGGAGATTTGATGTTTTACCGGATTCCTGATATTCACGATACACTCGTGATATGGTTGTACATGAAAATCCCCGCTGCGTCACAACCTCGGAAATGTGTCCTATCGCTCGTGCGCCAACTATAAAACAATGTTCTAATTCACTTAAGTCTAGATCATCTGCCATTGTAGCAGCAGTAACCTATCTAACAACTGCGCCAGGCGCTTGTTGTCTTATATAGGCGCTGCCGACCACAGCGCCGTATTCTACCCGTTTTCATATCTCTGTATTTAAACACGAATACTATACCAGTTTCTTTGATGCTTCAGTGGTATTTCCCTACAGTGCTACAGGATGTCCATGTAAAAGTAAAAACTACCTGATCCTCCTGACAGTGAACGGGTAAGGATTATGTGAAGTACATCATGTACCATAAAATTAAACGGCCTGGTTTCAGGCATTTTACGTGATTCCCTACTATGTCGCCGCTAGCACCGCTAGACGTTACACGATAGACGTGGTAGTGGCAATGGATACAGAGGAGCTTACCACCGTTAGGACTTTCTCTGAAAGACTGCAGTCATTTTACCAAGACTTGAAACTAATACCACTGACAGCGGCGGGGACTCTGTCGTGTTAACAAAACGAAACTGAAAGAAGTGTAGCACTCCCCGCTGAAGCTGAACACATTTTATCTCATTAAACTATTCTGCTGGCCATTAAAATTTCAACACCATGAACGTAACTTCCAATAAACGCCAAAGTGTTTCGACATACAAATAATTTGTATTTCAGCGGAACCGCGCAAAGCAGGTAAAGAGTAACGCCACCTACCTTCTGTATACATGGAAAGGTTATACAGAATCATCGAGTCATCGCTTCTGAATGTTGGTTCTTTCTTAGAAGATCATGTTACGACTCGTGAATAAGGAAGGAGCTGCTACCGGAACATGTCGAAATTCGAGCTATGGCCTACTGAGACTGCGGTTTATCTTTCCGAGATATTGTTGCTTGCATTGGTCGCGATCCGTCGACATCATTGCGGTTATGTAATCGATGGGTTGAGCAGGACCATCCTGAACACCATGCACTTTGTCAGAGACCCCAAAGAACTAGTGGCTGAGAGGACAGACATATTGTTCAATCAGTAGTGCAGGATCATACAGCCACATCAGGTACCTTCGGCAAGGAATTTGTATCAACACAAGTGACTGTACGGACAGTGCGGCTATGTCCGAAGCTCCAAACACTGTGAGCATGGCGGGGATTGTCATTCCAGACGTGTGGCGCGACTCCTCTGTCCAGTGTTGTCATTCGTCGTAATACTGTCGGCGGCCCTCTCTTTGATTGCACGAGTCAAGGAAGAAACAGTAACAATGTCGCATCTCCTTCTCAGACGATCTTATCACTAACCATCAACGTTCACTTGCGATTTCCGAGTGAGCAAACCGCTGCATCATCTTGCATTATACGAGTATACCGAATGTAGATGTAGTTACCTCTACCTATTCTGTGCGGTTGCGCCGAAACTCTAAACTCTGTGTATTCAAGCTTGCAGTACACAGCGTACACTCGGGAACACTGAAACGCTACGCACCCAGATGGAAGAAAAGTACAAACGCGAACCTTCGGAAGAAGTGCAAATTGGAAATTTGTGGTGAGTTCTATGGGACCAAACTGCTTAGGTCGTCGGCCCCTAGGCTTAACCATTGATTAATCTAACTTTAACTAACTTACACTAAGGACAACACACACACCCATGCTCGAGGGAGGACTCGAACCTCCGAAGCGGGGGAAGTTGTGCGGTGAGATACGATATGCAAATGATCCAAGTTCGATGACAAAGCGCTTGCTCACAGACCCTGCAGTGGTACTGCAATCGAGCAGGAGATACTTTAAACGCGGCATAGTGGACGAGTCACACATACACTCCTGGAAATTGAAATAAGAACACCGTGAATTCATTGTCCCAGGAAGGGGAAACTTTATTGACACATTCCTGGGGTCAGATACATCACATGATCACACTGACAGAACCACAGGCACATAGACACAGGCAACAGAGCATGCACAATGTCGGCACTAGTACAGTGTATATCCACCTTTCGCAGCAATGCAGGCTGCTATTCTCCCATGGAGATGATCGTAGAGATGCTGGATGTAGTCCTGTGGAACGGCTTGGCAGGCCATTTCCACCTGGTGCCTCAGTTGGACCAGCGTTCGTGCTGGACGTGCAGACCGCGTGAGACGACGCTTCATCCAGTCCCAAACATGCTCAATGGGGGACAGATCCGGAGATCTTGCTGGCCAGGGTAGTTGACTTACACCTTCTAGAGCACGTTGGGTGGCACGGGATACATGCGGACGTGCATTGTCCTGTTGGAACAGCAAGTTCCCTTGCCGGTCTAGGAATGGTAGAACGATGGGTTCGATGACTGTTTGGATGTACCGTGCACTATTCAGTGTCCCCTCGACGATCACCAGTGGTGTACGGCCAGTGTAGGAGATCGCTCCCCACACCATGATGCCGGGTGTTGGCCCTGTGTGCCTCGGTCGTATGCAGTCCTGATTGTGGCGCTCACCTGCACGGCGCCAAACACGCATACGACCATCATTGGCACCAAGGCAGAAGCGACTCTCATCGCTGAAGACGACACGTCTCCATTCGTCCCTCCATTCACGCCTGTCGCGACACCACTGGAGGCGGGCTGCACGATGTTGGGGCGTGAGCGGAAGACGGCCTAACGGTGTGCGGGACCGTAGCCCAGCTTCATGGAGACGGTTGCGAATGGTCCTCGCCGATACCCCAGGAGCAACAGTGTCCCTAATTTGCTGGGAAGTGGCGGTGCGGTCCGCTACGGCACTGCGTAGGATCCTACGGTCTTGGCGTGCATCTGTGCGTCGCTGCGGTCCGGTCCCAGGTCGACGGGCACGTGCACCTTCCACCGACCACTGGCGACAACATCGATGTACTGTACTGTGGAGACCTCACGCCCCACGTGTTGAGCAATTCGGCGGTACGTCCACCCGGCCTCCCGCATGCCCACTATACGCCCTCGCTCAAAGTCCGTCAACTGCACATACGGTTCACGTCCACGCTGTCGCGGCATGCTACCAGTGTTAAAGACTGCGATGGAGCTCCGTATGCCACGGCAAACTGGCTGACACTGACGGCGGCGGTGCACAAATGCTGCGCAGCTAGCGCCATTCGACGGCCAACACCGCGGTTCCTGGTGTGTCCGCTGTGCCGTGCGTGTGATCATTGTTTGTACAGCCCTCTCGCAGTGTCCGGAGCAAGTATGGTGGGTCTGACACACCGGTGTCAATCTGTTCTTTTTTCCATTTCCAGGAGTGTATGTCGGTCACACCCCAACTAGAGGATGACGTTAGTAGGCGTAGAATGCCAGCTAGATGCATTAGATGACATTTCTCACAGTCGATCCAGTTTGAGAGCGGCCTAATCACTGCAGTGAAAACCGCAGACCCGTAGACACGCCAGGTAGCTCACTATGTCGGTTGTTCTGACTCTTCCATCAGACGATGTTGGGAGCAGTCGACATGTGATGGCATTCACTTCCGACGTACTGGGCCTGGAGCGACCAGGAAGACGACGAGACGAGAGAATCGAAGTATCTTGCGGCAAACAATCAGGGCTCCTTCAGTGACTCGCTCCATGATACAAGCGGATGCAGGGGTGCCAGTTGTCCCTAAAACAACTTCGAGACGCCTTGAGGATGCGAATTTGCAATCCAGACGCCCTTGGGTACTGCCAACAACACCGAGACATCGGCGACTCCCTCCACACTGGTGTCAAGCCTGAACGATGCGGAATGTCACAGATTGTCAAAACGTGCTGCTTAGTGATGAATCCCGATGGGAGGAATGATAACAGCATACGGGTGTGGAGGGAGCCTGGTGTACAGTGCAATTCCACCCACGCTGTCGCATGCCACACCGCCCGCACTGGCGACATAACAAAATAGGGATGTCATAGGCTATGATAGCTGTCCCCTCTAACTGTGGTACATGAAACTTTAACGGGGCAGCTTTTCGTTGATGACATTCCGGAACCCCATGTGGGACCTTTCCTACATTGTCTGACATCGGCAGTTTTCCAGCAAGATAACTCTAGTCTGCCTAGAGCTCCAGCTTCCTAGGCCGTGTTCCGACTCTTCCACAGCCAGCATGCTCTCCGGACCTCTTCCCTATAGAGCATGTGTGGGGTGAGTTGAAACGCCAGATGCCGCTGTGTCACTGCGTACATGATTTGTAGGTAGCTGTTCAACATTTCTGGGCCAGTCTGCCTCAGGACAAGATCAGACGTTTAATCAACTCGATGCCGGACCTGCTGCGGCATGTCTTGCAGCAAAAGGTGGTCCTCCACGTTATTGATGTTGTTCTGTGTTTGTCTGCCTGTACTCTCTGTACTTGTTTACATGTTTTGATTTTGGGGTCAAGTAAATCATCTGTATACTATAATAAATTTCATTTCGATCCAGTACTCCCCTCTTTGTGTACTACTTTCAATTGTTCAAATGTGTGTGAAATCTTATGGGACTTAACTGCTAAGGTCATCAGTCCCTAAGCTTACACACTACTTAACATACATTATCCTAAGGACAAACACACACACACCCCATGCCCGAGGGAGGACTCGAACCTCCGCCGGGACCAGCCGCACAGTCCATGACTGCAGCGCCCTAAACCGCTCGGCTAATCCCGCGCGGCTATTTTCAATTCTCCTGAGAATATAATGTAATGCATGGAGATGGACCTTGTGCGGAAGTGTAGCATTACAATTCGCAACCGTTCTTAGGCTCCCCCTACTGGCTGAAGATACCCAAACTAATTTCGTCACGGCACCAGCAATTCACACGCACAGAGTGGCAGATTTTGAGAAGGACACCGAGTTCCCCTCCGTTACGCTACAATACATTCGCGTGAAACAGCACTGCGATACTCGCATAGAGCGATGAACTGGCGCCTACAGATTCCTTGCGCAGGCGCCTAGAGACCCTGGGAAGGAACGCTGCCGGCCGAAGTGGCCGTGCGGTTAAAGGCGCTGCAGTCTGGAACCGCAAGACCGCTACGGTCGCAGGTTCGAATCCTGCCTCGGGCATGGATGTTTGTGATGTCCTTAGGTTAGTTAGGTTTAACTAGTTCTAAGTTGTAGGGGACTAATGACCTCAGCAGTTGAGTCCCATAGTACTCAGAGCCATTTGAACCATTTTTTTTTTTTTTGAAGGAACGCTAATTTTGAAGTGTACAGAATGTGAAACGCTTCCACGGCATATCGCTGACGAAAACCAAGAGGAAAATCGATAAAAGAAAGGTATAATAGCGGAAATCATGTACTCAGTCAATCGGGACAACGCTCACCTTAATCATACTCTTACATGATGAATGGGACCGGAAATGAAAATTTTTAAGGACATGGAAAATTATATTCAAGGCCATTATAATTCTTGGAGTGGAAGAATCTTTTATCTGAGCTGAGTGTTATGCTTCGGAGACGAACCACTAGGACGAGCTGACTGCTATCTCCGTAGCACAACAGCCACGGACCAGAGGGGGGCGACCCAGGTCGGCCGAGAAGCAGGAGCCACGCTTAATGAGGCGGAGCTGGTTTGCGGACCTTGTCGGTAGTCGCCACAGCAATAGAATTCCTCACGCGAACCGAACAACGCAATGCACTCCCCTGGTTCCGACTTAGTTCATTCCACCCTGAGATTCTTATTATTTTGTTTAATTAACTATTTATGAAGTTATACAGAGTGAATTTTACCCGTTTTACCTGTAAGTTGAAAGTTTCTTCATACACCTCACTAAATCTCTAATAAAAATGTTGATCTAGCATTAAATCTAGGTCTGGCGCATGCGGGAGGAAGTGAAAAGAGTTTGTGGTTTACGATAAGCGCGTGACAGTTTTATTTCTGCTGAGGTAACGAAGAAGCTTTACGTTTTTGGTCCACAACGTGGGGCCTGATGTATCATAGACATCATGTTCCATTACTATACTGAGAACCTCGCTGACATCAAGGCACACATCTACCAGACTATCAACCAAAGACATTGTGGTGTTTGCCAACATCAAGAGAAAGAATTGCGCTTTCATACGGCCAAGGCTGCGATCACAGTGGTGCCGATATCGGGGCATTCTGCTGACGATCGCCATCGGCCGAAGACGCCTCATCTTTTCAAGTCAGTACACCAGTGCATCGGTGCGACCGATCCCAAAGCCCGAACGTACTGACGTCAGAAGACGATCGGCGGAATTTAAATGCTTTCGTTCTCTTCGGTCAAATCGGGCGACGTTCACTCACAGAAAACGTGAACTGTGAAAAGTTTCTCAGTTTAGTATGAGAAAGAAGGAGATAGTGGCATCCGGAGGGCGAGAAATGGAAACAGAGGTATGGTTCGGAATTTACTGTCTGGGCCGTTACTTTCATGGAAACGACAATTTCCGAACAAGTTAAAAATTTAATAATAATTAATTGAACGTTACTTTATATTACACTATGACTGCTCTGTGGCTGTCTAACAGTTTCAACCTGATGTCTGTATTTGTATAATGTCTCCTGCTATACGTGCAAAAACCGTACCGAAAATTATAGACATAGAATGTAAATTAATTCTGTATTGTAATTCCGTCACAGTTGGGTTTTATTAACATGTCGACTAGTTTCATTTTCAAGCCAGGCCCATAAAGTTAAAATACAAAACATTTATAAGAACACGAGAATAAAATTTATAAAAGAAAGTATCGTTTTAAGATTTCAGTAGTTGTTCACTGATCTGTAAAATACCTGCACTAATAGTGCTTGGTTAGGCGACAATAAGTTCACACGTAGGTAATACATACATGGTACGTAGTCACATGGAACGTCAACCAAATTCGTAATATAGGGGTATCATGGAGTGCAGTTGAACTAATCTAAGAACTAGCGCTAGAGACAGTTCCATATGCACACATCTGATGTTGCTAGTGTCCAGTTTGGTATTCATGCTCGCGCCTACAGCCAACGGCGCGTCCCATCTCAAATCCGGACTGTTCATGCGCATCTTTATATAGCGCGTCACATATCTTACATTACAAATATCAAATCATAATGTTTGCTCCATTATCAAAACTTACAGTTGTCTGTACATATTAAGAAACAATTATGCAACATTAGCATTAACCACTCCACTTTAACACAATTGCTATTACATACTTTACACTGACATTTACTTATCACTAGCAGTTAATTCGTTAAAACGACGAAATTTTATTGAAGACTTGGACTTCAGCGTTTATATCCTTACATCAGAGTTATGCAAATAAGGAGTTTGACATAGCCGTCACTCTTTAAAGAGGAACACCGGTCTAACACATTAATTGTTTGCTGTATGTTAATGCCGGCTGCCCGACAGATCGGAGCATCCTGTTTGTAAAGCGACCTGTGTTCATGTTTTTGGATGTCCCATTAAAAGAAAAAAGAGTTTTCAGACCCTCTTGTTTAGACGCTAAGGTATAACCCCTGGTTTGTAGTACAAAAAAAAAAAAAATGGTTCAAATGGCTCTGAGCACTATGAGACATAACTTCTGAGGTCATTAGAACTACTTAAACCTAACTAACCTAAGGACATCACATACATCCATGCCCGAGGCAGGATTCGAACCTGCGACCGTAGCGGTCGCGCGGTTCCAGACTGTAGCGCCTAGAACCGATTGGCCACTCTGGCCGGCCCCTTTGTAGTACACAAAAAATGGTTCAAATGGCTCTTAGAACTATGGGACTTAACATCTATGGTCATCAATCCCCTAGTACTTAGAACTACGTAAACCTAACTAACCTAAGGACATCACACAACACCCTGTAGTACACAATACGATTACAGTATGGACGCGTTACGTCATCAAAGTAATAAAGTACTTTCGAACTGTACTCACGCTATCCTAACCAAGCACTGTCGGTCATGCATTCAGTGGACAACTGCTGAAATCTTAAGAGCTGTATTTTGTTTTCCAAATTTCCATTTTTGTGTTCTTATAAATGTTCGCCACTTTAAAAGGCATGGCTTGAAAGTGATCTTGGTGATTCTAAACAAGTCACCAGCTGGATAAAACGCAACTGTGACGGAAATACATTAAAGCATTTGTTGTCCAAGTTGCTGGTTCTGCCCTCACTTCATGCTGGAAGTATGCAGGCAGAATATAAATCCAAAAAGTTATAGATTTAAGTGAGAAAGGCGGCATATGTCAATTTAGATGCTTAAAGTTACCGTAGTGGATCTGTTCCTGGTCGTGGCAGGTAGGCGTTAACTGCCTGTTAATTATTATTACTGCTTGCTGGTGTTTCTATGCCAGCAGTGTGCCGATTTTGTTATATGAAGTGGTTTTACAAATGTGATGTCTGTTCTTCCATTTTTCAGTGTTTCCGGGTGTTAAAACTATCTTCTTCTAAAATTCATGTTTGTCTTTGACACATATACTGAATGACAGCTGTTAACTGCCATATATCTCTTTTGCTGAATTGTGCGGCGTGTTGGTAAACTTTCTTTTCATTATCACCGTGAATTAACTGGAATATGTACCAGGGCGGTACTAGATTCATCTCAAAACTCGCCACGTTCATTTCGAGACAGATGTAGCTCAATCACATACATTCGATAAAAGCCGCACTGGAGTACTCGTCTCCACGCTCAGGGGCGTCGTGGCTTTCATTTCGGAGCGGATTCTAATCTCCTTGATAATGCCAAAAACCGATGGAGATCGGATCACACCTGCGCTCTACCAAAACTACGGTTCGGTAGTTTTGGCGTACTATCTAAATGACGTAGTAAATGGTAGAATTGACGGTAGTATTGGTAGCATTGGTGGGGAGAGAAACATAAATGAAGGTGTGAGGAGAAATTGGGAGCCGACGATTTATCTTTGTTTATTTTCATATTAACAGAATCTTCCGTCGGTTCTTGGTAGAACAACATTATAACAATAAATGAAAAGCACCAGTTTGCTTTTGTTCTACAATATTACTTTTATTGCTAACCGGTTTTCGGCTTACAAGGCCATCTTCAGACATTTACTGAGCAAATTTGTTTATTTTGTTTGTTTTGCACATAACTAAAACCGCACATCATTCAGTGTTACTCCACTGTGTATTTTATATTAAATAATAGGAATGGACAGTGTCTTGAAAGGAGGATATAAGATGAACATCAACAAAAGCAAAACGAGGATAATGGAATGTGGTCGAATTAAGTCGGGTGATGCTGAGGGAATTAGATTAGGAAATGAGACACTTAAAGTAGTAAAGGAGTTTTGCTATTTGGGGAGCAAAATAACTGATGATGGTCGAAGTAGAGAGGATATAAAATGTAGACTGGCAATGGCAAGGAAAGCGTTTCTGAAGAAGAGAAATTTGTTAACATCGAGTATAGATTTAAGTGTCAGGAAGTCGTTTCTGAAAGTATTTGTATGGAGTGTAGCCATGTATGGAAGTGAAGCATGGACGATAAATAGTTTGGACAAGAAGAGAATAGAAGCTTTCGAAATGTGGTGCTACAGATGAATGCTGAAGATTAGATAGGTAGATCACATAACTAATGATGAAGTATTGAAAAGAATTGGGGAGAAGAGGAGTATGTGGCACAACTTGACAAAAAGGAGGGACCGGTTAGCAGGACATGTTCTGAGGCATCAAGGGATCACAAATTTAGCATTGGAGGGCAGCGTGGAGGGTAAAAATCGTAGAGGGAGACCAAGAGATGAATACACTAAGCAGATTCAGAAGGATGTAGGTTGCAGCAAGTACTAGGAGATGATGAAGCTTGCACAGGGTAGGGTAGCATGGAGAGCTGCATCAAACCAGTCTCAGGACTGAACAACACAACAACAACAACAACAACAATAGGGATTAGTTGATAGCATAACTTCTGCGCTTTTATGTAACGAAAGCAACTACTTTTGATGCAAGTACAGTTTACACGCATAAACATAAAAAAAATATTTAATTACTGTCATTATTTTGTACTCAGTAGAAGCTTCTTATCACGATCAGAGGTAATAATCTCCTGTTATTAATGCGGAAGTTTTATATGAATAACAGAAACATGTTTTATACGAGTTCGGCGAAGTATTAAAGCATATTTCATATATTTTTGTCTTATATTTTCTTTCGTTTTGTATTTGTGTTGGGGAAATTGCGCTCTCTAGCGCTATCTGATAAATCTGTATTGTTTTCTTTATTTTTAATTCAACATCCATCTGTTTCATGTTATGAATCAAAAATTTTCGAATAAAAACTGAATGAAACACTGACAAGTCAATTTTTCTGTAAATGTTGTTTATTTTTAAGCAACAGACAGGTGGATAGCTACGTAAAAGAAAAATGTTCCGTAGGTTAGGCGGTCCTTTCTGTTCCCTTGCTCAGTTTCTTCACGGTTTAACGGTTCCGATTTTTAAGGGAAACTGGTAAACATGATCGTATACATAAAGAAAGTGACCTTTGTGAGGTGACGCCCAAAAAGATATGCACCACACCGTATAGGTAGCGGGAGTACGACGTTAACTGACCAAATCCCCAAGGAAAACCGTAGCCTCCTCTTATTTATGGTAGTCTACGGTAGTTTTAGAACTCTAGATCGAAGCAATGTGAACAAGCTGCCAGCCGATGTTATCTGGCGACGGCGTCTGTCGACCGTTGTCGGTGCCACTGTGACCACAGCCTAAGACGGGAACTCCGTCGCCAGAAACGAAACAGCCTCATCTAGATCTCGCCGCACTCGGGTTTGCAATAATGAGCGGCGCAGCGATCTGTTGTAGTTATCTGGCCGTGGTAAACTCTGGTTCCTTGCCAGCCTGAGGACGGGTTGTGGGTGCCGGAACGCTGGCTGTTGAGTGCGAAGCGGCGGCTGAGAGGAGGAGCCGTATTGATGTTTTAGTTAGCGGCGCGTGTCTTATTCATGGCAGCCGGCCTCACCGGCATTCAGCCGGCGAGCGCTGCAGTATCGATTACCGGCGCGCTCGATCCTCGCTCCCAGCATGCATACGCGGTCGCCGCCGCGGCCACAGCCAGCGCGCCCATCCTGCTCCCCCTGTGTGTGTGCGTGGTATAGCAGTGGACGGAGACTGCACTGCTGCGGATCCAGGGAGTAACAACAGTAGCAGTGATCTATTCCCTCCGGCGGCTGGTAATGTGAGTGTCGGTCTCATAATAATCGAATATTTACATCTACATACGTACTCCGCAGACCACCGTACGGTGCGTAAAGAACGATACAGGCCGTACGGTGCTTCCCCCGTACCACTGCCAGTCATTTTGTTTCCTATTTCAGTTACAGATAGAGCGAGGGCAAAACGACTGTCTCTATGCCTCCGTGTGAGCCCTAAATTTCTCGTATCTTATGCTCTAGGTTCATACACGAAATGTATGATGGCGGCAGTAGAATCGTTCTGCAATCAGTTTCAAATCCTGGTTGCCTTCCCTCCAAGGATTTCCAATCAGTCCCCGAACCATCTCCGTAACACTTGTGTGTTTTCGACCCGACTGGTAACAGATTTACCAGCCAAAATCAGAATTACTCCCATATTTCGGTTAATTCGACCTGTTACGAATCCCAAACACTACAGCAGTACTCAAGAATAGGTCTCACTATCGTCATATATGCGGTCTCCTTTACAGATGAAACCACAGTTCCCCAAAATTCTCCCAGTAAACCTAAATCGATCATTCCCCTTTCCTTCCACAATTCTCATATGTTTCCAGAATGAGATTTTCACAATGAAGCGGAGTGTACGCTGATATGAAACTTCCTGGCAGATTAAAACTGTGTGCTGGACCAAGACTCGAACTTGGAACCTTTGCCATTCGCAGGCAAGCGCAGGAGAGCTTCTGTAAAGTTTGAAAGGTAGGAGACGAGGTACCGGCAGAAATGAAGCTGTGAGAACGGGGCGTGAGTCGTGCTTGGGTAGCTCAGCTGGTAGAGCACTTGCCCGCGATACTCAAAGGTTCCAAGTTCGAATCTCGGTCCGGCACACAGTTTTAATCTGCCAGGAAGTTTTAATTCTCATACGCTCGATCAATTTCTTATCGCCTTAGAGCGTTATGCCCCCATATTTAAACGACGTTACTGTGTCATGCAGGACGATACAAATGCTGTGTCTGAACGTTACGGGTTTGTTTAGCCTACTCATTCGCATTAACTAACGATTTCTACATGTAGGCCTACCTGTCATTCATCACACCGACTAGGAATTTTGTTCAAATGGTTCAAATGGCTCTGAGCACTATGGGACTTAACAGTAGAGGTCATCAGTCCCCTAGAACTTAGAACTACTTAAACCTAACTAACCTAAGGACATCACACACATCCATGCCCGAGGCAGGATTCGAACCTGCGACCGTAGCGGTCGCGCGGTTCCAGACTGAAGCGCCTTTAACCGCTTGGCCACACCGGCCGGCTAGGAATTTTGTCGAAGTCATCTTGTGTCCTCGTACACCCAGCAGATCATTTACGTGTATTGATCGTGAGGAATATTAAGCAGCCGGCAGTTGTGGCCGAGTGGTTCTAGGCGCTTCAGTCCGGAACCGCGCGACTGCTACGGTCGCAGGTTCGAATCCTGCCTCGGGCATGGATGTGTATGATGTCCTTAGGTTAGTTAGGTTTAAGTAGTTCTAAGTTCTAGGGGACTGATGACCTGAGATGTTAAGTCCCATAGTGCTCAGAGCCATTTGAACCATTTCAATATCAAGCAAACACGTACTTCTAAATGAAATAAGTGAGTTTTTCTCGATTACATCATACTCATAAGCACAACCTCCAGGAATGTCCAGTCGAATAGCGAGTGGTCTGATTGTTATCCGACGATCATCTCGAATGAAAGTGTCCGCACGTTCAAACATTGCAGAAGTCACAGCTTTATGCAGCCGGCCGGCAGGCGGGATATCGGACGGGTTTGCGCGACATTGTTTCGATGATGCCACACGCCACGCCCAACGACTCACCGCCGTTTTATTCATTTTCAAGTGCCCGTAGACATTCTGCAAACGCCTATGAATGTCTGCATGCTCTGGTTCTCCTCCGAAAGAGTCTCAATGACACTTCCCTACTTGGAACGCACCTCTGCTGCAGAACCCGTTTTGATGGTTATGTACAGCGCCATCATCTATCGGAACTTCGTGAAACTATAGGGGCTAAAGTGGAAGTATTCTACGATGCCCCACAACAAATTTCGCATTTGTTTGAATCGAAATCGGCGGGGGGAAAATCATGTTGCATTGTTTATTGAATACTCCTCGTACACTGGTACACGTACAAGATCCAGGCGGTGCGGCACCTGAGACCTCGGGATCCGCAGCAATGTTCTGAATTTGCTATTAGTTTCTGGCACAGATCGAAGCTGATGACATGTGGCTGGGCAATATTCTGTGTGGTGACAGGGCCTATTTTACACTTCAGGATGCACGGAATAAACAGAACTGCCGAATTTGGTGTTCTGTTAATCTACAAGTTGTACATGAGGAGCCATTGCACTCGCCATAAATGACTGCGAGGTGTCAATACACAAGCATCATTATTCTCGGTCGGTTCATCTTTGAAGAGAATACATCCAGAAGGCCGTTCAAGTGTACTGAGATGTATGCACGTTATCGAGCCCTCCTTTGATGCCGGCCGCGGTGACCGTGCGGTTCTAAGCGCTCCAGTCCGGAGCCGCACTGCTGCTACGCTCGCAGGTTCGAATCCTGCCTCGGGCATGGGTGTGTGTGATGACCTTAGGTTAGTTAGGTTTGAGTAGTTCTAAGTTCTAGGGGACTGATGACCACAGCAGTTGAGTCCCATAGTGCTCAGAGCCATTTGAACCATTTGAGCCTCCTTTTATAGCATTTGATTCCTGCTTTGGAAGAGCGCACTAAGTGGAAACCACTGTTTTTATGCAGGATGGGGAAAAATCTCACGTCGTTCGTCCAGTGAAACATCTACTTAATGTAACCTTCCACGAACGTGTTATTTTCAGAGGTTTTCCAGATGCATGGCCTGCAAGATCACCTGTTCTGAATTCAAGTGACTTTTGGCTCTATGGTATGTAAAAGAACGCGTTTATCAGGGACATGTTCGGTCTTTCCTTGATCTGAAGGCCAGTACACAGGAACACTTTGCTCAGATCACATCGAAGATGCTGGGAGCAACTGTTGATCGCGTCATTTTACCGATACAGCGTCTCTGGTACTCATACTGAACAAATTGTGTACGTGGCGGTCAGCAATAAAATCAACATCAAGCCCTTTTTCACTTGTTTGACCTTTTCTGCCACGTCCCATTTCTAATCCATATGGAAATGTTTCTTTACGTCCTTATTGCATTTACAGCGCAAGTTTTGCACATGTTGGCCGAAACTGGAACTAATTTTTTCCCCAGCATAAATCACTTCCGCATTAACGCATCAGAATACCTGCCAAGTTTTGCTGCCATATGATAATAAGAACCGACATTACATCTCTGCGAGTAGATGGGTGCACGTTAATTGTAACCAACCGGTATATGGAGTACAGCCTTTTATTCGCCTTTCGTGCCTCGCGAGCCCGCCGCCTTGGTTACCTTTCCCCCGGAAAAGAGCCCCGGTACTCTGTTCCATAGCACGCTGGTAGACATGGAACCATCCTGGAGGGACTGGAGCGAGGAACAGTCCCTGTTCCTACCCGGATTTAGACCCGATCCCTCCCAGGCCGCCGGCCGAAGTGGCCGTGCGGTTAAAGGCGCTGCAGTCTGGAACCGCAAGACCGCTACGGTCGCAGGTTCGAATCCTGCCTCGGGCATGGATGTTTGTGATGTCCTTAGGTTAGTTAGGTTTAAGTAGTTCTAAGTTCTAGGGGACTAATGACCTCAGCAGTTGAGTCCCATAGTGCTCAGAGCCATTTGAACCATTTGAACCTCCCAGGCCGGAGTCAAGCACTGGACTCACTAGATCATTATAGCCACCATGCTAATGTATAATGGAAAGTAAAAGTGACTGAAGATGATAAGTTAGTTTCAAATTTGGTAATACATACACAGAATTCAACTAAATCCGTGTTCTCTGTATGTACAAGCCCCTCACACGTCCTGTTGCGATTCATGCAAAATCTGCGTGGGCTTCCTCTCCTCTTAAGTCTCACGCGTCCCCTAAGATTCTTGAACTAAACACACTGACTCCACAAACTCCTAAATTTATCCTGACCAATATTTCCATTAACATTGAAACCCAACATCCATCTGAGTTCTCCACGAATCCAGAACTTGCAGATACGCCTATATCAGCGCAAGCAGCCAACTCTATCTCGAAACACCCTTGTCGATGGTTCCATACTTGCTTGCAGCTTAACCAGAATTCGCCTTCCGTGTCCTTCGCTCACATACGCCCCAGAATCCTAAGTAGGGAGTACCTCATTTTTTACTGACTCACCTTATAAATGTTTGCATCTGTTTGCGAATTATCTTTTCCAAGTACTGGAGTACGAGCTGGCAGGTCGGTGTCAGACTGTAAATTATTAATAAATCACTATTTTAGACAATCTTTCTTAAAGAATAAAACTGATCAAATTACATCACTTTTTGAAAACAGGTTAGTACTGGCTCTGTTAAGAGTACATAACTATATTACAACGTAATATGTTGTGTTGTAATGCAACTATAATTTCCAGAAAACTAGGACACGAACGCGAATTATTGTATCCAGCAGTGGCTACATAGCTTTCGGATGCACTGATATACACTGACAACAAACGAAAATATAAAAAAAAATCGCTTATGAAACGGATAGATAAAAATACGAGGATATGAAAAATACTTCTGATTTTCTTCTGTACAAGCATAACACATGAGTAGTACTCACACCAAGTACTTCGAACAGTAGATAGTTTTGTCTAACCAAGCGCAGTCTGTTCTGCCCATAAGGACAGCACGGCGCACTTCTATAGAGAACAGACGAAGGTATTTATGCACTTTTCAGGTCTCTTGGGACGAAATGCAAGAGAATGAGACAAAAAGACGACATGCAGTTGTAGTGTTACATGCAAGTCCGTTATGAATCGTCGTGCTTCCCTGCATTCCGACGATACTGCTGGTATATGATTACAGTTATGGAAATACTGAATCAGGTTGAGACTATCCCAGACGCGTATGGTCAACGTTGCATAAGACTAAGTGGAAAATTAAAGAACGAAATGCTGAACTAGTAAGAATGAAAATGCAAGAAGAACATCTGTTTTACTGTAACATGGTGAAGGGATGTGTTATTGAAGCACCTCAAAGCCATTCAAAACGGTCTAATCTGGCGAGTGAAGCTACACTAACGGCTAGTAATAACAGGGGCAGACAAAGATTACAATGTGTAAAACACGGCGCTGTAAGTGATCATTGCGCGGAGGTTAAAGAATAACCGCAAGACATGAAAAGACACTGTATTGTATCAGTTTTTTAGGTTAGGCTTTACTGTGACTATTATTGGTATCAAATGAAAAACCAAGTTTACTGTCACCATTCACTGTTTATTCATATCCAAAACGCACTTCTACAGTTTAAACCACCATCATGTTTTGTATACAAAATGTGACAGTTTACATGTGATATGTTCCGGTAATGAAAGGCGCCTGTGATCACTGGAGGGTGTGCCACAAGTTATCCCAAAGTCGTAACACGACACACACAAATGTCATACTAACACATCTAAATATACCTGATGATGGAGCTTTAAACCTTTGACACATTTTGTGGAAACTTGTTGTTTTATTCGGCATGGCATCAAATCGGATAAAAGACAGGAAGTGGAAGAAAGTTTGCCGAGCAGCCCTTTAAAACTATCGACGTTAATATGAGGACCCGCCTAATTCATGTCCCTGGTGAATGCGTTCCTTTAGATGTCGCCTGTGCCAAAAATCACATGGACTCAGATTAGGTGATGTTGCACGCCATGCATCTGGAAAACCTCCCGGAAATAAGACGTTCGTAGAAGGTTGCATTTTATGCAGGTCTTTCACGGCGAGAACGACATGAGGTGTTGCCCCAGCTTGCATGAAGACAGTAGTTTCCACACAGTTGCCCTCTTCCAGAGCAAGATTCACATGTCGTACAAGGAGGTCTAGATAATGTGCAGGCGTCACGGTATATCTAAGAGGCCCTTTGGGTGTATACCCTCCAAAGAACAACGGACCACAGTCACACAGGGCGAGTGCAATGGCTCTTCGTGCGCTGTATCCCAAATTCGGCAGTTCTGTGTATTCACTGCAACCTGTAGTGTAAAATGTACCTCGTCATTCCATACAATATTTCCCGACCACATGTCATAAACTTCGATCCATGTCAGAAACCGAACAGCAAATTCAGAACGTCTGGATCTTGTATGGGTACCAATGTAAAATATACCGCTAAGCTTTCCGTACTGTTGATTATAGGATGGACAATTCTCGTGACAATGCACTATTCTGGGCACGTGCTGTGTGGTCAGTTACTGCGACAGCAATCTCGTCAATAACTTCCACCGAAATAGGACGCCTTGCTCTTCCAGATGCCACACCAAGCTCAGCTATGTTTTCGAATTTCATTATAATCTTATTTAAATCGTTGAATGACATCGTGCCTCCTCTCAGACCTTTCAGTCGGCGATACTCTATCAACGCAGTACTGTAATTGCCGCCGTTCGCATTAAACAGTTTCACTAAAAGCGCACGGTCTCTCTTCTCGATAGCCATACTGCTCACTCTCGTTACGGCTTATCAAATGACATCGTGGACGTCGTAATATCATACAAACAGTGTACAGCGCCATTTGTACACCCTGGTGGCCACAACTGGAACTAATTTTCCTCCAGCGAAAATCGGTTCTACATTAACGCATTATAATAGACCTATCTACCACGTTTCGCTGCCATACCAAAATTAATAGCTTAAAATAGACCTCAGGGAGTATCTGCACTTTAATTATAGCCATCCGGTACGTATTCACGTGCTTTGTAAAGCAAACAGCGCCAACTGTCCCCGATACAAATTGCGTAACACACTCGGTGCGACACAGCGATAGGCAGTTGTCTGCATACGTTACGACCCGACGGCTGCGTGGATGCGTACAAACAGTTCATGTTGCTGAAATTGTTTAAGTTTCAAACTGCTGCTTCAATCTTTTCACCCTGTTATGACGTCTCCAGCAATCAGGAGACGAAGCTTTAAAACAAAAGTCACCAAGGGCGTCCGTGAGTCTTATTCAACTACTGATTGTTGATGGAGAACAAAAACAGCCACAAGCACTTTTAAAAAAAGCTTTATTTTACTGCCTTTACCGGTTTCGGGCTATCATGCACATCATTAGATGGCTGCACTGTAGCAAAATAAGTGAATTATGATGTTTTTAAACTTCCAACATTGTCGCAACTCTGCTATTTGCACCGCAAGTGACTGCACTTCCAAAGTCTTACACTTCGTCGTTTGTCAATTTATGATGATTCCTATAAATAACGGCATGTTTTTCGCGTACTTCTTACCAGAAACGTACAAAGTACTAACTGCTCAGTCCTGAAATATCTAGACCTTTTGTACAGTTTTGTATCTCTTTATATGATTCAACCCCTCGCCGACAGCCATAACATCATGGAAAGTTCAACAGTTCACTTAGGTACGTATAGAGATAGAAAGTAATGGAACAAACATTTCTTGCATTACGTGAAGTAATTTAAAAGATCTTTAGATTGGACAGTCGTAGGGACCCAGCTCCTCCGCCATTGTCTTTACCACGATGCTACTTCGTCTTTTTTTAAGTAGTAGACCCGGAGGAAGCAAGCCTCTGAGCTCCTGTCATTCACTACAGCTCCGTGCTGTCGAGAGCAGAAGTTTAAGTCCTACACTTCCCTCCTACTCCCACCGCCTCGTTCTCCATCATTTTTGTAGAAGAATGCTAATTTCAGAGGCGAGCAATTTGAGACCGACGATTCGTGTAGGTTACGGGCGTCTTTTCGCGTTGTGTCGTTTCACGGTAATGCCGCAAGTTTGTCAAAAAGGAAGAGAAACCAGACGGAGACAGTAATTAAGAACTTGCAGCCGTGTCGCGACATTTACGCCGCAAGATCGATGAACCCGACCGTCTAGGGCTGTTGTTCAGAGTTTCGATTTGGAACGGCAGACGGTTTTAATCACACTGACAGGCGGTTTATTTTCCGCAGAAACAGCCGGTATCGAAATTCCTCGTCGCCGTCGAGCCCGCCTCACTGACGTCAGAGCGTGCCGTGCTGTGTCTGCTTCCGACGCGGAAACGGCAGCTTGTCATACTAGCGTCCGAATGGACATATTAACTTCTTTCCTTCTGCCTTCTCTCTCTTTTTTTATTCTGCTTGGGATCTAAATTACAAAAAGCTCATTCGTTTACCGTTCGTACTTCATCTTACATTTCTCTTGGATATCGTAATGCTGCAACTGAAATTTATTTACTTATTTTTGTTAAATAATACATTAGGTCAGCTACAAAGAAACCAAACCAAACTAAGAGGAGAAATATCGTCAACCTTCAAGAAGAATATAATAATTCCAGTACCAAAGAAAGAAGGTACTGACAGGTGTGAATATTACTGAACTATCAGTTTAAAAAGTCGTAGTTGCAAAAAACTTACACAAATTCTTTATCTAATAATGGAAAAACTAGTAGAAGCCAATCTCGGAAGATCTATTTGGATTCCAGAGAAATATAGGAATACACTAGGCAATACTGACTCTACGACGTCTCATAGGAGATATGTTAAGAAAAGGCAAACCTATGTTTATAACACTTGTAGACTCAGAGAAAGCTTTGGACAATGTTGACTGGAATACTCTCTTTGAAATTCTGAAGGTAACAGGGCTAAAATACAGGGAGTGAAAGGTTTTTTATAGCTTGAACAGGAACCAGACGGCAGTTACAAGAGTCGAGGGGCATGAAAGGGAAGCAATGGTTGAGAACTAAATGAATCATGGTTGTAGCCTATGTGCGATCTCATTTAGCCTCTACATTGAACAAGCAGTGAAGGAAATGAAAGAAAAATCTGTAAGTTCAGGGCGAAGAAACAAAAACTTTGAGGTTTTCCGATGACATTGTAATTCTGTCAGACAGCCAAGGACTTTGAAGAGCAATTGAACGGAATGGACACTGTCTCTAAAGGAGGATATAAGATTAACATCATGTAAAGGGACATCCTTCCCCAGAATTACTTTTCCTCAACAGAAGTAGTCGATACCAGAAATATTTTTGCTATATAGAAATATTTAGACAGGTCAATAACATCTCAGCTGCTTTTCAGAAAAATTTCATATAATATTATATATATATTATATTTCAAGCTAATATCTATGAAAACGAATTTCTTTATTTTCGTTGTTACAATTGATATGTACTAGCTCTGAATATACAGTCAAAACTTTTTTTTGAAATATTTGAAATTACGAAATATTTGGCACACTTAATATTTCTATTATTAATTACGCTGTATGGTACTGTTTTAATGTTTACTTTAGGATTCATTTATAAAATAATAGTATAAACTATTAGAAATTAATTTTCAAGAAAAACTATAAGCCTTTTAGAATATTGATATTACCGCAGAGTGAGGAAGTGGTAGTAAGCATGTACCTGTTGTGATCGGACGTGTTTCTGTATTTTGCAAGAACGATGTAATTTCGGCTTTTTTAATGTGAAAATTCTAAAGACAGTGTGATATAGTAAAATGTGACGCCAATAAACACCGAAAAAACAAAAAAATTTGCACAGGCATTCTTCAAATTTATTTAGATCAATTGGACCATGAGAACCTAAAATATGAAAATTTCAGCTTCAAGAATCAGATCCTTAGACATGAAGAACTGGGGCCAACTACGAGAGAAAAGATGAGTAAAAAGTTTATCGTAAATCTTACTCCTCTAGAGTCTTTAAGGAAGACTTTACCATAATGGACAATATTGACAACAATGGAGGGATTGGTAGATTACACTCAACTAATGCAAAACAATAATAATGGAATGTAGTCGAATTAAATCAGGTGACGCTGAGGAAAGCAGATTAGGAAACCAGACACTTTATGCAGAAGATGAATTCTTTCATTTGGGCAACAAAGTAACTGATGATGGCTAAGGTATGGAAGACATAAAATGTAGTCTGACAGCGACATGAAAAGCGTTTCTGAAGAAGAAAATTTTATTAACATTGAATGTAGGTTTAAATTTCAGGAAGTCGTTTCTGAAAGTATCTGCGTGCAGCGTAGCCATGTATGGAAGTGAAACATGGGCGATAAACATTTTAGACGAGGTGAGAATAGAAGGTTTTGAAAAGTGGAGTTACAGAAGAACGCTGAACATTAGACGGATAGATCACGTAACTAAGGAGGTACTGAAGAGAATTTGAGATAAAATAAATTTGTGGCGCAATTGGCTTGTAAGGCACATTCTGAGACATCAAGAGATCACCAATTCAGGTCTGGAGGGAAGTGCTGGGAGTAAAAATAGCAAAGGGAGACCAAAGAGATGGATACAGGAAGCAGATTCAGAGGGATGTAGGTTACAGTAGTTATACAGAGATGAAGATAGAGTAGCATGGAGAGCCGCATTAAACCAGTTTTCGAATTGCATACCACAACAAAAACAACAACCAACAAACTACAGCTAACTATAACTTTACACTGTTTATTACAGGTCTTATTCTGCAACTTCATTTTGAAACAGTTTCCATCGGAACAACATTTTCCAACTAATATGGAGTTAACCTCCAATCCCAAAACTTACGAAAAAATTGCGAAGAAAAATATTTTCCATAAAATCTTCCTTGGTTCCCGTAGTGCATTTCGTCTATATACCCAAGCCTTCTATTCCCATTCATTTCCTTTTCAGCTTCCTCGAGACAGTATGAAACCCACTATCCCAAAACCCTGCCCTAGCTTTGTTCAATGGTGTTACAGCTATACAAAATTCTTTATTATATTATTCACCTTCTAATAACACAGCAGTTCTTACACTGAGTGTTGACTCTAGGAATATATTACAGTCCAATATATATCGCTCCCACGGGGATCGAGAGGAAAAACAGAATAATTATAACGCGCACGGAGACATTCGAAAAAATCATTCTTTTCGCGCTCAACACGTGAACGGAACAGGAAAAGCCCTAATAAATGGTACGTGTATAATGGGATTTATCCTCTGCCATCCACTCATAGTTTTTATCGTAGTTTAGATGTAGATGTGGTTATGGCACTTCGGAAGACGCGTTTTGTTGATTAACGCACACGCGACTCTGCGCCTGTAGTGGGCGTCTGTAGAAAGCATGTAACGCACATTTGAAAGTGAGTGATGTATATTGATCACTAGCAGAAATACTCCTAAAGTAAAACGTTAAAAGCCCAACGAATCTGAAAGAAAAAAAAAGAACTGAAAAGCAAAAAAAGAAGATTTTGTGGAAGCCCTTGAAAAAATCAGCCAAGCTACTTTTACAGTCAGTTAAATAATCAATCTTTTAAGAAAACAAATATGTAAACTAATGTATTTCACTTCTATTATTCAAAAATATTCTACAAAATTAAGTTTCAAGAGAGATCATCTTTTATGAAAATATCGTTGCACAAACTAGTGAGCAGTAAGAGTAATCTATGATGACTAACCAGCATTACCATCTAGACGCCAATTTCAAAATTACGTAGTTTAGCCACAGATTCGTTGAACTTGTAACTTCCCAAGAAGTCGGTTATAATTAATAAATTATAGATCGGAAGTAATTATGACGAATATAATTACAATAGTACAAGAAAAATTATCTTATTAACTGTTATTTAAATATGATTGGGGCTCAGAAACGGATATGGAAGTCTGCTACCTAATTATAGCACCTATCCTATGATATAGAGTGACATGCATAGACTAAAGTTAAAATTTGAAATTTAACTTTGGGAACATACTGCAACTTCACATAATAAATTTTATTTAGAAACTTTTCGCTTACGTTGAGAAGAATAACGACAAATGTTAGTCTGTTATTATTACTAAATACTTCTAGTCTCACATATACAGTTCTGCAAACGGTTAGTACACAGTACTATTTAAATAAAGTTTGTGTGAAATATTCCATAAACATGCTTGTTCCACATAATTACAAAATGTCAAACATACGACCCACTGGATGCGTAGCTAAACTGAACTCACAATTCGATTATCGCTCACCGTACTTTGAAACTACCATATAGCGGTAGATTTTCACGAAGTAAGGACATGAGCTCGAGACTTCAGAGGACTCGAAGGCAGCGTCATTACGATGAGCTTTCGAGTTGTAACTCCAAACGATCCGCTGACGGGGAAAAGAAACATTTAAATCTACGTCATACTAGTTGTGTTGTTGCAGTAATGTACAGAAAGGACAAAATATTTGCTGCGTCAGGTATGCGAAACGTGACTTCATCGTAAGAAATAAGCCCTATCTGAAAATTGTGTTATCGAATTGCTGCAGCGACCTGCAGGTACATCGGTAGCAGGCGCGTGCCGTCCCCTCCTGCAGAACATGCATGCGCTTTGTATGTATACAAAGAACACCGCTTGGTGAGCAGATAACTAACGGCCTTTATTGTGTCGTCTTCTCCCGGAAAATACCGGCGAAAAAACTTACAAGTACTTTGACGAAAACTTGGCCAAATTTTACAGAACGTCGTTAAATACAAATGTCGGATCACCGTTAGTACTGTCAAGACTATTAACATTATTTTGGCATTGGAGTCATTGTCATCGCACTTACCAATAATTCAGTGTGACAAAAAATGGTCCAAATGGCTCTGAGCACTATGGGACTTAACATCTGTGGTCATCAGTCCCCTAGAACTTAGAACTACTTAAACCTAACTAACCTAAGAACATCACACACATCCATGCCCGAGGCAGGATTCGAACCTGCGACCGTAGCAGTCGCGCGGTTCCGGACTGAGCGCCTAGAACCGCTAGACCACCGCGGCTGGCTCAGTGTGACATTCTGGTCTGTATGTTTACTGTGCAGTCAGTTAATTGCGCCCTTTTGATACTCAAATCTAAACGCACTTTGCAACTCATTACAAACTCGGAATGTAATGTGACCTGTAGAATATCAGACGCTGACGCCGTTTAGCACAAACCCTAACAAGAGGTCTACTGAGACAGTGGAGAAGACATATTAAAATTTAAGGCCCTATAGAATGTAGGAAAACAATTGTAGATATGTAAGGACTTCAGAAAATAATTTACACGTGTCGTCCCCAGCTAAGCGCATTGCGCAAGAGGAATGGCAGACTGTTACAAGAGGGGACATGTGATAGACACAGTTCTGCTGCTACACGAGTAAAAGGGGCATCATGGAATGCAATTGAGTGGCGCAGCAACTGGAAACTCGTTCCACGTTACCCAGAAGTTGTCAGTGACGTTCGTCATCTATTCTGAATTGGTCGGGACAACACAGTTTTAGAACCTATGCCAAATGAAGCACGTGAAGAACATTAAGAGGCCCTCTCGAGCCTAACTGCCATTACCGCTAATGTCCTTTGACTAGCAACCACAACAGAGCTAAAATAGCGTGGTTCACTATCTACCAGTATGATCTGACTGTGCGAACATTTCCAGGACATTATTGCAGCTTCACTATTTACTAAAAATAATCTGTTTGTAGGTGTGTGGCTCGCGATTATTGTTGCAGACAGTGTATAACTGTATAACACGTATATAAGTACACTGAGGTGAGAAAAGTCGTGAGATACCTCCTAATATCGTGTCGGACCTCCATTTGCCTGGCACAGTGCAGCAACTTGTAGCAAGTCCCTTGCAGAAATATTGCGCCATGCTGCCTCTATAGCCGTCCATAATTGTGTAAGTATTGCCGTTGCAGGATTTTGTGAATGAACTGAACTCTCGATTATGTCCCATTAATGTTCGATGTGTTCGCGATGGGTGATCTGGGTGGCCATATCGTTCGCTCGAATTGTCCAGAATGTTCTTTAAACCAATTGCGAACCATCGTGGCCCGGTGATATGGGTCGTTGTCATCCATAAAAATTCCATCATTGTTTGGGAACATGAAGTCCATAAATGGCTGCAAATCCACAGGACTCAATCTATTCCATGTAAACACACCCCACCCCATAACGGAGTCATCACCAGTTTGCACAGTGCCTTCTTGATAACTTGGCTATGTGGCTTCATAGGGTCTGCGGCACACTCTAACCCTTTCATCACGTCTTACCAACTAAAATCGGAATTGATCTGACCCGGCCACCGTTTTCCAGTTGTCTATGATCCAACCGATATGATCACGATCCAGGAGAGTCGACGCCGTGCTTTTAGTAAAGGCACTTGCGTCGCTCGTCTGTTGTCATAGCGCGTTAACGCTACATTTGTGTGTGAAATCTTATGGGACTTAACTGCTAAGGTCATAAGTTCCTAAGCTTGTACACTACTTAACCTAAACTATCCTAAGGAGAAACACACACACCCATGCCCGAGGGAGGACTCGAACATCCGCCGGGATCAGCCACACAGTCCATGACCGCAGCGCCTAGACCGCTCGGCTAATCCCGCGCGGCAACGCCACATTTCTCCACACTGTCCTAGTGGATACGTTCGTCGCAAGTCCCACATTGATTTCTGAGGGTTATTTTATGCAGTGTTGCTTGTCTGTTAGCACTGACAACTCTATGCAAAAGCAGCTGCTCTCGGTCGTTAAGTGAAAGTAATCGGCCACTGCGTTGTCTGTGGTGAGAGGTAATGCCTGAAATCTGATATTCTCGGCACAATCTTGATACTGTCGATCTCGTTATATTGAAGTATCTAACTGTTTCCAAAATGTTCCATGTGTCTAGCTCCAACTACCATTCCTCGTTAAAAGTCTTTGGTTCCCGTCGTGCGGCCATAATGACATCGGACACCTTTTCACATGCACCACCTGAGTACAAATGATTGCTCCGCCAATACAATGTCCTTTTATACGTTGTGTACCCGATCAACTGCCATCTGTGTATGTGCATATCGCTATCCCATGAATTATGTGATCTCAGCGTAAGAACGGGAGAAGAAAGCCAAATGAAACTTGACGCGTTGAGAGAGTTTGTGTTGTTGTTTCAGTTTGTACGAAGTCGAGTCAAATTGACAAAAAACTCGGCAGTATGAGCCCGCTTATCAGCTTAACGTTGCATCCCCTCTGACATGGATCCATTCACCAACTCGGTTTAGTAGTGTGTCGTAAAACCGTTCTATCCTCTCCTGAGACAAGCTGGTCAACAATTGTTCTAACTGGTCCTTGATGCCCTGGACAGTGGCACTAGGACGTCTTGAGCCGATCCTACACACATTCTGTCAAGGACAATACTGGGGATCTTGCTGGCATTGGGTATATCTCAGCATCACGCCGACTGTTCATAGGGACATGTGCCATGTGCGGACGAGCATTATCCTGTAGAAAAACGACGCCAAGATACTTCCGCATGAGCGGTAACACTTGGTGACGCAAGATACCTATGACGTATCGGTGTGCCAACAGAATTCGCTCAATCAGTACCAGCCGTGGCCTGTAGCGCTTTTCCGATGTCTCCCCTCACCTTGACGCCACGAGTAACACCTCTGTGCCTCTCATAACCGTTGGAAAATTAGGACCTCTCCCCATGTCGCTTTCATATTCGCCGACGAAGATCACCCGAGGCAGCGCAGAATCGCGATTCGTTGCTGAACACAACAGCCGTCAACAAAGACCAAAAAGAAAGTCGTCCGGGGGAGGAAATTCGTGTAGATGAAAATCTTTGAAGAGTGTTAATAGGGAGTATCATAAACCACTTACAAAAAATCCTGATAGGTGAGCGTGGTGGTGGTGATGGGGGTGGTGGTGGTGGGGGGTGGGGGAGGAGGGAGGGCACGTGTGAAGGTAATTTTTTAGTTTTTTTTAATTTCTCGAAAACTGCATTTTGTAGCGAAAATGTTCCGCAGTACACAATTAAACCACATTTAATTTCCCACAAATAAATGTACTATTCATTTATTCTCTAGGTTTAATAATTCCCGTGTTGCAGGGATGAAAACGCGCAGATTATTAAAAATAGTGTTTTAATGGCATAAATTGATGTTTATTGTCAAACGAAGTGAGTTAAGAACAAATATTTAATGCGAGTCACTCATCTAAGTGCAGTAGACACGTCTTAATGGATAAATTGTAATCTGGGTTATAACAGAGTGGAAAAGCGGGGGTGGAGGTTACAAGCGTGAGGAAGGTAGGTCTCCTGACCGTGGTCATGCATTTCTCTCCTTCATAGGTCAGCAAAATAAACAGTGAACAGGCAATTTCCCGCTCCCCTACCGCAATATGTCACAAACAGAAACCACAGGGTATTTTACAAAGTTATAGCGACGCTTCCGCAGCTCAGCTTATGAAACAGTGTCCACGCGGTGCGCCTACACTCCTGGTGCGCTGGGAAAGTGTTTATTTTTTATAAAGTGTGTGAAAAGTGCATTGAATATAGATGTAAGCTACTAATAATACAAACCGCAGGAAAGCGTGTTGAGAAAATGTAAGTAAATCTCTGCACACTGCTCTACAATGCTAATTGACTCTTAGACATCCTGCACGACAGCAATAACGTTGCTGTAGCGTTTTCGCGGGAATGGCAAATTCCCCCTTTTAAGTTTGTATACGGACTATTCCTCCCTAGTATTTCCTGTCCAGTTCTCTCACTTAAGTAGACAAAGTAACTTCACTGAGCACGTGTTTATGTAGTGGAGTTATTTTCAGTTTATTAAGTTAGTTTTTATCTATAGTTGATAAAAAAGCAATTATGTAAAAAAGCTAAAGAGATAGAGCTGTCAATTTTCTACCACACTGAACAGCTTTCTTCGAATGTGAAATGCTGTCAGTATGTACTCGACAATGTCGATTTCATTGTCTCCACTATCAATGGCTGCAATACTTTTCGCGGCTTGAGAGTATCAAATACATCACCCAGTCTCAGCTCTGCCAACATTTGAAGAGATCCAGAGGCTTAAATTATATCCATCTACAACAGAAGTAGGTCACTTCGGTGTTATGGAACTTCCGATACTGCAACCCAATCAAGCAATGCATAATATCAGATTACTGTTCTATATTCAAACATGGTCAGTCCCGTTTCATTAGACATGTTGACACCCACCCTGCGAGATGTGGATGTGTGGTAAGTGGCTCTACTCAGTGCAACCCACTCTAGAAGTGCCAGTAGTTTCTGAATGGAAATTATTTATGCACTCTCCCCGTAACGCAATTAACGGTGGCAGAAGTGCAGTAACTTTCTGCTCGTTCAGTATGTCGCTACCAAGTGACTATAACATGATAGCCAAGCTTTAAAGTTTGCTACCAAAGACAAACGGCAGCAAGATGCCACAGTTACCAATCAAATCTCCTTCCCACTAACATTACGTAGATCACTGACAACATCTCACTTACAAGATACGCACTTTTCAAAAAATGTTCAAATGTGTGTGAAATTATATGGGACTTAACTGCTAAGGTCATCAGTCCCTAAGTTTACACACTACTTAACCTAAATTATCCTAAGGACAAACACGCACACCCATGCCCGAGGGAGGACTCGAACCTCCACCGGGACCAGCCGCACACTCCATGACTGCAGTGCCTCAGACCGCTCGGCTAATCCCGCGTGGCTACGCACTTTTCAGCAATTGTTTGTAGGAACGTGTTTTACATAAAAGCTCACTTAACAACTGCACATAAGCACTGATTTAATAAACTGAAAATAATTCCTCTGGAGTATAAACACGAGCCCAGTGAAGTTATTTTGTTTACTTACATGAGAGAACTCGACAGGAAATACTGGAGACGAATAGTCTGTATATAACCAGAAAAGCAAGCTGCTGCCACGATGGGGGAAGTTCCCATTCCTGCAAGAAAGCCACAGAAACGTTACAGCTGCCGTGCAGGATCACTGAGAATCAGTTTCCCCTCTAGCATTGTAGAGCGGTACGCAGAGATGCTTTCCTCTGGTTTGTACTATTAGTAACTTTTATCTGTATTCAATGTATCGTTCGCACACTTTATGGAAAATGAACAAGTCCCCGAACCCACCACTAGCGTCAGCACACTGCGTCGCGGTGATTCATTAGGCGAGTTGCGGAAGTCTCTATAACTTAGGGAAATACTCTGTAGTTTCTTTTTGTGACGTATTGTGGTAGACAGAGTGGAGAACTGCTTGTTCGCCCTTCAGTGTGCAGACCTATAAACGAAACAAGGGCATAACTAAGATCAGACCACCTCACACTTAGAATCTCCACCCCCGCCTTTACAACCTGTTAAACCCTCAGAACACAATTTATCTATCAGTATGATACCACTGCACTTACATGTGGTGCACATAATTAATGTTTGTTCTTAACCCACTTCATTTAACAATAAACATTAATTTTGTACCATTAAAACCCTATTTTAATCACCCGAGATTTTTCCATCCCCTGCGACACGAAAATTTGAGTCCTAGAGGAAAAAATGAGTAGGACTTTATTGCAGGAAATTTAATGTGGTTTACTTTTGTACTGGAGAATGGCTTTTAAAAATGTCCTCTCCTTCCCTCCCCTGCTCCCCACCCTCATCTCCGCTGCTACCTACCTCCATCCTGCACTCCAGCACTCACACACCAACGATTAGGATTTTTAATTTGTTATTCACTATACTGACCCCTACCACCGTACAAAAATTTGCGACTACAGGTATTTTTGCCCTAATTTTCCTTCGTTGAATCGACACTATTCATCAGAAGTTCATGCTTCCTGGTCACGGCTACACTCCGAACACAACCAAAAATGGCTCAGAGCACTATGGGACTTAACATCTGAGGTCATCAGTCCCCTAGACCTAGAACTAGTTAAACCTAACTAGCCTAAGAACATCACACACATCCAAGCCCCAGGCAGGATTCGAATCTGCGACCTAGCAGCAGCATGGTTCCGGACTGAAGCGCCTAGAACCGCTCGGCCACAACGACAGACTCCGAACGCAACCGTTTGTATTGTAGTATTATCAGCATCCTACGCATGGGACAGTAATTCCCCAGTTCGGCTGATGAGAGTCTCCGAACAACGGTGCGCGATGGCACAGAATGTGGCACGGAGTCCTCTACTTATTCTGGGATGGCAGTCTCAAGTGTAAACGACTTACGATGTTGTTGGTGACAACACAGCACCCTCCCTTGTGGTGGCCAGATCTGGTAGACCGAAACCTTTACAAAGTGTATGTCTGCCTTTACGTTCCCATGCACTACAAGTTTGGGCTACTTCACATCCGAATGCCCCCAGAAACCAGAATACTGGCGATGTGTGCCTATCATAACTTCCCATGCACTACAAGTTTGGGGCATTTCACATCCGAATGCCCCAAAACCTGAATACTGCACAATTCGACCGGCTGGACAGGTAGTGACGTATTACTAGGACACTTTGAATCTGTGAGGCGCTGATAACGCTGTCTCACACTAGTATGCTGAATCTCCGTGTGCTCCATAGTCATCGCTTAACATCTGATGCTATACTCTCCATTCATACATCCCATCAGGCCTGGTAACAGCACTAAAATCGAACGACACCAGTGCACTCTGGTGACCGTGCTACCTGTCACAGAGAATTGAACTCTCATCGTTTACATACCCGCTGATGGAGACAATATGCATGAAGTTACATTGACGTCCAATCAAGTCCTCTGTGTGCTTCAGCTTCTTTGTTTGTTTGTAAGGAGGTGTATAACAAGTACAAGAGCTGCAGGAAATTCACTACTTAAGGCCTGCAGCGCTGGATTGACTGTAAAACTGTAACCTGTGTTTGTGACTTATTTGTATACATTTTTTTTAAATTTAAAGTTAGCTTTTTGTCATACTTTACCGTATTTGTACAGTTACTCTTCATCTTCATGTTATGTATCTGTTATTCAAGAAGCAATGTGTAATGCTCGTAAGAAAAGAAGTAGGAAAAGTGAGAAGACTATTCTTCACGACTGCGCGATACATGGGCAGCATTGCTTCACATATTGCATTGCCTGAATTTGATCTTATCAACGTCTTTATGCCTCTCTGTTGGGAGGAAACACTCCTACAAACTATCCTACAAGGTCCTCGTATATAAACCGCAAGAGTGACAGCAGGTGCTGGTGGATCACGAGCGGGACTGGCAACGCGTTGCTCGTGGAGTATCTCTGCCTAATAGAGCCATGTGTGATGAACCGGAGTGGCGGCCGCGCTCGTCTGCTGGTCGATATGGCATGCGACTCGCGAACAGTCGAGAGCGCGGTCTCGTTCCCGTTCGCTATCGATATCCCCATCGGCATCTGGCTGGAACGGGCTCGGCGCGTCGCACAGAGATGAACGTGTAGCACCGCGCCGTCGGTGTTACCACCGTTATTAGTAGCTGCACCCGAGTCTCGCTTGTTCAGCAGATACGTTCTGTTACAGCTAGCCTGTCACCGTTAATCGTGATCACCCACATGCCGTTTTGGCACCGATGACGAATTCTTCCCGAAAGCAAAATTTTAAAATGAATAAATCTGGCACTTGGTTCTGAGGTGTCAAAGAAAAATACTGTATGGCGCTCTCTTTAGGAATGGACGAGGGAACGATCCTTCTTCACGAAAACATTGACTTTAAAATATTTAACAATATATTGCGGTACAAGAATAAAGCAAAAGAGAGCTCACTCCTTTCACTTTTCAAGTCAAAACCACATTTGTTTTAAAAAATGTTTCGGTATTGAATGGTTTGAACACAAAATCATTCACAGCGGGCTATCACGACCGTATTCATACCATGGAAATACTGGTTTTATTGGCATTAGGCCGTGGTCTAAGGAATGTTTCTGCGCCTAGCGTTCAGTCTTCATGTGCAGGAAACATTTTCAGAGGTCTCTATCTAGACCCGGACCACAGTCCTATACTACATGTAGTTAATTTTGATCTGTGATGACTATTTTCATGACCTGAAAGAGATAAAAGGTTTTCTGGATCACTATTGGTTTTGCTGCAACTAGGTCGCAAGTCGTGTTATAAAGACATAGTTAATTTTAAAATGTCTTTGTAGTCTCGCAGGATGTCTCCCACAAATGAGACGAAATGCTTGACAGAGATACATTTTTTAGACCACGACGTAATGCTGATAAGATCAATATCACCAGTGATACGAACACAGGCCGTCAAAGCATGCACTGGATCATTTTCTGTTGAAACAATACAGTACCCTTATGACTAAGAATACAAAATCACAGTCGTTAACAATGCAAAAAACGTGAGCTCATTGATGAATGGAAGTGCTGTGCTTGCGAATGTATGCATTGATGTATACTGAGGCGACAAAGGTCGTGGGATAGTGATATGCAAATATACAGGTGGCGTTGGTATCACGTACACAAGGTGTAAAAGGGCAGTGCGTTGGCAGACCTGTCATTTGTATTCGAATGACTCATGTGAAAAGCTCTCCGACGTGACTAGGGCCGCTCGATGGGAGTTAACAGATTTTGAACGCGAAATGGTAGTTGGAGCATGGGACATTCCGTTTTGCAAATCGTAATGGCATTCAATATTCCGAGATACATCTTATCAAAAGTGTACCGATAATACCAAATTTCAGGCATTGCCTTTCACCACAGACAACGTAGTGGCCGACAGCCTTCACTTAACGACCGAAAGCATGGGCGTTTGGGTAGAGTTGGCAGTGCTAAGAGACAAGCAACACTGCTTGAAATAGCCACAGATATCAATGTAGGACGTACGACGAACGTATTCCTAAGGATAGTGCCGCGAAATATGGCATTGATGGGCTATGGCAGCAAATCACCGATGCAAATGCCTTTGCTAAGAGCACGACTTGGCCTGCAGCACCTGTCCTGAGCTCGTGACAATATCGGTTGGATCCTAAACGACTGGAAAATCGTGGCCTGCTCAGGTGAGTCCCGATTTCAGTTGGTAAGAGCTGACGGTAGGGTTGGAGAGTGGTGCAGACACCATGAAGCCATGGAACCTAGTTGTCCAAAAGGCACTGTGCAGCCTGGTGGTGGCTCCTTAATCATGCGGTGTGAACCTATCATTGACTGGAAATGGTTACGTTCGGCTACTTGGAGACCATCTGCAACCATTCATGGACTTCAAGTTCCTAAACAACGATGGAAGGCCTCAATTGTTCGCGACTGGTTAGAAGAGCTTTCTGCACAAGTCGAGAGAATGATTTAGCCATCCAGATCGCCCGACGTGAATCCCATCCAACAGTTATGGGACATGATCAAGAGGTCACTTCATGCACAAAATCCTTTATCGGCAACACTTTCGCAATTTCGGACGGATATAGAGCCAGCATGGCTCAGTATTTCTGCAGGGGACTTCCAACGACTTTTTGAGTGCATGCCACGTCACGTTACTGCACTACGCCGGGCAGGAGGACGTCCGACACGTTTTTAGAACGTATCCCATGACTTTTTCAATCTCAGTGTATTGCATGTGGCATAATCTAGCAACAGAAAACGTATGGTTCCTGTCAAAACTCTGCATCATATCTCAGATGGGCATCAACCCGAATATGTCCCTTATGACGACTTGGTCAAACAGCTTAACGCACAGTGCGCTAGCTTCAGAGACAGGGAGGTAAGCCACACCAGAGCTGAATCCTCGCTGCGGATTGGCGATAGGTGGTCCGATAAACCGTACAATCTGAGGATGGTTTTCCATGCTCGAGCAGGAGAATACTGCACTGGTCCTCGATCTTCGCCTCAGAATGTACTATACACAGACAGTTAAAATACGGCAATGTAACAAATTTAACACGATGCAGGCAGACTGCACACACTACTTCCTTCCCTTATTGGACTGTCGCGAGGGCATCCGGCATCTGCCCCCAAAGTTAAAATCAAATAAATGTATCAGTCTATGATAGGACGGGATAAACGCCATGAAAGACAGGTAGAGACACATACTTTATTATGTGTAGATATCGAAACGGGTTGTACAATATTAATAAATTCTATTTTAAGTGCTATGGTGTACAACCTGTTACTTCTAGGATACTGTTAACACAATGATTACCGGTAAAACAAAGAAAAGCTGCGTCTTCGCCCATACGACCAATAAATAAAGACAGAGCATCATCTAGAAGAAGTAATGGAAATGACTACCGAAGCCGGCCTGAGTGGCCGTGCAGTTCTAGGCGCTACAGTCTGGAGCCGAGCGACCGCTACGACCGCAGGTTCGAATCCTGCCTCGGGCATGGTTGTGTGTGATGTGCTTAGGTTAGTTAGGTTTAATTAGTTCTAAGTTCTAGGCGACTGATGACCTCAGAAGTTAAGTCGCATAGTGCTCAGAGCCATTTGAACCATTTTTGACTACCGGAAGACAAGCGATGTTCGCAGTATGCTTTTCACATACCCGAAGGAAGGCACGAGTACACAACGCAAGACGGCTCCACTGCCGCATCTATGGTCAGAAGGTGGCGGGAGAGGAGCGCCATTTAAATATTTCTCTGCACATAACTCAACCGTAGTATACTGCATATGTTATTGCTCAAAGGCTTTAGGGCTGACATGGGTCGTGGGAACTGCAGAGGCTGGTCCTGGCGGAGGTTCGAGTCCTCCCTCGGGCATGGGTGTGTGTGTTTGTCCTTAGGGTAATTTAGGTTAAGTAGTGTGTAAGCTTAGGGACTGACGATCTTAGCAGTTAAGTCCCATAAGATTTCACACAAATGTGAACATGTGTGAACCGCAGATGGTTAGTACAGAGCGGAGTAGAGTGTTTGGGCGGGGTGCAGAGACGGTGGGTGATAGGGCACTGTGTGTGTGTGTGTGTGTGTGTGTGTGTGTGTGTGTGTGTGTGTGTCTCAGTTACTTATGGTAAAATATGAAATATTGGTAATATTGTTCTTTTGTTAATACTCGTTTGCTCACAGAGCATAATTACATTTTTATTTGTGGCCTTCTGTATGAAATATGCTTCCTGTAGAGCGAGAATTCACTTCCTCTTGTTGTTATGGTATAAAACTGCCATGTTCGTTTTTATGCCAGTGTGGTGGTGATTTTCTTTTATTAGACCTTCTGCATATGTGGAGTGCGTGCATTGGCCCTTCACTGCCCCTATATGTCCTTTGTACCTGTTATTAAAATTTCTTGCAGACATCCCAATATATGCTAATGCATATATTCGTGAACTATTGTGGTTATCATTCTCTTCTTCCACAGTTCTAAATTTCTTTTGTATTGTGATGTTTGTCTTGTAGGAGTTATTACTTTTATGGTTTTTAAAATGTTACTAGTGTGTGTGTTGAAGGATGCATTTTATGGTGTGAGTGTACCTTGTGTGTTACTGTTATGTGTTGGTACATCTGCATTGTATTTAATTTTGCTGCCTTCTGTTTGTAATTTCATTTTTAGTTATTCTTGATAATTTTTTTCCTCAGAAATTTTCTGCACACTCTGTATGCCATATGTCCGATGGCTGTCATTTTTGAGACTGTAGGCATTTTGATTTCTTGCGTACTGTTATGACTGTATGTTTTTCTATTCTCAAAATGTTCAAGTTGTGTTTGTTGTTAAGTTTTATGTTTTTGTGGTCAAGCTAGTGTATTTTCTCTGCCATTTCTGTTTCCACACACTGGTATAGAACCTTTAAGTGTATCAGGATATAGGTTATCATCTCACTTTTTTAGATCAGAAATGGAGAAAGTACGAGTTGCCACATTCATCACAAACTGTCATAAATTTAAAACCATAGACATTGATAAATTTTTCCTAGAACATCATATGGAAGGATGTGCAACAGAAGTTAAATTTCACAAAAAATCCTTCATAATATTAAATGTATATTGAGCTCCTGCAAGTAACTTAAATCTGTTCATAAACCACCTTGAAGCTGTACTGGCCCATTTAACAATCAAAAACAAAGAAATACTGGATGCTGGTGAATTAAAAGTAGTTTTCCTTAAAGAATCTCCAAATAAGTACTTATCTGAGTTAGTAACACTATGATTCAGTTTAATTCCCACTGTAAAGTTCCCAAGAAGGGTAGCGCATTTCTCACAAACAGCCTTTGATAATATCTTTATAGAAAAGTCCAATGAAGAAAATTATATTACAAAACCAATAGTCAATGGCCTCTCAGACCATGTCATGCAGTTCATTCTGTTAAATGTTAATACGGAACAGGATATAAAATCTCAACTCAAGAGAGTAATCAATAAGCCAAAAATTGATTATTTTAGGACACTCCTCAGAGACATACACTAGAGTGATGTTTACAGTGCTCATAGCATGAATGAAAATTGTAACACTTTTACTAAAGAAGTACTTACCTTATTTGAACACTGTTTTCCCCCAAAACTAACCGAGGTTAGAGTAAAGTCTGAAAGAAGCCATGGATTACTCAAGGAATAGAGGTATCTTGTAAAACAAAAAGAAAACTGTATCTGTCAATCCGAAACAGTTCTGATGTTGATCCTATAGCACATTACAAGAAATACTGCAGAATATTGAAGACTATAATACCGACATCAAAGTAAATATATTTGTCATATTAGATAACAAAATAAAGACAATATAGGAGAAAATGAAGGAGGAGATCGGTAGAAACAGAAAAGAAGAGAGACAAATAGCATTAAGAGTCTGTTTAAGAAGTGAGATAAAGAAATGGCTTCAAATTTCCATTCAGTTTTACTTTTGCCAGCATTCTCAAAAATTGTAGAAGAGGTAATGTACAATTGGCTATACAAATATCTTAACACAAATAACATATTGTCAAAGTCGCAGTTCGAATTTCTAAAGGGTTTTGATATTGAGAAGGCTATCTATACTTACAGTGAAAATGTACTTATTCATTAGATAAAAAATTGTAGGCAACTAGTATATTTTGTGGTCTGTCAAAGGCATTTGACAGTGTAAATCACAATATTCTTTTAAAGAAATTAGAATATTATGGTGTAACAGGAAATGCTGCAAAATGGTTCAAATCTCATATCTCTGGCAGGAAACAAAGGGTGTTATTAGGAAAGAGAAATGTATTAAGCTATCAGGCATCATCCAACTGGGAACTAATTACGTGTGGTGTCCCACAAGGTTTCATCTTTGGGTCCTTACTTTTTCTTGTGTATATCAATGACCTTTCATCAGTAACATTACCAGATGCCAAGTTTGTTTTGTTTGCTGATGATGCAAACATTGCAATAAATAGCAAACCATGTGTAGTCTTAGAAAGATCGACTAACACAATATTTGTGGACATTAATCACTGGTTCCTAGGCAATTCTTTGTTACTAAACTTTGAAAAACACACTACATGCAGTTCAGAACTCTTAAGGGGTGTCCCACAAGTATATGAATAACATATCATGACAAGCAGATAGAAGAAGAGGACACTGTTAAATTCTTGTGATTACAGATTGATAATAAATTCAACTGGGAGGAGCACACCACAGAACTGCTGATTAGGGAACTTGGGATACTAACTACTGCTTCCCAATATATTTATTCCTTAAAGAAATTTGTCATTGAAAACATATCACTTTTTTCAAACCAACAGCGTAGTTCATGGACCAATACTAAAATAAGAATAATCTTCACATGGATTTAAAGTCACTTACTCTTGTACAAAAGGTGTGCATTATTCAGGAACACACATATTCAATAACTTGCCAGCAGCCATAAAATGCTTAACAACCAATGAAATTCAGATTAATCCTAAAGGATTTATTGGTGGCCAACTCTTTCTACTTTATTGATGAATTTCTCAGTAGAACCAATTGATTCATGTTTGTGTGTGTATAGTACAATCTAACTTCTGCTCCATTTCAGTGCAGTAATGTGTTCATCATAAATAAGTATTGTGGCGTTTATTATATGTTTATTACCTTATGAACAAAAACCACTTTTTTAAATTTTAAATTCAGTGCATTAATGCTATCTTAGTAAATGAGTGTTGTAAACTGATCCTTTCATTTATAGTTCATTAAAAAAAATTACGATCATTTCACTTGGGACCTGTGGAAGGTACATTAGCTTATTTGTTCAAGTTGAAAATATTTGTCATGTATTGTTGTGTTTCTGACATGTTCTACGTCCTGGAGGACCTCATCACTACGAATTAAGTATAATCTAATCTAATTGAATTATGTGGTATATGTTATTTATCTGCCTGGGTAAACTAATTATATGTTCTCGTGGATCATATTAGAGGCATATGGTATCGTCTACATATCTGTGCCCGTATAAACTTGTATACCTTTTTTGTTTGTTTTATTTCTGTAAAAATTCTGTTTTATGATTCATTAGCATATTTGCTAGTGCGAAGGGATTGTGCTTTCACGAAATTTTAAAGTGAAGTACTTTTGTGCAGTCATCTCCTTACAATTTGTTTCAATTCTTCTATAGTGATGTTTGAAATTTCTTGGTTTCCTTTCCGTTGCTCTTGTATGATGTGAACTGTGTCGCCAAGTGGGATTGAAGAGTACATGTCTTTCATTTCGCAGAAAAGCAGTTTTGCTGCTGACAGACGTGTGTGTTCTTACCTTTTTTATAATTCTAAGCAGTTCTTTATACTTCTGTCACTCTCTAGTTCGAAATGTTCAGTTAAACAACTGTGTGCAAATTTTGGAATGTGTTAAGGGGGGGGGGTCAGTGAAGCGGACTGGAAAAAAGACAAGGCTTTCTGTTCAGATGAGTCTAGGATAATAGCAACAGAAACAGAAGATGGTATAATAGGAATAGGATTCACTATGAACAGGAAGGTAGGGCAGAGAATGAGTTACTGTGAATAATTCAGTGATTGGGTTGTTATCAGTATGGACAACAGACTAACGCCGACAACGATACTTCAGATATACATGCCGGCGGCGCAAGCCGGAGATGAAGAGACAGAGGAAGTATATGAGGAACTTGAACAGGTAATTTAGTACGGAAAGGGAGACGAAAATCTAATAGTCATGGTGGATTGGAATGCGACTGTAGGGGGAAGAGTTAAAGAAAGGGTCAGAAAAGAATAAGGGCTTAGTAGTGGCAATGAGAGAGGATAAGGAGTGAGTTCTGCAATAAATTTCAGCTAGTAATAGTGAATATTCTGTTCAAGAACCGCAAGAGGCGGAGGTGTACTTAACAAAGGCCGGGAGATACGGGAAGATTTCAGTTATACTACATCATATTGATTATACGGCGTACCCAGGAGCAGATATAGACTCAGATCACAATTTAGTAGTGATGAAGAGTAGGACGAAGTTTAAGAGACTAGTTAGGAAGAATCAATGCGCAAATTGTGGGATACAGAAGTACTGAGGAACTAAGATGGTTCAAATGGCTCTGAGCACTATGGGACGTAACATCTGAGGTCATCAGTCCCCTAGACTTAGAACTACCTAAACCTAACTAACCTAAGGACATCACACACATCCATGCCCGAGGCGGGATTCGAACCTGCGACCGTAGCAGTAGCACGGTTCTGAACTGGAGCGCCTAGAGCCGCTCGGGCACAGCCGACGGCAAGGAACGAATAAAAATGCTTCAAGTTCTCTCAGGCTGTTGATACTGCGATAAGGAATAGCTTAAAGTAGTTCAGTTGAAGACCAATGGACATATCTAGAAAGGGCAATCACAGCTACAAAGAGAAACGTATGTACAAGGAAACCATGAGTAACAGAACAAATGGTTTAGTTAATCGATGAAAGGGGAAAGTACAAAAATATCCAGGGAAATACAGAAAAACAGGTCACTTTCGAGTGAAATAAATAGGAAGTACAGGGATGCTAAGACGAAATGCCTGCATAAAAAATGGGAAGACATGGAAAAAGAAACGATTCTCGGAAGGACTGACTCAGCATACAGAAAATTGAAAACAACCTTCCGTGAAATTAAAATCAAGGGTGAAATATTAAGACGGTAAAGGAAATTCCTCTGATAAATGCTGAGCAGAGAGAGGGTGGCCTACAGTGAAGGCCTCTGTGAAGGAGAAGACATGCCAGATGACGTGACAGAAAAACAAACAAGAGTCGATATACGAGAGAGAGTGGTTCCAGTGTTAGAATCGGAATTTAAAAAAAAAAAAAACTTTGGGAGACTTAAGATCGAATAAGGAAGAAGAGGTAGATAACATTTCATGAGAATTTCTAAAATCATTGGGGGAAGTGGTAACAAAACAACTACTCACGTTGGTGTGAAGAATGTATGAGTCTAACGATGAAGCATCTGAATTTCAGAAACACATCAGCCACAAAATTCCAAGGATTGCAAGAGCCGACAAGTGCGAGAATTATTGCACAATCAGCTTAACAGCTCGCAAATTCTTGTTGATGACAAGCGTAATACAGAGAAGAACGGAAAAGAGAACTGAATATGTGTTGGATGACGATCAGTTTGGTTTTAGGAAAAGTTAATGCACCAGAGAGGCAATTCTGACGTTGTGGTTGATAATGGAAACAAGACTAAAGAAGAATCAAGACACGTTTACAGGATCTGTCGACCTAAAAAAAGCATTCGACAATGTCACAGAGTGCAATATGTTGAAAATTCTAAAAAAAATATGGGTAAGCTATACAGAAAGAAAAATATTGGTGAGTTATAGGGATAGGTGGGTAATATGCAGTATGTAAAAGAACCTAGAGGGAAGAAAAAGAGTGGAAGATCAAAAACAAAGTGCTCAGATTAAAATGATCTAAGAGAGGGACGTAGTCGTTCGACCCTATCGTTCATTCTATACATCAAAGAAACAATGATGGAAATATAAGAAAGGTTCAAGAGTGGAGTTAAAATTCAAGGTGAAAGGATATTAATGATAAGATTCGCTGATGACATTGCTATCCTCAGTGCATGTGAAGAAAAATTACAGGATCTTCTCAATGGAATGATTCCGACTTAGAGAGAGAAGAAGATCTAGTTTGGATCTGCTTGAGTAAAACAAATAGAAAAGACAGAAAAAGCTGAAAATATCTCTGACTATTATCTAAAACAACCTATTGTTACATCTGAGGACTCATCAGATACCGGGAGCAACACTGCATTATTGACAACTTTAGTATCGCCCACCTAGTGAAAGGTAAGTTCATAGTTTAAGGATGATGCAAAACTATTACTTAAGATTGCTCGTCTCTCTGTTACTGTATCACAAAATTTATCCCGATGTGTTCTTACATCACGAATGATTTAGGCATGTGCACAGGGCCGGCGAAGGTTGCTCTGACCTAAAGATCACAGTAGTATTGGGGCGTCAAACTGTAACGTTCCTTCTTTCTCGTTGCGTAACACAATTTCGCCTGATTAAAATATTATTAGTGTTCGAATTTTTCATGACTTTTTCCATTACTTTATAAGGAGAATTTTATGTGCAGATCCACAGCCGGTGAAGTTCAGTGCTATTTTCGGAGCAGATATGAGCACGACGCTTGCCTGGTTTGATTGGGAATGACGTCTTGAGAATGAATGGGGCTGCCACCTAAATACCGTATACACTAGTTGGTGAACAATGAAATAAAGGAAAGGAGGCTCTAGAACAGTTATTTCCAGAGAAAAAGTGTTCACATTCAAGATAGAGGCACAAATATAATTTTGGATCACACAGTTGTAAACATCGTCCATACAAAAATATGGAGTGTATTACAAGTAGTTATAAATTTCTTTTAACTATTGTAGTAATTGCATTTAGCGAGTACTTACGTCGAATCTCAATCTGTCCGTCTTCAATTACCTTTTTTTAATTATAGATTTAGTAACGATAGCATGATTTGGACTATGCTTCGTCTAAGAGTAACTAGCAACCTAGTCTAGCTTCGTATCTTTGTTGCCTGGTCACGTTTACAGATTCAGCGCAACATGTTTCATTTTTCATACTCTCATATTAGAAAAACAATTAAAAGTTCAGGCAGTCTAATTTCTTTCATGCATGGTGTTCAGTGTATGGAATAAATGCTTTTGGTCGCCGTTAGAAGGATGTTAAAATGAACGTGTTCATTAAAACATCAAGTAGTGTATAATCTGTAAAAGTAAAAACACAAAAATAAAGTTTAATTGTTTACATATCATACTGCTTTAAATTGAAACTTTATAAGAAGAAACAAATATAGCCTAACAAGTAAACTTTCGAAGCAGATACGTAAAAATACTATATTAGCGACACATTATCATGAAAAAATAAAAATAACTAAAGAAAACATTTAAAATGTGTGCAGTATCATCAGCGACTGCCACCCTTCGCATTTATTTCATGGATCATCTGTAACTATTACTAAAAAGAAGGCACTTTGATTTCGGTCTTGGTTCCTGTTGCTTCCCTTTCAAATAGCGTTCACTAACCATCAACTAGAAACATAGGCGGAACATGTTCATGACATGGAATGACATTAGCCTTTTTTCAGGGACATGTTTCCGATGGTTGTTCTGCTGACTGCCTGATTTTGTAGAGTGTTTCGTCTGTACAGCACGGCAATATTTATAATTGCTATTCATTGCCTTCTTCCTCTGTTGTCTGCCAATGTAACAAGACGAGAAAAACTATCTTTTCAGGCGTAATTCATTAAATATGTTGTGTTTCAATTAGAACCTTTTTGTGTTTTGTGTAATTACTACTTTTATCTCTACCGTTGGCCAAAAAAACCATGAATATTCAAACAACACATTCAGAGCCTAAAGGGTTGCCTATGACTCTGAAACGCGAATTTCCTCATGTGCCGTCATTTGATTATAGCTTTCAGCGCAACTGTCCGACTCTGCTTCATTCCACTGGGCGACGAGAGGCCGGTGTGGACACGTCACGTAATTCCGGTGAAAAGAGTCGCCGACAAAGGCATGACAGTCGTTTGTGACATCGCACTGTCACAAGTGAGGTTCAGCGCCCGTAGGTAGTCGCACAGAAACTGGCTGGCAGTATTCCAATATGCATTAAGGTATCAATACAGTCTATGGAAACAGTTTCCGCTATATTCGAGTAGTTATCCATTTTATTTTAATTATACGCCGATATTCTTCTCAAGAATTTGATAAACTCAATAGTTCTGCCCGCTGACTTTATCGTCTTTTATTTTCTGACGTCATCAATTACTGGTAAACGCATTAAAACGGAATTATCGTACCGTGGACTACGGATTTTTACTGATGTCACGTAAAAAAACTGCATATCGCTGCTTCGAAAGCAATTGTCATTTTACATCATTAAGAAAAAACTGAACTTCATTCACGACGCATTTCGATTATGATTTACTTGTTGCGTAACACATGTAGTGCTCTGAGTTTACAGTTTTCCTCGTGTGTGTTGCAGCAATGTCAGTCTAACTTGAGTAGTTAATATCGCTGCAAGGAAGATATTTCTTAAAAACAATGCGACGTTATTGAGATAACTATTGGCCAGTATTCCATTAGGATGACAGTGCTGAAGCATTTCATCTAACCACAAACCATTCTTTGTTACGTCTGAACGAATGACTGCTTTATGTCTGATGCCAAATAATACAGCTCTGCGTCTCCACATCTATAACTATTGGAACACTCGTTATTGTTGTTGTGGTCTTCAATTCAAACACTGGTGTAACGCAGCTCTCCACGCCAATCCCTTCACTGACGCATCATTTCTGAACCCATACCATCTATTCACTTTCTTCAAATTCTACTCTCTTCCATTAATTTTTACTTTCGGCGCTTTCTAGTTACTTATTTCTTGATAAGAATCTCTCCTACGTACATGTCCCTTGCTTTAGTCAAGAAGGCTGGCCGCTGTGGCCGAGCAGTTCTAGGCGCTTCAGTCCGGAACCGCGCCGCTGCGACGGTCGCAGGTTCGAATGTTGCCCCGGGCATGTATGTGTGTGATGTCCTTAGGTTAGTTAGGTTTAAGTAGTTCTAGGTCTAGGGGACTGATGACCTCAGATGTTAAGTCCCATAGCGCTTAGGGCCATTTGTCAAGAAGCTTCATAAAGTCCTTTCCTCCCCAGTTGCATACAGTATCTCTTCATTAGTTACGGGACCTACACATCTAACTTTCAGCATTCTTCTGTAGCACCAAATTTCAACAGTTTCACTATTTCTTTTTCTCTCCCTATTGTACACTGAGATAACAAAACTCATGGGATATATCCTAACACCGTGACGGACCTCCTTTTGACAGCGTAGCACAGCAACTCGTCGTGGCATTCCCCTGCGGAAGTACTGAGCTATGCTGCCGCTATAGCCGTCCACAGTTAGGGGTGTGGGTGTTTGGCACGAACTAACCTCTCAATTATGTCCCATAAATGTTCGAAGGGATGCATGTCAGGCGATCTAGATGGCCAAACTATTCGCTTCAATTGTCCAGAATGTTCTTCAAAGCAATCGCGAAAGACTATGGCCCGGTGACATGGCGCATTGTCATTCATAAAAATTCCACCGTCGTTTGTGAGCATGAGGTCGGTGAATGGCTGCAAACAGCCGAACATAACCATTTCCAGTCAATGATCGGTTCAGTCGGAACAGAAGAGATAGTCCACTCCATGTAAACACAGGCCACACCATTATGGAGGCACCACAAGCTTGCACCGAGCTTTGTCGACAACTAAGATCCATGGGTTCGTGAGGTATACGGCACATCCGAACCCTATCATCAGCTCTAAGTGAAATCGCGACTCACCTGACCAGGCGATAGTCCAACCTACATGGTCACGAGCCCAACAGAGACGCTGCAGGCGATGTTGTGCTGTTACCAAAGACACTCACGTCGGTCGTCTGCTACTACAGCCCACTAAAGCCAAATTTCGCCGCACTGTCCTAAAGGATACGTTCATAGTACGTCCCAAATTGATATCTGTGGCTGTTTCATGCAGTTTGCTTGTTCCTTAGCACTGACAACTCTACGCCAACGCCACCTCTCTCGTTCGTTAAGTAAAGGCCGTCGGCCACTACGTTGTCCGTGGTGAGAGGTAATGCCTGAAATTTGGTTTTCTCGCCACACTCTTGACAGTGTCTCGAAATATCCTAAATAGAATGTCCCATGTTTCTAGCTGCAACTATCATTTCACGTTCAGAGTCTGTTAATTTCCGTCGTGCAGCTTTTTCACGTGAATCACCTGAGCACAAATGACTACTCCACCAATCCACTGTCCTTTTGTAACTCCTACAGTTGCTACTGCTGCCATCTGTATATGTGCGTATGACTATCTCATGACTTTCGTCACTTCAGTGTACATCTCCCACGTTTCACTTCCATATAAGACTACTGCCATAACTAACACTTTCAGTAAAGGCTTATTCCCACTTCGAAGTTTTCTTTCCGAACTTTTGTAAATTCCTTCTAAGATTCCTTTATTGCTTGCTTGCTCTGTGCGCTTGTTGAGTAACATAGGACATGGGCTACAGCCACCTCTCACTTTCTTCTCTACTAGAGCGTATTTCCGTATCCTTCACGTCTTGTAGCTTCAGTATTGTATCTGTTTAAGACGCAGACAGTTTTTTGCTCCCTGTATTTCATCCTTGACACTTGCAGAATTTCAGCGAGTGTATTGCATTCATTACTGTCAAAATCTTTTCCTGAATCTACAGACGCTTCAATATGGGTCAGTTTTCTTAAGTCTTTGTTTAAGATATGTCGTATGGTCAGCATTGCTTCGCGTGTTCTCACATTTCTCCTGAAACTAAACTTATCTTTCCCTAACCCGTTTCTACCAGTCGTCCCATTTTTCTGCAGGTGGTTTGTGTTACTATTCTTTAAAAACGACTTACAGAACTGAACGCACGATAATACGCCTGTCACCATCTGTCGTTTTTGTAAGGAATGTTACATTCTTGCTTAGTCTGAGGATGTACTGGTCGACTCATATACGCTGCATTCTTCGCATTCTCCTAAGTGAAGTATGCGACAGAGTCGTTGCATAGTCACAGTCTTGCTCAAATACTAGCTCGCCAGTTATGTAAAGAAGAATAATAGGCCTATTTGGATGGCCACTGTCTGCAGTAGCTGTCGCACATCAATTACTATTTGTTTTGCTGTTCCAGATTGTATTTCTTTTTAAAAGTATGCATCAGACGGAAAGAAGTCGACAAAAAATAGGTCTTTAGGCCTATCTATGGTCCATTCGTTGCACTGGTGGAGAAGTAACGGCCAGTCTTTATTCGCAGCTTTAATCCTCTGCAGCTCTTTCAGCAGTTCGTTACAATTTTTTGACTGTGTGACTTTCCCATGTATATCAGTGTCAACCGCAAACAGGTTCATTGCGCTCCCTACACAGTGTACCAGGTAGTTTATGTTTACTGTGAACAAAAAAATGGTTCAAATGGCTCTGAGCACTATGCGACTCAACTTCTGAGGTCATCAGTCGCCTAGAACTTAGAACTAATTAAACCTAACTAACCTAAGGACATCACACACATCCATGCCCGAGGCAGGATTCGAACCTGCGACCGTAGCGGTCACGCGGTTCCAGACTGAAGCGCCTTTAACCGCACGGCCACACCGGCCGGCCTACTGTGAACAGTAACGGCTGTATAACATTACTATGGGTTATTCTCTCACATCTTACAAATTTCCCTTGCTAAGAAAGGCCTGCTGACTTCTGTTAGAAAGCAGTGGATCCAAAGATAATGCTGGTGTGAGAGCTCTTACTTAGGTAACCAAGCGATTCTAAGGGACGCCTTTTGGAAGTTTGGGAACACGCCACCATCTTGGACGCCGGTACCTACAGATTTGTGGATCATATTTGTGAACGGAGCGAAGCATCCAGACTCTGGTGATGTGACGATAGGTAACTTCGCCTGGTCTTTAGTCAAGGGGTATAAAAGAAAGAAAGTCAGAAAAAATCCCAAACCCTGAGCAAATGTTAAATCGTATATCAGCTCGATGAATCACACGAGAAAAAGAGTCCTCTGGTATTTTCATCACCCAGAGAAAACGATTTAAATCAATCAACATTCTTGTTGGGAAGTGACAGTACTGATGACGGTGTCTTTTACTTGCTAGGGACAAAAGGGTGAGTGTCCATAGGATAACAGGAGAGATGTTCAGTATCAGCCAGTATCGCTCCTGTCCTGCTCCTAACAAACATTTGTGGCACGCGCGAATGTAATGCTGTAATCTAAGCAATATTGCTTCTGTTCACCCGCCGAGAAGTCGTGCCAAATTTTATGATGTGCTACAATGAATGGAACTATACGTTCACGACTGTTAAAACTTGAATTCATCTTCTCTGCTGAAGTTTGTTAGAAGCCGCTCTGGTAACGACACTCAGTAGGTCTCTGATTTGAATGGGCAATCTGCAGCAAATTAGAATCAATTAGCACATCTTTGAATGTTTTTTTCTAGATTAAGTATTGCTTTTTTATATGGTATATGGAGGCATACGACTGCAACTGTAGCTCAGATGTGTGTGCTCACACCCGCCAAGGTTTCCGCAGGTGTGAGAACCGTGTACCGCGCATAGGGGGTGGAGTGGAATGGGGTGACAGAAGCTTAACTCAGGAACGAATGGAGCTATTTCAGACACATTTCATACACACATCAAAAAAAGTTTTGCAACACCTCGTTTCCGAGAGTTCTGGAACCTGTGCAGAAAACTGGAATAGAGATCAACATAAATATCATTTCCGCATTTTTATTGATCATGAAAACCACACATTGCATTTTGTACCGCCATACAGCGAGATCTTCAGAGGTGGTGCTCCAAATTGCTGTACACACAGGTACCTCTAATACGAAGTAGCAGGTCCTCTTGCGTTGGTGCCTGTGTTGGTGATGGCATACTATCCACAAGTTCATGAAGGCACTGTTCGCCTAGATTGTCCCACTCCTCAACGACCATTCGGCGTAGATCCTCAGAGTGGTTGGTGGGTCCAAGGAATGGTCGAAAGGGTTCATGTCTGGAGAACATGCTGACCACTCTAGTCGAGCGATGTCCTTCACAAGATGTGCA